>NC_070603.1:23205000-23830000 GCF_027172205.1 Podarcis raffonei
TGAATTACCACATTAATGTGACGCTACCTGTAATAGTTATGGAACGGCAGGATATACCAACATGGAAACTGATATGTCTAAGGTTATGTACACATTATGCCTTTAAAGCATATTCAAAGCACTTTTGCTCCCTCAAACAGTTCTGGGCACTGCAATTTGTTAAGGGTTGCTGAGAATGGAAATGCTGGAAGAGGTAAACTACAGTGCCCAGAATTACTTGATGTAATATAATAATAATAATAATTTATTATTTATACCCCGCCCATCTGGCTGAGTTTCCCCAGCCACTCTGGGTGGCTCCCAATTGAGTGTTAAAAACAATACAGCATTAAATGTTAAAAACTTCCCTAAACAATATGTAAATATTGTGCTTCAAATATAAAGTGTGCACACAGCCTTTTTTTAAAAAGTTAAGTTCATTTCTTATTTATTCTAGTGATCCTTGGTGGGGATAGTACTGTGCAGTATGCAGAAGTTGTCATCCGAAGATAAAAAGGTACAGTTCCTTCCTCGTTATTCACAAGCAACTGGGATTTTTTCCAGATTCTCCGATTATCTCCATTTTGATCATGTTTCTGACTGTAGTGGGTAGGCACAAATCTTTAATTTACTTACTATTTGTCATGTGTTAAAGATAGTACCCTCTTTTTCTCTTAAATGCTAGATAGCCAATTCAGCCAATGTAATGTCCAAAGTTTGGTTCAGACAAAAGCAAGACTTGGTCTCATTTTGTCATCGTTGTTGTCCCCAACACTCTACTTCCTTCTATATTACAGACCACCAGAACCAAGCTATGGTTTACAAATGTGGTTTGGAGGACATGCACAAACCATAATTTGGATGCAAAAGAGAGGGATTCAGAACATGTAATGGGAGGAAGAAGCTTATAAAACTGAAGCTCAAGTATTATATCCAAAAATAGTTTCTAGTGATTTGCAACGCCTTGGGGAAAAAATATGGGGTGTAGGAAGGAACCACAAACCAAAAGGCATACTACTCTGAGAGTGCAAAAACAGCAGCGAAACCTTCATTTTTTCAATAATCCTTTCATATAATATATATATTGCATTCAATTTTTTTTTGCAGTCACTGCCTTACTCCCCGCCACTCCACCTAATCTCTTAAGAATTGTTTTTCATATATTGATTAGATTACCCAACCAGCAGGAAGCTGCCAATTGTTCATCTAAACTTGACTGTTTCCCAGTAGCTTTAGAATATTCATCAACGAAGCCCATGTCCCTGTATGTTTGTCTTTACAGGACTGTAGTTTGATACCAGGTGTCTCAAGATACTACAGCCAAGATGACACAGCAGATCTAGAACCTTTCCTTTACCTTTTGACAAGTTCAATATTATGTGCTTGCCCCTGCTACATGTCTCCAACCTGATGTTCAGCATTTATTCATACTGACACAGCAGCAATCAAGGAAGTGGAAAACCACCACCTCACTTCATTGGTTCCAAGTCTCCCCCCCTGCCCCATTCAATTACAATGGAGAATTATTTTGCATATGAACCTGGGACACTTGAGCTAATGTATATTCCAGTTTATGGGAATGCCATTTATATATGCTTATGTTGGAAATGGAAGCAGAATTAATTTGGCTTACAAGCTTAGGATGGGTCCATGTTCAGATGACAGTTGCTCCTCTGCACACAAGTCATCCATGCCTATTTCTACTATATAAAAATACAAATTTATTGATCAACAGTGCACTAATTCCTTTTAGATGAAGATGTTGCTATGTTGTGATAAAATTAAGATCTCCTTGGGTCTGGAAGGCTCCAAACTGTTAGTTATCAAAGGATCGTTATATCTTTGCTTGCCCTCTGCTTCTTAGATAATGTTTTGTAATGTTACTATGAACTGAAAACTGTGGCTTTCCATTTGCATGGTTTTGCCTCACCTTATCGCATGATGCAAGAGCGCCCCCTAGCAAACAGAACAATGTATCAGAAAAAGAAGTCCGTTTTCCTGGCTTTTGTTAGCTACAACCAGGGGAAAAATCCATTCAAGTCAGGAAGGAGAGAATCTGTCTTTATTGTAAGCTCAGATGTTTTTAGCTGCTGAAATGTACTTGGTTAAGAAGTCCTTTAATCGGGATATATGCATCATTTCTTTCATTGTGGTGTCTCTGTTCCTTAGCTGGACCACACCATTCTCTAGTGTGGTATCACTGACAAGGATTGTGAAGAGGATACTCATTTCATCATACCTGCAAACAAAAAAACAAGCCTGTGGAACTGGTGCTCTTGTTGTATTCAGTAGCAGTATGACAAATTTATATTGGAGGAAGCACATTGAAAGAATCCGCTAGGCATTCTGTACTTTAAAAACCAGCACTTTCCAGGAGTTTGCGGTTTTGAAAAATAACTTACAGAAATATTGCTATAAGGCATTCACTTCTCCTTGGAGGGAAAAGGGTTTGTTTACTAATTGACCTGTTGAAAAGATTTTCAGGATTCAATGTTGCCATTGTTAACCCAAGATCAATTTCACGGGAAGTGAGTCACTCAGTACTGGAGCAGATGAAGGTAATGTAGAGGTGCAGTTTGCCCACTGAGTCTAAGACAAGACGATGAGGGGCAAACTGCACAGGGCCCCTTCTTTCCCAGCCACCATTTACTATCCTGTTCATCTCCCAGAGGCCACCACCCTGCTATCCCTGTACTTTTAAGGATACAACAGAGAGCATGAACAGCCTTGGTATTCCCATATCTTGCTTTCCCAACCTGAGAACAGAAATAGAAGTCTATACCAATTTGTGAGCCAGTGTAGGAGCCACAAAACAGTTTAGGGCTATAGCATGTTGGTGAGAGAAGGGCTGCGGAAGTGTGAGGATCCACTGCAAAAGTATTTGCAATGCTAAGATAATAAAAAATAGAATTTCTCAAAAGCAGTTCAGGTATTTTTTTTAAAGGCAAGCAAGACAGTGTACTGAGTATATTGTAACAAATGATTATTAAAACATGGCAGTGAGTCAACCTTGGTCACCCTGTTGAAGGACCTCCACTAGGGTTGCCATATTTCAAAAAGTGAAAATCTGGACCCAAAGGTTGTTGAGCTTCTTTGGCTAAAAATGATGTTTTGAGCTAATATTAATGAAATTCGTCAAAATTTCTGCCCAGACACTGTTTACAAGGGCAGAAAACTGACTATGTCAGGGAAATTCCGGACATATGGCAACCCTAATCTCTGCAGAGAGTGGGACATTGGGAGCATAGGCGCCGACTCCATGGGGCTTGAGGGGGCCCGAGCCCCCTCAAAAATTCGTTTGGGGGGGCTCCGCCCCCCCAATAATCTCCGGCGCCCCTCCAGCAGAGCGCCATCGCCGCCCCTCCCCCAGCCCAAAATGCACAGGGGGGGCGGGCTGCATGCCTCCTGCCCTCCCTCCCGAGCAAAAGCTCCACCCAATTTCCTTTGGAGCTGATTAATAGGCGCAGCACGCTCTCCCCTATTCGCTCACGAGGAGGCGGCGCCACTTTATTTGCATATTCATGAGCTTATTTATTATTCATGAGCTTTCCCGGGCCCCCCCAATATTTTTTATAAGTCCGCGTCGCTGATTGGGAGCGGGACCTTGCTCCTGCTCTTTAATCTCTCTTCAGCTTTTGATACCATTGGCCATGGTATCCTACTGGCTCTGGGGAATGGGAACTGGGGGTGCTGTGTTACTGTTGTTCTGGTCCTACCTCTGGGCAGAGTCCAGAGAGCAGCATTGGAAGAGTGCTTTTTGGCTGCCTAATGGTTACATTATGGGGTGCTGCAGAGTACTCTCTTATCGCTAATGCTACTTAATAGCTATAAGAAGCTGCTGGGAGTGGTCATTAGAAGTTTTGGGGAAGGGAGCGATCAGCACTATTTCTCCATAACATCTGAATCAGGAGAGGTTATGTGGTCTCTGGACCAGTGCCTGGATTTTATATCACAGCTTTACCCCCGCCATTGGGCAAAATATTACTGCATTGCAGGGGGTTGGAATGGATGATCCTTGTGGTCTCTTCCAGCTCTACAGCTCTACGATCCCATGTTTCTTACTTTGCGAAAAGCTGCTCCAGTGACGACTGCACGGTTTCGAGATATCCAGGCCAAACAGAAATCCCATTTTCTAACAATTCATTGAACAATCCCTTGCACACCTATGAGAAGGAAACACTGTCAGTGATTGGAATGTTAAACTGGAAAACAAACGTAGCTTTTTAATTATAATAAATTAATTGACAGCATTAATGATGTAAAAACATTCACGATACATTCTGGAGGAGAAAGCCAAAAAAGAAATTACCTAATGCCAACAATTTAACCTTGGTTCATTTACCTCAAATATATTTGACATTTCCTTGTTTTTGGCAATAGAAATTAACTTAGGAACCGATGAAAATATTTTTCCTCTTTATTTTGTATACAGTTACTTTGCTTCCTAAGCAATTAATGCTAATCCCTAGGATTATCAGCTCTGTGAAGTTTATCCCCAGTACAACTCCTGCAAGAAAGTAATAACTAGGGACAAGATTTATACGTGCCTAAGCAAGTGACTCTGAGAACCTGCACATTTGTGCAATCCTACTTAAGTAATCCATTGGTTGGCCAAACAAGGCCAGTGCCTTTCATAGCAGCTAGGACAAAAAGATTGGATGTAGCATTTGAGCCAAATGAACTGAAGCTGTGCTTATCTACATTAAAATTCCTGCATTAGAATAAAATAAGCATACCTACTTTCATAGCTTACCTGCCTCAGCTCTATTGTAGGGCCTCTTCCCACATCCAAAGCTACTTTGATTGGCGTCAAACATGGGTGAAGTTTAAGTACCTGAAATACAAAACAGTAAAAGAGATACACAGCCATGAAACAGTCCCAGGACTATACAAATCACTGGTAGTATGTAATGTTCATGGAGAAATGGAGCCCAAGCCAGGGAATTAACGTTGCCAATTAAGCCTAAGAAAAAGAATGGAAATGTTTACATTCTCAGGACTGCATGCTTCCCCTGCCCTTCCTGTATGGCAAGAATGAGGAGCTTGGCTGCTTGACCAGTTTGTTGTGTTGTCTGAACTTATAAACTGGTTAACATTAGCGATGGCTGCTTACAACTTCTAACAATTGAAGTAGGCTTGCTTAAACTAACCTTAGTTGAGTTCAGCTACAGTTCTGGCTGCAGATAACACATCAAGCTGCACTTAATCAAAGGCAAAAACAAACTTTCTGAACTCAGTAGCATTTGAGCCCGGTGCTTGCTGCTGTTCATTCACTTGGCACTGGAATATGCTTTATAATGGTGAGTGAATATGGGCAATATCAACTTTTATAGAAAATTCAATACCCTAAACACATAATACAATATGCTAGGTCACAATCCAACACAAGAATAACACCCATTAGTTTTCATCTGTGTAGGAGTGACCCAAGTGTTTTAGTTATAGGCTGCCACAGTGTATATTAATTTTTCAACCTCCTAGCTGGCCTGCATATGCATTAAGAGGAAGATCACCTTTCTCTGCAGAGCTTTCTTCCTTGCTGAAGCATTTTCAGCCAACTGCATACCATCACAGAGATATGCTAACACTCCACAGTCCAGATTGCCACTCACAGACAAGATATGAGGAACAACATTCTTCCTCCCATCTCGACCCTGAAGGAGAAACAAAAATGTGCATTTGGCAATCTTTAAAACCCAGGAATACATTCTACAATAAGAAAGATGTAAAGAAGCAGATTATCTCCCATTCATTTGACATGCTGACTCAATAAAAAATGAGTTCACAGTGATGGTGGGGGAGAAGGGGAAAGATAGGTTAAAAAGTGTTTCTTAAAGAGCTGGAATGTGTGATGAGCAGAGAAAAAGTGTCTACATATTTCATTTGCTCATTTCCAATGAAAGAAACATGCCACTCAGCACCTGCTACCCTCCTGCTTGCCACCTTCATGATAATTCTGCACTTAGTGACTTCGAATTGGGGAATTGCTTCTACTTCGAGTTTTGTTGCTCATTTATAGTCTTGAAACTGTCCCCCAGGCAAAGTTTTTATCCCATCTGCTTCACTTGAATGTATATTAGTTAAGCTGTGCATATTGTAAACCACTTTGGTTGCCCTTGTTTGGGGCTGAAAAGCTGCCTAGAAATGCTCTTAAAATAAAATAAATTTAATAAAACTTACATGTAAACTGGATTCTTTTCCTGTATACATTTGTAGCAGTTCATTATCCCCTAGATTGCTCAGAGTTTCTATGACTTCCTTTCCCCAAGGAAAGTTATAATAGAGATTGCTTCTTCTTCTTCCTTCTTCATCATGATGATCACTACTGGTGAAGCTGGACGGGCTTATTGCAAACTACAGAAAAGTAACAGTGGGATCTATGAATGTACAGATGACATTTATGCTAACTACATTGTGTTTTTTCCTGGTCTAAACAGAAGCATATGCATTAATGCTTAACCTTATTCTCTAGTTAGCTGTCTTTTCACTCTGACAGGAAGTGGCATGTCTGTATATCGGCTGTCTCTCAAGGACAAACGAGACACACATTTAATGCACAACAACCAGTAGCCACTATGCTGGGGTCACCAATGTGACCCCCACGAGTGCACCCACACCATTCCTTCCTGGGCAATACAGCGTCCCTATCTTTGACGAAATTATGCATGAAATAAGCAATCCATTATAGCCAATAGAATAGGTGTTGCCCACCACAATTTCTCTAGTTTGCAAAAGTGCTCTCAAGTCATAAACAGGCTGATGACCCCTGCCCTGGGGGAATTATTAGAACTGTAGCAGGGAGCAAGGGAGAAAATTAGCCCTTTCCTCCCCTGCCTAAATCCTGGCAAAAACTGCTTCTTTGGCACAGTGCAGGTTCCACAACCTACTCCAATGCAATGAATTTAGGCATGCTTTGCCACAGATGGAGTGTATATCAGTGGAGACAGGGTGTGGAGTAAAAGAAATATGGGGAAATTTCAGCTGTAATTTCCTGGGGGGACAGCATGTGTGAGGGTGAGAACTTGGCTGATAATTCAAAGTACAGGAGACTAATGCCAACGGAGGTCAGAGGTGACAAGAGTACTACCCTAACATTAGTGGGAAGAAACCATACACAGACTGTGAAAGACAATGTAGCCAGCTGAAGTATAAAACGCCAACTAGGATTGCAGCAGCAACGCCTTACATTCCTTTTGCTGGACTATACGTTTTGTTTGGAAAGCTTGCAAATAATTCTACGTTAGTTGCCAGTCCAGAATAATTTTTAGTAAGTCACATGCTTGCATATAAAGGTAAAGGTACCCCTGCCCGTACGGGCCAGTCTTGACAGACTCTAGGGTTGTGCGCCCATCTCACTCAAGAGGCCGGGGGCCAGCGCTGTCCAGAGACACTTCCGGTTCATGTGGCCAGCGTGACATCGCTGCTCTGGCGAGCCAGAGCCGCACACGGAAACGCCGTTTACCTTCCCGCTAGTAAGCGGTCCCTATTTATCTACTTGCACTCAAAGGTGCTTTCGAACTGCTAGGTTGGCAGGCGCTGGGACCGAGCAACGGGAGCGCACCCCGCCACGGGGATTCGAACCGCCGACCTTTCGATCGGCAAGCCCTAGGCGCTGAGGCTTTTACCCACAGCGCCACCCACGTCCCTTGTATGCTTGCATATAGTTGGATCTAATTTTTAGTAACTGCGGGAGGCAGAACTACTTGCAAGTCTAATTGAGGATCTCGTTGGCTTCCTATATTTTAAATTAAGCAAATGATTACTTGAGTGCTAAAAGTGGGTTTGTTCATCATTATTTTATATTGAGGGCAATGACCTACAGCCTTTTAACCTCCTTCAGCAGCCTCCTTAGGGCATATAAAAACAGTGGCAGACAATTCACTCTCTTTGTACCTTAAAAGCTTATAATGCAAGTACTATACTGAATACCTTTCTCCACCACTGGAGACGCTGACGTAACCAGTAGTCCAGCCACTGTCCAGCAGTTCTAGCAGAGCTGTACCACACTAGGGAAGTCATCGTGCTTTCACCTGTTCTTTAAACAACAGCAGGAGGCCAGCAAATTAACACTTTAAAACACAAATGGAAGAGATTATTTTTCTTCCAGAAATAGAACAGCCATGCAGATATAGCGTCTGTGGCCAAATATTCTACTGAAGCCTATTTAGGAACGTAAACTACAGTACCTCATGTAATTCTCGTTTTCATTATTTCTTAATGGATGGAAACATACTCCTATCTGAGCAACCCCAAAAGGCAATCTCTTGTTGACCAGTTCCAGGCACTCAATGTATTGCTGTAAGGCACCTATCAATAAATAAATAATAAAAAGGCTTCAGCATTCATAGGAAGTGTTAACAGCTCCTATATGTTAATCTGTTTTATAATGGAGATGGTTGGACAGTGTTCTCGAAGCTACCAGCATGAGTTTGACCAAACTGCGGGAGGCAGTGGAAGACAGGAGTGCCTGGCATGCTCTGGTCCACGGGGTCACGAAGAGTCGGACACGACTAAGCGACTAAACAACAACAACAACGGCATTCTGGAAAGAGAGAGAGAGAGAGAGCCATACCGTGAAGGAGGCTGTCCCGCAGCACCCCAGACGCCTCCAGCATCTTCCTCAGAGAGGCCAGCACCTGCTCTTTGCTTAGCTGGTCATTCTCCAACATTTCCCGAACGCCTCTGGGGCGCAGCGCAAGGAGAGCCTCGGCGGGCGGCCCTTGGCCCGCGAGGGGAGAGCGGCAGAGCGGGCCATCCACCCCCAGCACCTGCTCCCTGGACGTGACCACGGACTCCCACCACCGGGCGGCGAGGTTCTTCCTCAGCTCGACCCCCAGAGGCCCCAAGCCCGGCTGCTCCCCGCTCAGGTGAGAGTCCCAGGTGAGCTTCTGGGGACCTTCGGCTCCTCGCAGGAAGCGCCTCCTCCGACACAAGCCCAGGAGCGCTTCGGGAAAGCCGCGGGGCTCCTCGTCGGCGCTGCCGGGGGATGAAGACACAGGGCCCGCAGAGCCGCTCAGGAAACGCCCCGGCGGCTGCCCCCCGCGCTCTCCTGTCAGGAGCCTCTCTCCCTCCGGCCACCCGCGTCGGACGGGCTTTTGGACCCTGCGGAGACCGCAGCACCGCGCTCCGCCACCGGTGCTGAAGAAGGAAACGAAGCGGCGGGATAACATGTCTCTTAAGCGCGGCGGCGCTCTGCTGGCCCCGCCCCTTTTTAAAAAAAGAAACAACAGGCGAGCCGCGTAGCGCTTGCGCTGCTTCTCAGACCCCGTGGGTTGGAACGCAGAGGCGGGTGTATAGAGACGTAACTTCCTAGACGCAACCACTGGGCTGGTTTCCGGTTTCAGAGGGGGAGGGGGGTTTCCCGCTCCTGTGTGGCCTGTAGGGAGAATAAGGTTTTGGTTTTTTTCCTATTATAATCTTACCTCAGAGTGTCAGAATATGTTTGGGAAGAGCCAATCCCCACATAAGCAATGAAATTCTTCTCTCTGCCTAACCTACCTCACAAGGTTGTTGTGTGTGGGTTTTTTAAAAAAATATTAAAGATTTTCTTGGTTTACAAAGGTACATGCCTTGTCTTTTTTTCAGGTTGTACAGCCTTTCTTACAAATCAGCTACCTTTTTTGTGAGGCTTGTGTGTTGAGTACAGTATAAGATTGGGGAAGAGGGGGGGAAGGAGGGGGGAAAGGCTTATATTATTTTGTATAGTGTAAATGTGGGGTTTTGTGTCAGCGTCAACTGGGTTGGTTCTCTTTCTATACGTTTATTACATTTCCTTGTTACTGAGGTATTGGGGGGCAGGGTGTGGTTGGTTGTCTGTGCTTGGCTGCAGCCAGGTCAGGTAAACCAGATTAATTTGTATGCTGTCAGGATTCTTGGTTTTTTATTTTTATTAAGTTTTCAAATTATACATTTCAAACATTTTACATCTGTAAAAATAGAGGTAGTTGGCTTTTGCTGGCCAACTCCCCAGGGGACTGAGTCCTCTAAAGTTTATGATTGGTCAGAGATGAATGGATGGGGGCCAGATCCAGTGGAAAGTACAGTGGTACCTCCGGAACGGATACCGTTCGCAACATGAAAAGAGTGCAACCCGCAGCGACGCGTCCGCGCACGCATGGGTTGCAATTTGCCGCTTCTGCACATGTGCGTGATGTCATTTTGCGCGTCTGCGCATGCGCAAGCGGGGAAACCCAGAAGTAACCCTTTCCGGTACTTCTGGGTTGCTGCGGGACATAAGCTGAAAGAATGTAACATGAAGCAAACGTAACATGAGGTATGACTGTAAGGCAAATCTTTATTTTTCTGTTGCAACAGAGTCCCCTCCCTCCTAGCAAGGAGGCAAGAGAAACATAGAACAATGGTGTGCAAAGCTCCTATAAAGACTTTTGAAATTGCCCGCCCTGTAGCCCAAGACCACCACCCCAAAACATCATAAATACATCACAGGAGGCGGGTCTCGGGCAGAAAATTGAGTGTTGCTTCTCTCCTGTCTGCCAGGATACCTGAAAATGCCTTACTTGTTTGCATTTTCTATGTAGGGCCATTCCTTGAAGATGGTAAATACCTAGTTCCTTAATCTCTTACACATATTGATAGTTTTCTCAGCTTATCAGATACTTGCCAGACAGTATTTGCAGGGAGGTGTAAGCCCCTACAATCCAAAGACAATTGGAAAGCTTTTCCCATTTCCTTCCTCCTTGCAGAGAAATATTTGAGGTCAATTTGGGAGAGCCAAAATGGCTTCAGAATTGATCTCCTGTACTATTTCAGACACATGGTTTATATACTTATGTATGTGTGTTTGCATTGTATATTTATGAGCATTTATCCTATATTTGAGACCTTAGAATTCATATACCACATAATAGCATATATTCAGTGACCTCCCTCCTTCCATGGTTCATTTTATTTGCCTAACATTCCTGCATATTTTACTGTAACGCTTTTAGTCAGTTCTCCAGTTTACATCATTCAAATATTTATCACACTGTTGAATTTATCCTATTGCTGCATCTTCAGCTGTACAGTTATTTTTCAAATACTCAGCAAAGATTTTCCACTCCTCTTTATATAGTCTCTTCTTGTTCTCTTATTCTGTATGTTAAACCTGCTAGCTTTGCAAATTCATCTTAGGGGAAGACATTAGTCTTTGTTTTTCATGCAAGACCTTTTCAGCACAATCATATGTATGCATTAATACTTAGGTAAAGGGACCCCTGACCATTAGGTCCAGTCGTGACTGACTCTGGGGTTGCAGCACTCATCTTGCTTTATTGGCTGATGGAGCTTCCAGGTCATGTGGCCAGCATGACTAATCCGCTTCTGGCGAACCAGAGCAGCACATTAATACATACTGAGTTCAAAAGGGCTGGCTCCCAGGTAAGTGGGGATAAGATTGCAACCTCCTTTTGGGGTATTTCAAAGTGGTGTCTGTCAACAACTCAGCAGTCAAAGCAGTAGGAGGCCTATGAACCTAGCTGGGTGCTATATGTGTCACAGGAGGCCTGCGGTTTGGTGAGAGCTATCCTTGCATTTTAGGTTTTTCTCCTGAAAACTATTGTTTGAACAGGCCTTTACAACACAATTCCCTGCCTCTTTTAACCAGCCACTATCAATGCTTTTAATTTGTGCTTTACTGATTTTATTTTTTACAAGTTTATAGTTTTCATTTTTTACAAATAAGCATTTCAACAAAAAAATTAAAACAATGCTCACCTATCAAACCTCGACTTCCCTCCCCCCTTTCAGAGGTTCCATGAATTTACCTTCCTTTTCTACTTCTGAATATCCCGGTTAACTCTATTTATTCTTTTCCTCATCTGTTTCATATATGTTTTAGAAACTGCAAGTTTTTACAATAATCCTGCTAATGTCTTAATTTGTTTACAATTTGTTTGTAAAAAAATTACTGGTTTTATTATGACCATGTATATACTGTATACCGCCTTGACATACAATGAAAGAGCAGACTATTAATACATCAATGAATGAATGTAGACCGAATTTGTTGTAACTCGATGGGAGGGGATTATATGGATGAATTTTGAGTGGAAAGCCATACAAATCTCAACCCCACATTTGACCTCTAGTGTTTACAGTATCATAAGCTTCTCTCTCGGGATCCTCAACTTGAAATGTGGGAGTAACAATGGACAACACTGCAGGGATGTTATAAGCTTCTCTCATACTCATTTCCAATATGGTAATAGAAGCAGAGTACATTGCAATGTTGAAAAGCAGTCTCCTGCCCACAACCTGACCTCAATTATACATTAAAGGGCTGTTGTAAACCACTTTTTCAGTTAGTCTCCTCCAACTTGCATTATGGAGATATAGTAAAAGGTAAAGGAACCCCTGACCATTAGGTCTAGTCGTGCCCGACTCTGGGGTTGCGGCACTCATCTCGCTTTATTGGCCAAGGGAGCCGGCGTACAGCTTCCAGGTCATGTGGCCAGCATGACTAAGCTGCTTCTGGCAAATCAGAGCAGCACACGGAAACGCCATTTACCTTCTCGCCGGAGCAGTACGTATTTATCTATTTGCACTTAGATGTGCTTTTGAACTGCTAGGTTAGCAGGAGCAGGGACCAGGCAACGGGAGCTCACCCCGTCGCGGGGGATTCGAACTGTCAGCCTTCTGATTGGCAAGTCCTAGGCTCTGTGGTGTAACCCACAGTGCTACCTGCATCCCTCATACAGTAATGGATTACAAAAGACCTGAGTTAGGAAGATCATGAGTTCCTCTCTTTGCTAATGCTGTCCAATCACAGTTGTGATGAAATCTCGAGTTTCTGTATTGATTTATTTGCACAGTGCCCATTTGCACCCCAGATGTATTTTAAAATGTGTTCTCAATTAGAACCAAGGGGTGCCTCATTTAGGTAAAAAAATGGTTCAGTAGAAACATTTTGCATGCCATTGGGAAGCATCCAAGACAAGAGTAAATGAAACCATGGCCACAGTTCTGGTTCCAGATTGAATGCAGTAGGCATTGATGGAGACAAGACACTCAGCTATGGCAGCTTTCAAATTAAAAGTAGAATGAGGACTGTGGTGTGCTGTGATTGCTAGTAAAGACAGGAAAAGAAAGTTTTGTGTCAGATCCCATTGATCTCCGTGATTGCTAAAGCTTTAGGAACATAGAGGCAGGAAGGTTAGAGTAACAGAAGCACCTTGTAAGGCTGTTTTTCTGCTGCTGAATTGCAGGTGTAGCAACAAAAGGCTAGGTTTTATTATTGGGGAAGGAAGGTGTGCATACAATGTTTTTCTATAGGTGTTTTATAATTCCTGCACCTAATAAATAGAGGGAATGTCAGTTTTCATTTCTTAGTACAGAAAGTAATGATCTGATGTGTAGAGATTTTTCCTATTCTGATTAATTCAAGAGGATTCTAGGTGGTTTTCTTTCTATGTGAAAGAAACACGCAGGTTCTTGTTTGGATTTTTTCTTATGGGAAGCTGAGTACAGCTGGTTTAAACTGGTTTATCTTTCTGTCAAGGTTGTACTTACTATAAGTCAGGCCAGGAGGAGCCTGGGTTTTCACTCACTTTGTTTTCTGTCTCTTTGTTCTAGTGTTGTTTCTGCATGCTATCGTGTTAAGGTTTAGTCTTATAAATGTTTTTGCAAGTTTTATTGTAAGTGCCAGGGATGCGGGTGGCGCTGTGGGTAAAACCTCAGTGCCTAGGACTTGCCGATCGTATGGTCGGCGGTTCGAATCCCCGCGGCGGGGTGAGCTCCCGTCTTTCGGTCCCAGCTCCTGCCCACCTAGCAGTTCGAAAGCACCCCTAAGTGCAAGTAGATAAAATAGGTACCGCTTTATAGCGGGAAGGTAAACGGCGTTTCCGTGTGCTGCGCTGGTGCTGGCTCGCCAGAGCAGCTGCATCACACTGGCCACGTGACCCGGAAGTGTCTTCAGACGGTGCCGGCTCCCGGCCTCTTAAGTGAGATGAGCGCACAACCCTAGTCGGACACAACTGGCCCGTACGGGCAGGAGTACCTTTACCTTTTATAGTAAGTGCTGCAACTGGATTTTATGGACTGTGCCAATCCTGCATGTATTGTATTTGTGACCATTATGCTAATTTGCCTTCAGTAGCAGTAAAGCTCTGCTGAATGAAGTACAATTGCCTCTGTATATTTTGAAAACTGCTATGTATTTTAAGTTTTTCCCTCCTCCGGTGCTGGCACGTCACACATGTTCCTGCTGTACTGATGGTACTGTAGTATCAACACTACCATGTCTGCAAGTGGAGAAGGCACATCTGCATTCAGCTCAATGCTTATTTGGAACCAGTTTTGAAGTAGCAATTAAATTAGCTTGGTCTTTGCTGCAACCAAAGGTGTACCTTTGTGTCTTCTTTTCTAGTTGTTCCTCTGATTTCATCACCATAGCTCAGTTCATGTGTTACTGATGTGGACAAATGTGTGTTGACTAGGGAGCAGAGCAGCACTTTTAGTGCTGCCTCCAATATTGTATCTGTACCTATGCAGTCACTGGGAAGCAAGCCCCATTAAACTAAGTGGGGCTTACCTAGAGGGATGAACGAGATCTCCCTGCCAGGTCTTCAAGCAAGTACTGAAGGATGCTGCTCTAAGCTCAAGATGACCTGCACTGATAAGTGTGCAGATTTGCTGACACTGCTGCTGGACTGAAGTTGGGGGGGATGCCAAGGGAGAGATCTGGGTTAAAGGGGTACAGCTAGCAAGCTGATCAAAGCAAGGGCCCTTAGTAAAGAGTACAAATAGAAGGCTGCAGCAGTGATAACAGCTGATACATATTGAGAGGAGGCGTGTTTCACAGCAAGGGAGCCAGATCAGATAGGTAGCTGGGACAGCTAACAGGAGCTGGTAACAAGAGTGTGAAACTCTCCTGCATAAGCAACATGTTCCTTCCTTCTTTCACCATCTTGGGATCTGTTAACAGATTAGTCAGATACGCACTTCCAATTCAGAACATTGTCTGTGTAAACTTTGCATAGCAGTGTTACATGTCTCTGAAGTCATTTGGCTGAAACTTGTGGGTCTAATGCCAAAACTCCAGACCCCTTAGGGCCCTGCACTGGAGATTTAGGTATAAAGCCAAAAAAAAACAAAAAAAACTTGTTGTGGTTGACTGCCTCTTGTTGAGTCACCAACCAGTAAACCAGATTTAAAAGTACACTCCACTGGATGAAGTATGGAAGGCTGCTTTGCCAGCATTAATTATTCTCGTTTGGCACTCTGACTCATCAGCAGGCCAGTGGAAATTTCCATCATACACGATTTGTTAAATCATGGTTATAACCTACTTCCATTAGGTGGAGCTTATGGAGCAGCATTAAACCTGCTGAGCTTGTTATCAAGGATGGAGGGAAATCAGACATTGTTAAGTTACAGCGAATCCGAGTAATCCTATTATGGGTGAACCAGTTAACTGGAAATGCAAGGCAAAGCATGTATGAGATCACTATGTCAAAATCCTGAGGTTATGAAATATTTTTAGCAAAGGAAATCCAACACAAAGCTACGGTTCATCATCCTGCCTTCCACCACAGGCTGGGCAGGGGAGCTTTGACACTGGAAATTTGGTTACTGTTACTTTATTAGCCCATCAGGTTTCCCTGTTGCTGCAAAGGCTTTGTGTTACACCAAGTTTGAGAAATGATATTTTGTCTCCTAAACCACCAAGAAAAATGTGTGGATGGGGGGGGGGGGGCAGTTAAGACATGAAGGACTGATCAAAACATTAACATTGTGGGAGCTACTGCCAGTCCACACCAACCCATCATTTTCAACCATTTAATTGTATAGCAACCAGAGCAAAATGAAGAGCTCAAAGTAGTTAAACGGCAGGGGTAAGCCACTTCATGAAGCTTTTCTTGTCCTTCCGAGTATGAGTCCCCTCCCCTCCCCCCATTAGATAGAAAGCGTTCACCACTGATCGTCAGCTTCCTTAATTTATTTGTGCTCAGAATCACATAGAACACCAATTGTGTTTTCAAATATCTTTATTGGAAGGCCATGCATTGCCCCCAGTTGCTGTATTTCAAATCACTGTACATTTACTTTGTGAAAACACTGGCTGCATTTTCTAGTACAAAAAACTAAAAATTGTTCAGGAATGTAGAGAATATTCAACTTAAATAGCGGAAAAGTGCACCATAGTTAACAGCTGCACTGCAGACACGTCTGCATGTTCCATAAGATTTTAAATAACTATCCTGTCTCAACACACAATATAAAGAGCAATTATGAAAAACAAGACACTTAAATATACTTCTAAGTTATTGGGTATAGTTTGCTGGCATTGGATAACCTATCATTGGCGTGGTGCCAGTTGCAGGGTACGCATACTGCTGCTGGTTCATTGCACCGTGCATGTTTGCCATGTTATTCCCATACTGCTGATCATAACCATTCTGGTAAGCTGGTGTGCCAGCCCTAAATCCACCCTGCATGCCAGCTCCTCCAAAGTTGTTTCCAAAGGCAGTTCCGTTACCAAAACCTTGAGCACCATAGCCACCATTCTGAGCTTTTGCACCGAAGTCTCTCTTGCCCACTGCACCATAGGTTCTTTCAAAGTTTTCCCTCTCTCTAAAACCAAATCCACCTCTTTTGCCCGCAGAGTATCTGTCACGTCGGTCACCTCTGGAACGACCTGCAGAAAAATTAGAAGGCAAGTTAAGAAAACTCCTTGTTGCAATCTGGGACCTCCAACTCATAACAGGAGCAAGGCAAAAGTTGTATTTTGAAAAAGCTTAAAAACGATACAACCACAAAGGAATAGGACTAGAACTGAACACAACTTTACTGGTTACATATTTAAGCACTGAAAGCTACTGTTAAAGAGTTATTTTGTACTGTGATAATACAAGGAAGATCCATTTTAGGGCAAAAAGGAATTCTGATGTCCATTAAATAACACATGCAATGGAAGAATCAAATGCTAGAAATAAGACTTACCTGAACCTCTGTCTTCAACCAACTGGAGCAATTTTGGGTTGATTGCCTGATTTGCTTCACGAAGTACAGAGATGAGGTCGCTTACTTGCTTTATATTGTTAGGTGTAAAGAATGTGTATGCTGTGCCTGTTTTGGTACTGCGGGCAGTTCGTCCAATTCGGTGGATATAGTCCTCAGAGGAGTTAGGGTAGTCATAATTGATGACAAATTTCACATCTTCCACATCTGTAAAGTGTTGCAGTGCGGCAAAAAGCAATGTACAAAATTTTGCACACCACAACAGCCAGATGAAAAAGCAAGTTAGACAGTAATAGATTTTAAGATGGTAACTGCTGTAAAGAATGTTAATTATCTATTCCTGAAAAAAATAAAAATAAAAACCACAACACCTGAGATCATGGATGCTCTCCCTCCTCTGAACCTCTTTGCAATTCACCCCGTGATCTAAATCCTTACCAGAGTGCCCCTAACAAGTCAAGTGACATCTGAATGCTTCTTGCAGTAAGACCAAATAAGTTCACAGTAGCCTCTTCCGTGTGCTCCCAAGGACCTCGGTATAAAAAAAATGAGGTCTTGCCACACACCAGAAGCTCTAATAGAGGGCCACACTGCTTGTCTTGCCAAGACCTTTCAACCGCAGCTGCAAGAAAAACATACCTGTCCCCGAAAGGTCATCAAGTTGTTTTCATGCACTGTGTCTCGTCTAGGCAAGCGCTTCCAAGAAGCCAGCGTTCACTTGAGTGTGTGTCTCTCTCTGGCAGGTCTCGACATGACGGTTAGGGTATAGGTGACGGAGGAACTCCAGGTTTGAAAAGCCACTGCTTTTCCCACCCCAACTTGTAAAATTGAGAGGTGGACTTTCAAATTTCATGTGCCAGTACTCACCAATTTGTACAAGGCTCAGTACATTTTAAAGCTGCTCTCTCTCCATTTCAAAGGTTGGAAAAAAAACCAGAGATCACTGTAGTTTAATTATTCTTCGACATTTCAGCAAACTCACTGAAATCCAAAGACTCACGGACCACAGCAAACAGTATGCACACAGACTAAACAGCAGTGCACCATGGCAGTCATGCAAAGCATGGAACAGTAGAAATAACCGGGCAAAAGTGAACCGTGAATGATGCTACCGTTTGAGAGAACAGTTTATGGGCTCGTAGTTTTTGTCTTTGCCTTTTGAAGATTACTGGCACACAATGTTCAACTTTCACCTCTCTATTGGACTGGAAGCGTCCAGACGATCACTTCCACTAGTCCTCCATCCCCCTCGAGTCCTCCGATTGTCATGCCTAGGCCTTGCCACAAAGACTGCACCTTTATGTGAAAAAACTTAGAAAAATGCAGAGGTTAAAGAAAGCAACGAACTTTCTTTAAAGTTGTCTGTCACCCAAAATAGTTGTACTAACCTAGACCTCTGGAGGCAACATCTGTAGCAATCAGGATAGGAGCCTTTCCGTGTTTGAATTCTGAAACAAAGAAAACCGTTTTTAAAAAACATTTGGTATTCTAGCAGAATAACCCTCTGAATTCATCAATTTAGAAGCCGTTCTGAATTACTCACCATTTAGAACCCAGTCACGTTCCTGTTGACTTTTGTCACCATGGATACCCATTGCTGGCCACCTGCAGTAATATTTACCGTCACATAAGTATCTTTTATCAAAGTCACTAAAATTAACCAGTAATACATTAGCAGTGACCTTTTATTTTGTCCTGCACAGCCACTAAACGCACATGGCACCGCTACCCCAGCAAGTTCTTCCACTTTTATCAGGAAAACACTTCTATAATCTTTATCCTGCTACAAAATTCACACTTCATAAAAATCTACTGGAAAACATTACTCTTGAAATATAGAATTACATTAATCTTGACCTGACAGTTCTGGAATTATGGTGGGGACACATAACTGCTTTGGGTTCTGCAGCACCAGCATGGGTACCACGGAATAGGCTACCCCTCCCATTTCAGGTATACAATTTTTTTCATATTTAATTAACTGAATTATTCCTTCAAGTGCCTATGCTAATTTGGTTCACTGGAAATATTTACCCATCTCTCCTCATTTTTCTAGTAAGATCATCACATCTTCTTTTGGTCTCCACAAAGACAATAGTTTTGTTTTCTTTCTCACTCATTATTTCTTCCATCAACCGAATAAGCCTGTTGTAAGGAAACAGTAGTATCAAAAACTTTCAGAAATATGGGATTAATGCAAATGACTTGTGTATAAATCATTTAAAGATCTGCAGAATGCTTCAACTGTTCTTTCAACCGAAAGCATTTCCAATTTTACTTACTTATCATCTTTCTCTACATCATGACATACATCCACTATCTGCAGAATATTGTGGTTTGCACTTAGTTCCAATGCGCCAATGTTGATGTGTACATGTTCTTTTAAGAAATCTTCTGCAAGCTGCCTAACTTCTTTGGGCCATGTTGCACTCCACATCAGAGTCTGCCTGTCAGGCTGGAAGTAAATTGATATTTTTTTAACATTCTGTCAGTTGCCCAGCTCCTAGAACTAGCAAGTTCCTGGGCACAACTTCCCGACTGTGTCCAATGAAAGTGTGAACTTACTCTAATCTGTTCTACAATTTTTCGAATCTGAGGCTCAAATCCCATATCAAGCATTCTGTCAGCTTCATCAAGAACGAGGTAAGTGCATCGCCGGAGATTGGTTTTTCCAGCTTCCAAGAAGTCTATGAGCCTACCAGGTGTTGCAATGCAAATCTCCACACCTGAAAGCAAAATGTAAGTTACTTAGTAGTCATTTCTCAAAATGATTTTACACTCTTTGTAGCTTATAAGCTATCATGGTGAGGCTTAACATACTAGAACGTTGCTCAGCTGTCATTTTCATACCTCTTTCCAGGTCACGTATTTGTGGTCCCTTAGGAGCACCTCCATAAATACAAGTAGACTTCAAACGGCAGGCTCTGCCATATTCTGCAGCCACTTGCTGCACCTGCTGAGCCAGCTCTCGAGTTGGTGCCAGCACCAAACACTGTGAACAGAAGTACAAATATAGTCATACTGTACTCTGGGTAGTTACTGGTACAGATTGCACTGAAAATGATATAACATTTTATTTTTTACTTCATTCTTTACTTCATTCTTGAAAGTAAAGTAAACACACTGGTGCAGATTCACTTCTGGAAGTAAAGCTCATTACGACTTTATGCCTTTTGGTTAGCGGTTTTCCATCTGTCTACAAGTTTGTGATTGACAAATAAATCATATGGCTTCAACAACTGCTATAGAAGATGTAATGAACTGTGTTTATACTACTGTAACAGGGATTTTGGCCACTGGAAGGTCATAGGGAGCAAAGCAAAACTCATCAATACTGCAGTGGCAGTACTGTTCTGTGGCACTCTAGGAAAAAAATGGAAGCTGCTGAGAAGACTCAATAGCTTAAAAAGATAATGAAATAGACATTCTCCCATTATTTATTCGCAGAACTTTAACAGAGATCTCTGTTCTAGTCCTCCTGTTCAAGCTGCATCCCCAACATTTGAGCCCTAAGATCAAAAATCCAAACTTTCAGCTCGATCCTATCACAAATACAAGTTTCTACAGCCATGACATCCAAGTTTAAGTTCTCGTTACCCCGCCACACAACAAATTTCATGTTGCTCAATACTTACAATGGGCCCATCTCCTCGTTCTAGGAATGGCTGATGGTTTATGTGTACTATAGCAGGCAACAAATACTGTTGGGGGAAAAGGAAGGATCTTAGTTCAAGGAAAAAAATATCATTCATTTAAATCATCTGAACAGCTAAACAGAAGTACTTACAGACAGTGTTTTCCCCGATCCAGTTTGTGCTACGCCAACCATATCCAGTCCACTCAAGGCAACAGGCCAACCTTGTGCCTGAATAGCAGTTGGTTCCGTAAAGTTCTGTCTCTGAATAACTTCCATAACGTTTGCTAAAATACAAGGAAGTATGCTAGTTAAGTCCAACAACTTTATTAAAGAGGTATATACAAATATGCATTTACTACCAATAAATTTACTACTTACCTGGAAAGTTAGCTTCATAGAAATTCATAACTGGTTTTGGACAATTGTGGCCTTTAACTGTGATCTCTTTTCCTGCTCTGTATTGTTCAATCTCTTGCTGCAAATAAAAAAACCACGACTCATCAGGCATAATATTCACTAAAACAGTGATTTAAACACGCTTTAATTACAGCACAATTCAAGCAACATTGTCTACAAAGTTAGTAGTTTTCATACCATAGGACGTCTGGCAACATCAGGATGTTCCTGGTAGAAGTTCTTCTCAAATTTAGGAAGCTCATCTAGATTCCATTTTTTCTTTGTAAGCTTTTCTCCAGGGTTCCCAAACTTCTTCCCACCTAAAGATCCCCCTCGACTTCCTCCAAAACGAGGGCCACCAAACCTGCCAAAGCAAATTTTAATTCAGTGTCGTAAGTAGCCATGGTTAAGGGACATATTAAAAAACGATCGCTGGCATCTGTGTACCCCATAGCTTCCAACCCAAAAGTTAAAAACACAGTAAGGTTCAGAACTGGTAAGATACTAGAAAAGAGAACTGAAGTTGGGTTAACGCTACAAAAACAAACGTCGCCGTCGGTAATTGCCGGGCACTCCCTCTTTGCGTCAGGCTCCTAAGTGGGCGGGGATGGTTATGAAACCTACACGGTTCCGGTAAGAAGCTAGCTTTTTCAAGCGGCGGGATTAGGCTACTTCTCTTTTTAGACACATATCTTAACGCTTCATTCAGAGCCGGGGGAGAAATTCGAAGCACGGCGCTTAAGGCGCCTGCGCGCACCCAAAAGGGCTTCTAAATCCCGCTTAGCCTACCCCCCGCCTAGCCTTCGTTCCCCTAAATTAATCCCATTTCTAGACTGGGCTTTTTGTCCGGGGCGCGTGGCAGGGGCGAGGGGTGGCGCTGGGGGAGGCCGCCCGCCCAAACGCGCCAAGCCGCACACAAAGGAGGCCGAGAGGCGTCTCCCCCCTCCCTCCCGCTTTTGTCTTTTCCGTCTACGCCACATTTTCTAGTCGGCGCGTCCATTTTGACGCCGGGGCGGGGATAGAGAGAAGCAGACGGAGGAGGAACAAAGGCAGCCGCCGGCATTTTGATTTCCCCCTCGGTCGCCGCATGGCGGGGCCAGCCATTGACATCCGCCCGAGTCCAGAGACAAAAAAAAGGGGGAGGGGAAACCGGTTTCGGCGAGAAGATAAATCCCAGTCCGCACGTCCTTTTCTGCCTCCTGCCCGCTGCGCTTCTCTTGCCCGCCCCCCGCCTAAATCGCCCGTTTTTCTCTCCCCCCCTCAGCGGAACACCATCGTCAAATTAACCTCCCGCTTCTCGCCCCCCCCCGCCCCCCCGCCCCCCCGCCCATCCTAACTATCGGGCCTCGGCCAGCGACGACGTCCCTCAGGCGGTCGGTCATCCTTCTTCCTCCGCCCCCTCCCCTCATTCCGCGCGCTTCGAGCGGTCGCCGGGAAACGGCTGCTTCTCGCCGCCGCCATTTTAACGACCCCCGCCATCCCAGCCCCAGACGGTATTTTAAGGCGGGAGCCTCGGGGAGCCGGCCGCGTGTTAAGTGAACCGAGCCCCTCAGGCTCACCCGCGGTCCCTCTCACTGGAATACCCAGGCATGCTGACGGCGACGGCGACGGCGGCGATCAAGACGTCGAGGATGAAACGGCACGGACGGTCCACAAGCGAAACGCCGATGACGAGGGCGACTGAATGGGGAGGGTCCGGACGGGCGGATGCCGGTTATATACCCGGCGCCGCCGCGAATGCCGGGAAGCCGGCTCGTGACGTCAGCGACGAGCTCGTTCGCGCCCTCTTCCCCCGCCCCCGCAAGATTCTCCTCTGCTGTTCCTCGAAAGGCGGGGCAGGGAAGGGGGCGCGCATGCGCCCGTTCTCGTCCTCGAAGCCGGCCGGCCGGCGTGCCGGGTGGTTGTAAACTAGGCCAAACGGAAGCGGCTCTCCTTGTCCGGCCTGCCATCAACGCCGGCCCAGGAACAGTCTCGGCCTAAAAAGACCCGTAGGGCTTTCCTCCCCCACTCCCACTTTACGCTACTCCCCCCATTTAAAGCCGAAAGGAGGGTCGCCCCAGCACACCTTAGGGAGCGAGCTGCCTGCGCCCCCGGGAAGAGAAATACCGTGCGATTAACGGTAATGGTGAACCCTTCCCGGCTTAGGGAGCCTTTCAAAGCGATGGTAATGAAGGAAGCCCTTCATAGCGCGTAGATTTCCAGGAAAAGTGCAGCATCCGCTATGGGCGTAGCCAAGGGAGGGGCAGCTGCCCCCACAATCTATTTATTGTTTAGTTATGTCCGACTCTTTGTGACCCCATGGACCAGAGCACGCCAGGCACTCCTGTCTTCCACTGCCTCCCGCAGCTTGGTCAAACTCATGTTCGTAGGTTTGAGAACACTGTCCAGCCATCTCGTCCTCTGTCGTCCCCTTCTCCTTGTGCCCTCCATCTTTCCCAACATCAGGGTCTTTTCCAGGGAGTCTTCTCTTCTCATGAGGTAGCCAAAGTATTGGAGCCTCAGCTTCAGGATCTGCCCTTCCAGTGAGCACTCAGGGCTGATTTCCTTAAGAGTGGAGAGGTTTGATCTTCTTGCAGTCCATGGGACTCTCAAGAGTCTCCTCCAGCACCATAATTCAAAAGCATCAATTCTTTGGCGATCAGCCTTCTAGCAAACTCAGGTTCTGCCCACTAACAAAAGGCCTACTCTCCATGGTACCCACTTTGGAAAGTCCAATCCTGTTGCCAGGGCAAGAACCCCTAACTGCACTGCACTTAACAGCAGTAATATAAAAGTCTTGCATCCCTGACCCATGAGAACCCGATCCTATTAATTTTGTGCATTGTGCTCCTCTTCAGCGAAGTTGCTTCTAAATTTCAACTGCAGAGTGATCTTTCTGCAGCAATAGTGTTGCCCCAAGGCAACAGGCTCATTTCCCCATTCCCAAGCACCCCGCTCTCTTCCCTTTTTGCTTGCCAAAACATGTAGCAATAGTGACAATTTATTTTGACTTGAATGTAGTTCAGAACATGAAACAACAGGTTATGTGGATGGCATCAGTGGTACAAAAGCAGCAGCAGAGAGGACTTAACACAGGATAGGAGAGGGGAAGGGCACACCCTTCTGGATGATGACAGCATCCATCACAATACTGGAATGTAACAGGCCAACTTGCAGCACTGAAAAGAGTCATTGCAGAGGTCACTACCACAAGTGCATATGAGCTGTAGAAAGGAAAGAGAGTGCATACATTTGTGTTTTTAACTGCCCTGGGGTCATCTGATGGAGGGTGAGCCAAAACGGGTATTTAAAAATAAATAAGACACATGGCATAAGACCATAGCATTCTGCTCTCACACAACTCACAGGAAACTCGAGGCTAATCCACATCCTATATTTAAAGCACATCTAACACACTTTAAAAACACATGACTTCCCCAAAGAATCCTGATAACTAGGTTTTTTAAAGGTGCTGGGAATTATAGCTATGGTCTCAGGGTTTTTTGGAGGAATGATGTGTATCGGATGTGCTTTAAATGTTTGATGAGAACCTATCTAAAGACTACCCATTGGAAACAAGATGGCAGCACAAAATTATTATTATTAATAATAATAATAATAATAATAATAAAATTTGTATACTTCCCTTTATCTGTAGCTCTCAGAGCTGTTCACAACATATACAAGATAAAAAAGACAAAAAAAAATAAAAACAATAACTCCTCCTCCCCCCCACATTTTATTATTTTTATTTACTCATCCGAAACCTATTTTGGTATTATCCAGGAATCAATTCAGTTTGAGTAAGGCTGCAGAACATGACTGGAGTGCCAGGAATATTAGTATTATAAAGGAAAAATGATGATTGGAATAGACATTGAAAGTGCACAGAACCAAGCAAAGAATACCCATACAACAAACAAAGCAACAAACAAAGCCAAAAAGCAGAGTAACAGTACAGCAATTATCAGATTTCCCAGAAGACCTTCACGCCTCTGGATAAAGATACCAGTGGGACTCCCAACAGCAGCTACGAACAACACCATGTAAGTGCAGAATCCATTTTTGGAAAAGGAGAGCTGAAGTCAGGTGTATAAAATCAGCAGTTCTAATACTGGTGATTTAGCACCCACATACACCCCTGTACCCCCACACTATACCTACCTTGGGAATTTCAAATGATCATAGACACTGTGTATGTGGATGTGTATACACTAGTTGACGTGTCAGCTAAAGGCTTACAACAAACTAAGGGATTGCATCATCAAAGCAATAACCACATAAGGAAAATGAAAGCAAAAACTCGGCACTAGCTCCAGTATGCAACAGGTCCCAGATAAATTCCCCAAGCATAAGGCTTTATTTCTTCAAAAGTTTGTAGCCTGGACTTTATTAGTCCTATCAGTACAGCATAAATTATAACAGAGAAATCCACCACACCCCTGGATCTTAAAGCACCAGCAGACTACTACAAGGAGAGGTACCACTTCGTGTTTTTAGTTGCAATGTAGCTATGGCTTTAAAGGTAATATCAGCACCTTAGATTGGGCTTGTAATTGAATATGCAGCCAATGCAGTTGTTTTAAGGATCAGTGAAATATGAACCATGCTATCCATACCTATTAAACATCTGGTAATTGCATTCAGCACTAATTGACTCTCTGGCTTCAAGGATAATTTATTGCAATAATCAAAAAAGAAAGTTACCAAGGCATAGACCACTGTGGTCAGACTATCCCTGTCCAGGAACGGTTGTAGCTGGTGAACTACTTGAAACTGGAAAGAGACACTTCTCACCACCAAAGCCTCAAGTGACAGTGCTGTATCCACAAATACCCATGAAGTACATACCTGGGTTACACAAGGTTGTAGCCAATGCTGAAATGAATGGACCCAAGTTAGCCATATTCATTGATAATAATGGGTCTACTCCAAGTACAACCTACCATAAGTCAAGATATAGGATCAGTACTTGGGCAATGCCCAGGACAATGTTACTTTGGGATACTGCAAAACTACACACAATTGTGTAGTTCAGCAAGTATGTGTTGCTGGCATTTCCTGGACTAAAGGAAATACAATAATGTTATGAGACATTAGACTCATTTTAATCAAGTGTTTTCAGTCTTTAGCTTTATCTCTGTTGTGACTGAACTCAACTACAACATGGATGCTAAATCCAAAACCATTATTATCAAAATTCATTAGCGTACAAAGGTTATAAAACTAATATCAAGTGTTACGTTTCTGGACAATGTTAAATGTGAATGGATAAAATAGTGAATTGTGAAGTCACAAATGAATATTTTTTTGGGGGGGAACTATCACGCTTCTCAAATTTATTTCTTTGGAATAGGCATTTGAGCAAAATGGTTCTACAACAGCTAGAGAATAGAAATGGTTAAGGTTAATTTTATAGACTCCAATGGAACATTAGGAACAAACGGCAAAGGCCTGGGATGGGATATAGCAGAATTCCAATTTTGCATACACTCTAAAATCAAATATCAAGAAAACTCCTCAGATCCCACTGATGAAATGCTGAAAACTGTTCTTTTTCTCAGAGGAATCGCCTTCCAAGACTCCTGCAGTTTTGACCTTGCTAGGCTCGACTTGGCTCCCAGTAAGTCACGTGAGCCCAATGTGCCACGCATGCCTTTATTCTCCTGCCCACCTTCCATTGCCTTCCAACCTAAAAACATGTGCTCCGTGGCTAGTTGGCAGCAGGAGCAGGCGCTCTCAAGGCTGGCACATTGATCATCCAAAATGATGTCTGCCAAGGGGCCTGTTCTGCTGGTTTACATCTTTCAAAATCGACACGAATGCCACCATCCGAAGACAAGAGGTTTCTTCTGCCCTGTCTGGAAACCTGGCGGTGGACCCAGGCACCACTGGGCAGTGGCCTAGGTCTGCAAAAAAAGAGGACACCTTTGCTGACTTCTACTTTTAACTATGACGACTCTCCTTTTACATACCCGTAAAAAGGAGATGCGGGTGGTGCTGTGGGTTAAACCAGAGCCTAGGACTTGCCGATCAAAAGGTCGCGGTTTGAATCCCCGCGACGGGGTGAGCTCCCGTTGCTCGGTCCCTGCTCCTGTCAACCTAGCAGTTCAAAAACACATCAAAGTGCAAGTAGATAAATAGGCACCGCTCCGGTGGGAAGGTAAACGGTGTTTCTGTGCGCTGCTCTGGTTCGCCAGAAGCGGCTTAGTCATGCTGGCCACATGACCCGGAAGCTGTACGCCGGCTCCCTCGGCCGATAAAGCGAGATGAGCGCCGCAACCCCAGAGTCGGCCACGACTGGACCTATTGGTCAGGGGTCCCTTTACCTTAAAAAGGAGGATGCGTCCTGGAAAAAGAGGACGCATGGCAACCCTAGCTGGGCCGCATGGTGTTTTTGTGTCTCTGTGTGTGACCTTAGGCGGCTCGCTGTCTCCCTAGCCCACCTCACAGGGTTGTTGTGCGGATAAAGAGCGCGTGGGAGAGGGGAGGACGCCCTGAGAGCCCCCGAAGGAAAGGCAGGGCAAAAAAACCAGGACGCAAATCGAACAAGGTAAAACGGGAGGCTCGTTCCCGCTCCATCCCGCCATCAATTCCCCCGCCGCCGTTGCCACGGCAACTGGAGCGGCCTGGAAAATAAACAGCCGCGGCAACAAGGCGGGCGGGAGGGGGGGCGGGGAAGGCGCGAGCCGACAGAGACAAGAGGAAGTCCTGCCTCTTCCGCTCCCGGCTGGCCAATCGCAGAGCAAAAGGCCGTAGAGCGGGCCAATCGTTTAAATATCCCTGGGCATCGCTTAAGGGCGAAGGAAGCGGGAGGTGAGGGGGCCGCTCGTTTGGGCCCGGCTGCGGGAGATTAAGTCGCCTCCGCGTCCCAAGATGGGCGCCGCTGAAAGAGGTGGGCGGGCCCGCTCCGACGAGTTCCGGGCGGGGGGGGGCGCAGGAAGGAACCCCCCCCGAAGGCGAGGGACCCTAATTTCGGAGGCGGGAGTAGGGAGGGCGACACCCATTTCCCCCCCTCACCCCATTCCCACGTTCTCATTACACCTGTTGCCCCTCAGCTGACAGGAGTCGGGGTTCAACAGCTCCGGGGTGGAGGGTCCACAGGCTCCCGTTCCCTGTGGTAATAATGCTTTCCGTATGGCTCTCCCTTAGCACGGGAGCGAGCAAAACCGTCGAGTCTCTTGGGCTTGCTGTTCGGAAGGTCGGCGGTTCGAATCCGCGCGACGGGGTGAACTCCAAACATTGCTCCGTCCCAGCTTCTGCCCGCTGGACTTCACCATCCAGCGGTCCTTTACCTTTTTACCTATGTAAAACAGCGGGGCCACATCAGCCCCTATCTCGATGGAAACACAGCTCAGTCGTCTGTGATGTGAGTTTTCTCTTAAAAGCATCAGATCCTCCCAGCCCCGTTCCTGTCTGGAAATCTTCTGGTGCTGTACTACAGTGTGATCTAATTTAACATGGTTATTTTCCCTTTTTTTATAAAAAAGACCTAACCAACTTTGAAACAACCCAGAAAAGGTAAATTGGTAAAGGACCCCTGGATGGTTAAGTCCGGTTAAAGGCAACTATGGGGTTGCAGTGCTCATTTCGATTTTCAGGCCGAGGGAGCTAGCGTTTGTCCACAGACAGCTTTCCTGGGTCATGCGGCCAGCCTGACTAAACCGCTTCTGGCACAATGGGACACCTTGCCAGAGCGCACAGAAACGCTGTTTACCTTCCCGCTGCAGCGGTACCTATTTATCTACTTTCGAACTGCTTTTGAACTGCAATGTGGGAAGAAGCCGAACTTCCAATCAACACAAATACTGGGTTGCCCAGTATTGTACTTGCAATCAGTATCCATGAATGGTTGCTAATAATGAATTTATTGGAGGGGAATTCTGCACCACACATCCCTGTAATTCATCTCTAGGCATACAATCTTGACTCCACACTGGCAAAGTCAAGAGAGCTATATGTTAAGTCTATCTAGTATGGTATAAGTGTCTGTGGATTTGAAACAACTTCATCAGGTATGGTGAGGAGGGCCCTCATCTAGGAAAACACAAGGTGCCCAAGAAGCACATATATGTGACCAATCTATTGCATGTCTTTATCGCTCTTGCCTGTGAAGTGCTGGTAAATAATTCTTTTAAGTTGTCTGATGACACATATGAGAAAGCTACTCTTAGAGGAATTTTGTTCTCTTAACAATGCACAGTTAAAAGGGAATCAATCCCTATGGCTATTCCAATTGTGAGTGCTTACAATAAATATAAGATTGATTCCTTGCCTTCAGGTAACTAAACACCTGATAAAATGCTGCTTCTTTTAGCACATCGGAAACAAGCATTTTTTCATTATATTTGTAATAACATGTATGTTTCCATTTAGCAATATAAGCAAGCTTTCGTTGGTTGTGTATGTTTTCTCTTTAATTTGTGCCTTTACAAGGTATCTTATGTGTATGAATAACACTCTTGCCTGTGAATGAGCCCGACTGAAGTTATTTGCACTTAATTTTGAGTATATCTGTATAGGATTGCACTGGGAGGGGGGAAGCTCATGTTCTTAGAAAACTGAGCACATAGTGCTGTCTTGGTTTTTGTCTTGGCTTCCTCACTTGGCACTAATCTAAGAGTATATTTGGCATTGCTCTGAGAGATCTGTTGCT
This sequence comes from Podarcis raffonei, assembly GCF_027172205.1. Taxonomy (NCBI): domain Eukaryota; kingdom Metazoa; phylum Chordata; class Lepidosauria; order Squamata; family Lacertidae; genus Podarcis; species Podarcis raffonei. The sequence continues at coordinate 23,234,607 of NC_070603.1, forward strand.
TGCAGTGCCTTCCGACAGGTTTTGACAGTGACTGTACAAAAACAAGTATGCAATTGCAACATGATATCCAAGAACTTATATTATCTGGCAAGGTTTATCACATTTCCATATATTTGAGAACAGAATGCATCCCAAATTAGGTAGTAGTCTTTTAACAGAGTTTGTTTCAGAAACTGGAAATTGGCTAAAAGTTTGCAGGCTCACTAATATTTTTTTTCCTTAAACCATTTATTTATACTCAGAAATAAGATTTAGTACATCACAATCTAAATATAGTAGCTCACCAATGTTTTGATACCCAAAGTGGTCTATATCATTAAAACAATGCCTGCAAAAGCTAAACTAAAATGGTCACAGTGGCATCACAACCTTTATCATTCATCAAAATATATTTTAGTTTTGGCTTCCTACTGCATGTTATAGACACAACAAAATGCTAGGTCAGGGATGGGGAGCCACTTTTGTCAGGCCACATTTGTCAGGAGGGTGGGGCCACCCACCTGTCAGTCACCTGAAGTTATGATTCTAAGCCATGCTCTCCTGATTGTGTTTTTGCAGCAAGGCTGACATCTGGCATTGCTTAAATTTGTCAGTGAATTATTATTACTATAAAATGATTGACACACCACTTAATGCCCGGTTGGCAAGTGCAATTACTTTTGGCAATAGTTGGATCTACTCAGGAATGCAAACGCCTGGTGAGAAGGAACAATCAGGAGCACACACTGAGCTTTATGTTCCTGGTTCTTCATTGGCACCCACAACTATACAAGTCCCGCATCTAATTGGTGTGAATGAAAATGGCCTCACAGGCCAAATTAGGCAGCCTTGGGTGCTTAATTTGACCTGCAGATTCCCTATCAGCATGGTTAGTGTTGGGTAGAAAAAAAATACTTTTCATTGCTGTTTCCAAAGGGCTTACAGCTGAAAAAATATAGGAAAGACAAATGTGAAAAGATCAAATTCTTACATTTGGATGGCATGCAGCCTGAAGAGAATTGTGCAATCAACTATCATATTACCTTTTATCTTTCTAGTAATCCCTCTAAGCATCAAAAAAAGGAATCTGAAGATAATAAATTGATCATTAAAAGAAGCAACACTGCCACATTTTCCTTCCTGAATTGTCTGCAATATCATACCAGGCTGACAGAAGAAACACATGCTACATTTTAAGCTAGTATTTTACATACATTTGTAATAAGATGAATGATAAGGTCTAGACTGGAGAGTTATTTTAAAAATGTAATAATATATTTTTAAAAATCTATTTTTAATTACTAAACTTGATACTTCTATGCGAGTTTGATCTTGACCTCTAAACGCCACTTTCCCTACCCAACAAGATTGGTGAGAATGTTGATTCATCATGGGCTACTGCAGTGGTAATTAACAAATAGGCCTACCAGTTCAATTGCTGGAGATTATGTAATATATGCATTATGAGATAAATGGCAATTTTGCACCCATTATTTCAGAAAACTTATTTTTGATGGAGATTAAAAAAATTTGTTAAATCCTTTTTGGGTCCTTGATAGAAGATTGTGTAGCCTTCTTTATGCAAACACATTCTCTGAAAAGCCATAATGTTTCATCTCTTTTATTTTAATAGAATGGGTCAATGTTGCCAATGATCTCCTGACAAAATGTAACATAGATCTGCATGTTAGCAATCTCTCTGACTGTGGAGCTAAAGTGTTTATTCATCTTTATGAATCGATACTGGGAGAGAGAGTGCCAGGTAAGAATGCATGCCTCCTACAATGTCTTGGTTTTCTAGGGTAATGTTTTCTTCCTGTTGTCTATGTATATTTGAAATAAATAGTAATGCTGTGAGATTTGGACTTAAATAGGCATCATATGTTCTATATCCAAGAGCTTTTAATAACATAATGAGAAATATATATATATGAATATACCCCCAATTGTAACTAAACACAAATGGAAACTTTGCTCTAAACTTCTTTTTAACAACATTGGCACAAGAAAGCTCTGAACGATTATACACAATCCACTGTTATATAGATTTCTGCCAAGTGACTCATGGGGGTTTGTGCAGACTTGCTCTCAGATTACATGGAAAGCAGCTTACGCAGTATACCGTTCTGTGAAATAATAGCATGATGCACTCCCATTATTTTATAGATGTCATAGCCACACCTCTTTGCCCTGAAGACGATGCCCATAATGTGCAGGCAGTAATAGATTCTTTGGCTTTGGACTACTTGCAGATCAGCTTATCACATATAACTGGTGGGTACCTATCATTTGTGATCTAGTTGAGATTCCTGCATTGCAGGGAGTTGAACTAGATGATCCTCGGGGGGCCCTGCCAACTCTACCATTCTATGATTCTATTTTTGCTATTGAAAAAATTAATAATAAAAAATTATATGTACTTTCATGGTTGGTGCGGGCAATAATTTAATTATGCTGGATGTATGTAAGTCTGACAGTGCAATATTTATTTATTTCATTAAGTTCATTAACCTTTATGAATTCACTTAATTATTTAAAAAAAGTTCAAAGTGGTTTACAAAAAGATAAAATTGAGAAAAATTTACAAAAAAGTTAAAGTACTAAAGCAGATTAAGATCACCTCAACTATCTAAGCATCTGGATAGGCTTTTCTAAACAATAATGCTTTTAGCAAGCGCCAAAAAGAATACAGTCATACTTCAGGATACAGACGCTTAAGGTTGCATTTTTTCGGGTTACGGACTGCCGAAACCCAGAAGTACCGGAACGGGTTACTTCTGGGTTTCGGCGGTCGCGCATACGCCTAAGTGCTAGATCGCGCTTTGCACATGCGCAGAAGCACTGATTCGCAACCTGCACGTGCTCAGATATGGGTTGCGAATGTGCTTCCTGCACGGATCACATTCGCAACTTGAGCGTCCACTGTACAGTGATGGCACCTGCTTGATCTCAATAAGCAGGGAGTTCTGAAGTTTAGGCGCTGCCAAACTAAATGATCAAGTTTTTACAGATGCAGAAGGGGTATTACGTGGCTCTTGTAGTAGTACCAATTCTGCTAATCAAAGGGTTTAAGTGGGCACCTGTGGGGTAAAGCAATCTCGTAGTTAAACTGGTCTCAAGTTGATACGGGCTTGATAAGATAAGTTGGCTTATGTTGATAAGATACTAAAAGTATCACCTTGATATGCTACATGTATCCCTATTGCCTCCTGAACCTGCGGTATATAAAGAACTGCAGTCCAGGTTTCTGAGGAACTCCATGTGACTTGGTTTGGGAACCAACAGAGCATATTGTGGGCAAGGGAAGGAGAGAGAGATTGGGGGAGTGCTTCTGCGATAACTCTGTAGGATATAACCCTGTCCCCTTAGGGACCAATATTTAGTCTCTGTATGAACTTGGCAATTTCCTCCTCCCACATTTTTAATCAATGTTTTCACTTACTGGAAATGTGTGACCTGGGCTGCAATCCTAAACAAATAGGGAATGCGTACCTGTGCTTCTGCGTAAAAGCACACAGGGGATCATGCTGCTCAATGAAGCACCTTTTCCCAGTAAGACAAATTGATAGGGCCTTCCTAAAATCTATCCGACTTACTGAAAGATTTCGGACCTAAATCTTTCATTAGTTAAAACACATTCAGAGGGCAGTATCCCATGAAGTAGCTCTGTTAGTGCAAGGATTTTGTTGGTGTGTTAAAGACATTTGGGACACAATACCAGTTGCATTTCTTTCTGACTGACTCTCTATACCAGCAGTTATCTAAAGAGGAAATGTCACTGCTTTGGATAATGGGTTTGTTCATGGATCTCTGTTGTTAGCACCGTGAGGAGGGTCAAGCCCCCACCAAGGCATACAAATATACTTATGTCAGAAACGGTTATCCATCTCCTAGCAAAACAGTTGCACCTTGTTGGGGAGATGGAGCTTACAAGAATTCTTGGCATGCAGTATTGTGCCCCAAGTGTTCTAATGCAGCTCATTAAAGCCACAGAGTTGACATTCCCTGCTGCTACCCTTTCCTTCCATTTTAGAACTGTGACTCAGAGGTGAGATTACTTGAAGCCTGTTGTGAGTTTCCTTTCCAACTCTATGCTCCATGGAGCAGCCTCAGATGCTTTCCAAGGGCTTCCAAATTTTTTAAAAAGGCATTCTGAGGGATTTGGAATGAGAAAGGAAAACATCCTCTGCATGATTTTCTCTCACTGTGAATTTCCCTTTACTTCATCTAATCGTAATGAGCAGAGAGAACAATCCACAACACGGATCGCTTTATGCTGACTGTTGCATTAGGCTTGATTTAATAATAATAATAATAATAATAATAATAATAATAATAATAATTTATTTATACCCCACCCACCTGGCTGAGTTTCCCCAGCCACTCTGGGCTGGCTTCCAATTGAGTGTTAAAAACAATACAGCATCAGCTATTAAAAACTTCCCTAAACAGGGCTGCCTTCAGATGTCTTTTAAAGAGAAGATAGCTGCTTATTTCCTTCACATCTGAAGGGAGGGCGTTCCACAGGGCGGGCACCACTACCGAGAAGGCCCTCTGTCTGGTTCCCTGTAACCTCATTTCTCGCAATGAGGGAACCGCCAGAAGGCCCTCGGCGCTGGATCTCAGTATTCAGGCTGAACGATGGGGGTGGAGACGCACAACTTTGAGCCATTTGTATGGAGCCCAGCCCTGCCCATCATTCTCCTGGTTGTGAAAGGCATACACTACCCATGTCCCCCCCACCCCCCGCATTCTCTGCCAATCTATTAACACTGATTTTTCTCAAGGGGAGAACATTGTGAGAGGAAATAAGGAGTCCATCAGAAATCTCTTGGAAATATTTGATGGCTTGCTCGAGTACCTGACAGAAGAAATCAGTGAGACGGCTTCTCAGAATGGCGGTGAGAGAAGGGGCATAATCAATGGCATGTGCTTCCTCTGTGCAGATAGCATATTCTGTTTATTTGTATGTAGCTGTATCACTTTTTGCACCTAGGAGGTATTCTTAAAAAGAAAGAGCGCTTTCAATGCCTTGCTTAGCACCAGTATGTTGGCAGAAAGTGAAAGGACTTGCAGTGCCTCTCAGTCACTGTCAGGCTGTAATTACAGGAACAAAAAAAATAAGAGCATAGTAAATAATAGAAAAGAAAGAAAAAGCTTATTATTAGTTATTGAATTCATATACCGCCCTGTGGGACGCGGGTGGCGCTGTGGGTAAAACCTCAGCGCCTAGGGCTTGCCGATCGCATGGTCGGCGGTTTGAATCCCCGCGGCGGGGTGAGCTCCAGTCGTTCGGTCCCAGCTCCTGCCCACCTAGCAGTTTGAAAGCACTCTTAAGTGCAAGTAGATAAATAGGGACCGCTTTCTAGCGGGAAGGTAAATGGCGTTTCCGTGTGCTGAGCTGGTGCCGGCTCACCAGAGCAGCTTCGTCACGCTGGCCACGTGACCCGGAAGTGTCTCCGGACAGCGCTGGCCCTCGGCCTCTTAAGTGAGATGGGCGCACAACCCTAGAGTTGGACACGACTGGCCCGTACAGGCATGGGTACCTTTACCTTTATACCGCCCTGTACCCAGAGGTCTCAGGGTGGTTCACAGAACAAAATCAAAATATAAAACCACAAAATATGGAGTAAAACAATGCTAAATTTCTTAGCAAGTATTTTTTATTTAACAATATTGGTTGCAAAGCAATCAAGCCTGTCAGATTTAAAGCTCAAAGTGGCTGGTACTGGATGAAACTGGGTTTTTACAACAGTGCCAGCACACCTTACATAAACAGACAGTGCATCGTATAAGCTTCTGTGCCAGAATAAATATTTTGCTGCGTTAGTCATATGCCACTGCAGATGTGTGGGCTGAGGAGGGGATTGGTATTGTCACGGTCATCTCTGTGGCAGGCAGAAGTCTGTCTTGCTCCTTGCTCATAATAGTTTTGTTTATGAACAGAAGATCTTAACCAGAGGGCTGAAGATGAAGTCCAGACTACCGGTCTTGAAGAGGAAGAAGGTGGTGTTCATGATGTGCCAGTTCCCTCCCTGACACTTCCGTCTGCCTCGGGGTAAGGCAGGTTCATAGTTCCCTTAGCTTCCCAAGTCTTTACTAGGTTGCAAAGTGTGCAACATGTTAGTGCCACTGTTCCCTGCTTCCCTAGGTGAGGCTAGGTAATTTTAGACTATGGCCTTTCAATGACCATGGGCACCACTTTAGTTGTGAAGCATACAGTTAACACCTATCTTCTTCTCGCTCCCCACCATTGCTTGCTCCACAACTGCTTCTGCATTTCTGATATGTTAGGGCCTCTGCAAGCTGATGGAATGCACTGAACTCAACATTTCTGCTTGGCTTCTCAGAGAGGGTATTGCTGCAGTTTTCTTCCTCAACTGCAATGCCATGACATGACATTGGCTCTGCAACCAACCCACTGGTGCAACCGATTGCCAGATGCTGTCCCTGTTCCCAGTTGTGTAGAATGGCTAAACGTAGTTGTCACCTGGGAAAATGCGTTTTCTCCAGTTAATGTGGTGTCATAGCCAACTTCAGTTGATAAACATGTAGCGGTGATCCTGGGTGTTGGAAGTGTGCGCCTCTCAGCTAGAAGCACCACCTTGTGGCCAAGTCAAGTAAACAAATTTACTTCCTTGCATTCTGTTTAGGTCTTCTCGGTCGTCAGAGATAGACATTCCATCATACGAGGTAGACGGTTCGGAATCTACAAGTGAGCTCATTAAGCTTGGCGACACTGCTTATTTGTTTTCTCTAAGAAATGAAGGTGAGTTCAAGCAACGCACAAGAGCAGCCAGATCCGAGTAACTGAATGGCTGCCATGTGGAGACCACTTTAAATAGTTTCTTCCCTGTGCAGGCACTTTCCCCGCAATCAAAAACTGTTGGTATGCAGCAGCTTGCTACAGGGAATTGGCAATTTCTCTCCCCACATTCACAAATTACTTGAGATGAACAGGCATGAGACAGACGATTATGAAATCTATGGTTCGTTGTAATATCTTCTAGCGCAGTAGTAAAAAACCGGAAGAGTCACAAGGTCAGTCACTCTGATCAGCAGATGGAATAAATTGTAACCGTTTAACTACAAACACAAATGAAAAAATTCAGATTGCATTTTTTTTTTTTTGGTAGATCCTGGTGTCAATTAGAAGTTGGTGCTCAAGGATCGAAATAGTGTAAGAGGTTGAACAAAGTTTGAGATCCCCACCATTTCTGCTTATTAGCATACAATTGAAACCAGCATCTTAATGGCCTGAAACGTGAAGCTGAGAGATGTAATTCATTTGAGTAGTCTATATAACTCCACAAGTAACTAATACTTGGAATCAACACATTTGGCAGGCTATAAATAAAAACACCCATCTCTGCTGCAGATAGTATTAGCAGAAGTACGGGGTATAATGTTTATGTCAGATTCATGCAACAATATGCCGAGTCACAAGGTTATGTGGGGAAACCAGTGGTCCCTTTTGGCCCCTCTTTTGCGGGAAGATCATATCTTAATCGTCATTTATGGAAATACTACTACTTGCTGACTTGGAAATATTGTAAATTTCCCAACTTCCAGAGTTCATTGCTGGGTTTGGACTCATCCAGGACTTATTTACACACTACCGTCTACATTTCTCTGTCAGTTTCTCTCTCTGGGTTCTTGGACATTTTGTGATTAAATGGAACGAGCTGGTTGATAAAAATGGTAACTTGCTGAGGTGTTAGTCAGATACCACACTGACTGGTTGATTAAATTACTAGCTTACTAAATATTTTTAGTTGTTGGATCTGCATTTAAACCCATCAGTTTTGAACATTTACACTGGCTTTTGCATGTTCCCCAAACCTTAGCATGCATATTTTCGAGATATTGTTCAGGACTACAATGCCACAAGGAACACCTCTTCCCATATGAACTGACCTGGACCCTGCAGTCATGATCTGAGGCTGTTATTGGTGTGCCTCTTCTGCAAGAGGTCTGGAGGGCAGCAAGACGAGAATGGGATGTTTCTGCGGTGTCTCCCCGCTTGTGAAATGCTCTCCCAAGGGAGGCTTGCCTGGTGCCTTCCTTACATATATTCAGGCTCCATGCAGAAGCATTCCTCTTCTCCCAGGCCTTTGGCTAATTAAACAGTCTGTGACCTTTTAAACTGGGGGGGGGCGCATTATTATGGTATGTATCTTTGTGGTTTTTATATTGAAAACCGCCCTGTAATCTTTGGATGGAGAGTAGTGTACAGTGGTACCTCGGGTTAAATACTTAATTCGTTCCGGAGGTCCGTTCTTAACCTGAAACGGTTCTTAACCTGAAGCACCACTTTAGTTAATGGGGCCTCCCGCTGCTGCTGCCGCCGCACCACAACTGCATGATTTCTGTTCTCATCCTGAGGTAAAATTATTAACCTGAGGTACTATTTCTGGGTTAGCGGAGTCTGTAACCTGAAGCATCTGTAACCTGAAGCGTATGTAACCTAAGGTACCACTGTAGAAATTAAATTAAATAAATGTATAAGGGTACTTAAAGGTAAAGGGGCCCCTGACCATTAGGTCCAGTTGTGACCGACTCTGGGGTTGCAGCACTCATCTCGCTTTATTGGCCGAGGGAGCTGGTGTACAGCTTCCGGGTCATGTGGCCAGAATGACTAAGCCGCTTCTGGCAAACCAGAGCAGCGCATGGAAACGCCGTTTACCTTCCCGCCGGAGCAGTACCTATTTATCTACTTGCACTTTGACGTGCTTTCGAACTGCTAGGTTGGCAGGAGCAGGGACCGGGCAACAGGAGCTCACCCTGTCGCGGGTATTTGAACTGCCGACCTTCTGATCGGCAAGTCCTAGGCTCTGTGGTTTAACCCACAGCGCCACCCGCGTCCCTTCCATAAGGGTACTTACAATATGGTAACTTTTAGGATCACTCACTGGGTTGAACCCCAAAAGTGCCAGGGGAGCTGTCATACTATGGGGCTTACCTGGCTCCTCCTTCCTATTCCTGCTCTCAGCATCCACACATATATCCCAAGCTGCTCCTGAGGGTTAAAAGACCTTATGAAATGCAATGGGATGAAGCACTCGGGGCTGCAGCACGGTGGAATTGGCAGGATTTGCTATGTGCGGGATTCCTTGCACATAAGTGCCAACTTAATATTTTATTCTCTTTTTCTGCTCCCTGTTACAGCAGTAGTCTGTTTGGATAATATATCTCCTTCGTAATTAGCAGTGAAATAGTCAAACACAAATGTTTGACTCGCGCGCTCCCTCTGCACATAGTCACCTCCAAATGCTACTCTTAAAATTTCAATTTCTTACAGAGTTACCTACAGAAAGAGACATCTCAAAGAAGATTACAAAACCTGAAGATCTTGTGGCTTTTGGGGGACCATCTAGTGGCAGAAGAGCTCTTGTCAGAGAAACTCAAGGTGAGTGTATACCAAAGAACCTCAGAAATATATATTTAAAATATATTACTGGCCTTTTCTTGTGTCCATTGTATTTTAATCAAGTAAGGGTTCCCTTTGTTTTACCACCTGGGTTTGATCTTTCTTTGGTGATCTGGTGGGGGAAAGAGAACTGGCTTAAGTTTGTTACTATGTTGCATCTTACCTGTGCATCTTATTCAGTTAAATAAAGCCATTCTTTTTGTGTGTGAAAAGTCTGGATAGGCTAAGTTGATAGGACCTGTGGGGGAAATATCCTAATCAATTCTATGAAATCCCATAAATCGCTTGCTTCCAGCATTGGGCCCAAAATTTCTAAGGGAAACTTCCCAGCGGAGTGATTAATTATAATAATTATATGCCCCCCCCTTTTGTTAAAAGTACATGGACTGAACCTCTATACTGCTTGTCTTTCCTAAGGAACAGCCAAATCTGCTTTGTCGTCTAAGGAGCAGTTGTGTTCTAATGCAAAAAAGCTTGGGGAACCAATCCGCCCAGCTATTCCTTTGCAGCCACCATTCCAGCCTTCCGCATCCAGGCCCTCTTACCTAACTGAAAGAGGCGCTGGGAGTTCAGGCAGACGTTCGCCGCCACCGGCTAAACCTTGCAGACTTGCGTCCTCTGATGTAAGTGCTGAAGCTTCCTTTGTTTCTATTAGTATTGTCAGCCTTTGTAGAAATGCATTGCCTTGGGATCCTTAATCTGAACTGCTTCCAGGTTAACGCTGCTAGGCCTTCCTGTGTCCAGGAAGCTCAATATGTACCGTATTTTTCGCTCTATAAGACACACTTTTTCCCTCCTAAAAAGTAAGGGGGAATGTGTGTGCGTCTTATGGAGCGAATGCAGGCTGCGCAGCTATCGCTGAAGCCAGAAGAGCAAGAGGGATCACTGCAGACTGATTCTTCTTGCTCTTCTGGCTTCAGGGATAGCCACACAAAGCCTCTTGAGTGCAGCGGGAGCGCTCCTCCCTCTTCACTCAAGAGGCTTTGCGTTGCTTTTGCGAAGCCTCTTCAGGGCAACGGGAGGAACGCTCCCCCTGCCCTGAAGAGGCTTGGTGCGGCTATCCCAGAAGCCAGAACAGCAAGAGGGATCGCTGCTTTCACTGCACAGCGATCCCTCTTGCTGTTCTGGCTTCTGGGATTCAAAATATTTTTTTTCTTGTTTTCCTCCCTCCTCCAAAAGCTAGGTGCATCTTATGGTCTGGTGTGTCTTATAGAGCAAAAAATATGGTGTGTTTCGCTTTCAGAACAAAGGTGGAAGAGTGTATTTCTGACTGAGTTATAGTACGCTGTCTAAGCGTGTTATACCACTACCACGCCTGCCTGCTGATTTAAGATAAAACCAATATATAAGAATCGTGATAGAGTCCCAAATGCTGTGTTTGAAACTCCCATTGTTCTAGACACATTTTGCAACAGGGAATTTCATTAGCACATGCAGTTTCTGAGCACTGGGCGCAGTACTGCACCTAAGATTTTCAGATTAAAACTGCAGAATAGAAGGAAAGGAGGACCTTTTTCTGCCTCCCCACTTCCAGCTACTCTCTGAAGACTGGAGAAGAGACCCTCTTAAGAATATTAGGGGGGGTGGGCAGAGGAAAGACTAGACCATGTGAAAAATGAACATAAGATTTTAGCTGCAGTTCATTCATTTTCAGCTTTGTATTCTTGTTATAAAAAAGCATGCCTAGACATTCCATTGTTGGGCCCACAGCCTAGGTTTAAGGTGCCATTTGGCTCCTAGCTTTAATATCTCAGTTTCTAACACTGCCCAAATGGTGTGGGAAGAGGCACATCTTCATAGTGAGTTCCTCTTAAAGCAATAGGTCATTTAGATGATATAGAAGATATTGTTTGAACAGGACATCAAAAGGCAATGATTAATCTACTAGCAGTACCAAGGAATGAGATGACTAGTAAATGGAAGTAAGCAAAAGCCTTTCTAATTGCACAAGGAGAATCAGGGGTGTTCTCTGTATATTGAAGCAAACTCAGTTGGTGTCATATCTGGATGGAAGAGAAGGGATGAATAAGGTGAATAGCCTGTTAGGAGAATTGGCAATTATTTCACTTACTTTTGGAGTGTGTGTGTCGGTCATAATATACCGTTGATGCTATTAGCTATTTAGATGAGAAATGACAAGGCCTACACCAAATGCAAAGAAATTTTAATGTGGTGTTAATACATCTGGTTATTTTTACGGTTTGGATAATATTTTATGCACAAGCAGTGACCATTTTGCAGGCGTTTGATTGGCATGCGACTGTTGACACGCACGATGACCTGGAATGCAACCCTCATGCAAACAGGGAGTCGCTCGTATATGCATTAAAAACAAACAAACAAGCAAACGCCGCACAAAATTTGCATGTCCCACTTTTTTTAACAGCCTGCAGAGCCCCTTGGGGAAGAGTCTGGAACTCTCTCAAGTGACATCCTTTCTTTATCCACAATCACTTCCGGTAAGAACATTCCTTGAGTTATTGAAAAGTGTAATCTTGATATCTCTTCTATTACTCTAATTCAGGGGTGTCTAACTCAAATTCATCGGGGGCCGCATCAGCAGTTTGGTCACCCTCAAAGGGCCGGTTGTATCTGTAGGACTTACAGTACAGGAGAGAAGGGTTCAGGTAGCCATTGGGTCTGTCACATCACAGGATGGCATACGCTCAATATAAAAACAAGTGGCGGTTTCCTGAATGCATGTAAAGTGGAGGTTTCCTGTGTAGAACGGCCACCGCCGCTAGAGGTCAGACATTCTCTGGCTTGTAGGCTGCCGCGCATGTGCTGAAGAGGCGGCTTTCTTGTGTCAAAAAAAAAAAGCGAGAATAAAAGGTGAAGGCTGGCAGCCGCCGGCGGCTACACGGGCCACATGACGAGGTCTGGCGGGCCGGATTCGGCCCGCGGGCCTTGTGTTTGACACCCGTGCTCTAATTAAAGCTACTGACATAGGGAGAAACAGACTTTTGAAAAGTGCTTGTAAAAGCGGCTACTTGTGGATCTTTCTTTCTTTCTTTTTAATGCACTCTGCAAATGTTCTCATTTTCCAGGGAACATCACTGTATGCTTATGTTCAGTTTCATTTTTCACCTTCCCAAGTATATCTTGGGAAGTGAAGTTTTTATAATGGTATGGCGAATTCTGTTAGAAACTCACTTCCCTCAAAGAGCTCTGCATTATCCCAAAGGGACTTTTCAGCAAACCAGAAGCTGGTCCCACTGAACTCAGTGTCTGTACTTTCTTTGGCAGATTATATAGGATTGCATTGTAAACCAGTACAGTGGAACCTCGGGTTGCGGACGTAATCCGTGACAGAGGCACGTCCGCAACTCGCAGCGTTCGTAACCTGCAGCGCTGCGTCTGCACATGTGCATGACGCGATTTGGCGCTTCTGCACATGTGCAAGCAGTGAAACTCGGAAGTAACCTTTTCTGGTACTTCCGAGTTTCCTGTGGTCCGCAACCTGAAAACACGTAACCCGAAGCTGAGATACCACTGTACTGATGTTGCTGCAACTCCCATCATCCCTGGCCATTGGCTGAGGCTGATGGAAATTGGAGTCCAGCATTTGGAGGGCAACATGTTGACACACTTCATCACTTTAACACACAGTTTGAGTGCACCATTAACAAAGGCACCAATTCTTGTTGGACAGAACATTTGCTTACCTTTCACCTTTAAGCCTTTCTTTTCCCTGCTCACCTTCTTGGGTAATTACATCACTGAACTAACATTAGCAAAAAAAAATTCGAAAGCACATCAAAGTGCAAGTAGATAAAGAGGTATCGATGTGGTGGGAAGTTAAACGGCGTTTCCGTGCGCTGCTCTGGTTTGCCAGAAGCGGCTTAGTCATGCTGGCCACATGACCCAGAAGCTGTACGCCAGCTCCCTCGGCCAATAAAGCGAGATGAGCGCCGCAACCCCAGAGTCGGTCACAACTGGACCTAATGGTCGGGGGTCCCTTTACCTTTACCTAGTCACTGTGTTATCCTGTTTGCATATGCTGTGACAAGTGTGTTTAGTTTTTTGGGACTTGGGTTTGTCTCTAGTTGTGTTTATAAAGAAGTGAATTATGTAAACTAATTTCTTGTGGCTTCTGCTGTTGGCTCTTCCAGCTGTAGATAATGAACCTGCATCTGAAACTGGTGTGAATGAAGAAGCTGATGAGCCAGTGCTAGAAGACACCATAGATGATGCAGGAAAGGTAGCTGTTAATTCATACCCTGTTGGGTGTAGATACATGTTTATATAGGGACACAGGTGGCGCTGTGGTCTAAACCACTGAGCCTCTTGGGCTTGCCAGTCAGAAAATTGGTAGTTCGAATTCCCATGACAGGGTAAGCTCCCGTTGCTCTCTCCCAGTTTCTGCCAACCTAGCAGTTCGAAAGCACACCAGTGCAAATAGATAAATAGGTACCACTGCAGCAGGAAGGTAAACGGCATTTCTGTGTGCTCTGGCTTCTGTCACCGTGTTCTGTTGCGCCAGAAGCGGTTTAGTCTTGCTGGCCACATGACCCGGAAAGCTATATTTGGACAAACACCAGGTCCCTCGGCCTGAAAGCGAGATGAACGCTGCAACATCATAGTCACCTTTGACTGGACTTAACCATCCAGGAGTTCTTTATCTTTTACCTTACATGTTTATAGTATTTGGATTATAGTACAGTGGTACCTCTGGTTGCAAACGGGATCCGTTCCGGAGCCCCGTTCGCAACCTGAAAGGAACGCAACCTGCGCATGCGCAGGTCACGATTTGCCGCGCTTCTGCACATGCGCGAGTGGCGAAACCCAAAAGTAACCCTTTCTGGTACTTCCAGGTCACCACAGGATGCAACCTGAAAAGACATAACTGTTCAAACGTAACAAGAGGTATGACTGTATTTGAACAGTGTGATGCAGCAGCAAAAATAGCTAACACTATACTAGGTTGCATCAACAGAAGCACAGTGTCCACATCAAGGGAAGTAATAGTACCACTCTATTGTGCCTTGGTCAGACCACACCTGGAATACTGTGTCCGGTTCTGGGCACCACAATTTAAAAAGGATGTTGACAAGCTGGAACTTGTGCAGAGGAGGGCAACAAAGATTATAAAGGGTCAGGAAACTCAGCCTTATGAGGAACAGTTGAAGGAGTTGGGTATGTTTAGCCTGGAAAAGAGGAGACTGAGAGGATAGCCAATTAAGTTCTTTGCCCGAGGTACCACTGTAAATGAATATCATTCTTTGAAGGACTGCTAATGCCCTAATATTACCAGCAATTCCATTTGGCAGCCCCTCAGTATATGGTGTGGTACTCACTGCTCAGTTTTAACACCAGGCATTCTCTTTAATTTATTCTTGACTTCTTCAGTGAGAGCTTTTTTTCCCTCCCTCTCATCTAAAAGGAAAGGAATGAGAATGTTCCATACACACCAGCTTCTTGCTTTGAGAAGGACAGGTTGCCACAGTTTGCAACAAAGCAAAGCACAAGACCAAAACAAAGGAATCTGCTTCCTGGGAAAAGGTATGCACTTCCTAGATTGTCTGAGGTCCTAAAGGTTTTCTTGCATTGTTTAAGACAGAGGTGGGGAACTACCAAGATTATTAAGTATGAGGTAGTGAGAGAGAAAAGGAGGGTATTTGAAATGCTGATGATCTGGCTCTGTTCCACGTAGGTTCCCTCCAAGGGGAATGTAGTCCTCAACAACAACAAAAAAAGGTTATTTCCTCCTGTCTTAAAACCTCAATATTTGCCTCTTCCTCCCAAACCAGCGATGTTATCAGCAGCTTAAGGTGATACATGCTAATAACAGTTGTCATATTCTTCATTTATTTCCTCAAAAGCCCGTTCATGCAACCTGGGTACTGATTCTTGCAACGCAAGTTTTTCCCCCTCATCAGAAGAAATAGCATGTCAGATATGTAGCTAAATATTTAGGGAGGCCGGTGTGATCCCTGGGGTCCATGTATGAACTCTCATTGTATCGCTGCCAAGATGAACTCCTGGGAATGCTGTCCGAGTGTTGCTGAAATGAGGTCTTTGATAGAAAAAGCAATATTCATTTTCAGCCTGTTGACCCCATGTGGTTTCTCAGCCAGAAAGAACGCTCCATCACAGACTCGCTTGCAGAGGAAGCTTCTTCACACCAAACGGCAAAGGAAAAGCTGTCTGAACAGGAGCTGAAGGAGATGTCGGACAAACTGTCCCGCCGGATGAACGAACTAGAAGGAGTAAGTAAGCCCCATCTATTCTTGACAGCACCTTCTCCCAATATAGTGCAGCTCTCCTGTTGTCAACAACTTGTGAGAAAACCTAGTTAAAGGGGTGGGATGAATTTAAAATCCTTTAGTAGCCCCTGGTATCCAAGGACCAGATGGGAAACCATTTGGTGTCCACCCTGGGCTTTACTAAAGGTAAAGGGACCCCTGACCATTAGGTCCAGTCGTGGGCGACTCTGGGGTTGCGGCGCTCATCTCGCTTTATTGGCCAAGGAAGCCAGCGTACAGCTTCCGAGTCATGTGGCCAGCATGACTAAGCCACTTCTGGCGAACCAGAGCAGCGCACGGAAACGCCGTTTACCTTCCCGCCGGAGCGGTACCTATTTATCTACTTGCACTTTGATGTGCTTTTGAACTGCTAGGTTGACAGGAGCTGGGACTTAGCAACGGGAGCTCACCCCATCGTGGGGATTCGAACCGCTGACCTTCTGATCGGCAAGTCCTAGGCTCTGTGGTTTAACCCACAGCGCCACCCGCGTCCCCGGGCTTTACTAAACATTCTAATAAAATCAATATATGTAGCATGTTAGGTGAATTACTCCTTCCTTGTATTGACTTTTTCCAAAGAGAGACAGTCCAGTTTTAAAACTGCTACCCAAAATAATGAGAAGTTTAAGGACATAAGAGCCTGCTGGATCAGGCCAGAGGTCCCCCTAGTCCAGCATCCTGTTCTCGCAATTGCCACCCAGATGCTTGCAGAAAACTCTCCTGCAGTACTCGGAAGCATTCCTGCCTGCATTCTGTAGTAGTACTGTAGCGGCACAGTCCGTTCTGCCACCTCGTGATTCTGCCAACCATTCTGCCGCATGCATAGACCAGGCTGCATTAAATTCAAGCAAGTTACCGCAAGGTGTCAACCTTGGTTTTGGTAGTAAATATGACACTATCCATATATTTGAGGCCGGAGTTTTCAGACGGATGTTTTGAACGCCCTCCCATCAGATGTCAAGGAAATAACCACCTGATTTTTAGAAGACACCTGAAGGCAGCCCTGTTTAGGGAAGCTTTTAATGTTTGATGTTTCGTCGTGTTTTTAACATTCTGTTGGGAGCTGCCCAGAGTAGCTGGGGAAACCCAGCCAGATGGGCGGGGTATAAATAATAAATTATTATTATTATTATTATTATTATTATTATTATTATTATTATTACTATTAACAGTTAGTTCTAGGTTGTGCTATTGGAGTGCATTTTTGACAGATGGGGGGAATCTCTTTAAATGACAGATGTTAAAGCATGCTCTGGGCGAGCAAAGCAAGGAGGAGGAGGAAGAGTCATCAGCCGATGAAGATAATCTTTCTCAGCACAGCGATAGCATCATGGATTACCGCCGAAGGAAACCAGAATTGGGTAACAGTTCAGAGTGTTAAGTTTGACGACATCCTGGTGACCTGCCCCTTTCTTTGACAGGTGATGTGCGCACTTCGTGGTGGATTATGCTGCCCTCTTGTGGTGAAAGACAGAGGATGCAGATGGCCACAAGAGGGGCAGCATAACCCACCAATGCTGTGTGTCCCAACACCTTAAAGAAACACCCTCCAGGCGAAAACCAGCTGTTCCTTCTGCATGTGCATTTGGACTTCCTTCAATAAATTGCAAGCCTGCTGCTGAGCCTTGATTGGCAAAGTGTGGATCCAAGGCCTAAAGTGAAAGGAAGGAATGTTGTATTGGAATATGAGGCAGTAGAGTATTTGGTCCCAGAGAGTCCCACTGGCAACTGAAGGGCATTCACCGTAAAGAGCTCTCACTCCTCTATGGCTCAGCTGGCACACGATGTTAATATAAACCATGGCTTAACATAGGCTTGCCATATGTCAGGAAAATTCCTGACATGCCCTGGTTTTTGGGTGTAAAAATGACATTGGGGGGAATTTTGCTGAATTGGCAAAATGTCAGGGGAAACCCAGATGTATGGCTACGCAATAGAAAAAGCAGCAGAAACCGCTTCAGAAGCTTAAAATCACAATTTTTGTGACAGTTTTCCCTAAAAAAGCTTAACAATTTTGGTGGGTTTCTTTAAAAAAAATATCTCAACAGCTTTGCGGGTGTCAGGAATTTTACTTTTTGAAATATGGCAGCCCTAGGTTAACACAAATTCACAACTGTGTGGCTCCCTGAGGAAGTACAGCTGCTTTGACCCTCCTTCAGCTGTGCTGAATTGCTATGAGCTAAACCATGGGTAGGCAAACTAAGGCCCAGGGGCCAGATCCAGCCCAATCGCCTTCTAAATCCGGCCTGTGGACGGTCTGGGAATCAGTGTGTTTTTACATTACAGTGGTACCTTGGATTACATACGCTTCAGGTTACATACGCTTCAGGTTACAGACTCCGCTAACCCAGAAATAGTGCTTCAGGTTAAGAACTTTGCTTCAGGATAAGAACAGAAATTGTGCTCCGGCTGTGCAGCAGCAGCAAGAAGCCCCATTAGCTAAAGTGGTGCTTCAGGTTAAGAACAGTTTCAGGTTAAGAACAGACCTCCAGAACGAATTAAGTACTTAACCCGAGGTACCACTGTAGTAGAATGTGTGCTTTAATTTAAAATGCATCTCTGGGTTATTTGTGGGGCATAGGAATTTGTTCTTTCCCCCCCCCTCCAAAATATAGTCTGGCCCTGCACAAGGTCTGAGGGACAGTGGACCGGCCCCCTGCTGAAAAAGTTTGCTGACCCCTGAGCTAAACTATGCTTTGGCTTAGCATGCTGTCCAAACCCAGGGACATGCTTTGCTTTGTTCCAATGAACAAACCTCATTTCACAGCTCATGGTTTGTCTGGTGCAAGACAAACCATGAGCCTGGGTTCAGACTACAGGCTAAGCCAAGCTGTGGCTTAGCTTGCAGCAGCAGGACCAAAGGAGGAGCAAAGCAGGAGCTAGCTTTTTTCTGCACAAAGCCAATCTGGCTTCACATTATGTGTGAACCAAATAAGAGCATGTCTGCAAGCGCCTCTTGTTTCTGCTGCTGCTGCTAGAAACACTCAGAGCTGGTTCCTTTCGCAGGTGTGCTACGTTTCGGAAGGGCACCCAGCAGACGGCGGTCACTTTCTGCTTCACCCCCTCCGTCAAGCCACCACCTAACCCCTGAATCGGGTGGTGCACTTTGGAAAGATGTACGAGGGCCAATGGGAAGAATGCGAGACCGTGTGCAAAAGGAAAAAGACCAGAGGAAGTTAAGAGCAAAGGTAAGGGCAGCAGGATTTCAAGATGCAGCCTTCTGGGTGAACGGCCGATAGCCTCAATAGCAGGTAAGCATACCTAGCACTGAAGAGCCTTCCCAGGTCTCTTGCACTAGGGATGCAGATGGTTTATTTGCTTGCCCAAAGGGGAGGTTGTAAGGTTTTCTTTTTTTTAAAAGGGGGGGGGAGCATGCCCAGAGATCTGTTGTTTGCTTCAACATCCACCCTGTGAATTTGCTAGAGTTGTGATGTGACACAGACACCCTGGAAAACAAGAGGCATTCAATTCTGTTTTGAATTTGTTACACGGCTTGAGCAAAGTGCTTTGGCACCTATAATCAGCTTTCTAGCCTGTACTTAAGCAGCCAAATAATAAAACAGCTTAAATAATTCTTCAGCTTTTATTCCTCTGATGTGCTGACTTCTGATGCTTTCCCTTATCAAATACCCTCTTCTAAACTGCGTCAGAGTTTGACTGGCTGTTAATCTTTGCCGCCATGTTTCTGGATTGTTTGGCTTTCTAACTTCTTGAAAAGGATCTTATGTCCAGATTAGCATTGCAAGACCCAGCCCAGTACAGGCAAAGGTTTGGTTCAGGCCTTAGCAAAATTCCTTCCCACATCTGATGCTTTGGGGAGGCAGGGGGGGTCCAGTGGGCTGCAGCCTCCTGGTGCTGTTAGCTATTAAGTAACTAGCTCTTTGAAATGTTCATATGTGCCAGCTTGGTATTATCCATATATATATGGATTGGCAACGCCATATGCATTAACATTCCCAGTATTAGCTGCAGCAAACATAGCTCTCACTTTGTGGGGAGACACATTCAGTTTCATTGTGCCAATTGCTTTGTTTTTATGGGTGGGTTGTACCCAGTGCTCCATACATGTAATTCTGCTGGGATTATGAGACTTGCCCTTCCTTTATGACCCCACAGTCTACTCCAGGGGGTTCCCCTAACCCCTGTGGAGCTGATTTTGAAGGTGTGCAGGGGGAGGAAGGGGAACCTTAGATGCACACAGAGAAGTCCATTGGCCCAACAGAACTGCAGTGCTGAATATATTTTTGCTGACACGTAACAATACAAGCATCATCCTGCAAACCTAAGCCTCTACTTCGTCACTGTTCTCTGCACTGGTGGTATTGGGCTTAATTGGTGTGAGTCATACAAGGGCCAATCTGGCTGTTGGGTCTGTTTCTGAGCACTGTTCCAATTCCTGACCCCTGCTTTTTTAAAGGGATGCAGGTGGCATTGTGGGTTAAAACACAGAGCCTAGGACTTGCCATCATAAGGTCGGTGGTTCGAATCCCTGCAACGGGGTGAGCTCCCGTTGCTCGGTCCCTGCTCCTGCCAACCTAGCAGTTTGAAAGCACATCAAAGTGCGAGTAGATAAATAGGTCCCGCTCTGGCAGGAAGGTAAACGGCGTTTCTGTGCGCTGCTCTGGTTCGCCAGAAGCGGCTTATTCATGCTGGCCACATGACCCAGAAGCTGTATGCCGGCTCCCTCAGCCAATAAAGCGAGATGAGCGCTGCAACCCCAGAGTCGGCCACGGCGGGACCTAAGGGTCAGGCGTCCCTTTACCCTTACCTTTTTAAAGCTCTACATGGTTTGGGACTTTGGTACCCTGCATTTCTCTGCCTGTGCATTAAAGCTAACCTTTTTCGGGCCTCCTCTCAGTGCTCTGGCCTTCTGAGAGGAGAGTTGCAGCAACTGGCAAGAGCTGCCCTGCCTTAGCTGTGCTGCGTTTTCCTTGGGGAGGCTCGTCTGGCAGCTGTGTTTTGGGGCCAGTCTATTTTCCCAGGCCTTGAAAAAACCCAGACCTTTTATTCTTCTGTGAAGCTTCTATACCTTTATGTTTGGATTCTGCTTTGGTATGTTGACTTGCTGTTTTAATATGGTTTAATTGATGTTTAGCTGCCCTGGGAGTAGAAATGTGGAAAAGTGGCATAGAATGTTTTGCTAAATCGACACACTTGTTGTGGACATTGACCAGGCTTTGTTTTTTTGCCTTCCAGCTCTTGACCAAAGCCTACGAGGATGAATTAAGAGCTTACGAGGCTCGTGAGAGATTCGAACTGGCAGAGCTGAAAGCCAAGGCGAAAGAAATTGTAAGGGGGAGCAGAAGAGAATGAAGGATTTGGGGGTGGTGTGCCTCTCTTGCACTGGTCTCTGAATTCCTGGGATCTGAGGGTGGATTTCCTCTCTTTCAAGGTGCATAGAAATGCTCCTCTTCCTTGCTCAGAATCCATTTGCCCTACAGGAAGAATTTGGCCCAGTCCGCGTAAATCTCCTTACAAGTAGCCAGTGGCTATTTTTGGAAATGCTTGCCTTTCAGTAACTTGTTCTTCGTGTCTGTCTGCATCCAGGAACAAAAATACAAGGAGAAATTATTTAAAGAACCTCCAAGAGCCTCGCAAGCAGCAAAGATTTATTCTAGAAAAAATGGTCCTCGGAATCCCAAACTCAGCCAGTGGATTTCAAGAGGAGGGTTTGCAAAGCCAAAGAAAGCAGCTCCAAGTAAGAACTACAGAGAGCTCCTTAGTAGAAAGCTTGGCACCTTTTGAAAGCGTCGGCTGAAGGCCAAGAATACTGGCTTCTTGCCTTATGACCTCCATATGTCTAGACTTGTGTAAGGGAAGCAAATTCATGTACCAGTTTCTAACCAAGGGCACACAGCTCATCCCAACCCCTTTCCCAAAAGCCATCAGAGAAGCCAAGGCTCCCACCACCACACTCCTCTCTGCTCCGGGAGCTCTTCTGAGTTTAGTGTAGTCACTGGCAAGGGTTTGTTGCTTTAATATTAAGCGCCCAAGCAACATATGCCAGCCGTGCTTATACAGCTTGATGTTCTTCCGAAAGATACTGAAAGCATCTGTGCCAATATGGGCAAAACTGTTTTTCTCTGCTCCACACCTGTAGCTGACTAGGAAAACAGAGGCTGCAATTGTGGTGGTCGCCACAAGAACGCTGGGAGGGGATGCTGTCAAAGAAAAGAGCACGCTCCATAAATTGCACACTCACTTTTCACCTTGCATGTTCTCCATTTGTGGTGAAAAGTCACAGTCCAAGCGACTCCAGCTTTGTTGGTCAAGTGTGACACCTGCAATAAGTGCGTAGCTCCCTATTTTGAGGTATTGCATGCAGCAATATGGTATTTGAGAGACTAATTTGCACATTACATGCACACGTCTAACAGAATCTGACAGCTTTTTTTTTTTTAAAGGGAAAAACCGCTTTGAGACAAAGCACAGACATGACAATGTGATCCTGGGCTTAATTTTTCCAATGCCCACCATTTTTCTTTGCAGAGTTTGTTTCTTCCTGCAGCAAAGTAGCTGATAGCGTTACATGCATGGAACATAATAGCTAGGTCCTACCCACACATTTGGGCAGTTATTTTCCTTTTTTCCTTTTTAACAATGCCCTCCATACATATTTATTCTCCAGGGGCATAGACCTGCAACATCTTCCTTAGACAAGTTGCTGACAGCTTGAGGACTGGGACCTCAGGCTATGCCGCCCTTCCCTTGTCTTCCAGAGCTGAGTGGCTGACACCTGCCTTTCTCTCTCTTGCAGTGAAGGTCAAGGAGAACGACCTCTTGCCTCTGCTCTTGGAGGATTTTCCCCACCTACACATTTCCCGCCCTGTCATGAACAAGATGTGGCACCAGCAGCTGGCACAGATAGACCATCTGAAGTCAACCGGCAGTAAAAACAAATTCAAACTGCAGAGTGAAGTGAGTTACTCTTCTCAGGGCAAGGAGGGTCACGGTCTTTTAAAGATCAGGTGGGGTCGTGTGTACCAGCCATATTAGGCTCCAATCCTATGCATGCCTTCCAGAGGGGCGGGAGAAGGATTGCTTTTGAGTAAATGTACATAAGATGGCATTGCAAAATGTGCTGATCGGTACCCAAGTCTTCTGCTTGGTTTTTCTTCGCTGCAGGACTGATATGGCTGTAAAAAAGGGGGGGGGGCTTTTCCAGATTCCACCTGAGCAGATTCTTTCCACAAGGAGCTAGTTCTGATGAGATGAGGAGTTTGGGGCATAAAAGAGATGGGAAGCAAAGAGAGAACCGGACCATGCAGCTAGGTACCTTTGTGGCAGGGCTCAGCTAATTCCTGCTGTGGTGAGAGATGAGAGAGGGTGGCTGGAGGAAAGCAGAAGGGGATTTTAGAGTGGCATGCGCCTTTCCTCTTGGAAGCGGATCGGCTTTCAGTGTGACTGCCTTCTTGCTCACAGAGGGAGACATAGCATACAGAAAGAGTTTCTGAGAGAAACTGTAGATCCAAACATGATGGGTAAAAAAAGGAGGAAGGGCACATTTTTTTTTAAGGTGTTACATGAGTTCATTATAGTATGCAGAAGATTGACATGTGCAAAACCAATATTAATCAGGTTTCTTTACTTCCCTCCACTTTTAGGCACTAGAAACATTGAAAAGGCATGAACTGCTTGTTGACCTCATTAAGAAAGAGCAGGCTCATAACAGGAGACTGGTACGTTCAGAGATCTTGCAGGAGGTGGGGCTGGTTAGGGCACCTGCTTGGGACCACAAACGTTTTTTCTTTGGGGGGGGGGAGACTACTGCACTTGGTTTGGTAGGTCGTGAGTTATTTTCTCAGAGCAATGCTTTCAAGTTGGGCAAGCCAGGTCCTCAGACACCCCCAATTCTGCTGGATGAAGCATATTGCCACACGCTCATCTAGTTTCGGGATTTACCAATTGCTCAGCTGGACATTGTGCTTGATAGTCCTGCAGCAAATGGGAGTGAAAAACTGGACAGCCGATCTTCTGAAAAATGGCCTTCCCTCCTAAACTCTTTTGTCCAGCTATAGTTCCTCTAGAAGATCAAGAAGTCAATTCATCTTTTCTGGTCGCTGCACCTATTTCAGAAAATAGTTAATACCTTCTCTCTTCTCCTTAGGGAAACTTGAATTGTGTTTCTCGGTTTTTGTCTTTAGCAAGAGTTGAAGCAACACATTAATCGGCAGAAATGTGCCCAGAACAAAATGAAGGAGAGACGACAGCAAATTGTCCGAGCCAAAAAGTACTACCAGGATTACAGAGTTCAGCTGCGGGCAAAGATGATGAGAGCCAGGACACGCGAGGAACGTGTAAGTTGAGGGGAACCTGCGCCGCAGGAAGGGGGACTCCTGCTCTTCCTCCCAGGAAGTCCAGCTGAGATTCTAAGGACTGTATTGAGACTGCAGGCCAGCTTCCATGTTTTCCAACATGCTCTGATCGCAGCTGCATAGCTCCTCCTTCTCCATGGACAGCTCTCCCACCACTCTGATAACTTAGGAATGTCTTCATCATGTGAGTAGGCTGCCATCATATGGCTATTTCTTGCACTTAGGTGTGCTGGTGCTGTTGGGGTTGTGACACTAGTTTGCAAGGTACCACATGATCTAGCTTACCCATTCCTTAGCAGGGTGAGATGAGGCCTGCCCACTGGAGATCAGCTTTGTGATGGTGATAACACATAGATATTTCCTTTGTAATCTCCTTTGAGATTAAGAGCTAGGGGGAAGCCTGTCAATAAAGTAAAATGAATTGTGATTTTGTTAGCTTAAGTTCCTACACTACTTTGAGCATCTCAAAGGTGCCTTTTAGGAACACGCAAATGCACTTTCACATAATGAACTATGTAATCACCAAGTCTTATTTAATAAGCTAAAAAAAATTTTAGTTGACACGTTGTAGCTACTGATCCATGGCCAAGGAAGTAAACCGACTTGCGCGCCTGTTGCAAAGCAGGTTACGTTCCCTCGGAAATAATAGGTTTGAGCGCAACTAGCTTTCTTCACTTGGTCACCTGAGGTTTTCCTGAACGGGGCTGTTCTTATGTGTGCGGATGCCATGTTTTGTTTGGCAGATATTTAAAAACCTGTTTGAAGAAGGCTTGGAAATTCAGAAGCAGAGACTGCATGAGCTGAGATCGTATGCCAAGGACAAGCGTGCTGAGCAGAAGAGAGAACATCAGGCTGAGCTAGAGGCCATGGAGTGCTACTATAAGGACCAGGTAGGCTTGCTTCTTCCTTACAACACAAGGATAAACTAACGTTATCTTCACCTAATTAATTTGTTTTTCTTGTGCTCTGCTTAGTTTTCAATGCTGGCAGAAGCTGTTTCTGAAGAACGTCGAGAAATCCAAACCAGAGAGAAAGCACAGGCAACAGTAAGTCTTATTGCTCTAAACTTTTTGCCTTGTTGACCAACTACTGGACCAGTGTTTCCCAAACTCCTCCAGCTGCAGTTGGACTACATCTCCCATCATCCCTAGCTAGCAGGAGCAGTGGTCAAGGATGATGGGAATTGTAGTCCAAAAAAAACAACTGGAGACCCATGTTAGGGAAACCTTGTACTAGACTTAATCCTAATGGTCTCTTTCAGACATTAAACAAAGTGAAACGTGAGCTGAGATCAAAGATGGAGAAGGAGATTAAAGAACTGCAGGACATGATCACACGTGATGATGATGATTCATTCTTCCGAGAACTGGAAGCTGATCGCCTAAAAACCAGACTCCTAGTGGCTTCCTTTCAATATAGCAAAAACTACCAGTTCCTTTAAGTGTTGGAATGCCTCTTGTTTCTGGCAAATATGCTTTTTATATTTAAAAATGATACTGGGCAGTACGCAACCTGTAGTATGAAGTTAGTAGCTTGTTTTGCTGCCCAGAATCCATAGACTGTTACAGTGTCACGGAAATATTGAACTGATCTTTTCAAAATGATTTTTTAAAAAATGACTTTTTCAATAAAGGTTACCTTCTCAACCGTCAAAACTAAGCCAGTGAAGCTTTCTTTCAGGTGCATCTGAATATTAATCTTATTAATCTTATTGCTTAAGTATAGCTAACTGATGGTGCATTTAAATCAAGACTGGGCATGTTTAAAAGATAAATTCTAGCAAATTTAATATCAATTTCGCCCCCCAAAAAGGTGCACATTACATTAGAGTAAATGCGATATTTTATGACCACACTTGGAACACTGTGTACTTTTCTGGTCTCCTCACCTCAAAATGAGCTGGAAGAGATTCAGAAAAAGGTGATGGAAAAAACCCTCTATGAGGAAAGTTTACAATATTTTGGACTGGAGAGAAGGAGGAGACATGATAGGGTTATATAAAATTATGCATGGCATAAGGAGAGGAGAGACAAGCTTCTCTCCCTCTCTCTCAACACTAGAACTCTGGGATATCTAAGGAAGCTGAATGTTGGCAGATTCAGGACAGAGAAGGAAAGCAAAAAATAGGGCTGCCATACATCCGGATTTCCCCGAACATTACCGGGAGCTCAAAGGTGGAAGTGGTGTCCAGGAGGGATTTCTGGAAGGGGGCAGTTTTTCCTGGATCTTTGGCAAGCAAACAAACAAATAAATCAGTGGTTTTTACATTTTGAAATACGACAACCCAAAGAACTTCGTGCAGCACATACAGTGGTACCTCGGGTTAAGTACTTAATTCATTCTGGAGGTCCGTTCTTAACCTGAAGCACCACTTTAGCTAATGGGGCCTCCTGCTGCCGCCGCACCGCTGCTGCGCGATTTCTGTTCTCATCCTGAAGCAAAGTTCTTAACCCGAAGCACTATTTCTGGGTTAGCAGAGTCTGTAACCTGAAGCGTCTGTAACCTGAAGCATATGTAACCCGAGGTACCACTGTACTTAGAATTAAAACATTCTCTCTCACAAGAAACAGTGATGTCCACTAACTTCAAACAAGGATTAGGCAAATTCATGGAGGACCAGCCTACTAAGCACAATGACTGTGTTCTACCCCCAACTGTTGGTGGCGGTATCCTTCTGAATACTAGTTGCCAGGAATCACAAGTGTGAATATCCTGCTTTCCCCATAGGTACCTGCTTGGCCACTGTGGGAACAGGATGCTGGGTTAGATTGGCCATTGGCTGGATCCAGCAGGTTCTTCTTACGTCCACGTATTAACGATCAATGAACTGACCTTCAAAAATTCCATTTTTTCTTCATGTAATACAGTGGTTACAGCTGTTGCAAGCGATTATTTTTCCTCCACATAAAGCTGCTGTTAAGCGTATCCAGGGAGCCTCTGCACGTATCCTCTTTAAAAACACACAAACTAAATTACACGATCACCAGTGTTGCTTTTACTTAAAAATGAAGTAAATGCAAAAAACCAGGTTTTTTTAAAACCATTGATGCTGTGACAGTGCAAACAGCATACAATTTTATTGCTCAACTTCTGCATGAGTACATACTTTTTTTAAAAAAAACAAAAAACGTTTTATACAGATGTATTGTTAAAGCTCATGTAACAGCTTGGTGAAAATACAATGTATATCAATGCTAAAAACACTCTGCAATAAATACAATAGAAATGCAACTAAAAAAACAAAAAAACCCCACCTGTCAGTCTGTGGAAGAAGGAAAAATCATACCAAATATAGACTAGTTTTAGCTATAGACAAAGCTCTTAGAATTTGGCAGAGTCAGAAATCTAATAAAGAGATTGTGTTAAGTACAAACTGCACCTGTTATCTATATGGTGCGGTTTAAAGTCTGAAGCAACGGGGTCATGCTACATTATGATGTATGATATAGAAGCAATGCTTTTACTTCCATTAATGCAGCCAGTTTTAATGCACCAGAGGTTTAACAGATGTAGTGTTGGGGGGGGACATCCTGTGTGCTCTGGACTCCAGTACAACACAACATTTTGGTTAAAATATGATCGGTTTAGGGAAACTGAACCTATGTGCAAAAAAATAGAATACATACTGTACAAAGCACCATTACAAAACTTTACATCTAAAAATTAAATCTGAAACACAACTGAGTACTGTATATCTGAATCCTGCAAAATAGTCACTATATTTAAAAAACATTCATTTCTGAAAAGGAAGCATGGAAATGTGAGGTGACATCTCTCTTATAACCATTTAATGCATCTCTCTTAACCACTTAATGCAAATTTAGGATGGATGAAAAAACCGTGTAGGAAGAGGGACAAGCTGGAAATAAATATTCACATTTAAATCTGGGTTGAAAATCCAAAGGTCTTAACATAATATTGGGTTTAGCACTTGTCGACAGGAAAAGTGGCATGGCCGTGGGACTACACTCAATGGGTCTAGAGAAGCTTCTGACAGGTTGTGTGATTTAAAGCATTTTAATGGTTATGCAGATAAGAAGGCACTCAGGAGACCCGATATTCAATTTGCATCAGTCTGCTCAGCGTAGCAGTCAAAGCAATATGCAGAAATGTTCGTGTTTTGCCTATTAGAATCAGATTTTGCAAAGTTAGCCCTGTAATGACGGAAGAATCTCTGGACACAATGTGTTTAAAGCAGGACGACAATGAAATTGCTCTCAAGTTTTGATCTCAGACCCGACTCGAGTCCGCCTTATCAAAACCCTGTAACGCGAACTCCTTCCCGGAGACCTGTCAGTGCGGTCTGTCACAGGCTCTCGTTAATCGTTCTGTGGTTATTAGGCTACATCTCCTTATGAAATAATACAAGATATTGTAAGATGAGCAGTGGAGGCCACAACATTCAGCACAATCTAATGCAGAACAAGAGGCATCTTCCCATGAGGTAAGGGCGAGGCTATCATCTTGGATCAAGTGATAATTTTTCAGAGAAGGAAGTACACAGCTGACAAGCAGCAAGTAAGGCCTGGTACAAAACATGGTTAACAAGAAGCCCTACATCAACCTGTGCACAGGCAGAATGACAACTCCTGAAAGATATGCAGAACAGTAGCCGCGCACGGCTGTGGATATGGAAACCAGTATTCTACCAGCTTTTAATTTAAGACAACAGTAGAGAGAAATCAACGCAATGCTATTCCTGAAACCTGAAAGAACAGTGGAAGCAGATGGATCTGCTCCGATAGAAAGGATCGTATCTGCCAGCCTAGAACCAGAGCAGATTCCCTAACTGGGGCTTAGGCTTGCATTCCAAAATCCGCCTTAAGTCTACTCGGAGCAATCAATGTAGACTTACAGTTCTGCTGCAGTCCATGAGCAAAGGAAGACGAAGTCAGACTTAGCTATTCCAAATGCTGGACAATCTAATCCTAAACAGACCACCATTTTTTATTATTTTTACTATGGCTAATTTGTGTAATTGCTTCATAATTCAATACGACGTAGGAGCGAGGCTGTTTCGGAACCAATGCAACAAATGGAAATGATCGTTCACCCTCGCCTCTCCCACTTCTACATCTTGAGCCTACAAGACTGGTTGTTAACGTACAACCTGCCAGATTCAAGTCAGAGCAGGCTACACACGTCTACATCTAGCGAATGTCCTTTTGACTTAACTTGCTTTCTCTTATCCCAATTTTACACAAGGAAAAAGGCCATCTCCAACAAAACCTTCAATATAAGCAAGGCTGTGCTAATAGTTTTCAATCTGTTGCCTCCATATACGTGGCACACTTGATCGATCATTCACACAGAAAAAGTGGGTGGTTTTAGATGGTTACTTGTGATTAATTACTACCATATGCCTTGCTGTTGTTTGTCATTCCTTGCTTTTGCATGAGAAGATGAGCAACCGAACGACTGTGCTGACAGTTCGCTAGACGTTCTCAATGTTGTTCAGCAAGAGCTAGTTTGCACATGCAAGTTCCGCTTTCCTCTCCACACAGTTGGGTACATAAAACTATGAAGAAATATCTGTGCTTGCCAGCGTACCAGAAACAACCAGCAATGATTTCAACAAGAGAAGCTGCACTTTTCACAGCAACTAAACACACTATTGCAAAGAGAAGTGTACTTATGAGCTATCCCCAAGTTACAAGCTCAACCACTTTAGTTATTGGTATATAATTCCTTGCATGACTGCTGATTAACAGTGCAATATATTTCATCTAAACGTGCCCCCTTTATTTTAACTATTTTGCATATATTTACCCTCAATGCAAGGATGATTTCTGGGGTGCTCCAGTCAGCTATTTATTGGAGCACATCAGAAAATTTACAGAAGCTCTGCTTTTAAGTCCATTGCATCACTATTTTTTCCCTTAGTTGTAGCTAGCACAAACCCATATGTCACAAGCCATTTAAAATAAAGACGTTTTAACCTGATAATATTGTTTTGAAACAACTAATATACAATGCAGATTCACTGTATCGGAACAGAAAAACTTTGGTTGGTATGACATCCACAGAGAGTTTTGAAAAATGAACTGACGACCTGGCAGAAGGCTGTTGATATCATCAACATACATTTAGGAGTTTACAAAATGCAGCAAGTTCCATTTAAAATGGAAAGCAAATTAAAAAAAACTCAAGTATTGACTTTTTACAAAAACGTTCATTTTAAAAAATGCTAGATGCTTTAAAAAAGGGGGGTTTCCACGTTTACCACAAAGTACTGTACCAAATACAGTGCAAGTTAACTCCGACTAGGATTCTGCTAAAGAAACTGGACAAGAGAAAAACAGGAGCCAAAACCTGTAATTCATGCTTGAGAAATATAAAAATCCTTACACAAGTAACATTGAAGTTTAACTCATAACAGAGAATTAAATCATTCACTATAAGAAAACACAGTTTGTACGTTAAGTGGCCTTAATTTAAAAGGGTTATGATTTGCTTAGCCAATTATATGAAAAAATTAGAATAATCAAAATATTTTATTTAAAAAAATAGCAGGTATAGATGCTGTTCAGTATCACATGTTTACTTAAGTAGGCTGGAACGTGACTTGTACCGACAGCTATATCTTGGACCTGTGAGAATAGAAATCAGGTAAGCAAATAGATCAGATCACCTTTTACAAAAATAGTAGTCGTCTTTTTGAGAGAAGAATACTGCTGTTGAAAGGAAGGAAAAGTCAGCATTCTGTATATTCAAGATACTTGTTTTTAATAGCAGCTGAATGATTCCTTGGCAGGAGCCACAGGACATTTTCTTGAATGAAGAACTCCAAAAATTGTCCTTTCCCTCATATCGTCCTAAAGTAGAAAAGGGAGTGGGGGGAAGAAGTTTCCTATATTTCAAGCATTTAACTGTGTCATGGCTGAGGAGAGGATTTTCTGCTTGACGGAGTATAAATACAGTCCCAGGTAAGTCTGCAAATGTTCATTCCACAGCAAACCCACATGTTTCTTCAATGGCGGTTAGCAGCTTTTCATAGAGCTTCTCATAGCTTTCATAAGGAGGAATGTCTATTCGATTGAAGCTGCATGCAGAGAACAAAAGCTTTAATAGGCTTTCAAATAATATATGCACACCGAATTTACGTAATAAGTAATATACTTCAAGCAGGCTGCTACAGTTAAAAGAACACAGTTACCTCCCCCACCGCTAACATTGTCTTCTAAATAGAACTATGCCTATGTTGATCCGTTTTGACAAAGAATTAAAAACACACATGGTGTTTGTAAGTAATGAATGGATCAAGACTGCTGGAAAAAAACAGTTTCCCACAAAAACGTAACACAGAGAATCTACTGATGACTAGGCTACGATGTGCAGAAAGAAAAATCATAAATGCTTATTTCTTTCTTCTAATGGTTTTGATGATATGCTAATTATATGCAGGTAGATTATTCATAATAACCTATTTCTGAAGCTGGATTATTAATGAATTTCTTCTCTAATTAGTTGCAAATTCAATAGTCTCCATGTAGAAAAGAATGAGCATAGTAATGCATCTATAAAGCTTACCAAGTGTGAGCTTTTGGCAGGTTATTTGTGCTAGCATCAATCTGGTGAATTGTGAATAGTCTTGGACCAGCAGCACCTGCAATTGGAACAGAAATTGGGCATTAACGTCCAGTACTTTGGAGCACAACCAAAACATGTAAAAGACTGGGCAGAGAAGCAAGCTTTGGAAGGTGACAGACAAAGCAGCATCCATGGAGTGTGACCTGTACATCTCCAATTTGATACGTGCCGATTTAAGGCTTTCTAGAACGTATTAGAAAAGTGAATACTAGAAACCATATACCCCCAACCTTCCATTCCTTTCAGTAAGTGAAAACGATGGCTCTGATACACAGACACGCAAAGGGCTTTTGACTGCCCCTTACCATGTTACAAGAGCTGTAAGGCATAGCTGTCAACTTACAGATTTGAAAATAAGGGATCAGCAGCCAAAATAAGGGATCAACGATTACTTTGATGAAATACATATTTTGTTGCGTGCAAATGGCTTTAGATACCTATTAGGTCCATAAATTACCATATAGCATATATTCAACACAAAAAAACAGCAACAATTTGTTGTTGACAAAGGACAGCTGGACATAGAAAGGGCCCCATTACCTTCAGTAGCTTATTTAAGGGACATCATCAATAAGGGACAGCAATGGGACATGGCGCTGGGATAAGGGACTGTCCCGCCAAATAAGGGACGCTTGACAGCTATGCTGTGAAGTAGGCTATCTTAAGAGGCCCTCTGAATTGAGTATCATGTGCTGCCAGGTCTTATAACAGCCAGAAAATCACACAGAGCCAGGAACAACAGTTATCAATATATTTATGATAAAATGTTGCAGTAGTTGGACTAGTAGATGCAATTGGAAAACCAGGGCATCGGGCATACCAAACAAAAACACACACAAGCCTACAGATTTAAGACTTTTGACGGAAAGTCATAGCTATGCATTTCATAATGTACTCTGAATATATCACAAATGTTACAAAACTGAAAAAGCAGTAACTTGGGACTGTGGACAGCGATTCAAAAGAAATTTGCTTTTGTGCTTTTTTTTTAACCTTGTAATGCTTTGAAACCCTGCAGAGGTACTCTGGATGACCCAGTCACAAACTGCAGTAATCGGGCTCTCCTTTCTTCATCAAAGAGCTCCACGGCTTTCCAAAACCACTTCACAATGTTGCTGTCTGGCGTGCAGTGTTTTAACCTGGTGTTGGCCTTCCAGTCATTAACATCTATCTTCCCAAGGCCACAAATGATGAGCTGTTCATAACGGTACAAATATCAGTCAGTGGAGGACTGCATGAAGTCAATACACGCCACCCCACCCCCACCCCCGCAAATCTGCTACAAATAGAAAGTTATCCCTCTAAATGACAAAACTTTTATTTTTCTAAAAAACTTTTGTTATATGAAATGTTGGCCAGTAGGAAATGACAAGTTAGTTTAAGCTTGCAAAGCACATAACCCTAGTTTTCTAAGTGGAATAGCAAACAATATAGTCAGCTTTATCTGTGCATTATAGAAGTCTTAGAAATAAGAAACAGATTTCACTGAAGGTGAGCAGCGAACAGATCCTGATCCACAGCAAGCCCTTCCTACCCAGGCCCCTTTTGGCTTATATGCAGGTTTCTTGGGCTGATTTTTCCTTCTCCCACACATTCTATTCCCCTACAACTTTCTAACCCGACAGCCATGCATCTCCATCATCCCTTCCCGGAAAGAGGGGGGGGGGGTATTATAGCATGCAACATTTAAAAGGGTTGAGATGAGTGGTTGGGAGCAAGGGCAGCAAAGGGAGAAAGGCAGCCTAGCCAAGAATAAGGTCTTCATGGGTTTTGTATAGGGGAAATGGGCAGTGGCGTAGCGTGGGTTGTCAGCACCCGGGGCAAGGCAAGTAATTTGTGCCCCCTAACCCGTGGATTTGCGCCCCCTAACCCTAACCCCCAGGTGTTGCGCCCGGTGCGACCGGCCCCCCCTGCACCCCCCACGCTACGCCACTGGAAATGGGTGTATCCATGTGCCATTATCACCCCATCTCTCATGCACCGTGAATTCCCCATCTGCCCCAACCAGGAGCAAAGCATATAAAAGTCGCATGTGTGTTTGCCTCTCTCACATGCCCTGCTTGGCTGGCACACATGCACAGGACAATAAAAACGAGAGGTGTGGACTTGTGCCTCTCTCCTGTCCGATTATTGTCTTCCAAAGCAACTACAGTGGTGCCCCGCAAGACGAATGCCTCGCAAGACGAAAAACCCGCTAGACGAAAGGGTTTTCCATTTTTCGATGCGCTTTGCAAGACGATTTTCCCTATGGGCTTGCTTCGCAAGACGGAAATGTCTTGCGAGTCTTGCGATTTTTTTCACTCCCCCCTTTTTCTAAGCCGCTAAGCCACTAATAGCCTTTTAGCCGCTAAGCTGCTAAGCCTTTAATAGCCGCTAAGCCGCCAATAGCCTTTTAGCCGCTAAGCCACTAAGCCTTTAATAGCCGCTAAGCCGCTAAACCGCTAATAGCGCTAAACCGCTAAGCCGCTAATGGACTTGCTTCGCAAGACAAAAAAACCGCTAGACGAAGAGACTTGCGGAACGGATTATTTTTGTCTTGCGAGGCACCACTGTACTCTATTCCAAACTTAAAAATGGAAAGTGTAATGCTGGTGGTCAACAAAAGAGGTTTAAAGACTCTCTCAAGACAAATCTAAAAAAATGTAGTATAAACACCAACAACTGGAAAACACTGGCCTGCGAGCGCTCCAGACGGAGAGTAGCCTTTACCAAAGGTGTCATGGACTTTTGAAGATGCTCAAACTCAGGACAAAAGGGAGGAATGAGCTAAGAGCATGCTTGGCAAATCCTCACCGTGATCAACTCCTGCCCGGAAACCTATGTCCCCACTGTGGAAGGACATGTGGATCCAGAATTGGCCTCCACAGTCACTTACAGACTCACTGTTAAGACCGTGTTCATGGAAGACAATCTTACTCGGCTACGAGTGATCGCCGAAGAAGAAGAGGGCAATGAAAGAGTTCCCATGGGTGTCTTGCATGTTCTGTGCTATCTTCAGCAAATGGGACTAATAGTAGGGTGGCTCAGACACCCTCCCCAATATGTTCTCTACAGGAAATAGAATATGTTTATCTATGGTTACCAGAAAATACTTTCCTACAGAGACACATTTTAGTTTCCAAGGTATCATTTGACTCACACCGCACAATTTAGGTTTTTTTCTGCCCAACCATTAAGAACTACAAAATTTTACTATTTCAACTTTTATCATCCAGCACTTATTGTACAATATTAAGAATCTGTTTCTTAAAGGAATTGTAAAACACTCAAAATAATGCTAAGGGTAATAAAAAATAGCCCTCCAAAGTATGTGATGTATTCTATCAAAAATAGCATTTTAAAGTCATTAACTAGCAAGACAAGAGTATTATTAAGAAGCCTGTCTACAAAATGTAAAGAAAAAAGGAATCCCAACCCTTTGGTGATTTGGTATGTTAACTATGGTTAAAATTACTGCAAATCCTCCATCCCTAGAAGCATTGGGGATCAACTTTGCATACGCAAAATTTAAGAAGAATGCTTTTTTTCTTATTACACTTGATGACCTAGCATATCATTAATGTACTGACCTCTAGCTCCTTCTCATCAAATGTCTTCAGCAGATGTTGTGGGATTACTTCATTAAATCCCTTCTGCAGAGCCAGAAACTGAGCTTCAATCCCTCGTAAAAATCGCCAGTTTACATAAAGCCTGCAATAAATTACAAGTCCTATTTGCAAAGGAGTGTCTTCCCACTCAACAACTTAGATGCTTGATCCCAAGCTGCAAACATTACTACAAACTATTCAACCAAGCATCTACATAGACAGGCTAGAGGCCGTGCAAATGTTGTTGGAATAGTTGGACTAAAACTCCCATCAACCCCAGCCAACATAGTCAGAGATAAAGGGAGTTATAGTTCAGCAACATCTGTAGGGCCAAAGTTAAGCAGCCATTAACATGACAAAGTCACTCTATTAATTTAAGCATACCGTATTACCCTCTGCACAGAGCACTGTAACAGAAACCTTTTGGGGTTTTTTAAGACTATAGTTTTTGATACCTGACGTATTCCTTTTTACTCTCCTCTGTGACAGGAATGCTTTTGCCATTAGGTTTCAGTTCATGTTGTATAATTTCACCGTACGCATTATGTTCCACACAAAATGTATGGTCCAAGACTCCGGTAGTATCGTTCTCACTGAAGTAGAGAAAGCAAAATTATATGAATTCTAAACGTCTCAGGCATACCTAACCATACATCCTATAGCCTGCCATTAAAAATATATATATAAATAAAATTGCTTATACTGCCTCTATGAATCCAATACTTTGGAGGGTGTGTATTCTTTAACATAAAAGTACCCCAAAATTATTTTATTCCATGATAAAAATCCCCTCTGATTACAAAGCTTGTGGAATGCTCAGAAGTAACAAGGGAGGACAGACCCTATGTACCAGGACACAACTAAGAAGAACGTTCTATAGAAGACTATGGCTGGTTCCCTAGCCAGTCCTATGCAAAATACACACACATACCTCAAGTCACCCCATCGTGGCTCAGATTGCCTAAAACTGGCAGGCTTCCCCAATGGGGCTACCAAATGTGTCACGTTACATCTGTCCCAGTCTTTCTAATAATGATTTGGATTAGAAGACTTAAGTTCCCATGGCTTACCTATAGTTTTTTTTCCCCCCAGCAAAAATTCTATTCACAGCCTGCCCATTTATAGCAAATGAATTAAAGCAGAATACAACCATTCTAAATAATAAGCATCATTTCAAAGAGATCAGTACATACAGTATCCATACTAAGCTGTTGTGAAGATCTGGGTCAACCAATTCCATGTCATCCAACGTAATTGGCTTTCCTAGCAACTGCTTGTAAAAAGGCAATGTGAAGCCCCCATCAATATAATGTCCGTGAAACACAGCCATCCCCATGATCCGTCCAACAAAATGGAAGTAGGATAAGTGTTCCTAGAATTGAAGGAAAAAATGTACTCATGCCGGGGTTCTTGGCTTGATTCCAAAACTGATGAAGCATTCAGATTTTTCAACAAGAACCTTTTCTTTAGTATGCAGTAAGATTTACTTAAAAGTTACAATGAAGAGTCCGAAAAATAAAATAAAAAGCTTTAAAATATGTTAAGGTGCCTGCTTCACTTCCATCAAGACTATCTATCTATCTATCTATCTATCTATCTATCTATCTATATGAGACTGTACAGCCCCTATTGCAGGATTTGTTGTGCTGCATCACAATACTGGCTTGTGAGCAAAGGTGGAGCCCCTAGTGTTGTATAAACTTCCACTTTCACTTGAAAACACTTCCTCTAAACAGCTATTCTTAGGATTACAACATTTCCTCTTATATTTGACCTCAAAGTTTCCTGCTACAACTTAACACCTTTATTTCTTGTCTAAGGTTTAACAAACCTGCAGCATTCATTAATTTTCATGATTATACCCTGCACTTCAAAGCAAAAACAAAAAAGGGAACTCCCAAAGCAGTTTCTATCTGTTCTAAAAAAGTTGTTGAGCGTCACTAAAGTAATTCAGATTTGCATAAAGCTAGCACACCAAAACTATTAAAAAGGAACTGCTGGCCACAAACATGGGGTACATTTCCATACCGGGTTAACAGCAGAATCTGGGTTTATCTGTAGTGTATAGATGTCATCACGCGAATACTGGAAGAGGCCATAATACGGATTCAGCATTTCATGGGAGAGCAAATAGAGCCATTCCCTGAAGAAAAGAAAACATTTTAAGGGTCAAACACTGTTAAACTGATGCAGAAAAACACTGGTCTTCAGTGATAAATAATTTCTCAATCAATGACAACAGAATGTGGTAATGGGAACAGCATTTATTCACAACTGTGTCATAAGCACATTTTCAGAATTTCTTGTTTCAATTTCTCTCAACTATTTCTCTCAATGTCTTGCTGACGTGTCCAATCTCTTTAGTTGCATATGTCAAAAGCTGTGTGCTGTATAACTGCACTAGCTGTGCACAGTAATCGGTTGTGTGCCCTTTATTAACAGGGTGTTGAAGATGGGCTTGAATTGGGGGGGGGGATTTGAGGGGGCAAAAAGAAAGGAAGCAACTATTTCCGTACCTTGCACCAGAATAAAAAGATGTAAAACAAAGAACCACACAGGGAAGGAAGCAGGGACAAAGAAAAACTTATATAGAACGTGACTTACCCTCCAATAGGGTTGCCATATTTCAAAAAGTAAAAACCAGGACATCCCCAGAATTGGAGCTTGCTTTTTTAAAAGGAAACCCCAAAGCTGTGGAGCTTGTTTTTTAGACAAACCCCAAAGTTTGGCATGATGGTAACTAGAGCCCCTGTTTTGCATGCCAAAGTTCTCTAGTTCAATCCCTAGTGTCTCTGGTGACTGGAGAGCCCTGGTCCAAAACCCTGGAGAGCTACTGCCTATCTGTGTAGACCAGTGGTAGTAGGGTTGCCATATTTCAAAAAGTAAAAACCAGGACACCCGGAAAGTCATTGAGCTTTTATTTTAAAAAAAAAATTAAAAGAAAAAACCCCAAGATACCCACTATTTTCCGATTGACTTGCCTAAGATCCAGGAAAAAGCAACACATTTTGGGAACCACCACCCCCTGAGGCATCAATTCCGCCTTTGAAATCCCGGAAATGTCCGGGAAAATGTCTGGACATATGGGAGACCAACCTTCTGATGTTCCTGAGATGAAAATCAGGATGCGTGTCTTTTGGTGCCGCGTTCCCACGCAAGCCGGAGCACGGTGCCAAAAGGTGCATCCCTTTGTGTGCCATGCCGCTGCACGAGTCAGCTGGCTGCTTCCCCTGCCGCAGCCACTACCTGGCAGTTGCTTGCTCCCTTACCTCTCTGCTCGCTTCCTCCGCCTGCGCCGCACCTCAGGCCGCCATGACAGTGGCGGCAGCAGAGGGGCCAATAAGAGGGTTGCGCAGAGGGTTAATTCGTTCTGGAAGTCCATTCTTAAACTGAAACTGTTCTTAACCTGAGGTACCACTTTAGCTAATGGGGCTTCCCGCTGCCGCCGCTGCGCAATTTCTGTTCTCATCCTGAAGCAAAGTTCTTAACCCAAGGTACTATTTCTGGGTTAGCAGAGTCTGTAACCTGAAGCGTATGTAACCCAAGGTACCACTGTATAAGATACCCTTGCAGGACCACTGCAATTGCAAGCACCGGCTCATCCTCCTCCTTCAGCTCCATGGTGGCGCTGGAGGGGGGAAATGGGACATCCCAGAATCAAATCAGAAACCAGGGGGGCTTCTGAAATTCCAGGAATGTGCCAGGGGAATTGGGACACTTGAAGGTTATGGCATGATTCAAGCAGGGGTGAAAAGACAATAATTTTTTAGATAAAGGGAGCCATTGTTGTCTTTCATTTATTAACAAAACATACAGATTTGCAAATGTACAAGAAGTAAAAAGAATAAAAAATATGTAAAGAAAGTTTTTAAGATCATTGTTCCAATCATAAACAAAGTTGGAGTATCTATATATTGTTAAATGTGAAACTTAAGAGCTTAATCGACATTCTAATTCACAGTTCTTTTGGAAGGCTTTAAATTAACTGAATACAGACCTTCTACTGTTTCAGCATAGTGTGAATAGAACTCTGATTGTGATATATATATATAGCACCTTAAAGACCAACTAAGTTTGTTCTGGGTATAAGCTTTCGTGTGCATGCACCCTTCTTCAGATACCTTCTTCAGATTGTGATAGTCACACTGAATGCAGTTTAATGCACTGTACTGAACAGATATTAACAGTATGCTGAAATATACCCATTACCTGAAGGACTATTACTTTAAAAGCTTAAAATTTAAAGTGCTAAATAAATTTGCTCCAGTTGGTAAATATTGGTATAGCTAACAGCAAAAAAATTCACAGAATTTCACAGCGCTTCTGAGATTTACTTTCCTGGCACAGGTCACTAAAGCTCATTGCCAACAGGCCAGCTTATGCCAAATGGAATTGATGGCAGACTCCTCAGATCACCCAAGAGAACACTCCTCTGCTTCTGGTCTTTGGAATTGATAAGTAACTGAACTACAAGCATTTGTTCAACTATTAGGTGTCCATAATGAAAGCTGGAGGTAAATGCAGGTGCTTTGGAATTTAAGGAGAGGGAGGCTCATATCCTGTGGTCTGCCAGTGGAGTTAGGGGGAGGAAAGAGAGAAAAGACCCACTGGTGATGTCAGAAGAAACCCAATAAAAACATCTGCTAGGGACCTCTGAGCAGCGAAGTTGAGGGCAGATATTGAAGAATAAAAACTACCCCTGAGTGGCAGTCTTAACATATCTGGATGTAAAAAAAAAGAATTCCGTTCAAACAATGTGATAAGAAATGCACCTGAAATCTGAAATTAATTGCCAACCTTCATCCCTGTTACCCTACATGCTTTGAGGCAGTTTTGGGCAAACCATTTCCACCTGCCCTAAACCAGACATCAGGTGTGGGGCTGATAAGGGAAGGCCTTGGCTGAAGAGGGCTTTGTGGGCACTGAAAAGGAATAGTCTGTGAAGGAATAGAATTTTGTGGTGGGCTTCTGGTTGGAAAACTTGGGCTGCAAAATGGTTACTTTTGGTTTTAAAGGGTTTTGTGCATATGGGAATCAAAAGTTCAAGGCGAGTTAAAAGTGCCAAGGGGTATCTTGCTCAGGTCCGCACAGAAGGGTCAAAGATTTATCCTGACAATTAAGGGGGAATAGAAACACAACTGAAACACTCCTCTCCTCCTGATTCGCTAACATATTTGGTGGAGAAGTGAAAATATCATGTGTAAGTCAAGCTAGGAAGCAGCCTAGTTGGTCAAAAGGTTGCGGAGTCGGAAACTTCAAGAGCGGGAGTTGAGAAGCTGCAAGTGAGAAAAGGACCGAAACCATGAAAAATGTTAAGAGAGCAGAGTTGGATACTGCAGGAGAGAACTACGAAGGGATGCAGAAGCTCAATTAAGGGATGCAAATTGATGAGTATTGGCTTAGTTAGGAAAACATTATAGAAGAGGTATAGCAGGATGCATATGTTTGATCTTATGGATAGCTATTCAAACTGTAGAAATAGTTCCCTCCTACTAAAGACATCCACTTGGTGGCAGTGGTGAAGAAAAAGGAGGGGTTGGTGCTTGGGTGATTTGCTTCCCTTCCTTCTCATGTTCCAGGCTGTAGCTTATGCTCTTTCGCACAGTCCCTTTTGTGAACAGAAAAGCCACAGCACACTGAAAACACTTCACATAATATTGTTTCACAATCAGAGGTCAGAGCCTACTTGCATTGCTGATTCTGAAAATGTAGTGTTGCACTCCCCAGCCCTATTCTGCTACTTGGAATTGCGGCAACTGAATGTTTAGTCCAAACACACAGCAGAAAAGATTTCATGGTATGCAGCAAGCAGGGAAAGGTCATTCCCATTTCCTTGTTTGTTTGAAGCCTACACGGACCTTCCTTCTTGCAAGAAATTATTAACACAGAATGCAATTCTTAACCTGCAAACCTTCTGTTCTCTAATCTATACTAACTAGATGGGGGAAAATCACAACATATTGGAGCCAAGATTCCATTCCGGGAGTGGAAGAAGACCACCATTCACAGAACAGTTTTATCCAGCCTGTTACCTTGAAACGGATATGCTCAACAGAGTTGACAAAGCTCTAACATAATCCGTTAAACCCTTACATGCAACAATTGATTTCCCCATTATTAATCAAATTTTACCATTTGTAGTATGTTGAGTGTTGGCAGATAACATGCCTTGAGTCTCAATGTCAGTAGGACCATAAATTACTTCCAACCATAGAGAGGTTCTTCTGAGAGTAAGAAAAATTGTGGCTCATTTTCTAAGAGTAAATATATGCTAATGCATTCATTCCTGACAATCAAAATAAGGGGTTGGGCTTTGAATACAGGCTACTGCTAGAGATGAATGAACTTGGGGAGCCAGGATAGGGGTAGGGAGAGAACCAGCATGCCTGTTTTTCCCTCTCTCCCCAGACTTGCCATATATTGCTGAGCTCTGCTGTTGTCAGGGCCTTCAGATCAATCTCCAAGTATCAGAATTTATTTCAACAGCAACTCTGGATGCTGCTTGATCCTGGCTTAGGAGGCAGACCTAAGGCATTTTAGGTAGCACATTATTATTATTTACCTGGCAACTCCTCCATAGTCAAGGCCTTCTTCCCCACGAAATTTTATCATTAATCTCTTCCACAGGTCTTTGGGCCTCATCTTCATGACTTGTCTGTAGGACTCCTGGAATTACACCAGATAATACATTTAACAATATTATCATAGTCTTTACTCTGATGTTCCTCTGCTCATGATTCTAAAGAAAGAACAAATCGGAGTATCCAAAACTTACAGCAGGTGGCATCATAATATATAAGCAGGCATCTTTTGTCATTGCTACATGCACTTAAAAATGCCTTTTAACCTGCAGGGGTATCTTGCCCATTTTCTTGCACAGCTTACATGAATTGCTAATGTTTTGAGATTATTCTGGGTGTACTTGAAAAGTAGTTTGGCATAATACGTTTGTGGTGCGAAGGTTTTCACAATTCCTGCTGAATGAGAGCACAAGAAGCAATCCTGGTCCATCATGGCTGGACGTTTATTCCTTACAGCCACAAGGAAAGGGGGCAGTTCATACATTAGTACACCGAAACCCTCTCAAGTTTGCGCAGCCCGATGTAAAACACAGACGCTTGCTTTAAATCATGGGTAGGCAAACTCAGGCCCGGGGGCCGGATCTGGCCCAATCGCCTTCTGAATCTGGCCCATGGACGGTCTGGTAATCAGCATGTTTTTACATGAGTAGAATGTGTGCTTTTATTTAAAATGCATCTCTGCGTTATTTATGGGGCATAGGAATTCATTCATTCCCACCCCCAAAATAGTCCAGCCCCCACAAGGTCTGAGGGACAGAGGACTGGCCCCCTGCTGAAAAAGTTTGCTGACCCCTGCTTTAAATTATAGATTGTGCTTCCAAGAAAGCAGGTATAGGACTGCAGCCTTAGATTCAGTAAAACGATGCCTGACGATACATGTCGGTTATACACAACGAAATAAGATTCAGCCTCCTCACTTTATCACATGCTCACCATGAAATCTCAAAAAGTGTGCTGTAGTTCAGATGTTTCCACATAATCTTTGCCCATTTACATTGCCAAAAAAAGCAAGAACCATCCCGGCGGCAGGATGTTCCCCCACATTATTTAACACCTAAGATAACTCTACCGAAAGTTACCTCAAAAATTTCTTCCCTGGAGACTTCTATGCGGCAGTGTCCAGCTTGGGGCTGCTGCTGGGATAGCTCCTGTCTCAGAATCTTGAGTTTCTGCACAAGGTCCCGCTTATACCTGGGCACAGTCAGGCACTCGGCCTCATCTGGAAGCTGGCAAAGCGATACTACCTGCTGCTGCTGCTGTTGTTGATCCTTAAGTTGGTTCTGACGACTGAAAAGAATGGCAGCTGCTGTCAGTAATTCAAGACTTCCCATTATTCCTCCCCCCCCCAATAAATTAATATGCCTTTCAACCAACATTTTGAGGCAAGTGTAACAATGGTTTCTATGTGAGTGTCCTGCTTTTCCACTAATGTTTCCTAAAGGAGACTAAGAACATATCCATCTGTCTGTCTTGATCGTTTTCAACCAGCTTTGAGGGGTTTTGAACATTTCTGCTAAGCAGATTGCAGCACCATATTGACAACCCGCTGCTCAAAAGCTCTTTCATATTTGTTTTGCATGTTTTATCGATGTTCATGTGAATGTTCAGGGTTAGGTCGAGGCACAGCCAATTTAAATTTGATGCAACCTTACATTTTAAAGAAGAATTTGCTTACAAAAACGCTTGTACAGAACATTTGACAAAGATTGTACCTGGGCTAGTCGGGACCACAGGATTGTAAGCAGATTGGTAAGGTGAAAAGGGAAACAGATTGACATGCACTAAAAGACACAAATAAATGACTATTTTTTATTAGCTATTCTAAAAAATGTATTGAAATGAAGTTCAGGTTGCAACTGGGGAAGGGGGGGAAA
The DNA here is from genome assembly GCF_027172205.1 of Podarcis raffonei. NCBI lineage: Eukaryota > Metazoa > Chordata > Lepidosauria > Squamata > Lacertidae > Podarcis > Podarcis raffonei. Next base: position 23,278,208 of record NC_070603.1, read on the forward strand.
CCTTTATAAAAAATATTTTCTACGTGAATGTTCCTGGAGATTTGTCATGCCAAATTTTGCTGCACAGTATGTTCTGCGCAGGGAAAGGAGCGTTGAAGTGGCTGCAAGGAAGGCAATCTCCAGGTTAAATGGTTCAGCTTAATCTGCAGTTCTGCAAAATTCTTCAACACACAGGTCAGGGCTGCATGTAAACTCAGAAAAGATGTAAAATTTTGCTATGAACAGCGGGCCTCGGCATCCTTACTGAAAGTAAAAGTAGCTATGTTGCCTACAAGAAAAGTTGAAAAAGCCATATTAGCGCAACAAAATCTTTGGGGGGGGGGGACACACCATTGTGTGTTCCTTTTTCCCAGCAGCCCTTAGTACCACCTGAGATCTGCATAGCACTTAACTGTGATTCATTGTGACATGCAAATGAAGCTCTCGTTAATGGTTTACTGGGAATGCCCAGGTTGCTCCTGCTTCACTCTGTCCTAGTGTTGAGTGTGGGAAGTGAACCACAACTCCTTGCTTAACATTATGTCCAAACCAGGGATTTCAATTTGTTCTGCTCCAAAATAAACTGCAACTGGCAAGGCAATGTTGGTTCTTGGGGCTTGGCTAATTGGTCCACATCCACCATGAAGATCTGTTTCCAGCTATGCCCTTGGGTTGGGGTACAGTGGGATTGACTTACACTTGCCATGATAACGAGTCATGCCTTTTGCTCAGTTATCCATCCGTCTGCCTGGACAGCAGACCCTGAAAGCACTCAGTATGTCAGCAACAAATTATTTACACCCAGTCCACTTTATGCTGAATAATTTAAAAATTGGCTTCTTTTTTTTTACACTGAGCTCTGAAGGTTCTGTTCTTCCACTGCACAATTCTTAAATTTAGAGTTCCCTAAATTTAACATTACACGCTAAATTTACAAACTTTGAGGTTGGACAGGCAACTGAAGCCATATATAATTTCACTGAGACATACATTTGTGTTTTTTTAACTAATCTAAAGCTTTGGATATATTGAAACCACAAAAATTATCTCCTCTTTAGTGAAAAGAAGGGAGAAATCATCTACACATATCTCGCCTTACTGTAGCAGACAGTAACACACACTGAAGAAAATTTATCAGACTGAGGACTTTGCTGATGACACTATCGGACTATTGGTTGGATTTCTGAAATCCTGTCATAATGAAAGGCAGATGTATGAATGAAAAAGCTTAAATGTTGTAGCAATAGGCTGAAAAGTGCAAAAAAGATCTGTGATTTTACAGCTTGAGGTTTATCCTACTGAAAGACAACCTGAAGGTTGTCACAGCTATCTTGGAAATCTATAAGGATCACAATTTTATAGGTGTCAATTGGTTACTGCTAGGAAACTGAAAATTAAAAACAACAACAAATGCAAATTACTATCTTAGAATAGTAATATATATTTTTTAAAATTACATTATTCTTCTTCAGTAGGTAACTACAGACTCCTCAAATATCACACGTTATATTTGAATTCGCTTGACATTCTAGCCAAGAGATGACCACAGCCCTGAGATTTTAATTAACTAATGTTTACTCAGAGTAGACCCATTAAAATCAGTGGGCCTAAGTTAGTTGTCATTAATTTTAATGGATCTGAGTAAAATCCCCACCCCCCCCGAAATTTCCAAACAAATTTGATTCTGTAAGAAATAGATTCCAAAACTATGTGCATATTTGCACATAAGGTACACTAAGCGTTTTCAGATATACTGAAGACAATTTAACTTTTACTTTTTTACCTTCCACAGCCTCCCTTCCTATAAAAAAGTGGTTCCAGATTCTCATCACTAGTCTAGCTCTGTGGATTCTTATGCCCAGTCACATTCTAACCACCCAGCTTTTGTGGAGTATTTACTTAATGCTATGCAGGTGTTTCCCAAAATAGCATTTAAAAGGTGTTAAAGCGAAGAACAATGAAATAAAATTCCAGGAGTGTCTGAACAAACGGATCGTTCTGTCTAGACAATGGCAATTTTGATTTATATAGTCTCTTCTGCTTTTGGAAACATGGCTAACAGAGTAAAGCAAGGAAGGCATTAAACGCAAAGTGAATGGAAAGAAGAGCTCAGATGGTGACGACAAGGCCATTTTATTGCCCTATGCGTTTCAGATTAAAACTCTTCCTCAAGGGCAACTGAATCAGTTCTTTCAAAGTGAAACCAAAAAATCTTGCTGCCAAGAATATTTCAAAGCACTTATTTTGTATTGGTTTAAAATATTAAAGGCAGACAATGCAAATCACTAAGCTTCTGCAATACCTTGTTGTGTAATTATTCTTCCACATACTCCCTCAATAATATATATTTCAGATTGCTTCTCCCCAGGACTACAAAGTCTCAAGAGATCTTAAGTCAACACAAAGGAGTTATATAACCCAAGGTGGCAGAATCAACCCATTGCACATTCCCAGAGAACCACTTTCGTGCTCCAAAACATTAATCTGCATGTGCTGGTGACATCATGAACTCACTTTAGAACCAGGTGCAAGTTAGCCGATAGCCGTGGATCTGTGAATTGCGTTGTTCTGTTGTTATGGTCAACAAAATAAACTCTGCCTGTTGCTGTATTCCGGATCTCCCATCCAGGAGGCAAAGGACCAAGCTCTTCACAATTGATGTTGCTAAGATCCCTGCAAAAACAAACATAAAAATGAGAGAGAGAGAAAAAAAACCCTCAGTATTTGGCCTCTGAGCCAAACCAGTGTAAAAGTAACATTACAATTCCATGAAGCCTGAGAGTATGCATTGTTTCGGAAACTTGATCTATACAGCTGGAATGTCTACTCTCAAGGAGCAAGCCCACCAAAGGAAAAGCAAAACCTACTCTCAGAAAAACATCCCGCTACACTGGTCTTGGAAAAACTGTTATCGCACAACCTATGTTTTTTGCTTTAAGAAGAAAATAACTACATCAGTAATTAATGGGATACTGACTTAAAACGAAAACAAAATCCTTTTTCCTACAGGAGCTGCATGTTCTTAATGCCAGTTTTTAAAGGACATCGGAATAGTTCTGTTCTTTTTAGAAACAGTGGAAGGCGGACAGACACATTTGTCAATACTGGTGTTTTCCATGAAGATTTATGCATGTGTGCCACAGACAATTTTCGCCAACTAAGAAAACTAGCCACTAGATGTCGTAAAAAATCATAATCCCAGAAGGGTTGTGTCCAGCTATTGCATGACTAGAAAGAAGGCAATCACACAGTCAGGTGGAATCTACAAACACATAAAAATCGTTCTGAAAATGGGGTGTTGGTTTTTTTTGTTTGTTTTTTAAAAACCAAAGCATTTTAAAAAATACATTGAATTTTCCTTAAGGCTCACCATCGCTATCTAGTGTCACATTGTATGTTGCACTTAAAACACACTTAAAACATTTTATTTGCAGCTGTGTAGCAGCTGAGCCCTCAGTCTCTCTTTCCCTCCTCCTGTCCCCCCCCCCACACAAATGCTCTCCTGGGGAGTAGGGAGCCTGTACAGAGCTGCTGTGGAAAGGGAAGAAATTGCCTCAAATCAGGCAGGGGGATCTGGGGCTAGTGATTTCAGGCACTCCATCACTAAAGCTCCGTATAACACAGCTTTCACTGGACAGGACCTCCCAATCTACTAGAGAGATTAAACATCCTAACCTGTAGCAATGTTTATATCATTCATATCCCATCTTCCTTCCAAGGAGCTCAAGATAGCCTACATGGCTCTCCCCCAAAATTTTGCCCTCACTACCACCCTGTAAAGAAGGGTAGGATGAGAGACAGGGACTAGCCCAAGGTCTCTTAATGAGATTCATGGTCGAGTGGGGATATGAACTCGGATCTCATCGGTCCAAGTCAAACACTCAGATCACTACACCATGCTAGCGCTGCAAGGAACTGAACAAGTTAGCTCTAAATATGTACACAGCAGGTGATTTACCGAAATTATTTTATGCCCGTGCCAATTAATATTAAAAGAAAAAATGCATAATCAACATTTCAGTCACCAGCCAGCACTGTGCACACTGTTAAAAAATATTTGAATATTCTGTGCCCAAAAAACCTCCCTTAGAATTCTGAGGCAAGTTGATAAAAATATGCAAAAGTTCCGCACAGGTCTGTTTTAAACTACTCACTTGACACAGAAAGGGAAAGGATGGAAGGCACTAAAATCTGATCAGTGAAAAGTCTTACTCTGTCCCTCTCAGATCTCTGTGAATTCACTAAGCACTGCAAACACTACATTGCTTCAGAGTCTGGGGCTATAAGCTTTCTGTTTCTCTTGCTTTAAATTATATCAGAGCTTCTTAGGAGTCTGAATTTTCTGATACCACTTCCAAAATCTGGGCTTGCACAGGTTCATAGATAACATATCTCCTGCCAACAGGCTATTATAGCCAATGTATATATTACTAATTTGATTTGTACAGCAACTTTATTTAACTTACAGCATCAAAGGACAGATTATCCACTTACCTCGGTACGCGTGGATCATGCCATGTGCTTACACCAGTCTGAGTATGCAGGAAATACACCTGCCCTTGCTGAGTTGTCCTTTGCTCTGTTCATTCAGACGTGCCAATGTGGAAACAAAAGATTGCTTCGTTTACTAATGAAAATCCCATGCAAAAGGTTAACAAGTTCACAGACTTGAAATAACTCTATAAATTCCCTTCCCCTCGAGATTTGCCAAAACCTGAATGTCTTTGCAAAGAACAGTTAAAAAGACTTTCGTGCTTGGTCTAGCTTTAACAGCCAGAGCAAAGCAAGAGTAGAGGTAGCTTATTTTTTAAACAATATATTTTCCCAGTTGGCTATTGTATTCTGGGCTGGATCCAACAAAATTGTTCCCTTAGCAAAACGCGTTTCTGCCGACTCAGCAGGACATTTCCCCCTCTTTCCCCTGTACCCCTCATCTATTCTGGGGGTTCCCCTAATCCTCTGGAGCAGCTTGGGGTGGGGTTGAAACTCTCACTTTAGAGGTAACGTTTTCATGTATTCGCCTTATGATTAGATCATAGGGCAGGAGACATATACACAGAGAGGAAGATTACGTGGAAACACTGAGCCATAGCAATAGAAGTGAACTGCAACTTAAAGTGGGTCTCAAAGGATTTTGAAATATTTTATGAACTGAAAATTGTGAAGAATTTCTTTGGAAGTCAAGGGTAGTATAATAATGCACGAGTTATTTTTTCCTGAGAATTTTTAACACATATGGAGTTACATTCTCAAACTGGTATAAAAAGTTAAAGATAAAGGACCCCTGGACAGTTAAGTCCAGTCAAAGACGACTATGGGGTGCGTCGCTCATCTCACTTTCAGGCCGAGGGAGCCGGTGTTTCTCCACAGACAGATTTCCAGGTCATGTGGCCAGCAAGACTAAACTGCTTCTGGCACAACAGGACACGGAAATGCAGTTTACCTTCCCACCACAGCGGTACCTATTTATCTGCTTGCACTGGTATGCTTTTGAACTGCTAGGTTGGCAGGAGTTGGGACAGAGCAACGGGAGCTCACCCCATCACATGTCTTCAAAGCACCAACCTTCCGATCGGCAAGCCCAAGAGGCTTAGTGGTTTAGACCCCAGCGCCACCCGAAGCCCTAAATTTTACCTAAACTGGTGTAATGATAGAGGATCATATTAAGCAGAAAGTTAGAAATTTGCATACTTATGGGCATACCATAAAATACCCTGGACTGGATCCAGACTGAATTAGCCATTGCTAACTTGTTCCATTAATTTCAATAGGCCCAAAGTAACACACTTTGGTCAGTTCCAACCCATTGCTTTGTACTACAGGATATGTCTCTTAGAATCCTCAGACAGCTAGGTATTTTAAAGGTGTTTATTAGCCTTCAAGGATACAATGAAAAATGCACACCAAAACTTTCTCTCAAAGAGTGAGAAAAGCTTTGTTTCTTGTATTTCTGCACTGCCTTTCATGCAATGGCATTAATGGTGGGACGTAACCTGGAAGTGGTTAGCATTTAATGCAGTTCTCTAAGGCCATTCCCAGTTCCCTCATATCATCTATTGATACTCTGTGCCATATGTCTCTATCACCATCTGCTGCAAAGACTCTGTTCATTAACATGTCTTCCTGGATGTTTCATTAACACCTGCCCATTTTATTCCTCTACAATGTCTATACAAGGGATTGGAGAGGTACACCAACCAGAGCCAGGTGCAAAATAGTGGCTCATCTGGGTAGTCATAAACTAAGAATTTAAAAACTGGGTGCTTCTGAGCCTAGGAATTTGTGATCAGACCAAGTTCTCAAGTCTTTTCACCCAAAATACCAAGTTTTACACCAAGCATAATTTAGGCGCAGGAAAGCTTTAAAACTGTTGCTATTGCTACATAATTACGATTCAGAAACCACTGCGGCAGAGAAGGTTTTATGTTCTGTGAGCAAAGCTACCAGAAGCTGAATTCAGATAAAATATTTTAATCTTTATTACCAGTCCCTCAGACGTGCTTAATTTGGGAATGCATTTCAATTATAACACAGATTTTCCTACACATGTACATTGGAAAGCATCTACTTACAACACATGATAAAATCTTGACACGAGATATAACAGGAGTGTGCTTTTCTGGACAATAAACATAAACGTTGTTTCGTTTTTTAAAAAATAACACCTTTAAGCCTTTGAGAAAGAAACATACACAAAATGTGGTACGCTCTCTCTCGGTAATATCACCTATTCTGTTCAAAAAGTTTTCTGTTCTTCCCTCGCCTTGCATTGAGACTGATTAAATTAGAAGCCTGAGATCTGGACTAGTGAATTGCACCACTCCATGGTTCAAGGAAAAGAAGCAATGGTCAGAATAGGAATTAACAGGATTTTTCTCTCACACAGCAAAGCTCCAGCAGTATACTACACCCATACAGTAATTAAATTACCAGAGCTGGACTGAGACCAGTATCATGAAAGCGTGAAGGGGGAAATCCCTCTCATTAGATCTTCAGAATAATAGTCCTTTGAAGTACATAGCCTTTGAAAAACAGACAGACAGTTACGCTGTTTTAAAAATGCGTACCATATCCTTCCGGTAAATCTGGAGGCGTATGTAGATGGGTCCTGCTCATGTAATTCCTGTGCCTCTGAGACCTCACTCTTCTCTCTGCTAGCCTGGGATCTGATGCCTGTCCACATGTTGCGCCGTTTATTCCCGTAAGCGGTGTGTTCTCATCCACAAAGCAGCTCAGTGGTCGACCTGGACTTGAATATTCCGATGCTGGCCTGTTAACAGTAATAATGTTTTTGAGACCTCTCTGCTTTAGAGAACTGTCTCTAAACCATAGATTGCCAACCTTTTTGGACACATGGGGCAATTTGCAAACGGGAGAAATCGTTCTAGGCAACCACACACCCACAACCGTACTCTCTGGCTATAAAATCACCCTTCTTTCAAGACTCATTTCATCAGCAAGGGCAGGGAATTCTGAGCAAAGTCCTCTATGAGTACATGGATGCCTGCGGTCATCGCACTGGTGACTCCTAAACTGTGGGTAGCTTCAATTAAAAAGTTATGCATCACTGATATAATACACATGCTGAGGCAACACACAAGTTTGGATTCTAATGCTATTCAGAAGCATGGTAATAAAAATCAAGGGCTGCTTGTGGCCACAAGATGCCCAGAGCTACTTTGCAGAGAAACATATGCCCTGCTTGTATCCTATTACAAACGGAGCAAGTGGGAGAGCGTGCAGCGATAAGGGACCTGACAATATATTCAACAGATGCACAATCTAACAACATAATAAGTAATACTTAAAACCAAGTAAGGAGCCAACAGAAAACTGATGTGTGACAACTAATGTACAGACTAATCCTCACTGAATGAAATAATGGCCTGATGGCAGCAACTCAAATATGGACCAGTCCCAATTCCCAATTCCCTTCTCCCATATTACTAAATTACTTTCCACAAGGAAAACTATACTAACCTGGCTCATAACCAAGTGTCATTTATCTAATACAAAACAGTAATGCCAACATTGCCTTCTTATTTTACAGTTTTCATTTGTGAGGGGCAGGGAACCTTTGGGGGCCAGTGGGCCAGAACCCTATCTGTGGGGCAGGGGTGAGGGGTTTGTGGGAATGGCCTTGCAATATAAACTCTAGTCAGGAAAAGGTAGATAAAGGTAAAGAACCCCTGGATAGTTAAGTCCAGTCAAAGGCGAGTATAGGGTTGCAGCGCTCATCTCACTTTCAGACCGAGGGAGCCGGCGTTTGTCCACAGACACTTTCCAGGTTATGTGGCCAGCATGACTAAGCTGCTCCTGGAGCAACGGAGCACCATGACGGAAACCAGAGCGCACAGAAACGCTGTTTACTTCCCCACCACAGCAGTACCTATTTATCTACTTGCACTGGTGTGCTTTCAAACTGCTAGGTTGGCAGAAGCTGGGAAGAGCAACGGGAGCTCATCTGGTCGCACAGATTCTAACTGCCAACCACAGCGCCACCTGTGTCCCATTTATAAACTCTAGTAATGCATTGCAAGTCCGTTCTATCCACATCCGACTCTGTAAGAGGGATAGAGGAAGGATTTACATTATAGGAGCAATATTTGGGAGGAACCTGTATTTGGAGGTGTGGAACAGAGGTAATAACTAGCAACAATTTCAGGGAATGATGGGCTCCTACCAATTAAATCCACAAGAAGCTCAAGTGCTCAGCTTGAGTCACTGAAAAATTTACTGTACAGTGTTCTCTCATAATTCTTACCGTGTTGGTCGCTCCCACTGTGTTGTTCGTGTAATATGATTTAAATACTGAATTCTTCCAGAGGCCGTCCTCCTTTCTTCCCAACTAGAATTATACATTGAAAGAAAATCACCATATTTAGAAGAAGTTTGTTTTAAATAAATCTTTAGCCAACAGACACCATAACATGAACATTACGTTTGGCTAACTATCCACACTATTTTTATACTACTCATTTTTATTTAAATGTATTTTTACAAAGATAAAAAGAAATATAGTGTTAAAAATAATATTAATGTTACAGAGACAAGCCATAATATAGGGCAGTAGCATCAGGGCTACTAATCAACTTCTACAACACGGCTACTACTAAACTTCAGAAGTGCCCAACTACTGGTACCTCCCAAGTCACAGGAGAGGACATTGCTAAGGGTAGGAGCCACCAGGGATAAGGCCCTCTTTTATGTTGCCAGTAGGTGGCGCTTTGCATATTGCAGAATGCACCATCAGAAAGGCCTTCTCCATATATCTGACAGTATAGAGGGCTGTACAGAGAAGGACAGTACTTTAGCTAACATTGACCCAAGTTGTTTGGGGCTTTACAATGCCACCTAGAAGATCATGAGGTTAGCAGTGCATATATCATAGTTGCTGAACTGACTCTATCCAGAAAGCCGGCGGTTGGCAAAGCAGCCATAGTTAGTAATAGGTACTCCTTGCTATCAAGGTCATTCGCCCATCAACTGAAAGTGATAAATCTAGCAGCACCCCCAAACCACATACCTGCTCTTTCAGGGACAGCAGTGTTGCGGGTAAGCAAACATACAAGTTACTGGATATGGGGACTTACTGTGTCTATCTTATCAGGATTTAGTTTCAGTTTTAACAGGATTCACCACACACACGCACACACGCACACACACACACACACACACACACACAGTTTCTTCTGTTGGTGAAGTTGTCTTCTCCAACCAATGCTGTCCAGATATTTTGAACTTCAAATCTCACCAGCCATGGCAAATGTTCAGGGATAATGGGAGTTTGTAGTCCAGTATTTTCATGAAGTTAAATTGCTGGTTGGCATCTCTAACTCCAAAATAAGTCTACATGTAAATATTTTTTTAGAACACACTAGTATTCTTCCCTCCATTTTTCATCACTGCAAATATCAGACAAATATGTAAACGGCATTTATGAAATGTAAAAATGTTACCTTACCCATCAGGTAGATCATTGTCAAATAATCTACTGCAGTCTACAACTTGCCCTCCAGTACCTATCCGGTCTCTGGATTGAAGACTTACTAGCAAACAAACAAACAAAGGCCAAAATTAGAGGTACGACAATACAATTCAAATCACGACTGTATTTGGAAAGAAATGACACAACTTGTTGATACAGTAAAAGCCTTCTTTTCAGTTGATTATTTTTTACACACCATTTCAACAGAGACATGATGAGACTGGCCCCATTAAAATGCCGCACTGAGGCAGGATTGATAGTTTATTCTGGTTTATTGGGAATAAGCAGCGTACTGGGGCACTCTACTTAATCATTCCAACTTTGCTGCTGTCTTTGAACAAGCGGGACCAAAAAGCTGCAATAACCTTGGGTTCCCATGATACATGAACCCAGGATCCAGGTATCCTCTCTGGTAAGAGTGCATTTCATCCACTGAGGCTGGTATACCAGCTGCAGCTTCACTTGGTGACATCTAGGTGTGGTTGTCCATGAGGCTGCCTCAGTAGACTACAACAGCTGCGCCTGTTGACCATGATTGGTCAATAGTATTGAAATAAATTCACTTGGCTTCTGGTCTGTTTCCAAACATAGTTCAGAATACTGGCTTTTAAAGCCCTATAAAGCTTAGGACCCAGGTACATGAGGAACACCTACTAATATTCCCATATGCTGAAGTCATCTCTGGAGGTACCTCTGCCATCTAAGGTAAGGTGGGTGGCAACCAGAGAAAAAGCCTTCAGTGGTGGTGCCCTGTTTGTTGAATTCCCTCCACAGAGAGGTTTGGCTGATTGGCTTGTACTTAAAAATGAAGTAGGATCTCAACCAACTCATCACTCCTTAATATTTGGGGTCTACCCTCCACTGACAAGAACCCTATAGGGAGAAGAGTATGTTTCTGTAAAGACCACAGCACCAATAGTAAACATGGCTTCAAGAATCCGTAAAATATGGAATCCTCACTGAATTTAGAATTACTTTGCCCTTTAATATGGACTGGCACTTGTATTTTACAAGATGGAACCGTATTTAGATTCTTGATCAGCATTATGGAAACAAAGCAGTGTATTACTTTTAGACATTAAATACGCCTATAAGAAGTGCTGGACAGAGAACACTGTAGAAGTAAGAAGGGTCCAAATACGCAGCTCACAGTTCCAGAAAAAATACATACGAACATCCCTTTTAAAAATGGCAAGCTTTGTCCATTTGGTAGTATTTCTTATGCCTGAAGATTTTTCGCAATAGAACATCAGCCTGGCAATTTTGTGCCTGAAGTGCTGTAAACAGTAAAATAAAGGCTGCCTGTGAAAGCCTAAGTAGCTAGGTTTATTTTATAAACAGGTTAGTCAAGAATGAAACTGAACACACGACATTATTTGTGGTTTCTGTGGCATTAAGATTAATGTGCTTTTCCTAATCCTGTTTAGATTGGAAGTGAATGCTTGTGTCTAGACCAAAATGAGCACCTGTCCAGCAAAAGATAATAAGAGAAGCTGGGCCCCCTTGCAACCAAAAGACACGCCAACTTTCTGAATGGGAGGCACCATTTGCAAACAAAAACCTTGCAGATCCACTTGCCCAAGTGGCAACATTCTCCAGGCAGACCTGAGTATGCAAATGTTATGAGATAACCAAGACATCAATTAACATAATCTAGTACTTTGCTTTGTTGCATCATTTAAGTCAAATCATTTCACCTCAACTACTTAAGTACATAAGTGAGCTCTTAAAATTACCGTATTTTTCGCTGTATAAGACGCACCAGACCATAAGACGCACCTAGTTTTTGGAGGAGGAAAACAAGAAAAAAAATATTCTGAATCTCAGAAGCCAGAACAGCAAGAGGGATCGCTGCACAGTGAAAGCAGCAATCCCTCTTGCTCTTCTGGCTTCTGGGATAGCTGTGCAGCCGGCATTCGCTGCATAAGACGCACACGCATTTCCCCTTACTTTTTAGGAGGGAAAAAGTGAGTCTTATAGAGCAAAAAATACAGTAAATCAAACTGTAAGATATTCTGGCTTGGATCCAAAGGCTCCATTTTGTGAAGTCTCCTCCTATAAATGGAAATTCATTCCATCCAAGGACCTTTTAGGTAAAATCCACTGTTGTTCTTTTTTATCATAGATGCAGCAATGGTCTAAAAACATAATGTATAATATATAATGTGTGATTTTTCACAATGATGTTGTCAAATAGCTTCCTCTTTCAGGGCACCATCACTTGAAAGCACCAGAGCAACATTTGCAAACGTAACTTTTGTCTGTTCCTATTCAAACAAAACACTCACATAGGCAGCAGGTAGGTTTTCAAGGGCTGAAATATAATGGATTTGATCCAGCTCAAGTTAAGCAATGTTAAGGCCTACTGGTTTCAATGGGGAAATAGTACTCTGCTTATCTCTCTCCCACTGAAAATTAATGAAGCTTCAAAAGCATTCAAAGTAGGTTGAACTTTAAATCTCCGAAAAGAACCTTAATCCCTGCCTGATACATCATCATTGCAAAATCTATGGGTGCTAGACATTTTCCCAATCAAATAAAGGTAGTAATAGTAACACGTTAGGAAAGGCTCGCAATGGAGTTCATTCTATTATCCGTGAAGAAAATCAAGATAGTGTTCACAAACATAAATGCAAGGAAGATGATACACAGATTTAGAAGATTGCATCCAATGCCATCTTTCCATTCACAGAAGGTAATTTAAGCTAGCAGACATTTTCATGAATAGAACAGGGAGAGGCTATTATTCCTCTTTCCTTCTGCGCTCCCCACTCCCCGCCCCCCACAATCTGCTACAGAGACTTGGATAACCCTTGAGAATAGTTTGGGACGTAAACAGGGGGTTGCGGGAGAATCTGAAGAAATACCGCACTTCTGCTTTTGTTCATGGAATACTTCACTGGATCAAAGAATCTTCTGTGAATACTGGATACAACCTGGTTTAGTATGCTCCATTTCTAAGAACAATATTAGAACCGGCTTGATCAGATCCACAGCTCAGCATCCTCTTTTCACAGAGGCCAATTAGATGCCAACAAGAAGCCCCCAAACAGACTGGAGTCCAATCTTGTGATTCCCAGCATGTTCCAATTTTTTTCCCAGGATCCTCTTTTGGACACTGTAAACCTTTGTACTGTACAGCTCTCCAAAAGGCTGTCCTGCCTCACGTGTCCCATATGCAGGAGGAGGAAAAGAGGCAGGAACAACCTAGTAAGACACAGTGTGGTATAGTGGTCAGTGCGTTGGACTAGGTCCTAGGAGCCCAGGGTTCAAATTCCCCACTTGGCCATGAAGCTCAAGGAGTGACCTCGGTTCAGTCACTGCCACTCAGCCTAACCTCACTGGTTTGTTACGGGGATTAACTGAGGAGGGGGAAAAGATAGGATATAAATGCAATATATAATAAAATCATAACTACAGCCAAGTCTGTACCATGACAGCCTTGCCAAAGTTTTGCCCATGTTTGGTAGCTATGGCAGCTGCGTCACACAATGTAAGTGGGATTTTCTGCCAAAATTGAGTAGTTATTCATCAAATCCCATGCCTCTCAAGATTGCAGGCTCTCTACACAGGAGCCCAAACACATGTCAGTAATGGGGGAACGGGCCTCTGCGTGCACACTTTTTCAAATTCAGATGCTAAAATCTTTGGTATTTTAACTACGTGTTAAAACCACATATTCAAATTAGCAAAATCAAATCTGCACTTACCTACAATCTGTCCCCTAACGGTATCATTGTCATTTGGCCCAAGTTTGCACAGATCCAACCTCTGATCTATGGGGGGGAAACAGCACAGCTTACAATCTACGACAATCACTTAATACCCGCATATACTATAAAGTTTCGTGCATCATTCTTTGCCTAAACATGTCTGTACTTTATTAAATGAGGGGAAAGCATGCTTGTTTTCATAAAAAAATTGCTTTTATACAATAATAAATTTTAAATTCTAAAAAGCTCATTCCAAAGCAGGGTCTACTCACAACCAGTGTCTTTAAGGCGGTTTATGGCATTGGAAAGAAGTCTTACGCAGCCCAGAAAACCAGCTCCCTGTTTTTTATGAATTTTCTTGTGGTTCCATACACTGATCGTTATCGAATCTGACTTCCCAATGTATCTGAAAAAGGACAAGAATTGGAGCAACACAAATTGTTAACTGCATTCTTTGGACAGTCTATGGAATACACTTTCTTTTTTTACTTCAGTGTGTTTTTGCAGCTAAGAAGTGTAAACATGGTTTCCCCTGGCAGAAGAGGTCAGATTCACAGGAACTGCATGCTACAGATTGGCAAAAGCTCCTCAAGTAATTTATTTGTAAAACAGATTTTACACGAAGGAATTTCAAAAGAGCTTTTCAAAATGTCTTGCGTAAATCAAACACGGTCGTCCTTTGGCTAGACAATGACAGTATGTCTAAGTGCAAATGGCTGGTATATCATTGGGTGTTTAATCCTGGGGGGGATATAAAATTTAAGAATTATGGTTCTCCCTGAGAGATGTTTAGCAGTCTTCTTCCATTACACATTCCCTGTCAGTACAAACATCCAAGTATTCCACTTACTAAAAGCATATCCTCCTACATTCACCCATTTAAATTATCTACTTCCCCCACCCGCAGAGCTGTAATATATCTTTAGTTATCTAACCATAAATGAAGCTGTCAGGACTGGCAGACCAAAACCCTGTTGTACCTTCCAAGACTTACAAGGGTAATTTTTTTTCAAGTTCAGGGAACACTTCCTCCCACCTCACTGCTGCCCCCGCCCTGCTCCACACTATCTGAAGGCCTACATGCAAAAAAAGGCCCAAGATTTCTGTTGGCAGCTTGCATAACAATCAGCAAACAATCACAGGAGGGAACGGTGCTACTGAGCAGGGGGTGAAATTGAACTCTAGTTATATTTAGATTAAAAGCAATGCACAGCTTTGTATTATTCAGTTATTTAATTTTATTTATTTAGTTATTTAATTTAAATCCCACCATTCCTCCCCAAAGAGGGAGGCAATAAATTATTAGTTGTCAGCAACATAAACAGGGATTAATGTAGTTTTCTGACAGGTCATATTTTGATTTCATCCACCATGACTATTCCAATATACCGTATTTTTTGCTCTATAAGACTCACTTTTTCCCTCCTAAAAAGTAAGGGGAAATGTGTGTGCGTCTTATGGAGCGAATGCAGCCTGCACAGCTATCCCAGAAGCCAGAACAGCAAGAGGGATTGCTGCTTTCACTGCGCAGCGATCCCTCTTGCTGTTCTGGCTTCTGAGATTCAGAATATTTTTTTTCTTGTTTTCCTCTTCCAAAAACTAGGTGCGTCTTGTGGTCTGGTGCGTCTTATAGAGCGAAAAATACGCTTTTGACTTCTATTCAGAAGTCAAAAGTGCCAGATAAGCAATAGGAAAAGTGAAGCTGATCTTGTTTCATATTCTGTCCGCCTGCTTTAAAACCATAACAAGTTACAGGGCGCTAAATAAAAACTGTGCTCACTGTAAAGCCTTTTCCAGTGCTCTTAAAAAAATTCATAACATGAAGGCATATGGTAAATGTATTTAATACATAACTTTATAAATATATTTACGTTTTCAGCTATTACAATGTTCTGCGCAAGTCTTGTTTGTTCAGGATAGAGGCTGCTATGCCTATTGGATCTAGCTGGTTCAAAGAAACTGAGGAATTGCTAAAGGACACACAGTCCCTGTGTTTAGCATAGGAATCAATGCAAAGTCGTCTTGCCAAGTAAATAATGTTTTTCCAGAGGAAGAAAAACATTTCCTTTATGGTTGCGTTGAGCTTTTTGGAAAAAAAGCTTTTCGTCTAGCCTACTGTTCACTTGAAGGCTGATAAAAGTATGTATCTTTATTTTGAATCAAACTGAAACGAAACAACGACAAAAAATGAAAAACCAGAAATTGTATCAAATAGCAGCTAAGACCAATCATTCTCTTGACTCTCTCATTATTTATCCATCTAACGCTGCACATCTTCTAATCTTTGACATAAATTTGGATAATGGAAGCATGTATGTGAGCAAAGACAAAGTTATGAATGCCAGTGTCCCAGAAACTAGTTTCAAATCTAGACAATAAATCAATATATTTGTTTCACTGGATCTGATTTTCAACAAACTGGTTAACCAACTGTGTTCTACACCCAACTAAAAATCTGTGACAGAACTCTGTTTGGGAGGGGGAAACCAAATGTAGGCAGCCACTAAGTATGAAAAATCTGTGTTGGACAAGCCCACTTTGCTTGTCAGGATAGAAACAATATTTCTATCTACAGTAGCGAGCAAGAAACCAACAGAAACTGATTTTTAATCCTCTCTGACAAAAGCTTTTTATTGCCTTGACATCTCCATTTACAACATCAAATTGATCTAACCAATGTCATGCTTGTTTTTTTGAAAATTCTACAGACAGAGGCATGCCATTCTTTAAGCACTGGAAAAACTATAAAACATACAATAAATGGGAAATAAGAAGATTGCATTAGAGGAGTGCTTAACAAAAATGGGCAACATTTTGTTGACATTCAAGTTGATGACATAAAAGAGGACATAATTCTGGAAGAGCTCCTAGATTTTTCCACTAACTAGTCTGAACTAATTCTATCATCTTTTTATTTCAGTTCCCTCTCATCAAAACCGTAGTTAGATATTACATTAATTTCATGCCTCTTGTAATGTCAAAATATAATTTAAAAGAGTTTACAGAAATCCAAGTACATGCAACACAATTTAAACATTGTTTCACATCACAACAAATCCATTTCACAGTTAGGCTGTGTACACACCACACATTTAAAGCACATTACTTTCCCTAAAGAATCCTGGGATCTGTAGTTTGTTGAGGGCGCTGTGAATTATAACTCTGGGGGCAAACTACAGTTCCCACACTTCTTTGTAGGAAACTATGTGGTTTAAATGTGTACTGTGTACACAGCCATAGTTTCAGTATCCATAAGGGGGGAAATGTTCACTGACTGCCAAGCAAGTTATTTCCTATAACAATGAATGTGTCATAGGTCAGAGACCAGCATTCCCATGCAACAGTGTGTTGTTAGGGTAAACATTATTATACTTTCAGAATCTACTGTATGAAATGGATAGTACAGCAGATAATCACAGATTTCTGGGTTAATCGCCAATGTTTGGCAGAAAACTACATATTATCTGTACTATGTTATTTTTTTAGCCTTCTGTGAATGAAAAGAAATACTGAATATATGTTCTCCACAAAGAGTCGGAAACTTGCAAGAGTTACGTGAGCCTTCTGCAACCTGCTGCCCACCAGATTTGATTTTTATACTACAACTCCCATCAACTCTATCCAGTGCACAGCTGATGGGAGTTGTAGTCTGAAACAGCTGACGCTCATCAGGTTACAGAAGGCCAAGTTATGTTGAAATAAATACATTTAAATGACATGGCAGGTTTTTTTTGGGGGGGGGGGTTGCATCCTTGCTCCATCAACACCCTTAATTACTGTAAGGTTACTTAAAAGCAAAGATCATCAGCAAAGTCCTATGCATGGTTGCTCAGAAGTAAGCCCATTAGATCCAACTGGACTTACTCCCAGGACTTTTGTCCTGACGTAGCGATGTATGCTGTTAACATACATTTGTCAACATACAAACATTTGAGCTGGGGACCCAAGCACTTAGTAAACCAGGGTGGTCCAACATACAGCCCTGAGGCCCTCAGTAACATCTGTCGCCCCCCGCCCCAGCCCTAGGGCCTCCTTCAAAAAGCCCGGTGCATTGCTCAACCCGCTTTGGGAAGGCAGCAAGAGGGGAGGGTGGGTGTGTCAAATTTTGACTTCATCAGCTCCCACTGGATGACAAGGCAGTGTGCATTCAGTGTCAAGGTACTCTTGTGGCCCACTTGGTATGAAAAGTTGGGTCACCTTGTACTAAAGCCTTGTGACTCTAGGGAATCACAAACCCAGACTAATACGGAACTGCAACATTTGCCCCTCTGCTGCAACTATTTAAGTATAAACAGCAGAACTTCCTGGACAACGTCATTGCCACAGCTAGCCTCATTTATGCTGTCTGCAGAGAAAATGGAGAATCATAGAAATGTAGAGTCCAAAGGGAACAAAAAGGTCATCTCGTCCAACTCCCTGCAATGCAGGAATCTTTTACCCAACATGAGACTTGAACTCATGACCCTAAGATTAAGAGTATTATGCTCTACAGAATCAGCTACCAAGGCAGATAAGGGGACAACCAGACAGACCCCTGACCCCAGTTGGGGCTAATCAGAGGCTTTGGCTAGCTGTCTGACAGGAGGCCTGAGGAGCAGACTGGAGAGAGACTTATACAGTCCACTTCTGGGATATAGATTTGTGCCAAGCTGCAGGTGCCAACAGCTTCACTCAGAGGGCTGAGGTTGGCTGCCACACAGTCATGTTGTGGATGGGGCCAACCAGAGCAGTCTGCATTGCAGTGAGTCGAGACTCTATGTGCCCAGCGGCTCTTTCCCCTGCAGGCAGGCTACGGAAGAAACATCTGCCAGTGGGCAGGCTGTCCGACAGGAGGAGTTTTGCCCTATGCATGCAAAGTTCTGATATGTTGTAACCGATAAAGTTGTGGCCATGTTTAACCCACTACCGGACTCAGCCTGTTCACTGCTCCTGGACCTCGCATTCCCCTGTGTGGTGCAGAATACAGTCTAGCATTTCCCTCACCAATTTTCCTTCTGTTCAGCTCAGTTGGTAAAGCACGAGATTCTTAATCTCAAGGTTGTGGGTTCGAGGCCCACACTGGGCAAAAAGATTCCTGCATTGCAGGCGGTTGGGACCGTCATGGTCCCTTCCAACTCTGCAATCCTGTTTCTAGGATCTTGAGTCTTCTTGGGCTATAATGCAAGTAGATGCAGAATATTTTACGTATGTATGAAAGAGAATGTTACAATAAAAGCATAACTAATTTTATGCCAGTAACATACTGCACAAATAAACTGAGAGACCAGAAAGAGGTGTGTGCACGTTCATGTGTATGTATGGTAGCACAGCTGTTCATCCCATGCCTGTGTTCATCAATTGTCAGAAGAATAAAGATACTCACCGTGTCCATTAAGCACTTCGATAGCTACAGATGTAAAAGCACCACAAAAGAACTAGCTAGTTACTGCGCTTTTAAAGCTTTTAAAAGCTAATAAACATTTACCAACTCTCAGATAAATTATCAGGGGCTACCTAATGCTATACATTTCTAGTCTATCAATCAATGCCCAGCTCAAATTCTAGCTATATTGTGATCACTCCTATCAACACCTACAAGTCATAATGCTGATTCCACTTTGGATCAAGGGTATTCTTCACAGTATCTGTAGAATGGCACTGGCCAGATCCGTCAACCACCACTTTAGCAAATGGATCAGGAAGCCCTGTCAGAAGGGAGGAAAAATACATAATAGGGTGGGAGTATAATTAAATTAGGTCATCTTAATCATGAATGGCTGCCAAATATTGGCTTTTTATAACATATTTTGATTCTTCCAAGGTATCTCTTTTTCACTGAACAGTACTAGTATTCTTACATTATCCAAGGAATTTTAAGAAGGCCTTTCAGCTTGCTTCTATACTCGGTCATCTCTCTTCTTGAAGGCATCAAACCTTTCAGCATTGTTGCCAAATGTAACATTGGAAAAAAAGGAAAAAGAGAGACCCCCTGGTGCTTTTTCTACAATAAAATCCATAAGGCAGTCCATAAGCCTGGCCTTTCTATTTACTTATTTATTACAACTCACATGCCATTCAGAGTTTGCTTGCTTGGACTCGTGGCATAGGTGCCTCAAGACACAGTAGGTCATGATCCCAAATACTAGAAGAAAAGTGGTTCTTTACAAATGTTCTCACTAAAATACTTCAAAGAATGGGAAGACTCTTTCAATAGTTCCAAAATCAATACACCTGATTATGTAACCACAGACTAAGTAATGTATATAACAATTTACAAATTTATAAATATTACATAGTACACAAGAGACTACAGCCAGAACCAAGGCTTGTTACATGATCTCACACCACATTTACTAAAGGGAAGCCTGAATGAAAGCATTTTTCACACTAGTCTGCTGTCCCCCTGTTCAGCTCCTCTCCTAACAATTTCCACCTTTCTTTCTGAGTTCTTTTCATGTTTTGAGATAACAGCTTCTAAAAAGGCAATACTACAAAAAAACCCCAACTGTGTGCATTGTTTGTGCAATAAACATGCATAGCCCTTTGGATCATTGCCTTGAACCTTAGATTCCCACAAAAATTGTGGCCATGCATTTAAAATCACATTAGTGCTCTCTGACTTAGCTGGCTGATTACCACATGGTAGCCAAGGCAAAGAGACATTCAAACCTTGTGTAACAGAATTCAGATACAAATACATAAACATTTACTTACGGAAAAAATCTTTTTTCACCAAGTTTTTTGCACACAGAACTGTAAGAAAAACAAAACACATTATGAAGATTTATCTACAAAGCATTTACAAAAGAACAGCAACACAATCACATGTACTGTATTGCTAAACATCACGTTAATCCACATTTATAAACTATGACTTAAATGTGAATGCAAAGAGTTCTCATTCCCTGTTCCTACCACTGCCATGCCACCAAAAAGAAGTCTGGCTTGTTGGGACATCCAAACCTAGGCTTATGGTTCATTTCTGAACATTCACAATAAACCATAGGTTTTTTAAAAATAAAAAACCCTATGGTTTAATGTGACATGCACACCAGGCCCACATCTGTATATGATTTATTAGAAATGTTCACAGGATTTTATCAGACTTTTTGTCAGATTTTATCAGATTTTTAGGTGCAATCTTAAATAATAAAGAGCAGACAGTAACAGTCTGAAAACACCTGGTGTTAATCCATATTGTGGAACTACAGTGCTAAGATTGGAAATAAGCCTCTCCCTGCTTCCAGACTGAACTTTGAATCCCCTGGTATCCTATGATGTCAGGTGATTGACAGGTGGTTGGTCCCACCCACATGTAAATATGGCCTGCATATTCTGAATCTCCTGATTTAAACAAACCATGTTTTTTAAAAAAATCTTTTAAAAATCCCCAGTTTTCATTTGCAAATAAAAACACAGAGCACACCAGATGGAATACAAATAGTTTATCTACATATAATCTACTAACATGTATCCTGTATATCTTGTAGTTGTGGTTCAATTTTCATCAGTGGAAGCTAACAAATTAGTACTAAATGTCACTATCTGTCCAAAAATGACTTATGTTTGAAGACAGACTTTCTAAAGACACCCACATGCAAAGACCGCCTGAAAATAAAAGCTTCTGCTTATTATTATAGTGTTCTATTTGTGTTATGGAGTTCATGCTCAAAAGATATATTGATGGTCACTGATTCAGATGGCTTTAAAAGGGGACCAGATAAACTCACAGAGGAGAGGTCAATCAATGCCTAAACAGAACATTTCAATTCAGAATATGCTTTATATAGCCTGACCAAATCCTAGAAGGATTTCCAACATTTCTGAATGGATATTACCATTGTCTCAAATTCTATGCATCCAAGACTCAACTGTGCCAAGTAATTTCTTCAACTGTTCCCCGTATCAACTGATATTGTCACCATCCATTTTGCTGACCAAGCATGAAACCCAGGCTTTATCTTTGATTTCTCCCTTTCCTTTGCTCTCAGTATTCAATCCACTACCAAGTCCTATTGCTTCTCTGTGCATATTACCTGAATTATGTTACTCCATCTCCCTCTTCTTAGCTAAAAATCTACTTCATACTTCAAATATCTGCTATCTTGACTACTGCAACCTTCTTGTCCCTGATCTTTTATCTCCACACCCCAAAACAGACTCTATTAACAAAATAACTAACTTCTCCTGATCAGATCATGTGATCGTCTTTCCCAAATCTTGACATCAGTTTCTCATCCCCTTCCAGATCCAGCAAAAATGCATTGTTTATACATTCATAGTTATCTAGAGCCTTAACCAGTATTGGTCTCTCTATCCTTATTTCCAATTATGCTCTTGCCTATAATTATTGTCCCTGCAACTTTACCACCCTCTAGACAATTCAGTGTCTCCTGCCCACTTAGATGACGCTATCTATTCTGCTGAAACTCACTGCTACACTCCTTGAATAGTTCTTTCTTCAAGTCCCTTCTCAAAAGTCACCTTTCCCTTGAAGACTTCAGCTAAAATAAAATTTGAGTTAAGGACTAGGGATCAACCCCAACTCACATCCTCATTTTCATTCCTTTCTACTAACACCACGCTCCTCTCTTGCTTTTCTCTTTATGAAATGTACCGTAAATGAAGATCCTCAGAGAGACAATTGTCTTTTTGCTTATGCTACTGGGTAGAGGGCTATGTATAATGGCAATGACAATTGGGGGAGAAGGTTGAATGATTGTGACTTGGAGAAAAGTTCACCAGTTGTTTATTTTATAGCAAACACTATTTCCTTAGTACACAGGACATACTAGTGTTAAGCCAGCAAGCCAGGCAATTTAACACCACAAATCTGAACTCATTTGCATAATAGAAAACCATGATCTGTGAAGATGTACCAGTATATAGAACCATTCACAGTGGGATCAGGTGATAAACAGGGATGTGTTATCGCCCCAACTCTATTATTTTCATTGCCAGGATCCTACACATTGTCGAAGGGAGATTCCCCACTGGGGTAGAAATCGTATATCAAACAGATGGAAAGCTCTTTAACTTGAGTAGGCTGAAAGCAAAGAGTAAGGTGACCATAACTTCCACCACAGAGCTTCAATATGCTGATGAAAACGTAGTGTGCGCACACTCAGAGGATGACCTCCAAGCCATCCTAAATATCTTTGCATAAGCTTACAAAAGGCTTGGTCTATTGCTCAACATCCAAAAAACCAAAAGTGCTGCACCAACAAGCACAAAACAACCCGTCTGCAATGCCACAAATCTAATTTAATGGTGTAATGTTGGAAAATGTTGATCACTTCTCCTACCTAGGCAGCTATCTTTCCACAAAGATGCCAAAATCCAGCACTGCCTGAGCTCTGCAAGTACAGCTTTCTCCTGACTGAAGTTTAGAGTGTTTGAGGACTGGGACATTCACAGGGAAACCAAAATGCTTGTTTACAAAATTATTGTACTACCAACCTTACTGTATGCTTGTGGAACACAGACCACTTATAAACGCCATCTCCAACTCCTCTAAAGATTCCATCAACGGTGCCTCCCAAAAAAATTACATATCATTTGGGAAGACAGGTGAACTAATGCCAGTGTACTGGAAGAAGCAAAAATCACCAGTGTCGAAGTAACGATTCTTCAACATCAACTTCGCAGGACTGGTCATGTTGTTTGGATGCCTGATTATTGTCTTCCAAAGCAACTATGCTATACTGAACTTAAAAATGGAAAGCGTAATGCTGATGGTCAACAAAAGAGGTTTAAAGACTCTCTTCAAGGCAAATCTTTAAAAATGACAACAACGACAACTGTGAAACACTGGCCTGCGAGCGCTCCAATTGGAGAACAGCCTTTACCAAAGGTGTAATGGTGTCTGAAGACACTCAAACTCAGGATGAAAGGCAGAAACAAGCAAAGAGGAAGGCACATTTGGCAAAACCCTCACCATGAGCAACTCCTGCCCAGAAACCTATGACCCCACTGTGAAAAGACATGTGGATCCAGAATTGGAATCCACAGCCACCTATGGACACACCATTAAGACTGTGTTCATGGAAGACAATCTTACTTGGCTACAAGTGATCACCAAAGAAAGAAGAAAGAAGAAGATATAGAACTAATATATTAACACATCCGAAATGTATTTTTGTCTTCTTTCTTATTCTTCCTCAAACGCATGCCCCATTTCTCCACACACTTGCATCATTCCATTAAAATGACCAGGGCTTTGACCTCAGTTATGGTTGCAGTCATTGTTTTCATAGAGTGCTTCCAGACAATATGCTTATTGTCCAATTGCTATGGTTTGCTTCTTTTAATTACACCAAAGGGAGCAAGTTGTTATGATCCATTTGTACAAAACTTGTATTTTCCCACTGCTGCATCTTTTTTCTTACCACAGAAAAATCCATTATGGAGGGAAAGAGCAACATAGCAATCTCTCTCCAGGTGCAAACAGAAAAATGTACAACTGAGGTAAGGTGAGAGAAGTGGTCCCTGGGGAAATTGGATGACGTGTTGGTGAGGCCCTTCCTTTATTTATTGCCATCAGGTTTCTTGCCATCAACCAGTTGTAGAACCATTTCGCTTCTTTTACTGAAAGTCCTTTCCCTAAAGAGCTTTGCTTTTTTGGCTCCTTTGCAATGTTTTGCTTATGGATCTCGGCTCTCAAAAAGTTTAATTGATTGCTTCTTCTCTTGGTATGAGCTGTCCTCAACTCCCACAGCACTGCTTGCTTCCCTGTCCTTTCTTTTTTAGATTATAGTAAGAGTGGAATAACAATATTAACGAACGGTGTGGTGTGAAACTGACTAGAAAAAACAAGTGGGCAAGTTTCCTAGTTGGGTGGTGAAACTTACTAGAAAAACTCAGGACCTGAAGTCTGAATGCAATAATGTTTATTGGAAAGTAAGACTGTAATCCTCTTGCCCTCTGCCACAAACGGTTTGTAAAAACATCCAGTTCTCAGAGCTGTGCAATTGCACTGTGGTGGAATACACACACAAAATTAAGAACAGTGCATGTGCACCAATTTGAAACTCGTAAAAACAAACATACACCCACAATGCTAAAATGGTGGTAACAAGCACCCACTTCAAAGTGTTGAGAGAGGGTTGTGTGTCAACAATGAAGAGTCAAGAAAGGGGAGAGAACAACACTGTCCAATGGGCTATGTGCCGCCAACTGTGTGCATGGAACATAGTGATCTGAACACACACACACAAAATGTTATACCCCTTGAGTTGTGGGCAATGAACGACAATTTCATTTGCATCTTACAGTGAAGAGAAATTATCTGGTAGTGTTAGGAGCCTCTCCTAGTCATTTAGAGGGAACAGTATTTTTAGAGCATCTCGCCCACACTCAAATAAATATTTTCATTCTTGCTAGTCTGAACAGATATTGCTTATTCATTCCAAATATGCATATTAATTCCAAACATTTACTACAATCCTGACAAGTATACATTGCAATTTCACACATTTTGTTCATAATTGGGGTGTGGGGAGGGAAGAAACACGTGGCAGAAACATCCTGTGAGCAGAACTCCACGCAGGGAGTCTCTGAATCCAATCCCTATATTTTAATAGAACTTTCTTTGGAGATTGGTTCATATTATAAAGTGACAACATGTAAGGAGTACAAGGTCTAAACCTCTATGGCAAGCCGGGTCTATACAATCCTAACCTTAAGTATGTCACAAGCAGAGTAGGTGTTCCACAGAAAGATACCAGCAGAACTGCAGATGACGTAATCAAACAAGGGCATACACTACACACTGAAGGCAATCATATTCTCCTTAATTTGACCCAAGGAAAATTCCTTTGGGATCCTAAATATGGCATTCTGTTTCTGGTTCATGCTCAAGGACTAAACGAAAACTCCATCCAACTTGACTTTTAAAGAACACATGTCCACATTACCCAACATTCTATCTACAGCTATGGCAATTTACAGTGTCTCCAGATTAATGGGAAGGTACCCAATATTTTTTTAGGTCCTTAGAAATTTTTTAAAAATCATTTGCCTTTAAAAAATGAGTGCCATTGTCTTCCCTTGCCTCCACACCAGGAATCCTACAATCAAACTTTCCAAAAGGAAATTCATAAAAGCTAGAGCTGTCAAACATTTGAACAAACAAACAATTTTAATGTAGGTGCCTTTTTGAGACACTGGAGGAAGCAAGAGAACTCATTATTAATTGCCAGAAACCAACATTACTATTATCTTTTGTTCCCAATTGTAGAAGGGCACCAGAACAAAAAACGAGTAAATGAGCCTTTTTACTATAATCAAGTAAAGCTTTAGTTTATGGGGCGGGGGGCACAGAAGCTCTCTCTAAGCAACATTTGTTGCAGGTGTAGTTCTGCATGTTCCTTTCTTGCAAAGCACCACAAAATCAGGGGGCAGGTAGTAGAGAGAAAAAAGTCGATAGAGGCGGAACCATTTTTGAAACTGCTGTTCTTACTGACTATAAACAACATGCTGAACAATCAATCTGAACAAATATCGCTGGAGGCAGAAAGTACAATGCCATTAAAGAAGGAAAAGGGAGGGAGGGGTTGCAATTTTAAGGAACCCATGTATCTGGATTTAAATAGTTGCGTTCCCACTGAGAATTTGGAATTTGTTAGGTACACTGTAGAGTCTACCCTACACTCTAATGTTTAATTCAATCCTTGCAAATAATTGTTCAGGAGACAGTCACCCTACTTGCCCAATCCACATACCACAAGCAAATGCATGCACTCATCTGCTTTCCGAGGTGACACACGATGCTTTCCCCCTTAGAACAACACAAGGACCAGACTCACCCCTAACACTACAACACAGTTAAATTTAACAACAAAAAACCCATAGCTTACAGGTGTGGTTTGTTCAAAGTTAAAAACAAACACAGTTAAGCCTCAAGGCCAAGCTCAGATGATGACTGCCTACATGAATTTACCGTTTTCCATCCAGGGTAACTGCAACTTGCCTCAGGCAAACAGCTTACTTGACATTGAATATTTTTCAAAACTAAAAGTCTACAGAAGCAGAAATAATCCAAGCAAGAATATTTTGGTGAACATTTAATTGAATGAGAAGCACTTTTCTGGGGGTAGTTTGAGTGACAGCTTCTTTTCATTAAAAATGGAATGCAACTAACATTATTAAAATTATACTTTTTCTTGTAGATTTTCTTATGCAGCGCTTACTAAAGTTTCCATGCTAAAACACTGCATAAAAAAGCCCTGAAATGTAATCAATAATATGTCTGGAGAAATATATCCAATTTCAAGGAACAAACTGAGAAAATGTTTACATATGCAGGCACCAGCATCATGGTTTTAGAAACCTGGGCAACCGAGCACTTGGAATTTTTAAAGGCCCATATACCGTAAATAACTTAGAAGACCTTAAATTAAAATGTCTTTAGTGTCAACACTCCATACAATTAACATGCTTAACATCAATTAACATAGAACAAATGTTTATAATCCTGTTTTCATTTTTATAATTTTACACCATTTTAAAACAAAAAAATCAAAGACAGTCATTAAGTCTTATCCACTGTTGAAACATAAGGCTGATCTATGAACTGTTACATTATTGTTATTACTAATGTCTGAAAGTAACAAATTTCATGCTGGCAAACAACAACATTACAGCAGAAAAAAATAACTTGGTCCAAAGATAAATTTGTTTTCTAATCCTCTAGTTTTCTGATGTCATCACTGCAGGAAAACAACTGAATCTTTGTGAAGTCGATCATTAGCTCCACCAAAATAAAACAAAAGATTCAATAATACAACATTATTCTTGCTTCTCAAAGGATGCATTTTAAAATTGGTAAGAAAGAGGACAAGACAAAAAAGGGCAAGTTCTGCACTACAAGCTTGAGGGGGGTGGGTGGGAAATCCCTAGGCTATCCAAAATAATCTTTCACTGAAAGTCATTACCATGGCTTTTGCTGATTGGTTCCCAGCTGTTTTGCATGCATTATGCAAGGAATATAATAATTAAAAATAGGTCCCAGCTGTAGAAACACAATGCTACACTGCTGTTAATGTGCGCTGCGCTGATAATGAATAGACTATGCTTTAATCTGAATAAATCTCCCAACTGCTCTGCTGCCTCTTGCCAAAAATTTCCTTTCCTCCTCCAGACTGTGGTTGCATTCCAATTACACTGCTGATTGGAATGAAGCTACTTGGGCAGGGGGTGGGGGTGCGCTGGAGAGAAAAGAGAGGAAAAAAATAGGAAATTCTCTATTTCAAAATATGCTTCTGAAACCTAAGAGCAACACTGGCAATTTAAACACGTTGATAATACATGTTTAAATGTTTGCGACATTTTACCAGGCTTTATAGAAGAGGTTTCTTAGAAGAAGAAAAACTTCAGAAGAGAGCACAGAGAATACCCTAGGCTTTTTTTCAGTACTTCTAACCAAATTCCTATGTTTTTGCTGAACTGCTGGCAAGCTACACAGCCACTTACATTTTTTCTGTGATTTGCCTTCCAGAGCACATCACAATTCCAGAGATGATATGAACCAAGCTTTCTAAAGGGAATTGTAGCTAGCTGGAAACACTTGACAATAAAACTTTAGCCATTAATATTCTCCTTTCTAGAAAACATGTGGCAAAAGTGAATTAAATTTGTTGAGAAATGTTCCGTCTACCAACTGCAACAGCTCCCCACCCTTCACGCAATGGCTTGAATCCAATGAAATGACAGCTCAAGGGAGGGTTCTCCACTTTATACCAAGTCTCCTTTCCTGCTACATCCACTATGTAACATCACAGAGTCTCTAGAGCAGTGATGGCAAACCTTTTAGAGACCGAGTGCCCAAACTGCAACCCAAAACCCACTTATTTATTGCAAAGTGCCAACACGGCAATTTAACCTGAATACAGTAGACCCTCTACTTACAACCACCCCTACTTGGGCCCGATCCAAGTTGCGACCACGGCAAACCCAGAAGTAAATACAGTGGTACCTCGGGTTAAGAACTTAATTCGTTCCAGAGGTCCGTTCTTAACCTGAAACGGTTCTTAACCTGAGGCGCGCTTTCGCTAATGGGGCCTCTTGCTGCTGCTGCTGCTGCGCCGCTGGCACACAATTTCTGTTCTTATCCTGGGGCAAAGTTCTTAACCTGGAACAATCACTTCCTGGTTAGTGGAGTTTGTAACCCGAAGCATCTGTAACCTGAGGTACCACTGTACCGGATTTGCTGCGATTCGCGCATGCGCAGAAGCGGCTGCCGCCGAACAAAAGTGCTTCTACCAGCGACCCGGATCGACTTACTGATGGACCTTAGAAGGACCTTAGTTTAGAAGGGGAGGTTGGTACATCCATGTGGGGAGAGAGTGGAGCGATACAGCGGTACCTCGGTTTTTGAACAGCTTAGTTCTCGAACTATTTGGAACCCAAACACTTCAAACTGGAAATGAATGTTCCGGTTTTCCAACTTTTTACGGAAGCGGAACGTGCTTTGTTCTGAGTATAACTTCCATTTTCAGAGTGAGGGAAGACGGGCCCAGCAACAAGTGAGCAGGCACCTGCCGCCCTCCAGCGCTGGGTGCCTCTGCCGCCGCAGCCACAACAGCAACCACCCCCTCCTCCAGCTCCAGAGGCAAGGCTGGGCTGGGGCAGCAAGCGAGTAGACAAGGGATGTTGCCGCCACCCCCCCGTTCCCCCCCCAGCCTGCTCCTGCTTGCAGGCTTGCGGGCTGCTCTGCTGAGCAGCATTGCTGCTTGCACGGGAACAGGAGCTGGATTGGGGCTGCTCAGCTGGGGTGGTGCAG
This sequence comes from Podarcis raffonei, assembly GCF_027172205.1. Taxonomy (NCBI): domain Eukaryota; kingdom Metazoa; phylum Chordata; class Lepidosauria; order Squamata; family Lacertidae; genus Podarcis; species Podarcis raffonei. The sequence goes on from NC_070603.1 coordinate 23,307,648, forward strand.
GCTCCGTCACACTTTCCATTGAGGGGTTCATGGCTGCACTTCCCTCAACACAGAAGTTTAAAGGAGCCCCCACCTCCGCATCAGATCCCCTGCAACCCCGTGAAGGCAGCCAGGCTGAATAATTGCTGAGGTTGGGGAAGGTGGAGACAGCCCAGAAGCTGCATCTGAGAGCCCCTGCACCACCTGAAAGCAGCCAGGCACTCCTCAGCTGCGCTGCCCGCTCCAGCTCCTACTTGCGTGCAAGCAGGAGTGGAAGCGGGGATCTGTCAGAAGTGGAGGCTTCGCGCTCCCCAGCTGAGCTGCCTGATCCAGCTCCTACTTACAAGCAAGCGGGAGCAGGGTGGGGAAATCTCTTCAAAGTGGAGGCTTAGTACTTCCCAGCTGAGAGATGCCCACCCTGCTCCTGCTTGCACGCAAGGAGTGGGATTGGGCAGCTGAGCTGGGATGCGCAAAGCCTCCACTCCACTTCTGACTCCACTCCTATTGGCCCCAAATGGAGCGTGTGTAAAGCATGGGTAGGCAAACTAAGGCCTGGGGGCCAGATCCGGCCCAATTGCCTTCTAAATCTGGCCCGCGGACAGTCCAGGAATCAGCCTGAGTACATGAGTAGAATGTGTCATTTTATTTAAAATGCATCTCTGGGCTATTTGTGGGGTATAGGAATTCGTTCTTTTTTTCTTTTCAAAATAAAGTCCAGCCCCCCCACAAGGTCTGAGGGACAGTGGACCGGGCCCCCTGCTGAAGAAGTTTGCTGACCTCTGGTGTAAAGCCTCAACCTCACAGCAGGAGGAGGAGGAAGACGGCTGATCCAAACGGTTGATGGCAGCCCACCAACGCGGCAGCGCGCTTCTGAGCACGTGCATAGCGCTAAGCCCTCCCCACTCACAGCGGAGGCTCCCCAAGGGAAAACGTGCCCCCTGGAGGTTGTGGCTCCATTTTGCACACCCCCACCCCCAACACCCCACCCGAGGAGCTTCTACTCAGACACAAGTCGAGCTGAGGACTCAACGAGCTGCCCTCGCCTTCTGAAGGCTCTGTGCTGGGGCGACGGCGCACGCGCCCACAGGGAGGGCTTTGAGTGCCCCCTCTGGCACGCAGCGTGCCATAGGTTTGCCCCCACTGCTCTAGAGGGTCTCTCAGCCCCCTAGGAGCACCTTTTCCATGGGTGCTGGAGCTGCTTCCAGAAGGGGCAGGTGAAAAAGCGCTATTAAGTTTACTAGATTCAAATCACTTTTCAATTACTTAGGGACTTTTTTTGTATCAGATTCATTTCTGCCAGTTTATAATATTCCTCCCACGATTGCTCTAATTTAAATACAGGATATTCCTAAAAATGTAAGAAGTATAATTTTGAAAATACCTCCTACTGTGTCAGAGTAAACATCCTCTAACCTATCTTCTAACTCATGATATAGAAACACAGCAAATCCACTATCAGTGAAACTCCCAAGCACCAAGGCATTACATGCCACAAGGCAAACCACTGTTCAAAGTCAGGGGAGTTGGAAAAACAGCTTGTGTAGTATAGTGTTGTTCTTTGGAAAACCAAGTCAAAAGATACACTTTCATGCATATCTCCATCTCATTGGATTGCCAATGGGTATTTAACGGGTCCTGAGTACAAGATCTTGCATCCTGCAATACAGCCTAGTCATCTAATCTCTAAAAGAGCTAATTTAATGTGGAACTACAAAGCATATGCACCCAACTACCATATTTGTAATTGTGTGTTAAAAGCATGTTATTCTTAACTAATCATACTGCCATAGCTGCCAACTTTTCCCTTTTTTAAAGGGAAATTCCCTTATTCTGTATAGGATTCCTCACAAGAAAAGAGAAAAGTTGACAGTATGGATACTACAACAATGCGCTAAACATTAAACTTCCTTATAGGAACTATAGTAAAGTTTGTAGGCTACCAGCTAGTCTTAGTTAGCACTGATGCTTAGGTGAAAGAGTTAAGCATCTGCTTAAATCTTTCCTCTGGCTGGATTATGCTCCAAACATAAATCTGAGTGGGATTTCAGGAGCTGTTGGCACAGTAGGGCACTGCCATGAAGCCAGCCTGCTGAGACAAGTGTTGCTATGTATGTATCTGGACGAAGTGGTGGGACACAGGCAAGGTCAGGGGCAGCAATTTCTAGGAATATTTGAAATTACCAAACAAAGACTAGTTTTAAATAATAAATAATCTAATTAGATTTCTATTTGTACTTTAAGTTCCTACACAAGTGTGCATAGGTAAAGGTAAAGGGACCCCTGACCATTAGGTCCAGTCGTGACCGACTCTGGGGTTGCGGTGCTCATCTCATACAAAATAAAAATGTGACTTGCAGTTACACAGAACTGCCTAACTACAAGAGCATATTGTAACTTTTTAAAAAAAATCCAGGCCTAAATAAATCAGAATTGTTTTCTGAACATTATAGCATTCCAGCACCTAAATCAAATGATATTACTAAGGTACTGCAAAGTGTAACAGTGACCACTTGATAATGGAGTGTTTTTAAGTATATTATTAAGCTTATAATTTTTTAAAAAAATAAATATTTTAAACTTTGCATAGGACACCAAAAAGGGGAGGAAGACGGAAGAGCTTTCAAGCAAATTTCAGTTACTGGTAAATTACAGTATTTTTATAGACGCATATGAACAATGCCAGTCTTCTAATTCAGTGATAAAATTCTGGGGTAAATTTCCTCTTAAAAGTAAATCTGAATTTCCTTAAGAAATATCAGACTCCAGCAATCTGCACTTAGGATTCCTGAGTAACTTGTGGACACAGTCTGCCTACATTTGCCATGTTTAGACTCCTGTTTTAAACATCATGTCTACTTCACAGTATTGTTTTGAAGTAAACAAAAGGCTTCCTTTTCCACTCCTCCTCCCATTTTCTACTTTCTAAGCCAAAATTAAAAGAAAAAGAAAACATGCACACTGAATTCCCAGAGACATAATACATTCATATTTCTTCAATGCGATCAATGATGAATTCATGTCATTTTTGTACTAGTTCTGCTCGCTAATTTAATACAGTTGTCAAAAAGAACACTGGAAATTAAACTTGAAAGCACCTTCTATAAAAACTTGAGAAATAAAGTCTTTGTCTCTAAAAGTTCTTTCAGATGTCCGCTTCCCCACCAATGGCAACTCTGTAAAGTGTTTAAATCCTGAAACCAAAGAGCACCTCATATGAACAGGATTTCACAAGTATTTGATGCCATTGTTGTTGGTTTCGCACTCCAGAGTTCACTCCCCCTGTGCACAATTTGCTGGCACTTTTGACTAGCATGGGGAAAAGGCACAAGCAACATCCCAGGTAAGGTCAACCCCTATTTAGCATTTAAAAAATCTAGGATATTCAGCAAACAGAGGAAATTTCCACTGCTTGTTGCTGTTTAGTGTATATGAATACATCATGCCTGCTGAAAGATTCAAAATCCCAGTATATCAAAGCAATCTTTCTGAATATTTGCCTATCAAGCAACATGAGCAGGCACTACATGAGGTCTAGGGGTCCTCAAAGTACGGTCCGCAGGCCAGATCTAACCCGCCAGGGTCTTGAACCCAGCCTGCCCGGCCATTGCAGAACCCGCCGCTGTTTAACATGGAAAGAGCCAATCCGATTGCAGATGATCTAGTTTTAACTTTACAAGAGCCAGACACTAGTACGAGAAGAGTTTTAGAGTTAATACAAGTATTTGGTCAAGTAGCAGGCTTTAAGCTGAATAAACAGAAAACGAAAGTATTGGATAAAAATTTAACAAGTGCAGAAAGAGAGAAATTCCAGAATGATACTGGTTTATTGATAGCAAAGAAGGTGAAATACCTGGGGATAAATCTGACATCTAAGAATGTGAACCTATTTAAAGATAACTATGAGAAATGTTGGGCAGAAGTGAAAAAAGATTTAGAAATATGGTCAAGTTTGAGACTTTTCTTGTTAGGCCGAATTGCTGTTATTAAGATGAATGTCTTGCCGAGAATGTTATTTTTGTTTCAAACATTGCAGATTGTGGACAAAATGGATTGTTTCAAGAGGTGGCAAAAATATATATCTAGATTTGTCTGGCAGGGCAAAAAGCCCAGAATAAAATTTAAGATACTAACTGACGCAAAAGAAAGAGGGGGGTTTGCCCTGCCGGACTTAAAACTGTACTATGAATCAGCGGCTTTTTGCTGGCTGAAAAATTGGCTGCTTCTTGAAAATACAGACATTTTGGACTTGGAAGGGTTTAATAATAGATTTGGCTGGCATGCATATATATGGTACGACAAGGTCAAGATCCACCAAGGTTTCAAAAATCATATTGTTAGAAAAGCCCTATATAATGTATGGATTAGATATAAAGACTTGTTGGAAAACAAAACACCCAGGTGGTTGTCACCGATGGAAGCTAAGGAAGTGAAAAAATTAAACATGGAATCTAAATGGCCGAAATATTGGGAAATTATAGAGTATGAGGAGGGAAAAGTTAAATTGCAAAGTTATGAGAAATTGAAGTCCAAAGTAAGAGATTGGCTCCATTATTACCAGATAAATGAAGTTTTTAAACAGGACAGGAAAATTGGCTTTCAGGTGGAAAGGTCGAAATTAGAAACAGAGCTCTTGGAACCCAGTACTAAGAATCTGTCAAGAATGTATAACTTGCTGTTGAAATGGAACACACAGGATGAGATGGTTAAATCAGCTATGATTAAATGGGCACAGGACATTGGACATGACATTATGTTTGCAGACTGGGAACAGTTATGGACCACCGGTATAAAGTTTACGGCATGTAATGCCTTAAGAGAGAATATTATGAAAATGATTTATAGGTGGTACATGACCCCAGTCAAGCTTGCAAAAATTTACCATTTGCCCAATAACAAATGCTGGAAATGTAATGAAACTGAAGGTACTTTTTATCACCTTTGGTGGACATGCCCAAGGATTAAGGCTTTCTGGGAAAGGATCTATAATGAAATGAAAAAGGTGCTTAAATGCACTTTTGTGAAGAAACCAGAGGCCTTTCTCTTGGGCATGGTAGGCCAATTGGTGTCAAAGAAAGATAGGATGTTTTTTATGTATGCGACAACAGCAGCAAGAGTACTTTTAGCAAAGTACTGGAAGACACAAGAACTACCCACACTGGAAGAATGGCAGACGAAGGTGATCGACTACATGGGACTGGCTGAGATGACCGGCAGAATCCGAGACCAAGGGAAAGAGACGGTGGAAGAAGACTGGAAGAAATTTAAAGTTTACCTTAAGAACTGTTGTAAAATTAATGAGTGCTAAAATGTTTTGAGTAATGCAAAATAGAATTGCAGCGATAAACAATTGGACATGGGAAAAAGGATTTAAAGGAAGTGCCATAAGTAAATAAAATTAGAGGTTGCTGGAAAAATTTAAAACAAGGATGCAGAAAAAGGAGGTATGGGGAAGTCGCTGAAGGAAGGTTTAAGGAAAAGAAGGTTAAGAAATTATACATGTTTATATGTGTGTTCGTTTTTGTACTGTCTTGTATTGTTATTTAATATGTGTTGGAAAATTAATAAAAATTTATTTTAAAAAAAAAAAGGAAAGAGCCAATCCGAGCACCACAACGCGTTTGACGGGCTTTGGCGCCAACCAATAGGGCGCCGCCTGGCAGGGTCGCTCTTGGACTCCTCCTCCTCATGCCCACCGTCAGTGGTTGTGTGCTGTGTTTAGGTGGGTGAGCGATTTCAGAATCCCCCCCCAACAATCAAGCAGCTAATCGCCGCTTACAATCTTGGGCTCGCGCTTCGTTTCAGCGGATGACCGATTTTCAGCATTGGCCGCTTGATTGTTGGGGGGGGGGTTTGCCAAAAATGGCTCACCTGCCAGAAAGCAGCACACAACCACTCATGTGGGGAGGCGAACTTCCTCCTCTGCAGGAAGGCTCCAGGGAGAGACAGGCATCTCGAGGATTCAGTGCCAGCTAAAGATGGGACATGCTTCCAGCCAGCTGTAGCAAAGCCTCCCTGCGTTTTTGCCATAAGGCTGGGGAATGGGAAGGCCACAAACCTTCAAAAGCAGGTGAGTTAAATATTTGTTCATATTTTTTTCAAACGATAGTCTGGCCCCCAACAGTGTCTGAGGGACAGTGAACTGGCCTGCGGTTCAAAAAGTTTGAAGACCCCCGTCTAGAAATTACTAATTGCTACTTCTAGGTGCTGGAGGAGACTCTTGAGAGTCCCATGGACTGCAAGAAGATCAAACGTATCCATTCTTAAGGAAATCAGCCCTGAGTGCTCACTGGAAGGACAGATCGTGAAGCTGAGGCTCCAATACTTTGGCCACCTCATGAGAAGAGAAGACTCCCTGGAAAAGACCCTGATGCTGGGAAAGATGGAGGGCACAAGGAGAAAGGGACAACAGAGGACGAGATGGTTGGACAGTGTTCTCGAAGCTACAAACATGAGTTTGACCAAACTGCGGGAGGCAGTGGAAGACAGGAGTGCTCTGGTCCATGGGGTCACGAAGAGTCGGACACGACTAAACGACTAAACAACAACTTCTAGGTTCTTGGAAAACTGCAGTGTGAGATACATAGTATCTGTCAAACTACCCATGTGTTTGAATAAGCGATGAGTTGTGTTGCTCATGCTAGCTCCCATTTAACCTTACGCATACTGTTTAAATTGGATTATGTTTATTTTATTTAATCAGAAGACACTTACTAAAACCATCACAACTATAAGCTAAGGCAACAAAATGCATCTTTCAGAATGAACACTGAACTCCGATTGCCTAAGCAAATGAAATTGCTTACCTTTTGTGTAGATAATATTCAATCTCCATTGGTAAACTTTATTTAAATAGTCTCAGCCTTTCAGTTCCTTAAAGGAAACTAGACAACTAGGTAACTAGGTAAGGTAAGGTAAAGGACCCCTGAACGGTTAAGTCCAGTCAAAGTGGACTATGGGGTTGTGGTGCTCATCTCGCTTTCAGGCCGAGGGAGCTGGCATTTGTCCGCAGACAGCTTTCTGGGTCATGTGGCCAGCAGGACTAAACTGCTTGTGGCACAACAGAACACTGTAACAGAAGCCAGAGCGCATGGAAATGCCGTTTACCTTCCCGCCGCAGCGGTACCTATTTATCTACTTGCAATGGCATGCTTTCAAACTGCTAGGTTGGCAGGAGCTGGGACAGAACAATGGGAGCTCACTCTGTCGCGGGAATTTGAACTAGCTAACTACTATACTTGGAGGCAACAGCCTTTTGGGAGCAAAATAGCAGTCAACAATATTGCTTTTGAAACTGATAGATTGGCCTCTCCATTACACATCTCTTCTTTCTTCTAGAGAAACAACATTGAAAGTGCCATGATACTTACGTTATTTTGAAACTTACTGTTTGATTCCTCAGTTTTCAGTAGAGAAAGTGTGGCAAATATAAAAAATATATACAAAAAAAGACAACTACTGAGTGAGGAGAGACATTAGGGGGTGCCCAGAAAGGACAGGGTCATCTCAGTGGCAGCACCCTGTTTATGGAACTTTCTCTCCAAATCAGGTTCCTTCTGAACAATTAGTTCACTATCAGAAATATATGGTTGCATATGCCCAAGTGCTTCGGAGTAGTTGACTGAACTCAATTTTTTACTTCTTTTCTTGCTCCACTATGCTTTGTAATTTTTTTTAAGCAGTTTTAACATTTTTGAAATTTTAAGTATTGATGGAACTATCATTTATAGGCCACTCAGGGGGCATTATGGTAACAAGGCAGGATACTTAAACAAATTCACTTTTAAAATTAAGTTGAGAGCAATTTTACACCTTCTGGACAATAGGGCATTGCAGCTGGTATTTACCATCCTTTGCAGAAGTGGGCACCCATAGGTGTCAGTGCTATTCCTTAAATTCTGAATATAATACAGTGGTTCTCATATTACACTGAACAATGAGGTTGCTTGTAGTCATTCAAAGGATGTTTTAAGATCTAAAAGACAGCATCTTTGGGATAATGGTAAGGAAAGTGTATGAAACAGACAACGTTCTGTCCCCTTAATGAAAATCTCTAGGGGAGACGGCTAAATGTAGAAATAAATAAATCTAGACTCCATTATACAGTCGTACCTCTACTTATGTATCCCTCCGGATATGTAAACTTTGGGTTGTGAACGTGGCAAACCTGGAAGTGTATACTTCCAGGTTTCACACCGTGTGTGCATGCAGAAACGCTCTATCACGTCGCACATGTGAGCAGAAGCAGCGCTTCTGGATACAGACTTTTCTGGTTGTGGACGGACCACCGGAATGAATTAAGTTTGTATTCTTTTAAGAAAGAATTTCAGTGCTGCCTCGTATTGGGATGACCCATTCACACAAGAGTTTTAGGAATTTTATCTTTTTGCATCTCCCTCAGAAATCAGGACTGAATTGTACTGTTTTGCATTTTTGTTTCTCAAAACTTATTTACAATATTACATAGCTACCTCCCAGGATTAGCATGGAAGTGACTTTCAAAAATTCAAATACTATTCATATTTTATATGACCCAAGAGATACCTTCAACTCTCAGGGTAATATCCAACTAAGTCATACTCAAAATTGGCCTATTGAAATTTATGGACTTGTTACTTAGTGGGTCTACTCCAAGGGCGACTAACATCAAATGTCACTCTAAGACTTGCTCATGGGTTACGTTTTAAAACCAGGAGAGAGATTACACCTTTTTTTTTTAAGCACACTCTAATATACAGTTTAAAAAGAAAGCTTTTTGACAATAAGATTTGGACGGGTTATGCTGGATCCTGAATAGAAAGACACAAAAAATCCTAGCAATCTAGTTGTTACTGGATACAACTAATGACATTTTACTGAAATATTTATAATAGCGGTACAGAAGCTTAAGAGACTACCTGCAGTAGTTCTAGAAACTATGCTCTCTTTGCAATACATAGCATGGATTCACAGAGCTTGTGTGAAAAGGTAAATGGCTTAAATATTAACCAGTGTATATTTACATTTACAGATAAATTCTTCAGGAATAGGAAAGTTTCCTCCCATTTCCCTGCCAAGATCAAGGTTCTCTTTTCTTTAAGAAAAAACAAAGTTTATAATTTTGCAGATTCCCTTCCTCTTCCTCCTTCAATTCCACAAAAGACAAAAATCCACTACCTTCAGTGTTCCATTTTCATGTTTGTGATCTTAGTAACTACTCTAAGGGAGAAAAAAAGAATGTGGAAGCCACATGACTGCTACTGAAAGCAGCAGACCCCTATTTTCTCCTCCTTTCTCTCTTCTAGAAGCGAAGCAAAGACACAGTAAGACATTATTGTGCCTTCCCACTTATTTGTTTGCCTCTTCCTGAAGCAAAAAACCTCAGAGTACAAGGATATATTATACATTTTGCTTTACTATACATTACTGGAGAAAACCTTTTGACAGAACTTTTAAATTATAGGAATATAGCAACTAAAGCAACATGATAAATGCACATCATCTAGACACCCTGATGTATGTAGATATGAGATTATTTCTAATAATGTGAGAGGTCTGAGATTAGCTAAGGATGTTGTCATTTTCCTCACTGAGTGTGTCTATAACACGTGTCTGATATTTTCTGTGTTCAACATAACTGTAGATGCCTTCCCACAAAAATCAACCTGCCATATGGATTTGTAACTACATAATCAGACACTTAGAAATAACTCCCCAAGTCTATGATTCTATAATTGAACTTCCTGAGTATGAGTGAGTGTTCATTTCCTTGTGCCATGACCAGCTGCAAATCAAATAAAATGCTAACTTATTTATTTATTAAATTTGTCTCCCACCCTTCCTCCCAACAAGCCCAAGGTTAACAAACAATTAAAAAAATTATTAAAAATAATTATAACGCATATGCAGACTGGGAAAGACCACAACTTAAAAGGCTTGTTGGAAGGGAAGGTCTTCAGCAGGTGCCCAAAAGACAACATAAATGCCTAATATTCAAAGGGATTAAATTCCAAAGGGTGGGTGCCACAACAACTAAAGGCCTGATTCCGACATTGTGAAGAACAATTTCCTGGTAAGCGTTCGAAATTAGCCAGGCGCCAGGCGCATTTTGCAACTGGCCTTTTGTAACTGGATGGAGATGTCCATCGCCACACTTGACACCTAGCATCTCCACCTGCCTGGCTGCAGTCAGCTGGTCTGCTGGGCACAGCAGCAGCAAAAGACATGTTACCCCTGATTTGCCCATCAGTTATCTGAACATGGCATCTCCTAGAATAGATCCTGAAGATTTAATGGTATAATACTAAGCACACCTTCCTGTGAATACGTCCCATTGCACAGAGGGGGAGGAATTCAATATAGTGCCCTTAGTACTACCTATACTAGCAGAATGACTTCCAAAAAAGAATGCACATGAAGTCAGCATACTTCTCATGGCTGGCTGTGCAACAGACTGCTGTGTGGCCCTGATGCTTGTTGTGCAACAGGAAGTTTCTGCTAGCACAACTGTTGCACTGAATTTTATACTCCTCTACCATTATTCTTGCCCTTACAGTCTAGAATTGCCATATTTTGAAGAGCAGTCCACACTCCCTAAGTGTCTCCCAGACAGGGCCGTCGTAAGCATATCCGGCACCATGCTGCAAAGCTCCCTCCAGCGCCCCCCCCCCTTTCCCAGAGTTTATTAGGGAGGACGGCGCTGCCGGTGGATCTGGAGGAGGCGGACAGCGGCTGGAGGGCGGCTCCTCCAGCGGGGAAGAGGTGGAGGCTGGACGCAGCACTTCCCAGCTCAGCTGGCTGCTTCGTGCCACGGTGGCCACAGCAAACGAAGGCTCCAGGCACGGCGCTGCTTCGGCGCGACATGGTGGAGGCGGGCGAGGGTGGCGAGCTGATGCCGGGAGGTGCTGCGTTCAGCCTCTGCCTTGGCACCCTGCAGAACTTGCCGCCCTGGCGCCCCACGCCACTAGCCTCTATGGGTAAGATGCCCCTGCTCCCAGATCTCGGAAGAGCATGCTCATCTCACAACTCCAATCTTAAACTTTCAGTAGCATGAATTCCAAGCATCTAGGTTCATGGGGATTCTAAAACCCTGAACTTGGAAATCACACAACCTTCAGCGGTCAAATCAGGAAATGTTATTAACAATAAAAGGTAGATCAAAATCAGGCAAAAGGTCAAAACAGAATACAAAATAAACCAGAGCACTGTGGCTCCAAAACCGCACTAATTTTACCCTACTCACTACAATATAGTTGTTCTAGTTTACTCACAAAAATTGAGTAATGAAATGTCTAACAAAGTTTGTCAAACTCTCTTGCAGCTTCCACTTGTACACCCACCGAAGCAAATCTAAAGCTGTCCAGTTAACAATCTGCTCATCAGTACTGACTTCCTTATACAAGACAATGTGGTGCTGAAGACAATTTATTTCGGTGATCATAGCTGCAGCATTTAATTCTGTGTATTTAGTTCATTGATTAAATCATCTTTTTCAGTATCCAACCATGTCTGGATTTGCAAGAAAGCAAACCGCAGGTGAAGCACATTCATCTGTATTGTATGTTTTGTTGTCATTGTTTGGGGGCGGGGGGCTTTCTTGACAATTCTCCCTCTCTCAACATGAAGAAGGGAAGGGAAAGGATAGTATTTCGGACACCTCTGTTATAGCAAAATTTGCAATGGGTAGCTTGAAGTGGCTATCAACACCTCCATCAAGAAAAATGTATTACCAAGACTGTAGGGCAGGGGCGTTTTGTTTTTACTCTCTTCTTCCCCTGCTTTTTTCTTCTTCCTAAAATTGCAACTAAAGATAGGAGGCAGGCTCTCCCTCATTCTGCAATCCTGTTAGATATACTTGCCTCCTGCAGCAACAAAACTGCTAGCACATTTGCAAAGCTAAGCAGTTTCAGGTATGGTTTCAAATAGGATGGGGGACTATTTGTTGAGATTCTTGCATTGAAGGGGGTTGGGATCCTTGGGGATGCTTCCTGCTATACAATTCCATAATTCCACTGACAGTGATATTCTCAGGGTGGGGCAGAAATCCAAGTGTCCCCCCCCCCTCAGCAGAATAAGTAGGAGGGCTTCTCAGCGGTCATCCACCTATTGAAGTAAGTGAAAAGTCCAGGGCCCGCCTCCCCCGTAAGACCCTCACAAGGGCAAGAGTCCAAAATGATTTAACTGTCCCTCTGTTCACTGAGTTCAATGGGATTAAGCCTCTTGGGTTAAGTGAGTCTAGAATGGCGGCCCAGGATCCTTCTGGGAATTACAAGATGAAGGAAACTACTGAAATGAGGAGGAAGGTGCAGAGATTGCAAAAGGGGTTCCAAGTGGGGTGGGGGTAGAATGAAGCTTGCCTTAATTCTCTCCCTCTTTCCCCAACATGTGTTTGAAGAGGCTAGCAGGACATATGCAACAAGCTGCCTTAGAGAAATGGTGGGGCAGATCAGGGTCTTTCTTCACAAGCAGAACTTCTTTTCAAGTAAAGATGTGCAAGATTGAGATGCACACACTCTTAAAGGTTTGTGCACTTGTCTACGCATGTGTTGCATGCACATACATGACTGAAACTCAGGAAGATTCCACATTCTGAAACAATGAATCTGAGAGTCTGATTGTCATCTGAATAGCTGGCATGTTATATTGTGTGGTTTTCACCACATGCATAATTTACAAAGGCCACGAACATCTTCTGAATGTAAAAATATATACCTCACACAAACTAAACTGATTTCTTTGCCGCTACTACACTAGCCTTTCATCCATGTTTCATTAAGAATTTTGAAGCACAGGGCACACTGAGACATAGGGTAAGATGGATACAGGCATTATCATATACAGTCGTAACTCTGGTTACGTAAACTTCGGGATGCATATGCAGCAAACCTGGAAGTATTTTACTGGGTTTCACCACGCGCATGCGCAGAAGCGGTCCACAGGTTGCAGAAACCTCAGGATCCAACTGTACCTCCGGAACAGATCCCATCCGCAACCGGAGGTACCACTGCATTTGGTTAGTAATGCACTAAATGATAAGGTAGAAATTCAACATAGAAGTAAGCCGAATGCTTGGGAAATACAAGCATTTCTGCTTGCCTGATAGATCTCCCCTCTCCTCCCCTCGCATGCAGTTTTGGAGGTTCTCCTGACCCCCCCCCAGCCAATTTGGGGGGCACCCATGGAGAGGAGACAGGGGAAACCCCACTGCAATAGCGGAAGTTCTTATGCAAACTTCCGCTAGCAGGACCAGTTAGTTGAATCCAGCCCAAAGTCTGAAATTTAAACTGTTTCTGCTCATTGCTCATCCCATTCGGAGACGGTGAATCATTTCCCATTTGGCATCCTTTCTGCCTACATGGCTGACTTGTGAGGCTTTTCCTGTATCCTTGTTATAGGTTAACTACTTCTGTATACCTGGTTTTAAGTAAAAACTCCTACTGCCAATTGACAGACCAGACCTTGTGCTGTTTTATCAGACATCATTAATCATCCCTTTCTGCTAAAGTGACAGAAGCACTTTAGAATAATCCTAGTTCGCCATTTTCCAAATATTGTACTCTAGTTTTCCTTAGTCTGAAAAATTTGAATAAATCCCAGCTTTTCCCCAACAGAAAAAAAATAATAATTTATTGACTGTATCTGATTTAAGACACTAATTCTGAAGGCGGCGCTATACAGAAAAGTGTAAAATCGGAGTTTCTTAGGGTTATTCTTGTCAGCTGAATAGTTCATCTTTATTTTTGTGTGTGTGGACAGAAGCTTAGAGAGTAGGAGAGGAGAGGAGAGGAGAGGAGAAAGAGCATTAAAAAATTACACTCTGTACAGACTGAAGGAATTTGGCAGCCCATCTGTTTAAACATAACTAAGCTAAATCTACAAAGTCATACTTTAAAGAGAACCAACATGTAGCAACACTTAGGTTTTACAAGTCATTAGCGTCTGTTTCACAAAACTAAACCTGTTTCTGTATTACTGACCTAACTCCAATCTGGATACTTTTAGAGGGCCCATCATTGTACCTTAAGGGCCTTGGATAAACCAGCTACTTAGAAGCAATGATAGCTATTGCTGTGATTAAACTCAAATACACATATGGAAATGTGAACCTTGATTCATGCCATGCAAGTGCACTAGAAGGATAACTGATGAAATGGCTTGTCTTGAAAGCTGGAAACACAAGTTATATTTTTGCATCTCCAATAATAAATACCCTTAAATGCCTTTTGATTAGTACATTTCTTCCTCTGTTGTAGGAAGGGAACATTTGGATTCAGCCCAACTTTGGGAGTGAGAAAACATGTAAGGCCAAAGCAGTACCAAAATTCATTTTTTGCATCACCACATCAGGCTCAAGGTAACAACTTTAAAGGGGTATCGTTCTACAATGAAATGCCCATTTTTATTAGCAAAGCTTGTCTAGACATCTTCCTGAAAGCCTCCAAGACACCCTCTACCTCTGTCCCAACTGCCTAAAAATATTGAAATCTAGAATAAGAAACAATTTAGCCTTATCGTTCTTGGTTGTACCCAGAGGGTCCCTTGTACAAATGGAAGGGTTCATTGTGGAAGGGGATTGAGGTCTATCAGAGGCTCCCACCAACTGCTTTTTGACCTGCACAATCTCCACACCAATCCACAGAGTCCTCCACACACAGAGTGGATCAATTTAAATAATGGTGGTTCAAATCTTCAAGAAAAGTGCTGATGTAAAATAGATTTTCCACTTCATATATTTCCTCAATGATGGTGCAAATCTGGCTACTAAACCATGTTAAGTTACAATTAAGTTGAGTATCACTTACATAATTTTATTCTTACAACCAACCGTGCATCTCTTTGATGTACTGCATTCATTTTGCACATTCTACCTATGAAGGAACTGGGTTGTATCCAATGCTACCACTGTATGAGTGGAAAAGGCTTGTTGGGTACCCTATGGGGGGTGGGGAGGCTGCAGGAGAAGGGAAGTCCTATTGTGTGAGCAGAAATCTATTCATGAAGTATTGAATGCAACACATAGGGTTTTTTTTAATATTCCGATACAGCGCCCATGACAGTTTGAGAGATCAAATATGAGAATACAGGAATCTGTATGCTGAACAATGCTATTGTCTTCTTTCCAGTGCTTCTCTTTTACTCTGCTACCACAAATCCAAAGCAGCAAGCAAAAAAGAAATGTCCATGACTGATATGTTGAAACAATACCTCATAGTTACTGGGAAGACTACATTTTTATGAGGTGAAAACAAAATACATAAGTAGAGGGTAAATATTCATAAATGAGAACTGAACAAACTGGTTCTTCGTTTAAATAGAAAAGGCTCCTTTAACTCTGTCTGGTAAAATCAATTAGCCTTGTTCACACATAGGAATCAACCACTGTTTAGGGTTCTGTGTACAAGCTTCTGTGATCTCAAACAAACTTCAGTTGCAAAAAAGCAGGCTTTGAATTATGCTTCTGAAACTGGTTTAACAAACCTGATGAATTATGGAAAATGAAACTGAATTGTGGTTTATTCTTATTTGTAGCCATGCGGTAATAGACACTCTGTAAAGTGTTTTCAAGTTAATAATGTAAGGCATGCAAGACTGAAGGAAATAAAAAAAATCTTGTTATAAAAATAATAATAAAGGCATTTTTCTATTAAGAATTGAAACATAGACAACTGAGAAAACCATGGAAGCCAACCAATAACTTGATTCTCTTGAAATTAAATTACCGTATTTCCTCGAATGTAATGTGCACCTTTTGGCCAAACTACTTCGCAAAAATTAGGGCACGTGTTAGATTTAATGGCACATTTACATTCACCAGCAAATATTATTTGGTTTCAAGGTTTTGAAAATTGAGGTGCGCATTAGATTCAATTGTGCATTAGATCCGAGTAAATATGGTACATTTTTAGGGTTATTCACAGAAACAATTTCAGCAATGCCCCCAAATATTTTAAGCACTGAAACAATTTACCTCCTATTGTATCACAAAATGGCCAGTAATGGCAGATAATCCTCTGGTACCCCCAAAGAATGACTGTGATCATTCAGTGAAATACTTTGAGGATACAGTCATTCACCTCCAGATAGACTTTGACACTGACACATTGTATCAAATCTGGACATCTATTTTTGTAACTCTAATGTAAACTTTATGAAATCCAGTTATGTTTCATATGCTGCAGGCTAAATTGTGTTTTATTGTTCATATACGTTTTAGAAAATAATAAAATATAATTTGAAAAACAGTTTAAAAAAACTATTTAAAGCATTCAAAAAAACTATAATCAGTGACAAACTAAAAATAGATTAAAATACACATTAGCATTCTACATACCTGAGTAGGTTTGTTTAAACTGATGTCAATAGACAGGGAGTTCCGAAGTCTAGGTGTTCTCACACTAAAAGACTGATTTATTGCAAATGTGGAATAAATATTATGTGGCACCTTGTAACAGTGCCAGTTCCACAGATTGAAACAGTCAAGCGGGTACATATGGGGGAAGGCGACCTCAAAGGTAAACTAGCCCCAAGCTGTTAAGGGTTTTATATACTAATAGTCACAACTTGAACTTGGTCCAGTAGCAAATCAGGAACCAGTATAAGACTCTGAGCACAGATGTTCTATTCTAAAAGATCTCACTGTCAGCAAACGTGCTCCGAGATTCTGCCCTGACAGCAGCTTTCAGATCAAGCACAAGGCAAGTCCTACATAGAGTACACTGCAGTGAACCAGTCTTGAAGAATCAAACGCATGAACTACTGTGGCCAAGCTTTCCCAGTCCAGGAAGCACTGTAGCTGTCATACCAACTGCAGTTGATTAAAGGCACTTTAGGCACTGATAAAAGGTGCTTCTAGCTTTTATTCCAAGACCAAAATAAAACAGAAGGAGGAAAATCATACATACAGTATTACATAATATTGTTCAAAATAAAAGAAGTGGCTGCTTAGAGCAACTGATACTGGTGGACAGGAAATTAGAGAGCTAAGGCAAAGGAAACTACTATTAACTTTGTAGTTACCACACATTAACAGACACAAAAGTAAGTCTGAAGTCACTTTTGCTACTTTCTAGACAGTATAAGTTGTTTAGTAACCTTTTTCATTCTGTTTGAAAGACTGCGGCAGTCTTACTATATTCACTGTGGCGACTTGTGCTTTTACAACAAGCACAGATGTTTTAACAACTACCGGTATACAAAATGGAATGCAACTACAGCAATCAGCTGAGATCAGCAGTGTATTCAGAAACCTGCTTTTTCCTCCTTAAGAACCAGGAGACATTCCCCAGCATTTTGGACCCACTTAGCACAATCAAGGATAATTCCTGAACCATACTCTATGTGTTATCCATAAATTATTGCTCTCTCTATATTATACACATACAGCAAATAAAGAAATATACTCTATCTGTTCAGTCAGCTTAGTCAATCATTAGCACTGTGATCTACTGGTTTACTTCAACTCACATTGTACAAAGGGGGAGAGGAGATTATGTCATTCTGAACAACATATCTATTTAACTAAAACACTTAATATCAAAACTCAATCATTCTAAAATCACAGAAAATGTGGATGGGAGAAGGAGAGGTTTAATTCATTATCAATATTTATTCATGAGTTACTTATCCCTAGCTTTCCCACAAATGTCACATGTCACTTTAACCTCAGAAATGATTTAAGACTGCATAACTGTAGATGACCATTACACTTTGAATTACCCACACTCCTGTGGAGCAAAACAGCAAACAAACGTAATGGTGTCAGGACACAAGGAAACTATGGGGGATATGGGGCATCTGACACAAGGCTGTAATTCCCAATGGCAGTCTGCCACATTTCTTATACAGTTAAATTGTGTCCACAAACACCTTGGCACAGTTGCACATATTTTCAGCCAGTCCTGTTCTTCCATCCAAAGTCTTTTTTACTCTTCCACTTCTCCAGAAAGCAAACACCTGCTAAATGCATCTCACATCTTAGAAATACTCCTACACTGTTTCGCACACACACATTTTTTGCTGTAGGAAACAAGATTTTAGTTGCCATGTTTTCTACCATGTCCTATTTCTGAAAACAAACACATGAATGTGCATAACAAATGTTAAAACCCCAGCCACCAACAGCCAGTTCAAAAAAAAATTTTTAAGACAACATTTCTAAGAGATATGCAAAGATGAGCAAATTTCACAGGCATAGGAGAGCTAGTGAGGTCTTACTCCTCTCAAGGGCCTTTGTTTTCCTTGCTTGGAATATAAATAAGACCCTCAGTAATAAGACTTTTAGCAACAATCTCAGATGTACTGGCCCATATATGGCACTAGAGGATGAAACCAGCACTACAATTTGTGTCCACAAGTTCGCAGAAAGATACCACACACAGTGCTGCTTTAGGGACTTACTCACACCATAACCTGCATCAGTTTAATCCAAATATAGCATTTTAATGTAAGGAATCTAAGCTTGGTTCAGATGTAATGTCAGGAATCCTGATCTATAATCCTAATTTGATGAACAAACACAAGCCATAGTATGCTAGTTTTTTATTTATAAATTTATTTATAAATTGGGTTTATACTGGTGGCCAGGAACTAGCAAGTTGCAGTTGTTTTATGATTTTCAAAATCAGAAAGTTGACTTAAATTGCTAATTTAAGCATCTCTTTTTTTCCAGGGTAATTTAAATCATGATTTCAATCACCAGTTTAAACCTGAGATATCCTTAATTCCTGAGATATCCACCCTGAGATATCCTTAATTCATGACAGAAAAAAATATAGAAAGGAGAGGGTGGCAAAGATTCCAAAGGAAGGAAGGGTTTTTTCAGTTGCAGGTTCAGTGAGAAAGGAGCAGAAATGGGACACAAACACTGGCTTAGCATTTTATTTTATTTTACAAAATTTATATACCACTTGATTGCAAGAAAGCGCTTAAGCAGTGAACAAAAACAAAAACCAATCTGGTATAGGAACAGAAGTTCCTGAGGAAGCATTTCCTGTCTTTGACCTTATTCTTCCCTGGTATCATATCAGCTAGCTGCTCTCCGCATGAACATGAAAATTCTTCCCTCCCTTGCCAACCTCAACTATGCTTAGTCATAGGGCTAAATTAACATCAGCCATGGCTAATACTGCCCCCTACATAAATGAATTTTGAGAATTGCATTGTAAACTCTTATTTGAGTCACACCTGCACCCAAATCCCTATGAAGTTAAATTGGAGAGAGATCTACAGATAAATACTTCTCTAGGCAGCTGGAAAGGTATATAAAATTCCCACAAATGACTTCAAGCATGAACCTTAAGTAAGGTTGCTATATGTCTGGGATTTCCCGGACATATCTGGAATTCTGCAGTCGTCAGTAGTGTCCGGGCAGAAATCGTTAAAATGTCTGGGAAAATTTGGATGTATAGCAGCCCATATCAGCAGTGCCGTTTTTGGTGACTTTCCATAAAAATACCTAAAAAACTGCTCAACAACTTTGCCAAAAGAAGCTCAACAACTTTTCTGTGTATTTTCACTGTTTGAAATATGGCAAGCCTACCTTAAGGAAAGTTCCCATAAAAGCTTTTATAGATGGTATCTAACACCACTGAAACCAAGTAGAATATACCCAGGAACAAAGGACACTTGTTGGCACTGCCAAGCAGACAGAGCGGATCTCATCAATATATATTACAAGACTGGCTAAGCTATGATCCTCCAGGTGTTGTTGCACTACAGCTTTCGTCATCCCTGACCATTGGCCAGGATGGCTGGGACAGATGGAATCAAGCATCTGGACGGCCACAGATTCCTCATTCCTAATAGAAGAAAGGTATATAAAGTATAGAAAACAAACAGCAACATTTAGTTGGCAAATGGTTGGAGAGTATGGAAGCTGTAGTCTAACAACATTTGAATGCCATAAGTTAGCCACTCTCAATATATATTGGGTTTGTCCTAAAAGAAATGCATTTTGAAATCATTGTGGATCATATAGAATACATTAAGGTAAAGGGACCCCTTACCATTAGGTCCAGTCACGGACGACTCTGGGGTTGCGGCGCTCATCTCACTTTATTGGCCTAGGGAGCCGGCGTTTGTCCGCAGACAGCTTCCGGGTCACGTGGCCAGAGCAGCGCACAGAAACGCTGTTTACCTTCCCGTCGGAGCGGTACCTATTTATCTACTCACACTTTGGCGTACTTTCGAACTGCTAGGTTGGCAGGAGCAGGGACATTACAGGCTATTAACTCCCAGTAGATCCCTTGCACATTCTTTTTGGTCACATAAATGAAACATAATTTTCTGGTGATTATAATATCTATCAGTTATAATTGGAAAAAGGAGGGTACCTTTCAATTGCTATTGAAAATTTGGTGTTTCTAAGAACAATAAAGCTTACTAATTTTGTTAAATTATTTTGTATAATAGTATTATAAGATGAACCCACGTATTAAATCTGTGTGAGGATGACCTGGCCTTATTGGTTACAGACCCTTTGACAACATCCCCTTTAAGAAGGAACTGGAATCTTTTGAGATTGTCTCGGGTCTTTGGGTTAACAATAAAAAAATCAGAAGCTTTATGTTTTCATATTTCTCCTAGGGATATAAGCTCATGAGAGACTGCTTGTTTCAATCTGGGCAACAAATCCATAATAAATATGATGACAAATATGAAGAAGCCGAAACTGATAATGACAGCTGAGAAAAAGGGACTGACTGAATTTTACATAGTATTCATTGACTCTTTGTTCCTTCCCCCCTTTTTTGCAGCTCTTTTCGTGGAAATTAAATCACTAAGTACTGGCATATAACATATAACAATCACTAAGTACTGGCAAGATTTAAAGGGAACTACTTTAACCTTGTGGCACCATAAGGTATGGTATTTACCTATTACCTATTTACCTATGCTATTTAGAATATATGGAAAAACTAATTCATGAAATCAGAGTATATGACTCTTCAAAATCAGATAAATGCATTAAAGATTGGTATAGTTTTATTACATTTGTAAAAGGAAAAGGAAAACCCACCATATTATGCTAGGATATGGAATGCATAATAATTTTAAGTAAGTATGATATTGTTTCTTCTATTATTTTAATGTTTGTGCCATCATTTCCCCATCAAATCTTTCAGGTCCTTATATGTCTCAATTTCTAATCACTTGCTCTATCTACTTACACTGTCTGGATTGAGGGGGTGAGTTCTTTACTGATTTGGGGGTCCAGTCCTTTGGAGTTAAAATGTTCTCATGGTATATATTTATTCTATTTCTTCATTTTGTTGTATTTTTTTTTAATGTTTGATATTAGAAATTCATTTTTAAAGGGTTTTTTTTAAGTCCCTGGAGGGAGAAAAGAGAAATGCTATGGGTTTTTTTAAAAAGAAAGAAGATATGAAATTACAAATGGTATAGACAAAGTTATAGAAGGGGGAAAACACTAGTTGTTTATAAATAATGTAATGAAGAAGAACCTAAAAGAAGGTTTAGAGAAGACATTTTACTCTACACTTTAGCAATCCTGACTGTCCTACTTTTGAAACTGCTCTTTCTCTAGCCAACAGAATCACAGGAATTGCTGTCAAGTCTGCATTCACATTATAGTCCATACATGTTACTGGATGGGAAAAGTCAGGATTTTTCACGTGAAGTATGGAAGTATGTGTGATATAGTCCTTATTAGGATATATTCCTCAATGGCATCTGCTTCCCCAATAAAAAAAAATCCCTTTCAGTTGCCTTTAAAAGAGAACTAAGAATCTAATATGATTATACTAAAGCTTCACCAGCAGCAGCACAGTCTCATTAACTAAGTGGCTATCCAATAGTTCTGATGTTGTCCTTAATGATACACCACATCTATTTAAAAAGCACAAATACTTCACCGCTAAGGTTAGGAGTCAGCATCCTTATGGACCCATGAATTCATACTGGAATTGAAAGGAAAATATCCACAGTATTTACCTGTGTAAACCTAAAGCATCAAAACATCTAACCAGCACATTTCATCCAGATTGATACTTTACCATACAATTACCATCCCAAACACTTAATTACTGCTATCTCAATTTAGAGCATTTTCATGATACATGCAGCACAATCTTATGCATAAGTAAATCCCACCAAGTTAAATAGGATTTCAGCCTTACTTTTCATCTGCAATGAAACACTTCTGAATGCTGCAGTTTCAGTATAGGCAGCAAAGCAAAACTCTGTTTTAAAACTAAAATACATTATATACAACGTAGTTTTTCATAGTATTTTGGATATCCAACTTAATTCAGTAGTCAATTTTTGGGGGTGGGGGGCACATAGCCCTCTCAAACAGCTAGCCCATTTTCAACATCCAGTTACAGAAGGCAGATGGTGACCCATCCCCATAAATCAACAGTAGTAAAAGTGCAAGTTCAGATCTGCTTGAAATATAGTGCACAACCAGAAACCTATTCTCATTCTAATAATATTCTTAGTGTTATTTTCATATATCGGTGCATTGTCAGCAGCCAAACACATGGCAACTTGTTGTAGACTGCACACTGACGTTTTGACAAGTAAATAAGACACACAGTGAACAAAGATACAGAACTATGAATAAGCTGGACATCCAGTAAAATTCAAAGTTATGTCTCTACAGTGGTTATAAAACAGAGATCTAAATAAACTGTTAAACACTTAGTGCAAAGGTATGCCAAACATTTCTCAGAACATTCTTAAAGCCTCAAAAGAATCAACCTTTTCTTCTAAATCAGGCCTAGGCTAAATATTTTATTTGGCTCCTCAAGATGGACATAGAAGTTGGGTATTAGCTCCAAATCAGTTCCTGGCCTCACATCAAACACTATCCTGTCATTTATCCAGTCAGTCAAAACAATGTTTCCATCTAAAACTTTTAATGTTTACGTCTTGAAAACTGCTAATTGAATCCAGTTTTTCCAATCCAGTTTTCACAGTCTATACTATCAAATACCGAGATAATAAATGTGAAATAAATAAATACTACATATTGCTTACAGAACTGAACCAGGACAAGAAAAAAAGGTTGAAGCCAAAACAGAAGACTGCTAGCCTCATAAAATTTAAAAACACTAAAACTAGATATGTCAACATTCTTATAGTAAACTACTTCTAATCACACTCAAGGAAGAACTTTAGCTCAATAAAGTTTTAGCATTTAGAAGTTCCTGAAGTATGTTTCATACCAAAATGGATTATCAAAACCACAAAGTACAAGAGATTTAGATATTCTAAAGCAAACCCTAAGAAAACCACTTTCAGCCACTCCTATACATGTTTACTTAGGTGTCCCACTGAGTTCAATATTACTTACTTTCAAATACTTAACAATATTTTTTCTATAGCAACTTTCCTTATGCATTTAAAGCTTCCCTACAAAAAAGAATGTGATGCATGACATGCACATTTAAAGTTAGCCAAAATACAGAATATTTAATCTTAATGGTATTAAGGGTTTTTGTCTGCATTCATTCATTCATTCATTCATTGAATTTATATACTGCCCAATACCTGGAGGTCTCAGGGAAGTTCACAGAACAAAATCAAAATATAAAACCACAAAATATATAATCAAAATAAAATGAACAACCCAATAACACCCCCCCAAAAAACACACATTTTAAAAGGTCATAGGGTATCTGCTTGATGTCTATAATTTTACAATTACCTATAATTTTTTTCTAATACTTAAGTAGTGTTATGTACTTTGAATACTAATTAATCCTTCCCTGAGACAAGCTACTATAGTTCCAAAATTACAAATCTGAGAGCATTAGAAAATGTGCAAGGGGAAGGGACAGACGTAATGACTACCTATCCACTTGCTGGTTTAAAAAGATTGTAAAGCACGTCTTTGGTAAATCCAGTCTTTGTTGAACTTCACTGTTCCTTCTCCAGAGCAGCGGCAATACCAGCTGCAAAACAGTCCTTCAGCCAAGTTTTAGACCAAGGATGTTGCGCTCCACAAAGTGCATTTGCCCAAACTTCTTTCTGCAGCTTTACCTGATTTCTTTGGCTCTGCATATGATGCTGGACATCATATGGACCACAAAGAAGGCTGATCACCAAAGAATTGATGCTTCTGAATTATGGTACTGGAGGAGACTCTTGAAAGTCCCATGGACTGCAAGAAGATCAAACCTATCCATTCTTAAGGAAATCAGCCCTAAGTGCTCACTGGAAGGACAGATCCTGAAGCTGAGGCTCCAATACTTTGGCCACCTCATGAGAAGAGAAGACTCCCTGGAAAAGACCCTGATGTTGGGAAAGATGGAGGGCACAAGGAGAAGGGGACGACAGAGGACGAGATGGTTGGACAGTGTTCTCGAAGCTACTAACATGAGTTTGACCAAACTGCGGGAGGCAGTGGAAGACAGGAGTGCCTGGCATGCTCTGGTTTATGGGGTCACAAAGAGTAGGACATGACTAAACGACTAAACAACAACAAATGATGCTCCCATCACCCCTGACGATTGGGCTATGCTGGCTGTGGTTGATGGAAGTCCAACAACATGTGCAGGGCCACAAGTCCCCCCCCCCAATAAATATGCATATATCAACTTTGGAAATTTCCCAATTATGTTCTTGCAGAATTAGAACTAGAGCCACACAAACAAGAATGTATATGTTAGTAAAATGCACAAGAGATTATAGAGACTGCAAGATGGTACCATTCAAAAATGGTTGATGATAATACAAGCTATTAGTAAGAACAACCTCTGCCTGGCTGAGTACAGGTCTGCTTTTAATAATGATTTACAGCTATCATAGTGCTACCTGAAAACAATCTTGCCCTGAGGGGAGATGCAATCTAACTTTCATATAAAATTAATCCAGGGCATACATATGTGTGTTTTGTTAGTTTTAATTTATGCTTACTTTTTAAATATTTTATGTAAGCGACCGTATTTCACAAGGTTTACCTGAAATACAGTATACAGTAGAAAGAAAGTGCTATCATCATTTTCCCGAGACACTGGCTTAAAAACACATATCTTTTTTGTTTAAAAAAGTCTTTTTTTACTGTAACAAACAAGCATGGATATGAATCCTAAATCCTAACAAGTGAGGTGGAAATAGAAACTGAAGTAGGAGTCCTACAAGACAACTGCCTCAAAACATTTTCCAAGCAAGGCATCTGAAGATTTTCAAAGATGTGCTATTAAGGTTAAGACAGAGAATATGAGGAGAAATTATTTTGAGGAGATATGGAAGGTATTTGTAGAATTTGTACTGTTAAAACGGAAAGGGGTCAAACCATCTCAAGAGGTGTTGATGTGTTGGGAGGCTGGGTAGTTACGATGGATGGTCTCGGGTGTGGGGTGGCACTTTTTTTAATTACTTTGTAAAAATTAATAATAGTAATAGTAACAGTAATAAACTTGAAAAAATATGATTTGCAAAGCTTAAAAGCACGTTTTTGCTCTGCGCTATGGTAGCATAAGCATCAAAACAGAACCACAGCTATTGCACATTCCAGTCAAACCAGCTTGTTCCAAAAAGCCTTTCCTTCCATCTCCAGACTTCTTTAGAGACCCAAACACATACATATATATATCCACTTTTGGAAAGAAAGAAAATACCCAAAAGGTTCGTGCTCTTGCCCTCTCCATCTCATCAAGGCACAACCTTACACAACCTTCCTTTGCGGAAGTGGATTTCCAGCAGGGCGAAAACAAGGGCGCAAAGCGGCAGAGACTCATTCAAGTTTAAGCTGCCAGAGGAAAAGGATCAAACTCTCTCTAACCCTGCCCTTGCTTCACAACTTACACTTAAACCCACGTCCCAAAGCGGCCTCACATCCTAACGAACCGGTTGAGCAATCCAGATGCTGGAGAGATAGAGAAAGGAAAAACCTCTCACGATGCTCGAGCCCTGGAGTTTCAGACTGGCTTTATCGGAAGAGTCCGACGCTTTGCAGGATGCGTCCCTTCAGGGCGTCGTGTGCAGCAACCGTTGCACCTGGAAGCTCGCACCCCTCGGCAAACTCTTCACCCCCCCACTCACGATAGCTGAGATCGCGGGGTGGGAGCGTGGGGTGAAGAGCTTACTTTTCTGCCGAGGCCTGGAAGCTTTCGAGAGAGTCTCACATACACAAGGCAGTGGGGGAAGCAGCTCGCTCCTCGAGGCTCCCGGCCAGTGGGTTGAAACACAAACACACACAAACACCTCACGTTTCCCTTATTATTGTTTTTGAAAACAAACGGCGAAATTCTCTCTCCTTTCCTCACCAAACCTGGGGCCCTTTTCTCTCCCCACCCCCACCGCCCTCTTCAGCGTCCCGCAACTTCCGAACGGCTTCTCCACAGACGTGAATTATATTCCCCTCGCAACACCCTTCTTCCCCCACACAACGCCTCTTTCTTCTCGGGTGGCCCTTCCATTGTCAAAGCCGACCCGCTTTCCCCCCCCATACCCCACCCCACAAGGCAAACGAGGCCCCTCGGGCCTCGCTCTCCTCCTCGTAACGTGTGTATCGGGAGCGAAGCGTGCGCGCCGCCTGCCTGCCCGCCCGCCCCGCCGCGCGCAACGGCTCCTCTCACCTGTCAGTCGCAGCTTGACGGGCCCGTTCCTCCTCGCCCCTTGGTTGGACATGACCCCCGGGAATCCCTCCCGAGAGCCCGGCGGTAACCCTCCTTCCCTGCCGCCGGGGACGGGGGCGGCGCGGGAGGGAAAGGGAAAGAGAGAGAGCCTCTAATGGAGTCGGGCTGGACGCGCCTCACGACGCCGAATGGAGAAAAGCCCGGATGTGCCCACTGTCGCCATGAGCGTCAGGAGGCGGAGGCGCAGCCGCCTTGCCCTTCCCTTCCCGCCCGAGGCTGAGGCGGCGAGTACAACAAAGCGGCAGACGGGGGAGAAGCCTGAGGGGGGAGCGGCGGAGTCGCTCGCGCCAAGGCCGGCCGGCCGCTTCGCTCTCTCCCCCCCCCTCCCGCTTCGCCGCCTCAGGCCCAGTTCCTCACAGGCCTCGCCTCCTCGTGGAGGAGCAGCAGTAACGACAGGGCCCCCCTTTCAAGGCGGCGGCGGCGAGGCGTCGCGGGCGGCCCTTCGGTGAAAGGCCCCCTCGTTCTGGAGCCTCCCGAGGCCGCGCGGAAGAACATCGATGGGGGCCCGACCCCCAGCGCGCTTTGCGAGAACTCCAGGCACGGCCAGCTCCGTGATGCCGGCTGTCCAACAAAAGAAGCTTAAAGACTCTCTCAAAAAATGTCATATAAACGCCCACAATGGGGAAACAATCTGCCAGCGCTCCACTTGGGGAACAGCAGAAGCTTCCTAGGAAAGCTGGGCCTGTCCCTCGACATCCCCCCAAAAAGCCAAAGAGCTGCACCAACAAGCCCTCTGCAGTGCCACAAACCCAACTCAATGGTGGTGTAAAGTTGGAAAGTGTTGATAGCTTCTCCTACCTTTCCACAAGGGCCAGTGCCAAAATCTGGCATCGGCGAGCGCAGTTTTGTCCTGACAGAAGCGCAGAGTGTTTAAGGACCGGGATGTTCACAGGGAAACCAAAATTCTCGTTTACAAAGTTATCGTGCTACTAAGCTTACTGTATGTTTGGACCACTTATAAACGCCAACTCCTCAAAAGATTGCATCAATGGTGTCTCCAAAAAAAATTACGTATCACTGGGGAAAACAGGTGAACTAATGCCAGGGTACTGGAAGAAGCAAATATCACCAGTGTCAAAGCAATGATTCTTCAACATCAACTTCGTTGGACTGGTTGTGTTGTTCGGATGTCTGATTATCGTCTTCTAGGGCAGCTACTCTATTCTGAACTTAAGAATGGAAAGCATAATGTTGGTGGTCAACAAAAAGGGTTTACAGATCAAGGTAAATTTTTAAAAATGTAGTATAAACACCAGCAATTGGGAAACACTCGCCTGCGAGCGCTCCAATTGGAGAACATCCAGAATTGGCCTCCACTTATGGACACACCGTTAAGACCGTGTTCATGGAAAACAATCTTGCTTGGCTACAAGTGATCACCAAAGGAAGAAGAAGAAGAAGCTTCAGGCACCAAAGCTTTTGCTTTCTTGGTTTATCGCCGCCACAAGTTCTTCACACTGGGCTTCAGCAAAGCACATTAGTTCATCAGACAGCCCCTCTACAATATCAAGCAACACAATGATAATGCGTTATATGTAGGGCTGCCCCTGAAGATGATTTGGAAACTTCAGCTAGTGCAGAATCTGGCAGCCAGGTTGCTCGCTGGAGCAAGACAGTTTGAGCATATCGGCTACCATTGAGTTTCGGGGCCCAGTTCAAAGTGCTGGTTTTGACCTATAAAGCCTTAAACGGCTCAGGACCACAATATCTCAAGGTCCACCTCTTTCCATATGAACCTACCCGGACCCTGACGTCATCTTCTGAGGCCCTTCTTCGCGTGCCTCCTCAAGAGATCTAGAGGGTGGCAACACAAGGACGGGCCTTCTCTGCAGTGGCTCCCCACTGTGGAGTGCTTTCCCCAGGGAAATTCGCCTGGCGCCTTCATTATACAACTTTAGGTGCCAGGCAAAAACGTTCATTTTTAACCAGGCCTTTGGTTGATTTGATTGACATACTATGCTCTTTTAAAATGTGGGGTATTTGGGGGGGGTTATTGGGTGGTTGTTTTTATTTTGATCTATTATTTGATTATTGATGTAAACCTCCAGTTTTACCTCTATCTTCAGTACGTTGTATTTTATTTTATTGCTGTGGCTAGTGTCTGATGCAAATAAAGATTCCTCTGAATTCCAAAGCTTTTGATGCGCTTTTTACAAGTGGTACTTACCTGATCCTAGTCAGGTGTCCACAGGATTGCAGGATTTCTGGCACCTAGGAACATCTGTCTGAACAATTCCTAACAAAAATGCCTCCGGTCTTTTCCGGAAGGTAGCTTTAAACATTTTTTTCATCTCATTATAAATCATTTCCCAGTATTCTTTAAGCTCCATTTCTTTACATTTCCAACACAAATCCGATTCTGATTAGCCAGTCTACTTGGGGTTGAATACCACCTGTGAATCATTTTCATATAATTCTCTTTCAATGTGTAGCATGCAGCAGATTTTAAATTGTTCTTCCAAAGTTTCTCCCAGAGGTTTAAATCCATATCATGCCCTATGTCCATTGCCCAGTGGGTCATTGAAACTTTAACCAGCTCATCCTTTGTTTCCCAGATGCTGTTGGACTCCCAACTCCTACCTGCTTCACAACCAACAGGGCCGGTGGTCAGGGGTCATGGGAGTTGTAGTCTAGCTGCACCTCTGTAGAACCACATGTTCTCTGCTTCCGTTGAACTGTTCTCACCTGGCAAACTGCAGGTCACTTACCTGAGCCTGGCAAAGGATGAGGTGCTTCAGAAGGTGTTGGGGTGGAGCCTTAGCTCAGTGCTAGAGGGCACACGGTGCATTGTATATAGGAGGTACCAGGCAGGGCTGACCAAAGACATTTTGGCACCAGAGATGAACCATGAAATGGCATTCCCCTCCCTGCCAGGGAAGGAGGGATGATCTACATCAGAAACGAGGAGGGAGGTAAAAGATCTACATTGGGATCTGTTGCCTCTGGGGATCCTGCTGCCCACTGGGTGGACTGGCCCTGGTACCACGTTTAACCCTTCTCTAGTTAGATCTCAAAGCTGATAAAGCAAGGAGGGGGAGATTTTGCTCCCTTTCTTCCCCAACTTCCACTTTAGGTAGGCCAGTCATGCCAAACAGAGGAGAGTTCTTTCCTGCGATCCAAGGCAAATACATGAGAAAACAGAATATCCAGCTTGCCTGTCTCTCTTCAGAGGCTGGTGTAGCCTGCTTTTCACTGCCAAACCCCCACCTAAAAACACCTGTAGCATGAACGAAGTCAATCCAGGCACTAGAAGGGAACATTTCCTTTGAGGCTAGCAGAAATGTACCCATGAGCCAAACACCAATTTTAAGAAGTCTATTTTGAATGAAAAGAAAGGAGGACAAAGGTAAAGGCACAATTGTACTTTAAAAAGGGAGGAAATGTTTCAGTTCCGTTGAAGACGATCCTATTGCAGCTACTTACAGGCAGATTTCTGATCTCCTGTAGCAGATCATCATTTGAGGGACAAATTACTTTTTGGAAACAGTCATTTAAATTAAGAGTTTCTGACCCAGGTGAGTTGATTGACAAGTGCTTGTGTCTAGTCAAGCAGGAGTCAGTTGCAGAGATGTTTTTTGACACCTCTTGGAAGCAGAAAGATGGGAAAGATTACAGTGTTAACTACTTCCCATTACTCCATTTCCTTTGCCAAGCAGAACCTATTCAGTATATTCAAGGATAAATCTGACCTGTTTGGAGGGAATGAAGAATGAGATCTTAAAGTGACAGGCTAGTATAAATCAAGTCTTTGCTACACCCTCTGGCCATTGAAATAAACAGTCCTACAGTATGCTAGATGGACCAGTTAGCTGCATCTACTTCCTTTGATGAGTTTCATGTCTTCCAAGCCATGCAGCCGCTCAGAGTGGCTGGGGAAACCCAGCCAGATGGACGGGGTATAAATAATAAAATTATTGTTATTGTTATTTTTTAATATATCTTTTCAGGTGCATTAGTATCTCATTCTTTGAGGAGCTATATTTCAGAATTAAATGATGGCTTCCCATTTCTGAACAATTGTTACGCTCTTGCTGTTAGCTCATAAAGTTGGGAAGCAATCCTATGCTACAGTTATGTCAGCTGAGTAGCTTTCGAAAGTGGTGTAAGCCCTACCCATCTCATAGACATAGCTGTTAACTTTTCCCTTTTCTTGCGAGGAATCCTATTTGGAATAAGGGAATTTCCCTTTAAAAAAGGGAAACGTTGACAGCTATGCTCATAGAGATGGGAGTTAGGCAGATCTCCCTCTATACACTGGTAAAAAATGGTGGTGATCTGTCTATGGCATAATTTCGTATTGTCATATTGGATTACTCTGCCTGTAGCATAGGTCCATATATTCCTCCTCTCACTCCCAAATTAATCCTCCATTGTTTCAGAGGAAATAATTTCTGTATTACCATCACACCAGATTCATCAAGTATAGTTTTCCACTATGATTTTCCCCCCTCCTACACAGTCCTTCTAGAATGATCTTTGGGAATTGTTGAAGATTTTTGGGATGATATCTTAATCTCTATAGGGGTTATTCAGAATGTCTTGCTAGCATTCTTAGTATCTACACCTATAAACTCTGCAACAGTCTGGCAGAAGCAAATTGAGTCCCATCATCCTGACCTTTAATGAAACCATGAGGTACACTTGCAGATAACTGCCAAAAAAGTAACATCCACCCATCCCCATATGTCACAGGGCAGCTTGATCAGAGGGTCTGGCAACTAGTTCGCTAGAAAGAATTATTATTACTCACCCTACATGAGATGGCATGTGGCTAACTTCAAAGTTGCCCCTCTGCTCTTTTGAATATTCTGACAGTTACATCATCCATGCTGATGTACTTACTCCTAGAGCAATCCCGTTGGAAGTGGTTTAAGAATGTCACAGGCGTACAAGCAATCATTCCTATTTCATGTATCAGCATTAAGCATGATTAGAAGAACGTGACCCGAGTCAGTGTTTCAAATAACAGCTCAAAGGAAATAGAGCAAGCACATTTCTGTCCCTCGTTATTAAGACATCAACTGCTGTGGTAATTCTGAAAACCATTTACCTCAATGGATAACTGGTATTGAGGAAGAAGAAGAAGAAGAGGAGGAGGAGGAGGAGTTTGGATTTGATATCCCGCCTTTCACTCCCCTTCAGGAGTCTCAAAGCGGCTAACAATCTCCTTTCCCTTCCTCCCCCACAACAAACACTCTGTGAGGTGAGTGGGGCTGAGAGACTTCAAAGAAGTGTGACCAGCCCAAGGTCACCCAGCAGCTGCATGTGGAGGAGCGGAGACGGGAACCCGGTTACCCAGACTACGTGACTACCACTCTTAACCATTACACCACACTGGCTCTCTCAATATTGATGCTAATATTGTCACAATAAGGTTATGTGAAAAGGTGGCAAAGGTGGCACAGTGATCCTACCTCGTCTACCTTGAATATAAGTGTAACTATGCATCTCTGCATATGAAATTAAAAGACGTCTGCTCCTTGGGAGAATGGCGATGGCAAACCTAGACAAGATCATTAAAAGCAGAGACATCACCTTACCAACAAAGGTCCGTGTAGTTAAAGCCATGGTTTTCCCAGTAGTGATGTATGGAAGTGAGAGCTGGACCATAAAGAAGGCTGATCGCTGAAGAATTGATGCTTTTGAATTATGGTGCTGGAGGAGACTCTTGAGAGTCCCATGGACTGCAAGAAGATCAAACGTATCCATTCTCAAGGAAATCAGCCGTGAGTGCTCACTGGAAGGACAGATCGTGAAGCTGAGGCTCCAATACTTTAGCCACCTCATGAGAAGAGAAGACTCCCTGGAAAAGACCCTGATGCTGGGAAAGATAGAGGGCACAAGGAGAAGGGGACGACAGAGGACGAGATGGTTGGACAGTGTTCTCGAAGCTACAAACATGAGTCTGACCAAACTGTGGGAGGTAGTGGAAGATAGGAGTGCCTGGCGTGCTCTGGTCCATGGGGTCACGAAGAGTCGGACACGACTAAATGACTAAACAACAACAACATGCATCTCTGAACTACCTGTATCCACTCAGTCCAGATTTTGAGGTGGGGGAGTCCTTTGTAGAAATAATAATAATAATAATAATAATAATAATAATAATAATAATTTATTATTTTATTTTTCCCCAGCCACTTTGGGCGGCTCACAGCACATATCAGAACATACTAAAACATCAATCCTTAAAAACTTCTCGATACAGGGCTGCCTTCAGATGTCTTCTAAAAGTCAGCTATGAGACTTTAACTTGTAGTCTGTAACAAATCTCATTAATTTGTGAGTATATAGGATGGGAGCATCAATCTGCTACATACCCTCTGATATTTTACATGTATATAATACATTTCATTCTAGGGCCTGGGTTTTCCAAGGACAGCAAGATGTCCACTGTGAGAGAAATGCTGAGGGACCAGTTGGGCCTTATTTGGTTCAATTCAGCAGGGATGTTCTTCAGTTCTTGAGCTAGGGTACATAACATTACTCAGAATCACTGCACAGAGATTAGTTGACTGTGGATAAATCCTAAGCACACGCTCTTGCTTTGTAAACAAAGATGATGATGATACCATCACACAGTTCTGATGTCAGTCCATCCCGATCTACAATCTGTATGCCACAACTTGTTAGTGGAATGAGAGACCTTCCAAGTGTCCCTATTTTCCAGGGATGTCCCTGATTTAGAGAAACCATCCTGGTTTCTGGTTTGATTCCGGATTGTTCTGCTTTTCCTTAGGTAAAGGTAAAGGGACCCCTGACCATTAGGTTCAGTCGTGACCGGCTCTGGGGTTGCAGCGCTCATCTCGCTCTATAGGCCGAGGGAGCTGGCGTTTGTCCGCAGACAGCTTCCAGGTCATGTGGCCAGCATGACTAAGCCGCTTCTGGCGAACCAGAGCAGCGCACAGAAATGCTGTTTACCTTCCTGCCAGAGCGGTACCTATTTATCTACTTGCACTTTGACGTGCTTTCGAACTGCTAGGTTGGCAGGAGCAGGGACCGAGCAACGGGAGCTCACCCCGTCGCGGGGATTCGAACCGCTGACCTTCTGATCGGCAAGTCCTAGGCTCTGTGGTTTAACCCACAGCGCCACACGTCCCTATTTTCATTGGAGAAATGTTGGAGGGTATGTAGTTACCCGACTCCCGAGCCGTCTGAAGGCAATCCTGTACACGGAAGTTTGCCTAAAGTTTAATGTTTTATTATGTTTTTATATATGTTGGAAGCTGCTCAGTGTGGCTGGGGCAACCCAGTAAGATATGTGGGGTTTAAACAGTAAAAATATCATTATGGAATGGGACGTCCCTATTTCCATTGGATAAATGCTGGAGGGTATGGAATGAAACATTTGGCACTTCTACAAAGCAGTCGTCTTCCTTCTCCATGAAATAATGCAATGGAAATTCTGTGACCAGCGGTAATTCAGGGTGTTTTCTGTCTTCACCTCTAATGATTCCCCCTGCTACTCCACCCTGCTATCATCTACATTTTGACAGAGGCATCCGTTCTTAAATTAAGATTGTTCAGGGTCTCAGATGTATGAGGCATATTTGAACGTTCAAAGCCAAGTGACAAATAAAAAAAAAGAAATAGGAGTCACTGTGTGTGTTTTATGGAGTGGGTTCTGTGATGTGAGCATTCAAGTATTAACATTAAATTCTGTCAAGTGGTCTCTGTTTCACTCTAGGCTGATATCACCGAGCAACAAAATCCTTTCAAGATGAGGTAAAGAGCACAGTCCCAAAGGGAAGGGAGTGCCTTGCATCACCCAACAGCTCACTTTTTGGATGATCACAACACTGACAAGCTCAAAAGGGAGTTCCTTCCAGTCATCCCACAGCCGCCAAAAGGATAGTAATTGAGTATGTGTATCTCCAATGTGTAGAGGAAGGGCAAGTGGAGAAATCCTTAGGGTCTGTCGGGGATCTGGATGATCCTAGGGGACATATGAACAAAGTATAAATGCACCGTGAAAACGCAAGACCCCTCACTGTGAGAAGCCAAGTTACAGGGAACCAGGCAGAGGGCCTTCTCAGTAGTGGCACCCACCCTGTGGAACGCCCTCCCACCAGATGTCAAAGAGAACAACAACTACCAGACTTTTAGAAGACATCTGAAACAAGCCCTTTTTAGGGAAGCTTTTAATGTTTGATGCATTGCTGTATTTTAATATTTTGTTGGAAGCCGCCCAGAGTGTCTGGGGAAACCCAGCCAGATGGGCAGGGTATAAATAATTATTACTATTATTATTACTATGATGATGATGATGTCCCCTTAGTCCAAAGACCACATGCCCCTGGCATTCATCACAAATATACTGTATTTTTTGCACCATAACACTCACCTTTTTCCTTCTAGAAAGTAAGGGGAAATGTCTGTGCGTGTTATGGAGGGAATGCCTACGGGTGGCATGCCTACGGATTTTCCTCCTCTAAAAACTACGTGCGTGTTATGGTCGGGTGCGTGTTATAGAGCGAAAAATACGGCACTATTAGGATTCACTTCAAAGGTCATAGTACCCATTACTCAGTTGTGCCACTAAAAGTTGAAGCTGTTGATATGCTCGTACTGGACCCAACACACTTATAGAGGTTCCGAAGGATTAATCTTGACCTTCTGAGTTGCAGAAAGAAGTGTTTCTGTAAAAAGTCACTGAGACTAGTGAGTAAAATTAAGACCAGGATCTGAAGATAACCTTGCTCATTGGCAAGCTGCTGAATGAATGAGACAAAAAATTGGAGCAACAGACACAGACACCAATGCCCTGTGAGACAGGATGTGTCTCGGGAAAATTATGCATCTGCAAAGGGAAATGACTGCAGCTGTGGCCAGAGGGAGAAGGGGGGGGAGCAGCTGCCATTCAACAGGATTTTCCAACAGTTAGTCACCCTGCAAGTCCATCCTTGGCATATTTGTGTATGATGCACAGATACTCAGTTCCTTATTTGTATCAATGGAACTTTCTGCGTGACTATGTTGATAAAATATATTGCTAGGCGGTGATACAGATTATTAGGAAAAGGAAGTACATCTTTGATTAATGGTCCAAAAATTGGAAAACGCTCTTGCAATAGCATGCCAAAATTAGAACTTCTAATGCATTTACTTTGAGACCTTGTGAAGTAAATTCTGTGTAACTAAAGTAACCATTGAGTCCTATATTTAAATGTCAGAGTTTATTTTCTGTACGTAAAACGCAATCTTCTGTTCGAAAGTTTGGAGCGGCTTAGAATGGGTTGTGTGTGTGTCAGTTTTCCTTTATACAAGCAGCCCATCATTGCTTAGCTCCCTCTCAGGATTGGATTCTGACCGCAGGGAAAATATTATTTCCTAGGAACGGATACACTATGTGGGAGGAACATCATCTGGTTGCCCTCCGGCAGACCGATAACAATTACATATGCCTTATGCAAGAGGAACATCGTCTGGAAAGGTCCTAAGTCCCGCTGTCGGAAGGGTAATGAGGCTTCTACTGGCAGGTCTCCTCTGCCCTGTTTACCAGACACAAAATGATGATGTAGCTGCAGAAGCACTTGTTAGAGTTGCCATCATTGCAGCTGCCCAAATATATAGGATCAGGGACACCAGGTGGCTAGACGCGTTTTGCAAATTATCCAATTATCTTGAGGATGAAGTTGACTCATAAGTTGACTTTCCTACTCATCATTTTTTCCTTTTCAAAGCGGCCCGAAATGAAACAGTTATTTGGAATGGTGGAAGAGGCAAGATAAACCTTTGCACATACCAGATTGCAATGTTGTGTTTTGTCAAGCAATTTCAAACTTTGAGAAAATGTGGATGAAGCTTTGGATCCATAAAACCATGGTCAGGTTGATGGCCTTGAAGATCCTTAGATTCTGGGATGTTTTAATATGTCACATCATACCCTTGAACATCTGCTGGTAAAGATGCAAGAAGGGAAGCTAGGGGAAAAATAGTCCCATCTCTGTTTTATTTGTGTTTTATTGCACCATCTGATCTATTATTTTATAGATATCGAGGTTTTGAAATTATGGGTGTAGATGATGCAAGAATCAAAATGTATGCATGCTTATTAAAACTTTATTATTCCCAAACTTTGTTGAATATCTCTCTCATATATATATATATAGAGAGAGAGAGAGAGGTTCAGTGATGTAATGGTACAATAAAGTCAAATATAACAAGAAGTCAGAATGTTATTCTCACTTCCAGTTGCTGTAACCCACTCAGAAGTCTCTTTACATCATAATGATGATGATGAATACCATATGAATTGTGAACTTACCCTAGAACTGAATTATTTGTTCATATCCCTGACCTTAGTTCCACCATCTAAAAATGTCAACTAGCTTTCCAAATATGGAAACTATTTCGGAAACAATAATGCAAACAATTCTTAGTCATCTGATGTTTTGGAATGCTGAGCAAACATGTTCATCGTTATTCAGCTGTTATCCAGGGTCATTTAGAGCAAAGGGAAACATATAAATGGGCTTGGTTGCCTCTTTTGTAACAGTTGAGAAATCCAAAGCTGCATTTTGGTACTGAGCAAATGCAATTGAAAATGCCATGTTGGTAACTAGCTCAGGGGTAGATTTCCATTTTGCATGCAAAAGTTATCAGGTTCAGTCCCTAGTGTCTCTGATGACTGGGGCTTGGAAAACCCCTGATCCAAAATCCTGGAGAGCTACTGTCTATCTGTGTAGACCAGTGGTAGTAGGATTGCCCTATTTCAAAAAGTAAAAACCAGGACATCCCGAAAATTGTTGAGCTTTTAAATCAACTTGCCTAAGATCCAGGACAAAGCGCTGCTTTTCGGAAATTCGCCCCGGTCGCTCAGAGAGGTTTTTGGGTGTGCAAAGAATGCTGCAATCGGGGTTTCTCCTTTTCCTTGTTGCTTTTTTAAAAAATAAAAGTAAGGACTATCTCAAAGGAATATAGGGTACCTATGAAGGGCAGCAAGGGTCTTGAGTGCCCATCCCTCTGTTTCACTGATCTAGTAAGAGTGCACTGCAGTCTAGCAGCAGACAGAATTGAGCCTTGTCTGCTTGTTTAAAATACAACATATGCTCTTGGTTACACCAGACCGAAAGTATTTCAAAACTAGTCTGGACAAAGTACAAAGTACAAGGAAGGGGGGGGGGAGGAATATGGCATTGGAAGCAAACGTCCCTGAGCTGTGGAGAATGGACTGGGTGATTCCCCATACCTTGTCCCACTCAGGTCTTTCTTAACTTTGTCCCATAATTATTTATTTGCTTGAAGTACCTGTTTGCGCAAGGTAATAATGTCTTCCAACCCTCACCTGTTCTGGCATTTCCCCTTCTTCTAACTTAATTCAAAACTAGGCCAGCCCAACTGATTGTTGTGTTTGAAGGTCAAGTGTTTTTCACCCTTCCCAAACTTTGAGCACTATTTGAAAAGTGTGCTTCAGACTTAGTCAGACCCATGGATCTTATAGCTCAAGGCTGTCTCCACTCTCCTTAGCCCCCTGAAATCCTGGCGAGCTAGCAATGCCCAACGGACTCAGCATGTGGCCTTTGACAAAGTTTCCCCTTTCCAGGAACTGTTCCGAGAGTTTTAGCCCAAGCTCTATACCACTATCTGTTTTGATCTAGTGGGATGTGGGTGGCGCTGTGGTCTAAACCACTGAGCCTCTTGGGATTGCTGATCAGAAGGTCGGCAGTTCGAATCCCCGTGATAGGGTGAGCTCCTATTGTTCTGTCCCAGCTCCTGCCAACCTAGCAGTTCAAAAGCACACCAGTGCAAGTAGATAAATAGGTACTGCTGTGACGGAAAGGTAAACGGCATTTCTGTGTGCTCTGGTTTCTGTCACGGTGTTCCATTGAGCCAGAAGTGGTTTATAGTGGTACCTTGAGTTACAAATGCCTCAGGTTACAAACGCTTCAGGTTACGAACTCCGCTAACCTGGAAGAGTTACCTCAAGTTGATAAATTTGCCCCAGGATGAGAATGGAAATCGTGTGCCGGCGGCACAGGGGCAGCAAGAGGCCCCAATAGTGAAAGCACGCCTCTAGTTAAGAACAGTTTCAAGTTAAGAATGGACCTCCAGAACGAATTAAGTTCGTAACTAGAGGTACCACTGTAGTCATGCTAGCCACATGACCTGGAAAGCTGTCTGTGGACAAACACCAGTTCCCTCGGCCTGAAAGCGATATGAGCACTATAGCATTGTCTGTTCTGATCTACCACGTAATAAAAGAATCTACAAAGATCTGGATCACCAAAACTGTGTGCTTAAACATTTCCATTATTCAAATATTGCATTTTACATGGTTGTAACCCAACCCTGGGACCTTATGCTAAAAGCCAGGTAAGAAATATATATATTTTTAAAATATTATTGTGATGATGATGATGATTCCTGTGTGATCGAAGCCTTTACAGAAATGCATAAGCAGCTAAGCACCTTTCACAGGCTGACCTGTTCACATGCAGAAACTTCGCCACACAGAGTCCTGTCCAGTTGCGACATCAGGATGTTGTCTAGCGAAACATCTGGATTCCTGCCGTATTGATTCATATCTTCAAGCAGCCATATGGAGCAGGAGGCTGCCAGACACAAAGCACCCGGGAGGGATTTCCGCATGGTGGATCATTGATGCAGTTTGGGGTACTTTGAACCACATCAGCATAAGCCTGGAAACTGAAGAAAAGGCTATATTGACCTGGTTAAATATCTCCTGAACTGCATAGGGGGGAAGCCTCTTCACATAAAACACTGGGCTGTGAAGCTGCCTACTTGGTCACTGGAACACATTAACATAGATTTATTATTATTTAGCTTTTAAGACCAATTTATCTCTATCTATCTAATCTAATCTATCTATCTATCTTCTATCTAATTTTTATTAAATTTTCTGTTTTACAATTTAGAATACTCATTTAAACATCCTTAAATGACTTCCCTCCTCTTTCCATGGTTCATTTTGCATATCATAAATCCCTGCATACTTTACAAAAACTAAACCTTTCAGTATTTCATTATCACACCCACCATAAATTATTTTCACTGTTGAATTTATCTAAATGCTGCCAATGTTTTAAAGTGTACACAAATTCCCCCCTTATATTCAATAAACATTTTCCAATCTTGTCTATACGTATGTTCTTCTGGTTCTCTTATTCTATATGTTAAGTCTGCAAGCTGTGCATATTCCGTCAGCTTAAGTTGCCATTCTTCTTTAGTTGGGACTTAGCTCGTTTTCCATTTTGGGGCTAACAAAACACACACTGCAGTAGTGGCATACATAAATAACCATTTTTGACACCTGGGTATTGCCCTCTGAATTATCCCCAATGAAAAAACTCTGCTGGTTCTTTTTATGGAAAAGTACTTTTAAACATTTTTTTCAATTCATTATGGATTATTTCCCAATACTCTTTTATCCTTTGACAGGTCCACCAAAGACCAATTTAGCTTCCTTCCCGATGGTTGTGAAGAAATATTTTAGCATCCCCCTCCAAGTCTAGCCGTGTGATTAGTTGTGCCAGAATTTGGCCAAAGATGCCCATTAAAATACCCATCCTACTGAAAGCCACACGGTTTGAAGAGACAGCATCTGCCTTCAGCTATGTACATTGTTACACCCAAGACATTTTCCTGCCCAAAATTGCGCCCTTTTCTGCCACCCCAGTTGGGAAAAAAAGCCCGGCTGCAATGTTCACAGTGCAAAAAGGTCCTTATTTGTTTCTATTTGAAATGTTTTTTTGCCCAAAGGTTCCAGGGCAGCGGAAAATGTGCGTGCGCGTGTGCGCGCGTGTGTAAATTAATCTGCACAACATGCGAATATAAGTCAGAACCAACAAATAAGGTGCCGGGGTGGGGAAAACCAACAAATAAGCATAACAAAATGTGACTATAAACAACAATAAGAAAAGCAGTAAAACTAAAATTGTATATGGTAAAAAAAAAACTATAATCTATTCCATGCCACGCTGCCTTTTTCCGGGGGGGGCGGATGGATGCTACTCTTTCTAATACTCTCCTTGTGGTAAGTTATATTGGCTGAAACAATGTTCTTTTTCTAGCCACTAGAGGAAATTAAATGGTATGCGGAGGTGATTCAAAGCCCTGCCCCATTCCTAGAGAGTCTATTCAGAAAGGAAGAATGTCAAGTTCAATCCGAGTATTGTTTCTGCTCCAAGACGGAGAGGGGAGAGAAGGAAGGAAGGAAGGGGGGGGACATTTCATGGGGAATCACTGCTTCTGATTAATCCACGCAGCACTAAGAGAAGGATTGCTTTGGCTGTCTGTGGCCCAAAGCTGTGTTAGCCAATCCAACAGTTGAAAAGCACTCTTTTTACATCTGCTTCATAATAGCGGGTGAAGGTGACATTATCTAGATGATGGATAAGCACTCTGGTGATTCTTCTTCATGGTTTTCTGGCAGGTCTAGAGCCTCCAATTGACAAACAAACTGTAAACAGATAAGAACCTTGGCAGTTTTATAAGAGTATACATTTAACGTAGATGGAACAAATGATGAAGTTCATTTGGAATATGTAGGAAATAAAAATAAATAAATTTAAGGAACTGCAGAAAGAGGGGGAAGGAAGTTGAGTTTTGAAATGTTAAACTGGTTGCAAAATTATTGAAATAAATTTTTATAAAGTCCAGCACCTCCGACCTGGACTAGTGCATGACTTGTGGAAGGGTGGACTTGAGGCTGTTGATATTGCAAAATGATCAATCCCCTACAGGATGTGATTGTTGTTGTTTAGTCGTTTAGTCGTGTCCGACTCTTTGTGACCCCATGGACCAGAGCACGCCAGGCACTCCTGTCTTCCACTGCCTCCCGCAGTTTGGTCAAACTCATGCTGGTAGCTTCGAAGACACTATTCAACCATCTCGTCCTCTGTCATCCCCTTCTCCTTGTGCCCTCCATCTTTCCCAACATCAGGGTCTTTTCCAGGGAGTCTTCTCTTCTCATGTGGTGGCCAAAGTATTGGAGCCTCGGCTTCAGGATCTGTCCTTCCAGTGAGCACTCAGGGCTGATTTCCTTCAGAATGGATAGGTTTGATCTTCTTGCAGTCCACGGGACAGTGGAGAACAAAAGAAGGGAAGGCTCCTTTCATTGCCTTCTTAAAGGGATCACTGATTACCTTTCAAAACACCCCCCCACAGCCCACACCTGAGGCAAGGTGAGGCGAGTACCTCGGGTCGTAGGATCCACAGAGGCAACAGATCCCAATGTTGATCTTTCGTCCCCCTTTGTCCCTGATGTAGCTCTTCCCTCACCCCTTCTTACCTGGCAGGGTAGAGGGCACAATTTTGGGGTCCGCCTTGGGTACCAGAATGTCTAGGGATGTTGGCATCTCTCTCTCTTTCACAGTATTTCAATGCAGCAGCATAAGCAAGCTATCCGGAAAGCAAACTTAAGCACAGGATGCCATATCAACTTAAATTCTCCCCCCCCCACCACGATGTGCACATTTTATCGCTTATGCATCACATTTGCGTTGGGCCAGCTGTACTTATTTAACCAATTACTGAAAGATTTTGATTTGCACAGGAGAATTTCAGTGGGATGAAGAAAAGCTAAGGAAGTTTTCTCGACCTTCTCTTTTCCAGTTCCTCAAGGCTCCCTGGGCCTACATCCATGACTTTAGGTGATCTTTCCTCAATGTAATTGCTGAACTACAACCCGGAAAGCCATTGCGCAGTTCTTCACAATGCGTCTAGCTTTCCCCTCTGCAACTAAATACAGTGGTACCTTGGTTGTCAAACCATTCAAAAACCAAGGTGCGGCTTCCGATTAGCTGCAGGAGCTTCCTGCACTCAGTAGGAAGCCGTGTCGGATGTTTGGCTTCCGAAAAACATTTGCAAACCAGAACACTTACTTCCGGGTTTGCGGCGTTTAGGAGCCGATTTGTTCAGGAGCCAAGCCATTCAACAACCAAGGTACCACTGTAGTGCCTCTGTCTCCTGTAGCTGAAGTTCTACAAAATGACAACAACACAAAATCCCCACTTTGGCATGAAGCTTTCAGTGTGGAACTTTGGCCGGTCACTCACTATCCGTAGCCAAATCACCTACTTGTTGTAAAGAAATAATGGCTGTTGTAAAGAAAGAATGGGTGGAGGTGACTGAACGCCTTGGAAAAAAGGGCAGAATAAAGGTTCGTTTAATTCATTCAATGATACTCTCTCCTAAACATTGGTTTGCTCCTATTGAATATTGAGGCTGCAATGTCTTGCTATAACCCATCTTCCCTCCCTCCACCCCCTTTTTTTCTTTTCTTTTTTCTCCCCCTACTGTCTCAATCTCAACAAATGAAACGGATTTGTAAAAATGTTACATGGAAAAATACGAGAGACATTACACTTACTTCTGTAAAACAAGAAAATCTTTAATAAAATTTTTTTAAAAAATTTAAAAAGGGGGTGAATCATGGAGATATAGGCTGAAGCATCCAGCGCAGGGGTCAGCAAACTTTACCAGCAGGGGGCCGGTCCACTGTCCCTTAGACCTTGTGGGGGGCCGGTCTATATTTTGAAGAAAGAAAAAAAAATGAATGAATTCCTATGCCCCACAAATAACCCAGAGATGCATTTTAAATAAAAGCACACATTCTACTCATGTAAAAACACACTGATTCCCGGACCTTCCGCGGGCTGGATTGAGAAGGCGATTGGGCTGGATCCGGCCCTCGGGCCTTAGCTTGCCTACCCATGATCCAGTGGGTTACCAAGAAATCTGCACAATGTCTTTGCCGCATAAAACCTGTCAACTTTACCTGTGCATTGGAAGGAACGCAAGGGCTTGTTTAATCCATCAGTGACCACCTGACTGTAATCCAGGGAAGATGGACACGCATCAAGCAAGCTGCTTAGGAGGTGCAGGGTCATTCCTCGTCTAGATGTAATTGCTCACGATACAGGGTAAAGCATACTGCTGGGAAAAGTCCAAGCTTACTAAAGCTGGGTTGAAAGTCAGGGCATACTGCCCTCTCATGGCCTTCTTCTGTACTACAGTCAGAAATCATGGTACTGAAATGGTCTCCACATTAACAGTGAAAATATTGTCA
This sequence comes from Podarcis raffonei, assembly GCF_027172205.1. Classification (NCBI taxonomy): domain Eukaryota; kingdom Metazoa; phylum Chordata; class Lepidosauria; order Squamata; family Lacertidae; genus Podarcis; species Podarcis raffonei. Next base: position 23,351,238 of record NC_070603.1, read on the forward strand.
TAGACCTCTATGGTGCTGTCTGGAGGGCAGAAATCAGAGACCCCAAGACCCTCTGCACAGGTGCAAAATATATCATACCAGGATCCTGTTCTACTTCCTTAAAAACATTGTACTGTTTTCATAATCTCTCCCTCTGCAATGCCCGCAATATCGTTTTCTTTATCTAACTTGCTTGCTGTACAGTGGAAACACGGTTTTCGAACTTCTGAAATGTTAAAAAATCGAGAATCGAACTTGTCAGCAAGTTCAATGGGGAAAATTGAGAAAAGTGCCTCAGAAGCCATTCGACTTACGAGGTGTGTTCAAAAACGGATGCATTCACTTCCGGGGTTTTGGTGTTCGGCTTCTGAAATGTTTGGCTTCTGAGACGCTCAAAAACCGAGGTTTGACTGTACTAGAAATATTGCTCTCTGTACTCATAAGCGCTTTCCATCCTTTTCACACTTGTTTATCTCCCTGCTAAAGATGCAGACAGATGTACACTATTCTGCTCGGGTCATAAGTTGCCACAGCATATATTTAAAGCACTCACATACCATTTTTAAAAGTCTTGGATTTGACCCCGGCATTTGCTGGTCGAAAGATACCGCTTCTGGCAACCTGGAAGTCATCTGCGAGGGTGCGTCTTCTTAAAAACAAATTCAATTGCAGTCCACACAATTGCTTCAAATGCATTGGGTGTTGTGACTAGAAAATAGGGGTGTCTGTGTGCCTAGAATGATGGCCCAACTCCCCAAGTACATTACCGGTCAGAGATAAATGAGCCGAGGCAGAAATTCAGGGAAAGCAAGGCTGGTTTTCATTCTCTGTTGCAACAGAGTCCTCCTACCCACTTGTAAGGAAGTGAAGGACCCGGAAGAAAGGAGTAGAACTCCTCTTAAAGGTTTGCATTTTGGGCTGGTTTTTCCAGTCATGTTTTTCTTACTACCATTGTATGGAAGAAAAGGTAAAGGTACCCCTGACCGTTAGGTCCAATCGCGGACGACTCTGGGGTTGCACGCTCATCTCGCTTTATTGGCCGAGGGAGCCGGCATACAGCTTCCGGGTCATGTGGCCAGCATGATTAAGCTGCTTCTGGCGAACCAGAGCAGAGCACAGAAACGCCGTTTACCTTCCTGCCGGAGCGGTACCTATTTATCTACTTGCAGTTTGATGTGCTTTCGAACTGCTAGGTTGGCAGAAGCAGGGACTGAGCAACGGGAGCTCACCCCGTCGGGGGGATTCAAACCGCCAACCTTCTGATCGGCAAGTCCTAGGCTCTGTGATTTAGAGCTAAACATGTTTTTTCAAGGTCTCATAATTTTGTGAAGTCTTGCTATTAATCAGCCTCTTCACATTTTATCACGTGAGACTTAAGTAGCGTTCAATACTTGCCAAGCCAATCTTGTAGCAAGGAGAACTTCCTTTAGAAAGGAGAGCATTACAAGGTTGCTGTCTGCCTCAGAGTACTTCTCTCTGCCCCGCACCCTTTTAACAAAAAGGAGAGCAATAATACATTCCAACGTTCTGGCTTTTTATTCTCTAGGGCAAGCAGCTATTCGGAGTATTTCCTGGACAGCTGATGCCTGTTCGAAGCCTGATTCAAGCGTTTTGCAACACTTCCCTACCATCAAGACACTGCAAAAAGAAAAATGCAAGACTATAGTTTTAGTAAGTTGCGAGAAACCCAACTAATCTTTCGGCGGTGGCGTCAGGGATTACACAGGATTGACAACACTCTAATAGTCAACATCAGGCACTAGGCAGGAAATACAGTGGTACCTCGGGTTAAGTACTTAATTTGTTCTGGAGGTCTGTTCTTAACCTGAAACTGTTCTTAACCTTAAGCACTTTAGCTAATGGGGCCTCCCACTGCCGCTGTGCCGCAGGAGCACGATTTCTGTTCTCATCCTGAAGCAAAGTTCTTAACCCAAGGTAATGTTTCTGGGTTAGCGGAGTCTGTAACCTGAAGCGTATGCAACCCGAGGTACCACTGTATAATGAACTTGATTGCCTAACGAAGAATTATAGACCCAGGCTAACACTCAGGAGGTGATCCCCACTGCTCACAGCTATATCACAAACTCTGAAGCTCTGCTGGGTTTAAAAAGAGGTTGACTGTTGACTAAAGGGCAGAGCCTCACAGGATATAAACAGCCATTATATTAAAAACACAAGCACAACAGATTTATACCCCAAAAGCTCATTTCCACCAAGGAAATTCCTTCAGTGAAGCCCTTCAGCTAATTCGTTGCGCTAGCAGAAGCCAGTGCCAGTCCCACTAGAACAACAGGACAGAGTGCTTTCCCCAGTTTCCATCCATGTTGATCTGTGAAGATTAGCCAGTACCCTTTTCACATTTAAAGGGTTTTCTCCAGAGAAGCCAGCAGATGGCCATTTCAGCTTTGGGAAAAGGCAAGGTGCCGAAGTTACTTGCCTGTAACCAGCGTTTGAAACTCCCATTGTTCTAGGCGCATTTTGCAACAGGGAACTTCATTAAGGTGAGCAAATTCAGAGCTCTGGGTGTGCGCCTAAGGTTTCCGATTAAAAACTGCAGAGTGGAAGGAAAGGAGGACCTTTTTCTGCCTCCCCACTTCCAGCTACTCTCTGAAGACTAGAGAAGAAACCCTCTTAAAAATATTAGGAGTGTGGGGCAGGGGAGGGACTAGACCATGTGAAACATGAACATAAGATTTTAGCTGCAGTTCATTCATTGTCAGCTTGGTATTCTTGTTATAAAAAAGCACACTTAGACATTGCATTGTTGGGCCCACAACCTATGTTTAAGTTGCCATTTAGCTCCTAGCTTTCATATCTCCATTTCTAGCACTGCCTGTAGCTGTAGCTCAAGTAGCTTTAAAAAGGTAAAGGGACCCCTGACCATTAGGTCCTGTTGTGGCCGACTCTGGAGTTGCGGCGCTCATCTCACTTTATTGGCTGAGGGAGCCGGTGTACACCTTCCAGGTCATGCGGCCAGCATGACTAAGCTGCTTCTGGTGAACCAGAGCAGCGCACGGAAACGCCGTTTACCTTCCCGCCGGAGCGGTACCTATTTATCTACTTGCACTTTGACGTTCTTTCGAGCTGCTAGGTTGGCAGGAGCTGGGACTGAGCAACGGGAGCTCACCCCGTTGGGGGGATTCGAACCGCCAACCTTCTGATCGGCAAGTCCTAGGCTCTGTGGTTTAACCCACAGCGCCACAAGTGCACTTAATATATATTTACTATCAGAACAACGCCAGATGCTGTTCTTACCAAGGAACAGTCTTTGGGGTCACTATAGTTAAGAGGCAGATGAGAACAGGTGGAGCTAGTCAGGTAGGATCCAGCCCGCAGCAAGGCAGGGACAAAGGTGAGCAGCCTTTTCCACCAGCTATCGCTATTCTAAGTGTGTTATCTAGAACAGCACACAACCAAACTCCTTTAACAAGTTTAGTACTGGAGACAGATGGTGACAAAAGCAAAAACGATCACTTTGCTTCTCCTAAAGAGCCTGCCCCTTGTGGGAAGAGGAGGAGTAATCCAACCATCGCATTGCTCCCTAGCTCTTTACACTCCCATTTTTTCATTTCAATTTTTAAAAAACCGTTTCATCATGCTTTCAAATTGTCTCTTTTGTTGCATGCTTTATTTTCCCAACTGAATTGTTACTGCGTCTTTTAATCATTGTATTTTATAGTTCAACAGCTACAGGCACTATTTTGCATCTTCAAAGAAGAGATTAACAACTTTGCTTATATGCAGATACCAGTTTATTAAGTTTGAACAAGAACTCTTTAAAAAAAGTATTTGGAAGGCTTTGCCCTGAAAGCCAAGGAAGCACAAACTCCATTGAGATGGCTATGTTGCCAGGATATGACCACATCCCTTGTGCTCTGTGTGCATGTGTGTTTAGCAGGCTAAGGAGGTTATCAGGAAGTCCAGAGCCCACATGCTGTTTTTAAAGTTTTCCAAATAACACATGGAGCAGCCTAAATTCCAGCAAGTCCTTTGCTGCTGAAGGTTAGTTCAAAGAAACAGAACTGAAGAATTTACAATTATACAAAAAAACAGGTAGAGGAAGACAGTTGGCCAGTTCACAAACCATAAACACTCTGCCATGAACTGTTCAAGTACATTTCAGTTGTAAACGAAGTGCTACTTCACATTTCACGTAAAAAAAAGAAAGGCAGTAAAAACAAGATGAAGGAGACAGACAAAGACAGATTAGAGAGGTTGAATGCTGTGTCACACAGAACAGCTAGAAGTTGAACGCGTTGGAAGTGTCCTGAATCTGGAAATTGTATGCATCGGTGCTGGATTCCGGGACGACACTCTCATCTTCTCCTTCCTAAACAAGCAGAAGAAACTTTTAAGTATAATAATTGGTTGCAGATACAGCAACCAATAAGATGGCTGGAGCCAGTTAGGAGCAAGGTTAGTGTGTCCATTAGCTTCAATCAGATTTAGCGCAAGCTGGCACATACAAACCTTTTTTTAAAAAAGGTACAAGATGGACTTTGCACATCTGGCACGACCATTCCTCCTCTTTGCCACCCAATAGCTTTTTCCCCCCTTTTTCTTTACAGTGCAACTATTTAACAACCAGCTAAAACCCTACAGTAGTAAAATTTTAAAAAGATAAAGGACCCCTTAAAGGAAACTAGGCAACGAGCTAACTAGGTATGGTAAGGTAAAGGACCCCTGGACGTTTAAGTCCAGTCAAAGACTATGGGGTTGTGGCGCTCATCTTGCTTTCAGGCTGAGATGGAGTTTGTCCGCAAATAGCTTTCTGGGTCATGTGGCCAGCATGACTAAACCACTTCTGGCAGAACAGAACATCATGACGGAAAACAGAGCGCACGGAAATGCCGTTTACCTTCCTGCCACAGTGATACCTATTTCTCTACTTGCACTGGCGTGCTTTCGAACTGGTAGGTTGGCAGGAGCAGGGACAGAGCAACGGGAGCTCACCCGGGATTTGAACCGCCGACCTTCCAATCAGCAAGCCCAAGAGGCTCAATGGTTTAGACCACAGCGCCATCCGCGTACTGACAGCTATCAGAACACACTTTAACCCCTGATCAGTACAATAGGATCTCTTACATGGTACAACTGCCACTGTTTCACAACATTGCAACTGCCACTTGGCCAGCTCAGAGCTTGCTCACCTCTGCTGAGAAATACTTTTCAATCAGGTTTGCCGCAGACTTGTACACCTGCTCGTTTTCATGGGACTGTAGAGCTTCAATCTTATCCAAGCCACCATACTCCTCAACCATGAGGCAAAGCTTCTCGGTCTCGCCTATCTTCTCAGCTGCCTGTCGAAAGAATACGTAACATTTGGTAGCACCGTTATCGATCCATCTGCAAACCCCATCCTCGATTCAAAGCATTATAGTACAGATAACGGCAGTTATGGAAAATACTGTGTATGACTATACGACCATAAGCAGAGGCGCTGGTGCAACTTTAACCATCATGGGGTTCCATGCTGTAACAGTTAGAAGCAATTGCCCAATACTGCGGGATACTGTTGAGGCAGTTCCTTTGAGTAGGCAAATTATTGAGATTTCACGCAGGTGAAATAACTTGAGACCTGCAGCTTCTGTTGGCCAATGTTCCTTCACACTCACACACAGAGTGCTTTTTATGGGGGGAAGCAGGGGTACGCAGACCCCTAAACATTTATGTCCATTTACTGTATTTATTTTTCACAATTTGAACTATAAAATGGTGGTTTTTATTGTGTCAAAATGAGAGTATCCCTAAACATTTTTAAAGAAAAAAGCACTGTGTGCGCGCGTGTGTGTGTATATGTATATATGTATATGTGTGTGTGTATAACAATTTAGAATATTAATTTAAACAACCTTAAAATATCAATGACTTACCTTCTTCTCTTTCCATGGTTCATTTTGCATAACATAAATCACTGCATATTTTACATAAACTAAACCATTCAGTATTCCATTATTACTTCCATCAAAACTTATTTACACTGTTGAATTTATCTTAATGCTGCCAACGTTTTCAAGCGTACACAACCCCCCCCATATATTCAACAAACATTTTCCAATCTTCTTTAAACGATGCTCCTTCACTTTTAACAGTACTGAGCATTTGGAACCGGACCCCAGGCTTCTTTGGGTCAACTTACCGCAAAAATATTATTAATGGCATCCAGGATCACTAGGATGGTTTTGCTATCCTTAACCACCAGCAGGTTCAACAGTGGTTCCACCACACCAGCCTGAACAAGGTATATGATCTGGCCAATTGTTCCACCACTTGTGAAGTTGGTCACAGCCCACACTGCTTCTTTTTGAGATTTGAAGTCTCCCTGTTTTAATACACACAAGAGTATTATTACATAGAGCTAGCAATGATGGTCAGGAAGAAGTCAAAGGGAGGTTTGGTCACAAGATACTTCACGTTGAAAAACTCAGGAAAAAATATCTGGAGAGGTGCTTATGAAAGTCAACAAAACCGTTTATAGCTAATTGTTACAGCTTCTGTTCAGCCCTTCAAAGTGTTTTCTAATAATTTTTTTTAAAAAAAACCACATTGATGGTTGTGAAGAGTTGCTTCGGCTTGTTCCAGTTCATGAATGTTATGTTCAGTTTCTGTTAATTGGTTCTCATGGGAAACTTACAGATTCTGGCTTCACACAATTAACTCAAGGCAGTGTCAATTTACTCTTGGCAGAAAGCCAAGGTCAGCTTGACCTAGAAACTACTTACTCTGATTGGTTAACGACCAGCACTCAACTCTGTTATCTAGGAATGCTAGCACAGTTTGTGTTAGGTGTGTGTTAGGAGTAGGAGTGCTGTGTATGGTTAAGAGAGAGAGAGAAAGAAAGGATTTATTTTGCTTTGTTTTGTATGCAGAAACTCTGCTGGTTTTATTTTTCCTTTTAATAAATCCTGTAAATAGTTATTCTGAGTCTAGCTGACTAGTCATTTCCACCTCAACTAGCTTCTTCGCTGTGCAGGAAAACTCTGCTACGTTTGGGCTAAAGCCATTAGAGCTATGCCTGACACTTCAAAGTTCCATGATGTTACTATAGTTGAATGTGTTAAATGTGGCCAATGAATGCGCTTGAGGAAAGTTTTCTTTAAAAAACGCAGTATTAAAGCAATGGTATTTTTTTATATACTTTACTGTGTCCCAAGAGGGCCTTCCTTTTTTTGTTTTACCCTAAGCTGGAGGTCAACCAACCTGGTGCCCATGAATAAAATGGTACTCTTGCAACCTTCACCTTGTGCCCATGAAGATAGAGCCCGAGCCCCCACCCCCGCAGAACTTATCATTTTTCTTTCTTGAAAAATACATAGGGCTAAAAGGAAGAAGTTGAGAGAGTGATGCTCTTTCCTGTTACTTCTTTTAAGCTCCGTGTGCTTTCCAAACCTCAGCCCAAATCTCTGGGATCTAACTGATCCAAACATATTGGCAACAAAAATATTGGTCTTAAAAGTTTTTAAAAGCAGTGTTCGTCTGCGGCAGAAATGGCACATTGGGGGGGGGGGAATTAGGTTTAGGTTCCTTTTTTTACCTTTGTCAAGATGCCAACGAGATATTGGACAAGCCCGTGGTCCACAACCTTCTGGATCTGGTCCTGCCGGCCGGCCGTGATGTTAGACATGGTCCAGGCTGCTTCTTTCTGGATGTTGTTTTTGTGGTGAGTAAGCAGGCTGGGGAAGACAGCGAGCGCTCCCGAATCTATTACAATCTGTGTCTGCTCATCAGTCCCCGTGACAATGTTTCCTATGGCTCTTAACGAAGGTGTCTGGGTGGAAAAAGGGTTTAAAGCCATTTGAGAAGTTATTCATAAACCACACATATTAAGCTAGGTATATCATACTATTAAAGAGATGTATCAAAGGGTGACACTGTCTAATCTAGAGTTCACTAATAGTGGTCAGTCTCCAGCTGGCTAGGGACCCATTCACATGACAAGCATCCAGCTGGCACCAGCATCAGATCAACACACGATGGAGACAACCTAAATGGATCTTATGAAAGAGTTTCATGGTGTGTGCAGTACATAGAACTAGCTTTTAGCAGACCCTTGGCTATTATATTAAGGATCCTATTAAATTAATTAATTAATTAATAATAGGCATTACAGCTCTATTTCAGTGCCAAAAACACAAACAAGCCGTACATTTCTGACGTGGTATTATGCAAAGCACTTAAGAAACGAGACATTTTTTTAAAAAGCGCCTTGCTCCTGCTACATTTATGCACTCCTCCTGATGAGGCACGTTCTTTGGATGCATTTCGAGGCAGCGTTCTGTGAAAATGTCACCATGCAAAGGGAGGACCAGGAACTCTTCAAACTGGGCCCCAAATTGTTAAAATTGGGCATCAACCCAGAGCACGTTCACCTGTACGGATGGCTGGGCAGCCTGGAATTTTAGTCATCCATTATTGGGAAAGGGGTGTGTGTCCTGAAATATTTCTAAAGTATATTATTTTATTATTTCATATATTATTTTAAAAGTATGAATTGCTTGCATGGAATGGGCATCGTGGCTGATCCCATGCCATACAAATTCTAAGGGCCCAATTATATACTGTAAAGTGGCCTAGGTGTGCCCAGAGGGGGAAAAAATCAAAGGAGTCCTTTCGTCATGGCTATCAAAGTGTGAGGAAAGGGACCCAAACATGTCGCAGAGCCTCCCTCGATGTGCTTGCACCATGAATGAATGAGGTATCCATTGATGCAAGCTGTGTGGCTTGGACAACTGCCCTGTATTACAGATTTTTCCCTTTTATCCAGATTCTGGGTGCCGACTTATAGTCTATTTTCCCAGTATCTAGCACGAACGCCACTCAGGAGAACTAAAGAGTGTCAGTCACCACGTTCAGCAGAGCCGAAAGGGAGGTGCATTTTGGCCTCTGCCACCAGTCGTGAGACTTAAGGCTGTCGGGAGGCTGCAATCCCTGCATCCCTGGAAGAGAGAAGACAACCTGGCTCCATTCATCAGTCACAGAAGAAACACATGTTCTTCAACTCTTGCTCTCTCCCCATTCCTTGAGTTTTTCTGCTGTGTTTAGTAAGATTGTGAGCCTGGGAGGGGGCAGGGATTGTTCAAGATTTTAACAGCACACAGAAAATGCTAGGTACTTTATAAGCGTTAAACAAAGCATGGTCTATTGCTGATGCTTATAAGCACACACACAAAAAAATAGTCCTACCCGGTGCTAGTCAGAGTAAATTAAATTATGTGTTATTGCCACTCCCTGCCCTGGCAGTTAGTGTATCTGTACTTAACAGTCCCTGTAGTTTGAGGTGCATTAGAAGTGCAACCTAACCAAGTCTAGTTGGACGTAAATCCTGCTGCATTCAATGGGGCTTACTCCCAGGGAAGTAACCTTTTTTTTTACTTCTAGGTAAGTGGGCTTTAGGGACGTGGGTGGCACTGTGGGTTAAACCACAGAGCCTAGGGCTTGCCAATCACAAGGTCGGTGGCTCGAATCCCCGTGATGGGGTGAGCTCCCGTTGCTCGGTCCCTGCTCCTGCCAACCTAGCAGTTCAAAAGCACGTCAAAGTGCAAGTAGATAAATAGGTACCGCTCTGGCGGGAAGGTAAACGGCATTTCCATGTGCTGCTCTGGTTCGCCAGAAGTGGTTTAGTCATGCTGGCCACATGACCCGGAAGCTGTACACCGGCTCCCTCGGCGAATAAAGCGAGATGAGCACCGCAAGCCCAGAGTCAGCCACGACTGGACCTTATGGTCAGGGGCCCCTTTACCTTTTAAGTAGGCTTTGGACTGCATCTGTACTAACTGAAAAGATTCCAGGTCATAGCGTATTGGAGCAAAGCTTAACATTAAAAAGGATGCATTCCTAAGGAACAATGTGCTGTTTGTGCTGAAGATAGCTGCTTGTGATTAAAAGCAACGATCTAGTCAGATCAGCCCAATAAAGCAGGGTTTCTTAACCCTGCCAAACCTTCATTCATATGTTCTTGTTGTATCCAGCTTACCATTATGGGAATTTCTCCACATCCCAGGAGCTTCACCAGCTGCGGCACGAGCCCTGTTTTCACCACCACTTCAATCCTGTCATTCGAGCCATCCGTCAAGTAAGAAATAGCCCAGCACGTATCTGCCAAGACTTCATGGTCATGGTGGTGCAGCAAGCGAACCAAAGTGGGAAGGATCTGTTCAATAGCTTCTATGGGCGGCGCAGGGTTCTTGTTACGGCAGAGGTTTGACAGAGTCCAGGTTACGTTGCGCAGGTAGCCAAGCTGAAAGCAATCACGAAGTTCATTTGTTAGCGCTGCTGTTGCTTTAACACAGAAGTGCCTGGCAGCCAAATTGCCGCCGCAACGCTCAAACACTTACAGCGATAGAGGAGAGATCAGGTACAGCAAGCAGAGCCAAAAGCGGTTCGAGGGCACCATATTTAATGACCAGGTCTCTGTAGGCAGAACCATCACCTGAAGGTAGAGATTGAGATCGAATGTTAAGATACACACCACCACGATATTTAAATTGTACACAGCCATTATTTTTTTCTTTTGAGTCCGCACTTTGTAAATAAAACGTTGACAGGAGAAACCCACAGGGAAGCGTTGGCATAGGACAACTTGGGCGCAGTTAAAGCATTAAACCCACAATGCAACAGATGCTGGCCATCAGATGCCACCATATAGGAGTTTCTCAACATCAAAAACGGCACAATTGGATAAGGCCCTATACATCAGCACAGAGATTATCTTCAGGCTGCTGCAATTCAGTCTGCAGAATCCCTGCATTAAGCTGAAGAGTGCCCAGATCAAAGACGTACTAAACAACCGTAGCCTGAGTTTATGGAGCAGCATGGATGACCAAAAGGACCGTGTTTTCTCCACCTGTCCCTTCAAGTGCTTTCCACACTCATCCTTCCCCACTACACCTCAATTCCTGTCAATAAACACGGGATTTCTTGAGAAACTTTCACAGAATTATTCAACTACGCAAAAGTTTCCTTGGTTACTGACTGAACAGCTTTCAGATCTCAAAGTTAAGGCCATTGGAGTAGAATTTCTTTATGGTCAAAATATCAGCTTCAACCATAAAGTGACACGCTTTAATCAATGTAAATAGGAAATTGCCAACTAATAACAATAATAATAAATTTTTAAATTCATATCCCACCCATCTTGCTGGGTTTCCCCAACCACTCTGGGCAGCTTACAACATACAGTACAGTGGTACCTTGGTTCCTGAATGGCTTACTTGTCGAACCAATCAGCTCCTGAATGCCGCAACATTGGAAGTAAGTGTTCCGGTTTGCTAACGTTTTTTGGAAGCAGAATGTCCAATGCGGCTTCTGATTTGAGTGCAGGAAGCTCCTGCAGCAAATTGGAAGCCACGCCTTGGTTTTCAAACTGTTTCGGGAGTCAAACGGACTCCCGGAACTGATTAAGTTCGAGAACCAAGGTTCCACTGTATATAAAAACACAACAAAGCATCAAACGTTAAAAAGCAAAATATCCTATACTAGCAACAAATAGAAACCAATAAAACAATACTAAATATTGTTTAACATTTAAATATTGTTTAAGAGTGCATGCCCAAGAAAGCAATGTGGGGGATTTCTAGATCTGACTAACGAATGACGTAATTTCTAGCTTTGATGACGTTGTGTCCTGATGGTACCATATCCAGTTTCAAGTGCACGATTTCAAGTGTATCATCCATTTCCACATTTTGCATACTCATTTAAAGTACACATAGACAAAGTAATCCACAGAAGAGAGAGAGAGAGAGAGAGAGAGAGAGAGAGAGAGAGAGCGTGCACGCGCTCAGTAGTATTGGCCTACCTGCAATATTTCCTAAAGCCCACACAGCTTGCTCACTGATGTGCATATGGGGGGAAGCCAGCAAGGAAATAAAGGCAGGTATTGCTCCACCATCTACGACAGCTTTTGTCTGCTCTGATGTGCCGGAGGCAATGTTGGTCAAGGCCCAAGCAGATTCAAACTGAATAGGGCTGCAATCTACTCTTCCCAAGAAGGTCACAAGCTTTGAGATCAAGCCAGCTCTGATTATCTGGTCTATAGGGGGCTGCTTTTCTCGGGATAGGAGCTTCCTACGAGAAAGAAGAAAGCAAGTTGGTTTCACTCATCAACATTTTACAGACAGTCCTCAAATCCATTATAAGCTGATAGTCAGCCCTTGTTGCATGCTATGCACAACTAGCACCCCACCTAGAAATGGTGCCCATTAGTCTAGCAGGGTTTCATGAAATAAATTGCCATTTTCTGTCAAGTCCTGCACATGGGCTTAAAACACCCCAACTTCAATTACAAAATCCGCAGATTGTTTTGACACCAGGTTTTTTTTTTGGGGGGGGGGAATTCTTACATGAGAACTGACATTTTCAAGCAATAGGCGATGTGACTGAATGCACAGTTCCAGAACTGATCTCCTAGCTCCAATGACTCAAAATTAATGCTTTCAGAGACACCCTCTCATAATCACATTGTACCATCAGCCTGGTTCATAGCTATGTGAACGCACTAGCCTGGACTGGAGAAGACTTAATAGGCATCACAGTGACAGATGCTTGCCCGAAGCACCCCAGATGGGGACCTGCACCATAACATTTTAGCAGTTAAATTATCTTTATCACTTTTATTGTTAGCCAGTTTTGGAACTACAAGACAAGGAGCTGAGGTTTAGTCAGCCTCCGATGTGCATTCACATTCAGACTTGTGCCATTTAGCTTTAGTTAGGTTCACCCTCCAACAAGGCAGTCAACTATTTAATGTTTAGGAGAAGATGTGGCAAATAAATAATAATAATAATTTTTATTTATTTATACCCTGCCCATCTGGCTGGGTTTTCCCAGCCACTCTGGGTGGCTAGATAGTAAGATGTTAAGACAAGAACATTATGTTAGAGAAAGCTTGCCCACTCTCTTCAGTGCTGAGAACTGTAAAATGCCAGCTATTCACTGTAAATAGTAGTTTCAGAACCTCAAATTATAATTGAAGTCACAGCTCTTATTGCAAGTCATTGGCTTGCCATAGTCAAGGTGCAAAGAACATGGATGTCTCTTTATGTTTACCTGGCAGCCTGTGTTGCCTGCAGTTGGCATTCCACATTATTGCTGTTGATGCCTTTAACTATTTCTTCAACAGACCAGTGGACAGTGGCCTGCAAAAGAAAATTCAAGTTATACACACCTACGCATTAAGTAGGTTGTCTTTCCTGACAAAAAAAGAAAGTAACTCAGAATTCCTTCCAACACTCCAGATGGTTTTCCAACATAGACAATGCTCAAATTAATTTTGTCCCTAAAAGAAAAGGAAGATTTAAGCCACACGTGTGGCTACTCTTTATTCAAATACTAGAACCAATTATTTTCTTTATGCTGCATAAAAGCAAAGGAATGTAGAATCTGGAGTTTTGATCCTTGGAATCAGGGAATGAATATTGCCTGAAAATCTGAAGAGTTGCTGCTGGTCAAGTCAGAAAATACAGAGGTAGGTGGACTCAGTAGAAAGAAGCTCCCGATGGGTAATACCCAACAATGGCAGGTTGCTGCTGAAATGAAATTGCTTAGGGCAGGAGGAAGATAATCAGCAATCCCCACTTGCCCTGCAACTACCCAAGTACCTTCTAGATCTGGACCAGAGGTTCTCCCCAACCCACTGGAACAGATTCAAGGTGGACAATGCAGTGAAGAATCAGCTGAGGGATTCCCTTCCATTAGCAGGCAGTCTCCACTGGTACTACCTATGTTCTCAATATATATTTTTTTGGAAAAACAAGACATCCGTATAGTGAGAAAGGGAGCCAGAGGGGCCTCGACTCATTGCTTACTTGATTGTTCCGGTTGTTCTCTTGTAGAGGGGATGTGGCATCATCAGGAAAAGTGCTAACATTTCTTCTTTTAAGCATCTGATCATCTTTTTTGGCTTTCCTCAGCTCCACGTTGACTTCCACCCGCCGCCTCCTCATTTCCTGGTGAAAACGCAAGCTTTTAAAAAACTGAACTGCATTTTTGGGCACACAAAACAAAAAACTAACGACAGTCAGGTTTACTCACATTAGAATCCTTTCCCTTATTCTTGAACCTGTTGAGACGGGCAGCATTCTCATTGGCAGACATCTCGATCTCGATATAGGCAAGATTTCAAATCTGCAAAGAGATTTTTCAGTTTATTTGTTTATGGCATTGATATATTGCCTTTCCGGCAAGGCACCCAAGGAAGTTTATGTTTTATGTCATTTATCTGTTATTTCAAAATTGTAAAGCCCGTGGAGTTGTTAAAGGTATCACCGCCTGTTCAAGAACATGAACCACTCTTCACCCAACTCAAATAAAACTAGTCTACTTAGAGAGGATAGAATCAAATATGACCAGGAGCTAGTCCTACTAAGCTCAGTGGCTCTCAACTCCAAGACAGTGTCCTTCAGATTACAGCCTTGGGAGCCTGCAAAACACTTAACACCAGAAAGAGAATAAAGTTGGGTTGACATATGTCCTCTTTTTCCAGGACACATCCTCTTTTTCCATGGGTATTTAAACGAGAACCGTCATAGCGATCCATAGATAAAAATGTGTCCCCTTTTTTGCTCTTCAAAATATGGCAACCCTAGAATAAGGTATATTCTGTTTTGTTAGGCTTCAGTTAACTCCCCCACCCCTCTTTCATTCAGGCACCCTCAACATTTGAAATAACTACAAAATCTACAGCGTTCCTGTGATGCTGTGTCAGTTATTACGGCTGCAATCTTAGGAACTGTGTACTGGGAGCAAGTTCAACTAAACTCAGTGGTGCTTACTTCCGAGTAAACAAGAATGGGTACTCTCAGTTTCAAATTCTCCTTCCTTGGAGGAAAAAGGAAGGAATGACAAAGTGACATGTAAGAGTTATCCCTCGGGGCTTTAACAATAGAATGGACAGCTTTGCTACAGTTGGGACCTCAACACTCCAATTCAGGATTTGAAAGCCAAGCTTCCTCAAGTCCTCAAATTTTCAGGATCACTTTCACATTTCCCTGAGATGCAATCCTACTGGTTGTTACTTATTAATAGGAAAATTGTTCTAGGCACATTTTACGACAGGGAATTTCATTATGAGCTCTGGGCACAGTACTGCACCTAAGATTTCAAATTAAACTGCCAAGTAGAAGGAAAGGAGGACCTTTTTTCTTCCTCCCCACTTCCAGCTACTCTCTGAAGACTGGAGGAGAGAACCTCTTACGAATATTAGGGGAGTGGGCAAGGAAAGGACTAGACCATATGGAAAACGAACACAATATTTTAGTTGCAGTTCATTCGTTTTCAGCTTTGTATTCTTGTTATTAAAAAAGTGTGCATAGACATTACGTTGTTGCGCCCATAGCCTCGGTTTAAGGTGCTCTTTAGCTCCTAGCTTTCATATTATTGCAACTGCAAGTGAACCGTTTTAAGCCTGATTCAAGTGCAACATACAACGTGACGCTAGATGGCGATGGCTAGCATTATGGAAAATTCAAAGCGTTTTTTAAAAAGCGCTTTAAAAAAAGCGTTTTCAGATTATTTTTCCGTGTGTGAAGATCCCACCTCAGTTTCTAACACTCCTTACACCCTTTCTTAAACCTCTCCTGCCCCAGCTCCCCTTTAAGCGAACACGTGCGAGAGAGAAAGAGAAGGTATCCATTTCTCCACCAGGAAAGGACGGGCTCAGCTAACTAAACGGCTCAGGCTCGAGTCACTTTCACTCGCCGAGCGTCTCTAATAATAATAATTATTATTATTATTTATACCCCGCCCTCCCCAGCCAAGGCCGGGCTCAGGGCGGCTAACAAACAATAAAATCAAGTTGAGTGAATACAACTTAAAAATAAGATTAAAATACAACGTTAAAACATTAAAAAGCAGCCTCATCAACAGGAGGAGAAAAGGAAAAAGAAAACCTTCTCTTGAGCCGAGCCAGAGCGGCTTATGGGGGACCACCCACAAGGCATCCCTCCCACCCACCCGCCACGTCGCCCTCGAGATTCCAGAGACGCGGCACAAAAGGAAAAAGGACAGCGGAGGGAGGAGGAAAGGGCAAAACCCAGTTCGGATAAGCGAGCAAGTGAGCAGGAAAAGAAGGTGGTGAGGAGAAAAAGCAAAGAATCCACTCCCGTCCCCTCCCCCTAAAAACCTTCCAGAGGCGTCTCCCTCTGCCCCAAATGCCTCTCTCTTGTCATATAAAAGGGGGGCCCAGCGCGGTCCCGCACGCATTTCCCCCAATTTCGGTCCCTCCAGGGCACCGTCGGGGGTATCCCCTACCCGAAAAGGGAGCCCCGGCTTCGTCTCGTCGCGTCGCAGCAGCAGCAGCAAGCAGCACCCGACACGGCCTCTCGCTCCACGACTATTAATACTCCGCCCACCGCGGTGGGCGATTTGAACTTCCCTGCGCTTTCGCTCTCTCATTGGTGCGTTCGAGTCAAGTTGGAGCGCTCATTGGTCCGTTTGAAAATAAGGACGCGCTCCGAGCTCGCGCTCGCTCCTGAAAGGAGGAGGAGGAGGGGAGGGAACGTCCCCGCCGGTGCCAAGACCTCGCGAGAGCTGTTAAGAAAACCGGCTCGCGGGACTACAAGCCCCAGCATTCAGCGCGGCTGCTTAGTGCTTTATTTGAATGAATCCGAGCCGGATTCGGATCGGGAATGGAGGGCGGGATTGAGGAATCGTTAGCCGCTCCCAGGGCAACTGGTGAAGACAAGACAAGAATAGAGGAAGGAGGCTGGCAGCATTAAGATAAATTCAGCCGAGCAGACAATATTTGATGGATGTCAAAGTGGAAAGTTGATGTGAATGGTGATAGTAAAATACGTAGGAAAGTTGTTGTTGTTTAGTCGACTCTTTGTGACCCCATGGACCAGAGCACGCCAGGCACTCCTGTCTTCCACTGCCTCCCGCAGTTTTGTCAAACTCATGCTGGTAGCTTCGAGAACACTGTCCAACCATCTGGTCCTCTGTCGTCCCCTTCTCCTTGTGCCCTCCCTCTTTCCCAACATCAGGGTCTTTTCCAGGGAGTCTTCTCTTCCAGTGAGCACTCAGGGCTGAGTCTCCTCCAGCACCATAATTCAAAAGCATCAATTCTTCAGGGATCAGCCTTCTTTATGGTCCAGCTCTCACTTCCATACATCACTAATGTTGGAAAGTATGATGCGTCATATGAACCGTGGAAGGAGAAGAAGGGAAGTCCTCGGGTGCTTTAAAGTTTGTAAAACGTTTTGATTTGAAATGGAGAAAAAGAAAAAATCATACTGTACACACACACCGCAACAGTTCTCGCAGTGGCCAAGCAGTTAAAAGGCCTGCAAAAAAAGTGCAGCAGGAGCACTCTGTCTGCCTGTGATTCCCAGAAACCGGTATACAGATGCATAGTGTCTTTGAAAGTGGAGGTAGACATAGCAGCTGCAGCTAATAGTCATTGAAAGTCTTATCCTACATTAATTTGTCTAATCCTCTTTGAAAAGCCATCCAAGTTGGTGGCCCCTACTTCGCTTTGTTGGGAGCAAGTTTAACATAAATTAGCTTTACTAGATGGTAGAAGGGAGAGAAAACGTTTCTCGATCCACTTTCTCCACGCATGGCACACCTAATTTTATAAATGTTTTATTACATCATGCCTTGCTTGCTTTTTTTCTATACCGTACTGTACTAAAAAGTCCTAAATGCTGTGACCTTTCTGTGAGCATAGACAGGATTTATGTTGGGGGGGGCAGGACACCCACCTGTCAACATCTTTTGTCTAGCAGATTCAGAATGAAATGTATCCACAACAGTCGTTTTAAATTACTTTATTTTGACCCCAAGCGTTCAGAAAATCTTTCTACAATCTCTACTTTGAGTTAAGTATTTATATATATATATATAAACACATTTTTAAACAAACACAATAACCATTAAACAGCAGTACAAGGAATGATGTTTCTTTTATCCATTGTCTCTAGGCATATACACTTACACATTCAGCATTCAAACATATCACTTAGTGTAACCTCTACAATGAGGATAAAGAAAGTTGTTTTTTTATATGCTTGATTTATGGAGGTGGGGGCAGCTGCCCCCTTCTATCCCTATTCTGGCTACCCCATTAACCTTTCCTCATAGGGGAAGCTTACAATCCCCTTTCACCAAAGTGTCATCACTTTTGGACTGTTGCAAGGTTGCCAAATTTCAGAAAGTAGAAGTGAAATTCCACAGTTGTTGAGCTTTTTTCTTCCTATTGCTTTTTTTTTTGTAGCTTTGGCCAAAGGTCTTGGGTTGGGGTTTTTTTTGTTTTTTTTTGCAAAATCGCAAAACAAATTTGACTATTTTGGCAAAAAGTTACAGGGAACCAGGCAGAGGGCCTTCTTGGCAGTGGTGCCCTCCCCATGGAATGCCCTTCCATCAGACAACAGGCAGATAAAGAATTACACAACTTTCAGGAAACATATGAAAGCAGCCCTGTTCAGGGAAGTTTCTAATGTCTGATATTTTATTATTTTTTATATTTTGCTGGAAGGCACCCAGAGTAGCTGGGGAAACTCAGCCTGATGGGCAGGGTAGCAACAAAAATAAAACAATAATCAACGACTCTGCCGTTACAAGCTATAAGGAACACCATTTCAGATAAAACCACAGCGGACTTTGCCACCAAACTCTGCCAATTTGTCCTTACCCACAACAACTTCAAATTCGGTGATGACCTGTTCCTTCAGATCAGCGGCACAGCAATGGGCACCCGCATGGCCCCACAGTATGCCAACATCTTCATGGCAGATTTAGAACAACGTTTCCTAAACTCCTACCCACTCAAACCTCTCTTGTACCTGCGATACATTGACGATATTTTTATCATCTGGACACATGGTCAACAGACCCTAGACACCTTCCACCAGAAATTCAATGATTTTCACCCCACAATCAACCTAACAATGAATCAATCTATGCAAGAAATACATTTTTTGGACACTACTATAAAAATACAGGATGGACGCATAGACACCACCTTATACCGTAAACCAACTGACCGACAAACATATCTACATGCCTCTAGCTACCATCCCAAACATACCAAACAGTCCATTGTATATAGCCAGGCACTACGTTACAGCCGTATCTGTTCCAATTCTACAGACAGAGACTCTCACCTAAGAGATCTACAGCAAACCTTTTTAGAACTAAAATACCCAGCAGATGAAGTTAGACAACAGATCAACAGAGCCAGACAGATACCCAGAGAGAACTTGCTGCAAGACAGACCCAAAAAAGAAAATAACAGAACACCTCTAGTCATCACATACAGCTCCCAAGTTAAAACAGTACAACGCATCATCAGAGATCTACAACCTCTCCTGGACAATGATAGTTCTCTTTCTCAAGCTCTGGGAGGAAGACCTTTCATTGCCTACAGACAGCCACCCAATCTTAAACAACACGGACACTGGCACCAGAGCCTGCAATAAACCCAGATGCCAACTTTGCTGCCACATACACCCGGACAACACCATTACTGGCCCCAACAACATCACACATACCATCTCGGGACTATTTAATTGCTCATCGTCTAACATTGTATATGCCATCAAATGCCAACAGTGTCCTTCAGCTCTCTATATTGGACAAACAGGCCAAACCTTACGCCAAAGAATAAACGGACATAAATCGGACATCAAGAATCACAAGACAGAGAAACCAGTAGGAGAACACTTCAATCTCCCAGGACATTCTATACAAGATCTCAAAGTAGCTGTTTTACTACAAAGGAATTTCAGAAATAGACTGGAAAGAGAAGCTGCTGAATTGCAACTCATTACCAAACTTAAAACCATGGAGAGACCTGGTCTGAACAAAGACATTGGATTCTTATCTCATTATAAATGACAAAGCTATTTTTCACCTTCTCACCTCACCCTTTGCTTTTTCCTGTAAGACCTATTGCAGTCGTTAAGAGTCGTCAACAGGCTCATCACAGCTATCTGCCAATCACCCATTCCCACCACCCTTCTGAGTAATACCCCTCCCCACCTTCTCACTATATAGAGGGATCTGGCAACTTCTGTTTCAAGTGTATCTGAAGAAGTGTGCATGCACACGAAAGCTCATACCAAGAACTAACTTAGTTGGTCTTTAAGGTGCTACTGGAAAGAAATTTGTTTGTTTGTTTGCAACGACTCTGCCGGTAAGAGCTACCATACACCCGGATTTCACCGGACAATAGGGCATCACTCGCGTGGACACCGCTCGCTGCAGCTGTATGTCCCGGAAATCCCGGACGTATGGCGATCCGTCTGCAGACTTGGATAGTGCAAAGCCAGGTTACACACGTCGCTTGTGAAAATCATCCCAAAATATCTAGTCCCGAGGACCGCGGGGTCAAGCGGAAGACCTTCCACGTGTCGACAGGTCCCTCAAGTGAGTCAAAGCAGTCCCCACGGTAGCCTGACATGCGCAGTAGAGCCTGCGGATCCGGGGGTGGAGTTAAAGCCAGTCCGAAGCGCGAAGCGAGTAGTACGCAGGGTGGGCGTGGCTTATTGTCTCAGGGGCGGAAGACAAAGTCAGGAGAAGGAGGATGGACGCGGAGTGGGCGGAGCCACGCGTGTCCGGGCGGGGCCCTTAGAATGCGGCGCTCAGCCATTCTTGCCAGGTGACCCAGTGGCCTAATGGATAAGGCATCAGCCTCCGGAGCTGGGGATTGTGGGTTCGAGTCCCATCTGGGTCGTTCCTCGTTTTTGCGGCAAGGCTTTCAAAATTCACCAAGAGCTTCCAAGCAGCTCGGCGATGGCTTTCTGAGCCGCTGTTGCTGCACGCTTTTGCAAGCAGTCGCGCCGTTCCCTGCTGGACGCGGGCGCAGAGGTCTGTGGACCCAGGCTGCGGAACGTACAGCAAGGGCTTGCAAGCTCTCATTAGCACGAAAACGAGGGAGAAGTCTGATCAGGCCGGGTGGTGATCGCGCGCATCCTAAACACAACGCGGTCTTGCGCCCGGAGAATGTGGGGCTTGAGGCTGCAGCTGCAGACGCCCCATTAAATAAAGTGCATAGTATTGTGAATGGGAATCTAGAATGCTATTGTGCAATCAAATATTAGTGTTTTTTGTTTCTTCGCAACCTGCTCGCGTATTTGCCTTGCCGACTTCTCTTGGGACCATGGATATGCAGAGCTGCTTCCTTTAACAAGACCTAGAACCAGAGCTGCCAACTTGAATAAAATGTGTTTTTTTTTGGGGGGGGGTAAAACCCCGCCCCACCTAAGTGATCACATGACACGCACACTATTTGAATGGCAGTGTCCATCAACTTTTGGGGGGGCAGCCCCCTCTAATATTTTATTGGGGGGAGGGACAAAAGGACCCCAGCCCCTAGGAGGTCATAGCTTCCAACATTTCTCCAATGAAAATAAGGACGTCCCATTCTAGAATACTATTTATATTATGGACTCTCCTTCCTTGGAGGTCTTTAAACTAAGGTTGGATGGTTATCTGACATGGATGCTCTAGCTGAGATTCCTGCATTGCAGGGGGTTAGACTAGATGACCCTTGGGTCCCTTCCAACTCTTAAGATTCCATGATATCAGCAGCCTTCAAGCTGCCATCCCATTCAGCAAGCAAACTTGCTTTATTGTCACATCTTCACATACTGCTGCTGGATGATCACCTTCCATTTGCCAGTTCACCTACTCCAAAGGGAAAAAAAGCAGGGGGACCAGACACTGCTGAATATCACAGCTGTTGCCAGCTGTGTTCTGCTGGGCAGTAGAAAAGGGTTTTCTCCTTGGCCTGCCCTTGTATCCACTCAGCTACCATGTGCTTTTGCAACATCAGGAGCAGTCTGCAGCCAATGGCGACAGCTGGGGAGGCATCATCCTAAACCAGTGTTTCCCAAACTTGGGTCTCCCGCTGTTTTTGGACTACAACTCCCATCATCCCTAAACAAGCAAGACCAGTGGTCCGAGATGATGGGAATTGTAGTCCAAAAACAGGTGGACCCACATTTTGGAGACACTGCTTTAAAGGAACTGGTCTAATCCATTCAAACCTACCACAATTGTGGGTATACCTCTAGTGATTTCAAGTGTTATATGCACACAGAGAGACAGAGAGTCACACACACAATTTATATATATATAGAGAGAGAGAAAGAGCACGTGGAAACATCATAAAACTGCATTTTTTTGGAGGGATCCTTCCAGGGGCCATAGGCCAGTGTTGGGCAGGGTCAGAGGCCCAGGGAAATGGAGCAACAACTCTTTATCTTGGTACTGTGGGCTCCATTCTGGCTGTACAAAAGGCCAGAGGTTTCCATGGCCCCAACACTTCTCAAGTCAATTTCATCATGTCCCATAAGTAAGTGGTCCTCTGCATATCTTAGGACCGCTAGACACAATCAGTCACAAGATGCAGCACACACACAAACCCCATTTGAATGGCAATGCCTATTGACTTGGGGGAGGATTTTATTGGGGGGTCCTGAAGGGACCTCGGCCCTTGGGAGTTGCCTCCTATGTGTGTGGGGAATCTTTGACTCTCCAGATGGTGCTGAACAACCACTCTCCTCAGCACCAGCAAACATGGTCAATGGCCAGGGATGATGGGAGTTGTAGTTCAGCAATGTCTCTGCACCTGGTCTGTTTGGGGAGAGTTCCTGTGGCATTCCCTTGCTCCTTTCTGCATGGTGCCAGTATTTCATTCTCCTCCTTCTTTTGACTAAACCTCAGTTCAATTAATTTGCTTTTTGTTTTCCCTCTGTTTCCCAAGATAGCTCATATATCTCCATTTTCTCTCATCTTCCTCTTTATACTGTTATTGGCAGCTGGAGGTACATCCCACAGCCCCAATGTTCCTCTTGCCATTCTTCCCATCCTCCAAAATCGTGTTTCTACTCTTATCTGGCTCCATTCGTCTCTCGCGGGCTGTTAAACTGTCACTGGTCTGTTAATAAATCCTTTCATCTCCATAAATGATCTCCCATAGCACTCAGAGGAAGTGGGATAACACTTTCCTTTTTTTTTTTGTATACGCCCCGTGATTCTAGTCCAAAGTGGTAATGGTTCTTTTTCAATATCTTATTTTTCTTCCTCTCCCGGTGAATCACATTTGATCTCTTATCTCCTTTCAATATTTCTTCAGCAGCAGCCATTAATCACCCCTTGTCTGTATTTCCAATTTTCTTTCCAAGTTTGAATATTGGCTCTGATTGTCTTCCTTCTTCTCTGCCAATCATTAATTATTATGGTTAATTGTAATATTCATTCCAGTTTGGCTTCTGTTTACATTTTTTTAATGCTTTGGCAGTTTTCTTGATTCTTTTAGTCCCTTTTTTCCTGTCCACCCCTCCCTGAATTATTTCAGGCCCTTGCTGCCATCGGACCAGGGTTAGTTGGAGGAAGATGCCCCTTGACAGGATTGCAGAGCCAGGCTGTTTCCAGGAACTGTGCCCTAAAGGTGGCCAAGAGACTGATATTGATTAATTGGAAAAATAAAAGATACGATACCCGTTAATTGACTGTTTGGCATCACTCGCAACCTCTGAATGGACTGCTACAGGGCACACACTTAGATAAATATGATAATATCCGGAAGGATTTTATACAAATACACTAGGCCATTAACCTTCACATAAGCATTAAGATAACAAAACTGTACCAATTTCTAGAAGAACGTGTGGGAATGTTGCATAGTGCATTTTTGCGATTTTTTTTTTAATATGTGTCTTTGTTGTTCTTTCCCCCTCCCCTTTACTTTTCTTTTTCTCTGTATTTCTTTTAATGGAAATCACTTCAATAAAATATAAGTAAATAAAACAAACGATGATGATAATAATAATAAAAAAGTTGGGTCTTGCTCCAGGGAGTGACTGATTCCCGTTTCCCCTAAGGATGCCTCTCATTAGCATGAACAGGGGGAAGGGCCAAAAGAGAGAGAAAGGAAGAGAGAGAGAGAGACACTCTGGCTCCCTTGGAGTTTGGAAAAAGATTTCCTTCACAATGACATCCCCAGGTCTTTGGCTCCTGGGCTTCGCGTTGGGCTTCCCCTTCAGCTCTGGGGCAGGTAAGGTGTTGCCAGCAGCCGAGGAGGCCCCGCGGGGACAGACACGCACTCACGCGCTTCCTTGCCTGCTGCCCAACTTTTGCCTGCACCAGCTGCAGCCCTTCCCACAGACGCGGAGGGAATTCGCCTCACAGAAAAGTCGTGCAGCTTTTCTGAGCAAAGTTGTGGAGATTATTATTATTATTATTATTAGCCAAAGTTGATGAGCTATTCTTACTTTATTATTTAGCTTTATTATTATTATTATTATTGGCCAAAGTTGATGAGCTATTATTATTACTATTATTATTATCCACAGTTATTGAGCTTTATTATTATTCTTACTGGCCAAAGTTGATGAGCTATTATTATTATTATGATCCACAGTTATTGAGCTTTATTATTATTATTAATGGCCAAAGTTGTTGAGCTTTTATTATTCTTATTTCACCCCAAAATTATTGAGCTTTATTATTGCAGTATTATTATCACCAATTTTTTTTCTATTAAAAAAATGTTTAGGGGTACTCTCATTTTGACTCAAGAAAATACCATTTTGTAGTTCAAATCGGGAAAAATAAATACAGTAAATGGACAAAAGTACAAAGATTCACAAAATATTTAGGGGTATGCGTCCCCTCAGAAAAAAAGGACTGATTATTATTGCCCAAAGTTGTGTTATTTAAATTATTATTACTGCTCAAAGTTGTTGAGCTAATAATAATAATAATAATAATAATAATAATAATAATAATAATATTCTTGCCCAAGGTTGTTGAGATTTATTATTGTTATTCTTATTGGCCAAAGTTGTTGAGCTATTATTATTATTATCATTGCCCAAAGTTGTTGAGCTGTTATTATTATTATTAGCCCAAAGTTGTTGAGCTTTTATTATTCTTATTATTGCCCAAAGTTGTTGAGTTTTATTATTACAGTGGTACCTCGGGTTACATACACTTCAAGTTACATACACTTCAGGTTACAGACTCCGCTAACCCAGAAATATTACCTCAGGTTAAGAACTTTGCTTCAGCATGAGAACAGAAATCGTGCTCCGGCGGCGCAGTGGCAGTGGGAGGCCCCATTAGCTAAAGTGGTGCTTCAGGTTAAGTACGGACCTCCGGAACAAATTAAGTACGTAACCAGAGGTACCACTGTATTATTGTTGTTATTATTATTATTATTATTATTATTATTAGCCAAAGTTGTTGAGAATGACGTTTTTGAAATATGTTCGTGGAAAATCAGCATAAATGCCAACAAAGGTTGCTGTATGTTCAGATTTTCACGGACATACCCCCGATTTCCAGCCAGACACTACTGCCAACTGCAGTAGTCCGGCTGCGTCCAGAAGATTCCGGACTTGTGGCAACCCTCAACCCCCCCCCGAGCCTTGGGAAGGAACCTTTGCACCTGTGTGCACGCCTGAGGGAGAAAAACCTGTGCACCAGCATCTGGCCTGTTTGGGATGTTAATTCTGTGTGTGTGTGTGTATGTGTGTGTGTTTTTCTGGACTAGCGGCATAGAGACATCTAAATTATGGCAATTGGTGAGGTGGTGAGGCAACACTGTAGGGTTGCCATATTTCAAGAAGTAGAAATCCAGACACAAAGAGTTGTTGAGCTTTTTTTGGACACACATACTTCTCGGTTCTGTTTGCGAATACCCAGACAATTTGCCAATTTAAAATGAAAATCCTTGGGACCCCGGACATGTTCAGGGGGAAAACAGACATATGGCAACCTAGCGCAACAGTGGCCTACGGGATAAGCCTTCGAGGGACTATGACCATTTGTTCCTCAGGCTGGTGAGATAGTGCAGCGAATCCTTAAGCCTCCAGAGATAGGAGAGGAAGGGGGAAAAGAAGAAGAGATAGATAAGAGAGAGAGAGAGAGAAAATTTGCAAAGGAGCTGCTTGACGCCTTCCCTAGCAACACAGCCTTCAACCGAGTGAGACCACTGGTCCATCTAGCCCAGTGTTATCTGCACTGACTGAATAGCTCAGTTGGTTAATAATAAATCATCATAATCATCATCATTATCATCCTATTATTTGTACCCCCACCCATCTGACTGGGTTGTCCCAGTCGCTCTGGGCAGCTTCCAACACACATAAAAACATAATATAGAACGTGGTGCTGATGATGCCAAGGTTGCAGGTTCTATCCCTGTATGGGGCAGCTGCATATTTTTGCTTTTTAAGGGGGTTAGACTAGATGACCATCAGGGTCCCTTCCAACTCTATGATTCCAGCGTTTTGGGTGAAAGACATTCCCAGCCTTCCTGGAGATGCCAGGGTTTAAATCTAGCGCCTTCTGTGTGCAAAGCACACTCTGGCAATGAGAGAGGGCCCTTTCCCAGGCTGGTTAATTTAAGCTTTTCAGCCTCCCACCATTTGGAATTCTACATCCTGCATTTCCACTGATAAGCAGTGTGACAAAAACAACCCATTAAGGTTTTTGCTTTGAGTGAAAGAGGAGTCAAACAAATCTGAAACCTTCTTCATCCCGGTTAAATTTTTGCCTCCCTTGTGCTTGGCTAAACTTGCAGTCTTATGCATTCTTACTGGGGAGTGAGCCTCATTGAAATCTATACAGTGGTACCTCGGGTTACATATGCTTCAGGTTACATACGCTTCAGGTTACAGACTCCACTAACCCAGAAATAGTACCTCAGGTTAAGAACTTTGCTTCAGGATGAGAACAGAAATTGTGCTCCGGCGGCGCGGCAGCAGCAGGAGGCCCCATTAGCTAAAGTGGTGCTTCAGGTTAAGAACAGTTTCAGATTAAGAACGGACCTCCAGAACGAATTAAGTACTTAACCCGAGGTACCACTGTATAAGCAATGCAGGGAGCAAACAATGCAAAGCAGACGGCTGTGCTCCAAGTCACCCAAGTGTATTTTATTTAAAATTAATGTATTAAAATTATTCTCACACACAGATCCCTCCTCCTCCTCCTCCTAATATACATAGCTTAGTGACTATTTTAATATTCTGCAGTTTAAAAATGCTTTTATATAAAATAAAATGTGTGATTCTAGAATGAGGATGACGATACATCGTACACTTTGGGCATTCTTGCACTATGTTCATCAGTTTTGTGCGGGGAGTGGGGCTCCAACAGGAAATTTCCCCATGCCTGGCAGCAGCACTCATAGATCCAGGGCTCCTTCTGATAGAGAAAAGGATCCTGGAGGTCCAGAAAAGTATAAAGCAGAATGCCTGTCTTACATTCTTTTAGGTCAGAATTAGCTAGAGCAGATCAGGCAGAGTGAGTCGTTGCACAAGAGGGGAAGAGCTGTAATTGGAAATATAAAAAGATCAGCATTCGCCTTTTTATCCTGCCTTTCCTCAAAGGACCTCCAAGCAGCATGCATTATTGGCTACCTCCCGAAACAACAACACACATATAAAAAAAGTTCTGAAAATGCTTTTTTAAAAAAGCGTTTTTAAAAACACATTGAATTTTCCATAAGGCTCGCCATCGCCATCTAGTGTCACATTGTATATTGCACTTCAAACCTACTTCAAATGTTTTATTTGCAGCTTTATAGCTGATTCCCTTGTGAGGTTAGGTTAAGCTGAGAGAGAAAGTGACCAGCCCAAGTTCACCCACTGGTCTTTGGAGCTGAGCAGGGATTTGAATCCAGGGCTCCACCTGCCAATACTTTTAAAGCAGTATCATGCTCCTTTAAGCAGTCATGGCTTCTCCCAAAGCATCTTGGTTTAGCAAATGGTGGTTTGCTAAAAGTGCTGAGAGTTGTTCAGAGAGTTGTTCACAGAGCTACTGTTCTCATAGTTCTCTGGGAAGAGGGATTGATTGTTAAACTACCCTGAGAGTGGTAGCTATGGGAGGGGGAACAGGGGTCTCCTAGCAATTCTCAGCACCCACAACAAAATACAGTTCCCAGGATTCTTTGGGAGAAACCACAACTGTTTAGTGATAAAACTGAAGAGTCCTAGGCCCCATCTGCACTAAGGAAAGGTCTATGATTCATTAGAACTCCCTGGGATGAGACTGCGGTGAAATCTAAACACATTTTTTAAAAAAAGCCATGAAAATGCTTTTAAAAAAGTTTTGAAAAATACATTGAATTTTGCATTGCTCACCTTCGCCATCTAGTGTCACATTTGTATATTGCACTTTGCATCACATTTAAAACGCTTTATTTGCAGCTGCGTAGCTGAGTCCTGTGCAACCCTGAACTTTCCTTTTCGCACGGCATGCAGTTGGCTCTTGTGCATATGAACACTTAGCTCCTCTACGGTAAATGGGGCACCCGAGAATATACAGGCAGGAAATTTTTAATGTAAGCACCATCTGATAAAAGCGCAACCCATTACATGACAACCTACCCCTTGGAATCACATGTGATGGACTAAAAAACAGAAATGGTGGGTCTGTTCAATCAAAGGAGTGCAGGGTGGGGAGAAGTGGGCATGGTTAGATGGAAAAGCCACCATTTGGCCTGCAAGGGATTTTCCTCTCCCTTCATGGCAATGTTCTGCCTTCGCTGGCGGTATCAGGGCAATCTTTACTCTCACCAGCTGTGGTCATGGGAAAGAGCATGTCAATGACGATGTCAACTGGCAAGAGACTTCAGAACTGGAGTTAAATCAGCAGACAGAATCAACAGTGGGAGTTGCGAATATTTGTTTGAGTATCTTATGTGTAATATATATATATATATATATATATATATATATATATATATATATATATAATTCTCTATATTGACAATCTAAATGTGGGAAAGAAGGGTTGGAATAATGCAGTCACCCACCCACAAACAATCCTGCTGGCGGGGTAGGGGGTGGGAAAGCTCATTCTCCATGGAACCGGCATAAAACCAGGTCTGGGAAGTTGCCTGTTTTGTATCGCCAGCTTGTGGCAGTAACAAAATACAACTGAGAGCTCACCATCATTGGTTTTTTTAGCTTCCATTAGTAAAAAGGTCAAACCTCCCTAATAAAATTTCCTCCTATTCAGCTGCTAAGAAATAGGCCGCCTGCTATTATAATTGTGCATATTTTTTTTAAAAACACAGTTGCTTATCTACGTGGGAAGGTTGAGTTAAATTACTTGTATGAAGTATTTTGAATTCAAGGTTGTTAATATGTCCAATCAGAGAGTTAACTTGACTGTGGATAAACTAGTTTCAAAGCTTAAACTGCGCTGTTATTTGCAAGCTGAAAGGGGAATACATAAAAGTTGGTTTTGGAGACTGAGAATCCCAGAACTGAAGGTGAGGTGTTAAGCGTTCCTTCTCGGAAATCGATCCAAGCAATGAATGGGGCTTCTGAATAAACACAGTTGGGATCAGATTGTAATTTGTAACAAACGGCAGATGGGACATTACAGTTCGGTTTTTAGGGTTCTCAGACAACTGCCTTTGCATCTTGGGGATCTAAATCTTAGGCAGAAGAATTATTCATCAATATGCAGAGCTGGTGACAGGGCTTAAGCAGAGCAGACGACATTGTCAACAGAGCTTCCTGTGGATGGGAAAATCAAATAGCCATGTTTGTCAGGGACTTTTAAACAATCAGACCAGGATGCAATGTGAACCCTGCTCCCCGGATGCTCCCTGGACATTCAGCATTCTTTTTTTAGAGAGGAGTTTGTTTATAAATCGTGCTTTTAATTTGTAACGAAAACAGGGGGGGAAATAATTCTAGGTTTCCATGCTTCCGCTTGTCCACAGCTGGGTTTTCTTTTTTTAAAGCACACAACGCAATACATTGTTCTGCAGCGCTGAGGCCTGAACTGGAAAGATGCTCGGCTAGCCTAACAGTTTCACCACAGTAGCAATTCAAAGTTATATGGAGGCTCTAAACGGGCTCCCCCAGTCTTGTGCCCCCAGTTGTCCAACTCCAGGGCCCTTGAGCATTGGTACTGCTGCCTGCGGATGATGGGAGTTGTTGATCTGGAGACCCCAGATTAGAGAAGATTGCTCTAGGGCGGGAGAAAATAGACAAATGCCATTGAGTTTCTTCAGTGGCATTCATGGATAGGGTAGTGTTTTAGGAACTAGAAGCTGGCACAGAGACCTGAGACCTGAGGACAGCTGCCCTGATGTAGCAGCTGCCACTCAGTCCTGTTCTTCCAATGAGGTCCCTGACCAAAATACGCCACACAAGGAGAAAGAGGAGGAGGAAAAGGCTGGCTAAGAAGTGGCTGGTCTCCTTATGATTTGATTGTATGATTTGCATTTATTATTATTGTTATTATTTATTGAATTTATATACCGCCCTATACCCGGAGGTTTACCAGATCCTTCAGAGGTAGCAGGACCATTTCAGCGGTGTACAGTGGTACCTCTGGTTACGTACTTAATTTGTTCTGGAGGTCCGTTCTTAACCTGAAACTGTTCTTAACCTGAAGCTCCACTTTAGCTAATGGGGCCTCCCGCTGCTGCCGCGCTGCAATTTCTGTTCTCATCCTGAAGCAAAGTTCTTAACCCGAGGTACTATTTCTGGGTTAGCGGAGTCTGTAACCTGAAGTGTCTGTAACCCGAGGTACCACTGTACAAACGTACTGCATGTAAAATGCTTAAAGGCAAATGCAAAGGAGCAGGGTAATCCCACGAACATCCATGAATCCCCCTTAACATCCCATTAGTCACCAACTTTGACTTCCACTAGGAAACTTAAATAAACACAGTTGTGCTCTTCTCCCATAGTACGTTAAGGCCTTGCCATAGAAGGGAAGAGTGATTGCTGCACCCATGGAACTTGGATCGTTGCTCGAGTTGCATTTTAACCCCTCCCTCCCTCCCTCCCTCTCTCTCTCTCAAATGCAGGGCCCCTGCCATATGCTGGAAAGTCTATCCAGCCGTTCAGCAAAGACATGTATGGGTTCATTGGCTCCACACCAAGCCAGAGTAAGTCTCCACTAGGAGGCGGCAGCACTGAGGACCAGACGCTGCCTCCAGAAGACGTGGGGAAAGGGAAAGCCGAACAGACGCACCTGCTGTCCCGGGACAAGAAGAAAAAGGTCAAATATTCAGTAGAGAACCACACAGGTTTAAGGAAGGAGCCCATTCAGGATGCCAAGGGCTTCCCTTCCGAGAGCCGCCAGGAGAGCATTCTCCCTGCCATTAACTTCAGTCAAACAAACCGAATGCACACGGATAGGCTGCAACTGCAAGCAGCCAACAGCATCTCTGCCTACTTCCGGCCCCCTGCCTATTCCCATCGCCAGGGTAGATTGCTGGCAGAAGCTCACCCTTTCAAGAACGCAGGGTCAAGCCCCGGGCAACGTTCTGGAAGTTTGGATCGCCTCCATCGGCCTGGCAAGATCAATCCCTATGACAAGCCCAGCCGTTTGCTCGGAAATGCCACCGATCCCTCCTGGCTCACAAACCGACAGGCGTCAAGCTTGCCGTATCACCACAGTGTCTCAAAGAACGGTAAGGAATCAGGGCTTTGCTGCTCACCTTAAGTCCATTTACAGCTTTAGGCGGCAATCCTAAACCCCTCTCACACTAGCTTGGGAGTGCCACTGATTTTACTGGTGCCTACTTCCAAATAAGGGACGTGGGTGGCACTGTGGGTTAAACCACAGAGCCTAGGACTTGCCGATCAGAAGGTCGGCAGTTCGAATCCCCGTGACAGGGTGAGCTCCCCTTGCTCGGTCCCTGCTCCTGCCAACCTAGCAGTTCAAAAGCACGTCAAAGTGTGAGTAGATAAATAGGTACCACTCCAATGGGAAGGTAAACGGCGTTTCCGTGCGCTGCTCTGGTTCGCCAGAAGCGGCTTAGTCATGCTGGCCACATGACCCGGAAGCTGTACGCCGGCTCCCTTGGCCATTAAAGCGAGATGAGCGCCGCAACCCCAGAGTCGGCCACGACTGGACCTAATGGTCAGGGGTCCCTTTACCTTTTTACTTCCAAATAAGCATATGTACGATCAGGTTTTTAAGCTCAGAAGGTTGTGAGCCTTAATTGGACCTCCCATGTAAAACAGCTCATTCATTTTCAGTTTATTCTATTGGATAATAGCGGCTTCATTTTCCCTAGCATTTAAATACCATGCACAATATATCCCACTGCAAGTAGTACGTATCATGGTAGCATCTGCCACTCCCAGTAGCAAATGCTGTAGTAAACGCTGATCAAATTAATGCTTCAAAATAGCCAGAGTAGTAAGTATACAAGCCGCTCGCTTCCTGCTTTTCATTTCAAAATAGCTGCGTGAACCCAGTACAGATCCGATCGTTCCCCACATACTTATGCATTTGTCAGCTTAAGGCCCATTTATTTTTGCAGGCCTTCGGAGCATAGCAGGAGCTGTCTATTTGTCTAGGACTCAGCTATCCAGCTGCAAATAAAACATTTTAAGTGTGCCTTAAGTGCAATATACAATGTGACACTAGATGGCAATTTCTGTGCACTCTGGTTTCTGTCATGGTGTCCCATTGTGCTAGAAGCAGTTTAGTCATGCTGGCCACATGACCTGGAAAGCTGTCTGGACAAATGCCTTCTCCCTCGGCCTGAAGAGCGAGATGAGTGCCACAACCCCAGAGTCGCCTTTGAGTGGACTTAACCATCCAGGGGTCCTTTACCTTTTACCTTTATACGATCGCACAGGTAAACCATCAGGAAAACAAAACAGAGAATCTATATATGCAGCTGTGCTTGTTTGCTGTTAGCTTTCTGCCAGACAATGCAAGGCTTGAACACATCCAACTAAGCTAATGGCTTCAAAAGGTCTGAGAAAGAATGAAATTGGCAAGGCTGACAATGGAGCAAATGAATGAAAAAACAACAAGTAGTTGTTAAATACATGATGACACGGGATTTGCTTCTTGACAAAGGTGTCTTGGCAGGCAACAAGCTTTACAATTACAACAGACAATTGAAAATTCATCTTGTTTTCTAAAACATATATTACCAGGAGAAATGAACTCTGGCTTGAATCCTGATGTTTTTTGTGTTAATGGAGCAGAGCTCATGGTACATAATACATTTCTACCCTCTACAGCCCCCTGCAATGTTTGTATATCTCTGGTCCCAGGGACCGGGCAACTATTGAAATTGGAGCAAGATGTTCCACAAAGTTCTGTAGGTGGTGGAAATCGCTTCCCTCCTGTGCGAATGGAGGAACAACTTACATTTATGTGAAATTCAATGGATACTTAAGAAGTCAAAAACAAGCTTCATTGGGGAAGGGAGGGAAACCAACCAGAATCATGCTGCAATTGTTTAGTTCATATGCAAATTAAACATATGGATTTGGCAATTAATATGGGCTCAAGGTTTAGGAACAAAGTCTATGCTTGGTTTCAGCCTTTTGATAAGTGTTCTGTTAGGCATTTGAAAGTATTGTAAGGGTACAGTATTATATATATATATATATATATATATATATATATATATATATATATATATAAAAAATATATTCCAAATTTTTTATTAGTTTTCACAGTATTATAAACAAACAAACAAACACACAAAACAAACAAACATAAATCATAGCCTTATTGAAAATTACAGTTATTAACTTTGTTAAGTGACTTCCTTGCTTCCCCTTGGTTGAATTTCATTGCATGTCCTTTTAACGTTTTCCAAATCCCAATTTTTTATGAAATTTAACTTAAACATTAACATCCTTAGATCTTCACCTTATGGAATTAAACATATTAATTCATCACTTAACATAAATAAAATCCTAAGCCCATTAAGTATCTGCAAGCTGTTTTCAGTTAGTTTAACTTAGCAAATTTAACTAAATAATCATTAAATTTATTCCACTCTTCCTGATACTCCTCCTTCTGGTCGCGGACTCTTCCTGTTAGGTCAGCTAGCTCCGAAAAATCCATCATCTTCATCTGCCATTCTTCTATTGTTGGTAATTCTTGGGTTTTCCACTTTTTAGCTAACAAAATACGAGCAGTTGTGGCATACAAAAATAATTTAACATCTTTCTTGGGCAATTCCAAACCTGTTATTCCAAGAAGAAAGGCCTCTGGTTTCTTTATAAATGTATATTTCAACATTTTTTTCAATTCATTATAAATCTTTTCCCGGAAGTCTTTCACCTTGGGACAGGTCCACCACATATAATAAAAGGTTCCTTCCTTTTCTTTACATTTCCAACATATATTGTCACAATTATGATATATCTTTGCTAATTTTACAGGAGTCAAATACCATCTATACATTATTTTCATTATATTTTCCTTTAACAAAGTACATGCGGTGAACTTGACCCCTTTCTTCCACAATCTTTCCCAATGCTCAAACATTATATTATATCCTACATCTCTTGTCCAATCTATCATCACAGATTTAACTTGTTCATCTTTTGTATGCCACTCCAACAATAACTTGTACATTTTAGATAAATTTTTACCTTTAGTATCCAACAACTCCATCTCCAACTTAAATTTTTCAAAAGCAAAACCATTTTTCTTATCCAATTTATACAATTCATTGAATTTATACAATTCATTCAGTGATAAAGGGTACAGTATTATAAGCACTGAATAGCCACGGCCCCTGCTCTGGAAAAGCTGAAGCTGAACAAATTACTGCAGTGATTTCTTAATATGTTTTTTAAGCCGGAAAAGCAGCTGAAAATCTTAGTACAGGTACTACTTCTGGGTTAGCGGAGTCTGTAACTTGAAGTGTTTCTAACCTAAAGCGTTTGTAACCCAAGGTACCATTGTATCACTTTGAAAATGCTCACATACCCCTTAATTTTCTGTGTGTAGTTCGTGTGTAGTCTGTGAAATGACTCAACTGTAGCTATTTAAACACATTCAAAGTTCTGAAGGGATTGTGGAATCATAGAATTGTAGAGCTGTAAGGGACCCCAGATATCATCTAGTCCAATGGATTCTCTTCCTCAGCTTCCCACCCCTCCCTCCATCCCTACAGAATTTCTTACTCACACCCACAGGGGATCTTATCTTTTGCTTCACTGGGCAAAAGCCTCTCCAGATTCTCCAACTCCCCTCTCCCTGTAAATGAGCCTTCTTTGGCTTCATGGGGAAAGGGGAAGGACGAAGCTTGCAGCTGCCACTCACTTTTTCATCTTTCTCTCCGGGTAAAGACCAGACATGCTGGGAGCCTCAATTATGCTCCTCTGCTGGCTTCAGCCTGGGTAGAAACCCTGCCTAGAAACCTTTAAAGTTCGCTTTTCAGCTCAAGTTTCTCTGCTGTGTGAGATCTGTTGCATTTGGGTCTTCTGAATGCATCTGCACACATGAGAGTTTTTGTTTGTTCCAATATTTTTTTTTTGAGAGAGAAAAAATCCAATTAGTGCATCAGGTCAGCATTCTGATATCACAACAGGAGGTACTGGAAGTTTGGTGGCTGCTAGAACACCCTAGGAAAACGAATGTCTTTAGAGCCATTAACAAACTGGTCTGCTCCACTGCTTAGTTGCTTGGGTAAGACGGGCTTCCATTCCTTCCTGCTACGGAGCTGCTCAGTGTTAACTTTCTGTACATCCATGGGACTCTTGTTCTTGCTCTAGATGCTGACAATACAGAGGTGTGCCTGACAGACTGCAGGAGGGAACATGAAGAGGTGGAGGCGTTCTGCAGCAGCGAATTCGGTAAGATCACCCAGCTCCAACTAAATCGGTCATACTTCGGTTACATACAAGTCTTACTTCAGGCTTGGGGCAATTTCAGCAACTGTTTTCTAGCACTCCCAAAAGAGTTTTCTTTCCACCCAAGAGAGGAGTTGTCCCTCTTTCCAGAGTCAGGGCTAGCACAAGCCTCCAACTTACTTGAATGTTAACGTTTTAGTTTTATCATTGCCATTGCTAACATTATTGTCAACCCCCAAAGGGCAGAGTAGAAATATAGAAACACATGGAAATACATTTCAAAGTACTCAGTAGTAGTTTTTTTCTCTGTGCATGTTCTTACAAAGTGCTCCTTGACATGCTTTTACTTTTGACCACCTAAGATACCACGGGAACCCCTGGGTTTCCGTGGAATGCCCCCAGGGGGTCGGGGGCCCCATCTCTTTGCCTTCCCCCAACTAATTTTTTTGTCATTTTTGCATGGAAATATCACAAATATTATGGTCTGGTTTTTAGCATACCTAAAATCCTTTGCTTGTTAGGGGCTACCCCACAATTTTGCAACGTTAGTGCTGTTTGAATTTTTATCCAGCGTGGGTACTGTAAAATGGCTTCATTTCTTCAGCAGATGGGAAGGTCACATCGAGACAGAAATCTGTTGTAGTTGTGGTTTGCAGAGGCTGCAATTTATCAGGCTGTATTTTTGAATACCCACAGGTTGGCCTCATATTTTACTATGAATAATGTATTCAGTTGTTGAATTAAACTCACCAATTGTAAATTTTTACTATTTTTATTAGTTCTAACTTTGACATTTTAATTAGTTTTTATGCTGTTTTTTATTGTGGTGAGCACTGTGCAGCGAACTTATA
The DNA here is from genome assembly GCF_027172205.1 of Podarcis raffonei. NCBI lineage: Eukaryota > Metazoa > Chordata > Lepidosauria > Squamata > Lacertidae > Podarcis > Podarcis raffonei. The sequence continues at coordinate 23,387,611 of NC_070603.1, forward strand.
TTGAAAAATAGTTTATAGAGTGTTATAAGCAGCTTCAAACAATTGAAAAATTAGTACCGGCTAGCTATCAATGACGTGCTCCTCTCTTTTTTAAAAAGTGGTGAATGGGATTGTTCATGATGTCATCATGGTTCATAAAGGAACGAGTTTGGTGACACTCTTGGTGAGCAGCAATGGACTGTACAAGATAAATCGCCTGTACTTCACCCCTGATGGCTTCTTCTTACGAGTTCATATGATGGTTGTGGATACCTTGAACTGCAGTAAACCCTGTCCGGACTTTAAACTTGGTAATGTACCACAGCCTTTTCTCTTCTAACTCAGCCCAAGTTAGCAGGGCCAGGCAAGGAGAGAGAAAAGAATAAAATGCAGAAACAATGTGTTAATTTTTGCTAAAGAAACTTCCCTAGTTCTTTTACAACAGTGTTTTCTGAACTTGGATCTCCAGCTGTTTTCAGACTACAATTCCCATCATCCCTGACTACTGGTCCTGTTAGCTAGGGATGATGGGAGTTGGAGTCCCAAAACAGCTGGAGGGTCAAGTTTGGGAAACCATACCTGCAACCTTCTGCATGCAATGCAGATGTTCTTGCACCGACCTACTTAACATTCCCGCCACAACATTCAAAAGCCACTCAAGTTGTGTATACAGTATTTTAGATTTTAATTACACCAATAGGTTGTTGTTGTTTTAAAAAAGCGTGAGGTTTCTATTTCCCCAAAGCTTCTTGAGTTAATCAAACTGAGCTTGTTGCATATGGGATTAGGTAATGAACGACAAATGGCCCTTGCAGTTATGGTCCCCTGGCCTCAGCTAATGCCATTTTGGCAAGTTAAACACAAGTGCTCTTAATATGGGGTCCCTCAGCTCGGGCTTTAAACAGGAAGATGGAATACTGCTGAAGACTTGGTTGGCGATGCCAACCTCTCAGGCGTTAATTAGCCGCATAATCAAGTTAAGTGTAAAATGCAGAACCTCAAAATGTGCCCTGCACCACGTTCGCTGCCGAACATCCAGAAGGCACCCATGATGCTTGCTGTTTTGCAGGAAGCAGATACATAATGATGGGTCAGATCTACCACAGGAGAAGACAGCTGCCGGCAGTTCTGCAAGAGCATGTCAGAGGGCACCTGAGGCCAGGAGACGGGCTGCTTTGGAGGGGCAACAGCTACATGAAAAGGTTCAACAGAAGGCGGCATCAGAAAGTTCAACAGGCAGCTCACACCAAATGTGGGTGAGGATGTACAGTTCCTCTGGGACTGAAGCAGGTTTGCAGCTGTTAATTAGAAGCAGCCATGGCTTTTCCAGCTTCTCTGGAAAAAGGCTCCAGGTCCTGCCAAAATGGCGGGAGGTTTTTTGTTTCTTTTGCTGTGCATCCTAATGACTAACCAGGTTATTGAGACATGAGCTTTCATTGGCTTCAGTAATCTACCAGCCAACACAAAATCCACAACAAACCTGTTTGCATCTCAAGATTGAGCTGCGATTCTGGAATTTACTACTGTTCATGGTCAACGCATGCTTTGAATTTCTTACTCCCTTTCCTGTTTATAACGTACTTTCACAGCGGTATTTCTACCTGTCTCTAACCATAGTCCTTCAGTGGATTACATATTTCATCAAAACTGATTATTTTCATCTCCTGGGCAAGTTTCTACAGGTGCAAATCAACATGACAAGAACAGTTCTAAGCTGAAGATTTATGCGAAAATGATGAAACGTGATAACACAGGCACACTTGCTTCTTACCAGGCATCTTCCAGGTTGTGGTCCTGAATAATTTCATTCTCAATTCTTAAAATTAAATCAAGTTTAGGCATCTAACTATTCCAATTAGCTTGCCTGCTATGTACTTTGCTTGATCAAAACTACGGTTTGTTATTACCCAAACTCTGCAATAAACAGCATAGGAAATGCAAGCAGTCTACAAAAACAGCTCGAACGGAAAATCAAATGATGGCTGAAGTCGCCAGCAATATGCATGCTTCCATGAGAAACAAACAGTTTTGGGCATTAATATTGGAGAGTTCACGTTTTAAAATATGATACATTCTTTGGCACGATCAGAAGTGCATGTGATTACAAATAAACAACGTATAGAATTTTAGCTCCAAGTAAACCTGCTTATGGAATTGGGCTTTCCCAATTCCACATCCCCACTATAGTACTTTGGAGAGTGGGTTTTTAGCACAAGCCATGCCATTATTTACCTTCCTTTTTGCTTGTTAACAGAAGTAATTTATGGTGGGAGTTTCTGCTGACCTGAGAGTACACAAAGCTTATGCAGTCATATTCATCCTCAAGTTCAAATTTAATAGCCACGAACTAAGCAGAACATTGGGTGAATGTTGTAGCTCTCAGGCCAGAAGGTAAGTGTCTTCTGTTAATAGATATTTCCCCCCAGGCAATTGTACAAAGAAATTAGGCACATATGAATCATAAGCAAAAATGCAAAGTTACCTGCTTTGGGGGCAGTTTCACAACTGATCTCACAAAGGCAACTGCCTTATGTAGAAAACAATGCATTCAAACATTTTGAGGAAACATTGAGAGTTGATAACTGAATGTTTCGAGAAAACTAGGCCTATGTTCTCAACAACAGCAATGTCTCCAAGATGTAGTTACTATTAAGAGAAAGCAATATTGTTATCAGAACGGTCCAATTTAGTAACAGGGCATATGTATGCAATGGGAAAAAATGCAGCTCTTCGGCTCAAGTTTCAGAAGGAAAAAAAAAAGACTGCTTGATGAGAGATGGAAAGGGAATGGAAGGCTTCATAAGCACTCTCTGCCATTGTAGGGTTTTGGTGTTTTTTAAAAAAGCTCTGTCTGGAATTACCTAGGAGAGCTGCAACCTTATACCAGCAAAACAATTCAGAAATGTCTCCTCGTTAGATCTGTCATGATTTCATAACAGGTTAATGCATTTTATTAATGGAAGGAAAAGAGTTGGTTCAGATTGTGTGGGGAAATGGCACACTTACAATCAAGATGTCAGAATTGAATTTTTTCCAAGATATCTTGAATGAAGGCATTTTATTTTGTCAAAAGGAGACTTCCTGGCAGCAGCCCAGACCAGTGGGAGGACAGGGGGCAGCCTGCATACAACTATTCCCTACATTTATTCCATTAGACTATTTTCTATAATTAACTCAAATCTAAATGCCTACAATGCCAGATTCTTCCATTACCAGTGGAAAGGATGAGCTGTTATAGGACCAGTGTAGTTTTAAAACTTGCTTCCTAGAAAAGGCAAATACCTATTTTGATTATATCAGTATGAGGTAGCTATTAATGGACCTGTATTAAACTAATTATAAAAATGATGTTCAGAGATCCTCTTAATTGCTTTGTAGAGCTTGCTGCTTTGGAGAGCTTAGTTCTACTTCCATGGCATTTTATTCTTGTGTATGTGAGAGGTCTTTCCTAAAGCCTCATGGCTTCATGACAGAGGTGAGATTTGAACTGGGGATTTCCTGTAATGCAAGCGCTTGGTAGAATCCTATACACTAAAACACTTAGTAAATCCTCTAGGACAGACTTCTGAGTAAACGTGTTTAAGATGTGTCTATCTTTTCCTAACATTCAAACACTCCGATAAGGATTAGTGCTACATATACTGAAGTTTGATGAAAGCAGACTTGGAGGTGAAGAGAGTAACATTAAAATGCACCAATAGCTGGTGAACTCAACCCTTTGCTTTATCTGAAATGTTTGGCTTTTGTGTGTGTTTATTTTCTTTGGAAATGCAACTCAACAGATTCCTTGTTTACAATGTAAACTTGTAAAAGCATCTGAAACTCCAAACATTCTTCTTCCCAGCAGTTTTGAAAATGCTGTTTTGCATGATGTGGTAAGAACAGGTAAACTCCCCTCATTTCTGCCTCTCGATTCCTGTTATGAGTTGGAAAACGAAAGGAGTGACATCAATGTCCATATCTATCTATGTAAATTTCTTTGGAGAGTACTATCCCCCCTTTAACAGTATTAGCTAATTTCCTACGTAGTCAGACTAATATGTCTAACGGTACACGTCATAAAAAACTATGGTGAAATATAGTTGCTTCTCTTCCTTGCTTTTAGCGTACTGTCACAAATACTTGAAAACACTGGCTGCATTTCAGCTTAGGTTTGTTCTCTTTCTGTGAAAAAGACAACTCTGGTTGTACTTGCACTTACCTTTTTCCTTCCAGCGGTATCTAGATTGGATTCTTGTCCCCACAGTAACTAGTTCACTTTGGGTGTGTTTACACAGTATGTTCTTCCAAGATGTAACCACTTCTACCTGCTGCGGGACTGTGCACTGAGAAAAGGAGCTAGCATACTATCCATGACACAGTAGTTATATTTATTATGAGTAAAACCCCACCAAATGTCATTAATAAAACTCTGGAAAATGTTCTTGCGGATTTACATGCCAATTACTAAGAAGAGAATTACTTCAAAGTAAAATAAAATTTAGAAGTGCTGTTGATGTGAAATCAAAAGTAAGTCGTGCTCCACTAAATGTAACAGAACAATGGCTGTCTTTGGATGCAATGCTAAACCATGATTTAGCACTAAAAGGACAAGCCTAGCCTCCTCCTGGGCTCTCCTGCCATGCAGCTAAGGTTTTAAATTAACCAAGGTTTCATGTGTTGTCCAAACCAGGGATCATGGTTTAACACTAATTATGCTTACCTTCAAAACTAAGAACTGCATACCGTGGGTTACGAAGTGGGCCTGTTCAACCATAAATGGTAAAGGGACCCCTGACCATTAGGTCCAATCATGGCCGACTCTGGGGTTGAGGCACTCATCTCGCTTTATTGGCCAAGGAAGCCGGCGTACAGCATCCAGGTCATGTGGCCAGCATGACTAAGCCGCTTCTGGTGAACCAGAGCAGTGCACGGAAACGCCGTTTACCTTCCCGATAGAGCGGTACCTCTTTATCTACTTGCACTTTGACGTGCTTTTGAACTGCTAAGTTGGCAGGAGCAGGGCCCGCCATAGTTTGTGTTAAATCATGACCCTCAGGTTAACTGTGATCCAGAGTTAACTATAAGCGGAAGCAAAAGCTTCCAAACTTCTGCTCTCAGCCATGTGGAAGGGTATGTGGTAGCCCAGGAGGCTAGGCTTATTCTCAAAGCTCTAAAACATGATTTAGTGTTATGTCTGAATGCAGTCAACCTTTGAGATTGGTAAAATAAAATGGTTGACTATGCAACTTAAAACATGTATTTTTGTTTTTAAAAATGTTTAAGAGACCAGTTGCATATGGTCCTTGCTTACAGTGATCATTCATTAAAATCCACTAAATGTTGTGTTTTGCCACAGTGGTAGAAATGTTCTGCAGCTGTTCAAAGGCAAACCATTCCAACTTAAGACTCCATAAAGAGGCCCTAACCCGTCACAAAACAAAGCACCTAATGAGAAGCTTTTGAACTCCATTTAGACATGGAACACCAAATCCTTCAATTTGACTGAGGAGCTGCGATTAAAAAGGGACCTCAGCTGGCTCATTTTACATAATACCCATGTTAAAGAGATATGTCTCAGTAAGTGAACATACATTCTGGAGTTTTAATAATGCACTGAGATGTTCGGAAACAAATCAAATATTCTGCACATTGTTTCATTAAAAAAAACTGAGTAAAGTATAATTTTCTTTATTCCTTTTACAGAAGTGGTATTTAAAATGTACACACATTACACTGGCTCATAAATAAAACTTTTTCAAAAAAACCCCCAAAAACTAAAAATTACCATAGTAGTTACAGCTAAGAATTGTCTTCATATATTACAAAGCAGTAGGAAAAATGATGAGGCTTGGTAAAAAGTGTATGAAAGTAGCATTTTCCTCATTTCATAATTATTTATATGAAAAATTCCCCCAAGAATTACCGCACAATATGGCAATGCCAAGTGCTACATATGTTATTTTAAACAACTGATGTTTCATTAGGAATTCCACCAAATCTGATGTCCAACAACATTCCTTTATTTGTCTAAGATGAAATGCCCTATTATGTACAAAAAAGTTATTCTTCAGTTTGTCACAATTTGTTAAAAACAGTGCTCTATTGCCTACGGGTAAGAAAGTTCATTTCTCAACATGGTTTTTTTTTTCAGTGTCAGCCATATGTATGAATAATACAGAAATATTGTGAAGAGACAATATCTGTAGGATTAAGGATGAAAATTCTCCTGTTTTTATAAACATAATGCATACAATATGTAGCATATTTTTTTGTAAAAAGTCCTAAGACAACATAGCCTAAAACACAAATACTCTTTTTTTCCTATCTTCTAAGAAGCATAAATGGATGCTCTTTTCACAATGAACAATTAACTTCCTTTTGATTTCACATTGGTTAAAATGACAGCATCTATATACAAAAGCGAAGGCTTTCGTAGAGAAAATTAACCCCAAAGTATTTGTACACCTGAGCCTGTACTTAGTAAGAAAATTGTGGTTGATCGCAATGTCTAAGAAAGTAACAGAAAAGGTTCTTGCATAGCAGGGTGAAGTTAAACCCAAGGAAAGCTTATCCATAATCAGATAAATTCCAGATCACAGAAGGGCAAAATTGTGAATTAGTGCAAAATCTAGTTAACACAGGTGTAGAGCTACCAAAACCAACTGCTGCTGGTTTATAATATACATATTTAAACTGTCATCAACAGCAAGTGTGATTGGTTGGAAAAGCAATTTTTAAAAAATCTGCAAAGCCTCTCTTTCTGTTGGCTTTCATCTTTTTACACACCTTTCCTAGTAAAGAAGCCACAAAAATGAAACACAGTTTTGAGACCGTTATTTATCCTGACATGATCATTTGCTCCATGTTATCTCACTTTGCAATGGACAATGACAACTCTTACACAACTCCTTCATCATCAAGGCAAAAGTTGTGGCACCACAGTAGAATTTTATTACATTTGATTAAACATAAGGAAAACCACACTGAGGGGTTAGTCCACCTTCCTACTTTTCCCTTCCATACTATCTCAGGATTGTTACAGTTCAGAACAAACCTCCAAAACCTCACGAACAGGTTAGCGAACATTCAAAAGACACCTACATCTGTGGAGAGAACAATGATCTCCATTTATTTTGTTTCATATACATCCATATTTTGAATTTTTAATACAAAAAGGAGAAGGGAAAAAAAATTAAAATCTGACAAATGTTTACAAACAAGATACCTTCGAATAGATTTTACTCGTATCAGTCCGGTGCAGAGTAAATGACAAATTGTACTGTTATATTCAAGGCAACAAAGTCTGTAGTACATGACCACTTAGCCCAACTTTTATGCAAGCTTAATTGTTTTCTTCTACCATGAACGATAAACTCATTGTTGATTCCCAGTTTGTTTGTGCACATGTGTACATAGCAGCTCCTTTCATAGAAAGAAAAGACATTTAGAGGTCATCTTGTACTTTTAGCTACAGGAACCATGGTAAGATACAGAATGGGTTACATTTAACCAGAGCTGGGGCTTATAAGAAAGAAAGAAAAAGCTGACAAATGAGGGCAGCAATAAAAAAGCGTCCTTTTGCAACAATAAATAAATACAGTCAAAACTTCTCTGTGTGGACTTTAAACCAGCTTCTTCACTGAAGAACAGATGTGGCATTTCTATGGGGTTAGGACTTGACCCCATTTTACTGTATCTTGTTTTCTCTCGCTTGTTTTCCTCTCTCGTCCTTTAATAAAACGTTTTCCTGTTTCTGTCACAATTTGATCTTGACAAGAAAACGATGCTGCTGAATTTCATTCTTTTGTCCTTTGGACAAAATCAAGCCAAGAATATAATCTGATGCGACTGATAAAAATGCAGTTTACATCAAGACCTTGTCAGGACACCCTGACTTAAAAACCACTGGCTTTTCCAATTTAAAAATAAAAATAAAATTCAGACAACCAGATTCTTGCTCTTTGTGTTAGGGTAACACGTGGAACTTTAAGAAGTTGTAGACTGCAGTTTGTTGTTATGAGACCTGCAGAATGCAGAAAAGGGGAACAATTAAGCACCCTTCATTTAAAGAGATCTCAGTTGTTTCAAGTGGATGCCAAGGGCCTGTCACTCAGCTGGAAATGCAGCCATGCTGCTGTTCCCCTTCATCTTTCATAGGCAAACACCATATACACCACCTACATAACCACTTTCAGTTGTGTATAAAAGCACATGATGTTCAATGGAAATATAAAAATAATAATCCAGAAATGTCACATGATACTCAGAGTGAGGTACATATTATATGTAGCCAATTTACAATGCTTTGGTAGGTGTTTAGAGAAAAGTATATTTATTGGCAGAACATGAATTTAAAATATCACATTTTGGTTAGAATTCATCAAAACCTCTTTTGGGAGTTTTTTTTTTATTAAAACTGATTATTACATAGCTTCCACTGCTATTACTGGACTTCATTTTGACACAGTATTCAAAGAACGGATCATTTTATTTTCTGACATAGCTGCTAGCCAACGGCAGCTTCCACATTAAAGCGCAGTTTAAAAGCGAACAGCAAGTATGGATTTGTTTTTGTTTTTAAAAAAGTGATTTAATGACATGGTACAATGAAAAAGTAAGCCAAACATCCAGTTCTGATTCCAGTTAGAAAGGTCAGACTAAAGTTATCACAATCTGCAAAAAAAGAACATGGGTGGTGTAAATGAAGCAGCAATGGGAGTCACAACCAAACAGTAAGTGCTGGTAATAAAATAAAGGATGAGACAAAACTAATGACAATCTGAATGGGTGTCAACTCAACTGCTGCTTTCCGCTCATGTTACTATTGCCTTATTTTGGCCTTGCTGGAAAACTACCGCGAATGAAATGTAAGAGCACCTACAGATACACTAAGAATCAGGGAGCAACAGTGCTGCGGCAGAAGTAGACCTTAACCTTTGCACTACTGATCTTTAAAGCAACAGGGGAAGGGCTGGAGCAGACACAGACAACATCACTGAGAATCACCCTCATTCCCCACTAAAAGTGACTCTCATTCTCCTGGAACCAGGAACTCTCCACAAATTTCTTCACTAGAGGGAAACCAAGCGTATGATTAAGTCAAGGTTGGGCCCTTAGATCTCCTTGGTTTATAACCGAAGAGTTCATCAGCAGGTACTTTGTTCTGCTGTATTTGTAAAATAAAATGAAAAATCTTTAGCACTTTCGACAGGAAGCAAGTCCCACCGATTCCTGAGCACACCCCCCGAGACTGATAGAACTTTGGGGGCACAATCTGCCTAGGTAGCCAAAAAGGGTTTTTGCCTGCCACTCCCAATATTCAAAGGCGCTATGCAAATTTTACACCCTCCTCATTATACCGTACACCGTTTCTGATTTAAACAAAACTGCTCTGCCATTTCACGAGGATTGCACAACTGGTTTGACAAAACCTTAAGCTAGTTGTGCACTCGTTCTACATTCACTGCTGAAGGTTTACTTTCACAGCAAAATGTGCGGGGAGAACCAGACATTCAAAAAGTTGAGCATATAAATTGTTAGCAATAAACATGTATGCCATGCACACTTAATAGAAAAGCGTGCTAAGGGGGAAATGGCTACTTACCTGCTTGCTTTGAATCCTTTTAGTTTCTGTACAAAGAATGATTCGAGAACCTCTGCACACTGATAAAAAGGGGAATCACTTGGATTGTAGTAACGACAGTTATCAAAAATTTTGGTCATGTCAGCCACAAACTCGGTCACCTTCTTGTAGTAACGTTTCAGTATTCTTTCTTCCATGGTGGAAAGGTCTTCAAAGTAAACAAAGGTGTTTTTTTAATTAAATAAATAAATAAAATGTCAGTAACCTATAGAATTCATCTCATACACTGAAAACAAGTAAGAAAAGCAACACTTTATAACAGTTAGTAATAGGAAGGTGGAGTAGAGAACAGGATGGAGAAGGGGAGGGGAATGTATTATCATTAGCTACAAATATGCAGATTTTTAAGAAATCCATGAAGTCACTGTGGAGAATTTAATAAGCTCGCTGACATTCCTAATGGAGATCACTTGGTTTTTATACCCTTAATTTTCAGCTTTGGCTTTCCTCATTTTTTTATCACTCAAAGCAATTAGTGCACATAAACATGCTTAATTTGCAGCTCATCTACTCCTGCTGACTGCTCCCTATTTCAATTAATAACCTTGGTTGACTGCTTCAATTAGTTGTCACTGAAATGCACATGCAATCACACAAAGAGCAGACTGTGATGAAGGACCCAGTTCTGTAACTGCCATAGTAACAACCGAGGACGAAATGAAAGCGGCGAAAAGGAGAAAGAGGGTACGTGTACACCTTCTCGTCACAAGAAAATAGTGATAAATAATAGTCAGGAAATAGAAACATTTCTCAAATTCTACGTGAACAGTATTTCCTCAACATACACTTTCTATCACAAACTGCAAAGCTTTTTTATTATTATTAAAAACTTGCTCTAGTGGAAGTCTTTGCACAGGCTTCTGCTAGTGGGAGTTGTTAGTTGAATCCTGCAGTTTGAGTAGGAAATCAGATTAAAATATGCTTATGTAGGACCAAATTTATTCCTAATTCAGAATATAGAATTAGCACATGAACTTTAACTTATTTAGGGCACAACCTGCCAGACATTAGAGCTAGGCCAAGCACAGATGTAGATTTATCTATGTAACTAAGACTGCTTTACTCTAAGTTAACGGTGCTGTCACACAGATGTCCTGCTAATGGTCTTTCAATAAGCTTCTGGTTGGCCACCGTGAGACCATGTTGCTGGCCTTTGGCCAGACCCAGCACGACTCTTCTTTTGTTCTTAACGTCAGGATCTCTGTTAGAAGACTTTAAGGCACTGGGGACAGGTTATTTGAAAGACCATGTTCTCTCACATTGTCTGTCACCTTTGCTCTTCTGCCTTCACAGACACCACTGACTGGGCCACAGAAGAGGGCCTGATTCGGTGGTGGCATCAAGGATGAGGACATCCTCCGTCGGCTCCGTGTTTTATAGCAAATACTCCAGACATCCTCATTTTGTCAGGATTTTGGGTTATTCTAACTTTGTACCCTACACTTACAAACGGCTTTCATGTTGCACTGTTTTCTAATTCTTAGTTATGCTTTATTACAATCTCGTTGCAATTTTATTGTGTGTGTGTGTGTGTGTGTGTGTGTGTGTATTCAAACCATATGGTGAGCCACCATGGTGACCCTTGTAGTAGAAAAGTGGGATACAACTCTCTAACAATTTTTTAATTGGTTTTTAAACAAATACAAACGCAATAACCATTAAACACTTATCCAGCAGTACATCGAAGGGTGCATGTTTTATCCATTGTCTCTAGACATGCACTTACACATTCAACACTCAAACATAATTACTTAATGTAACAACTCCACGGAGAATGTTGAAAGGCTGGTATAAGAAAGTCTTGATTTTGGTCATTAACATAGTTAAAGAAAGGGGTCCACATTTCCTGGAAGGTGTCTCTCTTTGTTGTGCCTTTAACTGCTCTCCTGTGTCTGGTGAGACACTCAGAAATTGCTATATCCCAGATGTTATTTTTACAAATCTCTTTAAGGAATCTAAATCAGGGGTCAGCAAACTTTTTCAGCAGGGGGCCGGTCCACTGTCCCTCAGACCTTGTGGGGGGCCGGACTATTTTTTTTTTTTTTGGGGGGGGGGAGAATGAACAAATTCCTATGCCCCACAAATAACCCAGAGATGCATTTTAAATAAAAGCACACATTCTACTCATGTAAAAATACGCTGATTCCCGGACTGTCTGTGGGCCAGATTTAGAAGGCGATTGGGCTGGATCCGGCCCCCGGGCCTTAGTTTGCCTACCCATGATCTAAATAAATACATCATTTTGCTCCCTCATAAACTACAGAGCCGTATGAAAATTTCTTTGGCTGCCATTTTTTGCAGTGACTAGGCAGTAAGTCCCACTGAATGCAATGGCACATACTTCCAAGTATACATGAACAAGATTGTTTCTTTGGATCTACCCTTCTGTGTGGTGAGCATATCCTGGATAACAGATCTGTCAATGAAAGGCAGCATATGTGCACTGCACATTCGTGACTGTAATCAAATCACGTGGGAATACACTTACCCATCGGTTCTTTGATAACACCGTAATAATCTGGAGCATCATTGGGATCTACTGGTTCTAGGAATGGCCATGCCATCTTGTGAGCCTGTTAGGAAAAGGAGATATTCAGTTCAAAATTCACTTCATTCATTAATATGAACCCCATTTCAGCCCAAGTCTAGAGGGCTGGATCGACTGTTGGCTGTTCCACAAACAAATGGGCTCCTTCCATTCACGGATGCTACTCAGAACCAGCAGAGGCTCCAGCTAAAGAAGAAGGGGGAGGAGAGATTATCTTTGCTGATTCCCTTTATCCTACACTATCTCACATGCTGTTTCTGAGCAGCTTCTTGGAAGCAAAGGGAGATGCAAGAATCTGCAATAATTGTCTTCCCCTTCCTACAGTGGAGCATCACTAAGCAGAAACCAGGATCCAACTCTGTGTGTCTGAACTGCATGGCGTTGGGAAGGGATGTATGAGGAGATATTTATAATTTTGGGCAATTGCTACCTACTAAGTGACCTGCTCTGACTTCAGAGGGAGTTTTATGTCCTCAAGAGTGCTTTTCAATTCCATGCATTTAATGAAATTCCATTGCCAAAAGATGTATTAGAACCGAATTTAAATATGCTGGGGGACTAAATTAAAATGAACCAAGTCTGGTCCTTACCTGTAATGACCGTAGCACTCTCTTCAGCCCCTCATAATCTTTATCAGTCAAGGGACTGAGTACTGTCATGGCATCTTCAGTTGACTGACATTGCGGACAGACATACTCATCAATGAGGTCTGCCTCACTTTGCAAAATACCAACGCAACGCCCATGATACCAGTTCTGACACCGGTCACAGCCAATGTAAAATCTGCAAGATCCCAAAAAAACCAGTTAACCTTTTCATGAAAATATTCCACTGGTCAGAAATCTAAACCGAGTAAGAACTTTTGCCTCTCGAATTTGAAATGAAACATGCTATAAATGCTAATCAAGCTACATGTTTACTGAAATAATTGTAACAGCATTCAATTGTGAAGAAAAATTACCAAAAACCACCAGAATGCCTATATTACGCAAATCCAATTGAAAAAACACGTAAACGTAATAGGCCGTATAGTAACAATTGCAAGGCTATTTACTCAAAACTACTTTTCAAAAATTAGATACAGCTTCTTAAAAGAAGAAGCACCTAATTTCTGAAAAGTAGTTTCGAAGAAAAATTACCAGCATCAACAACATTTAATCTCAAGCAATTGAATTATCTACAGACCATAACTTGCAAAGCTGAAAGAAATAAAAGTGAAGCCAGAAATCATACATTTTGCATTTGCAAACAGAGGTGTTACCAAAAGTAATAGTTTGCCCAACTATTTTTTAATATATCTATATTCATTTAAAAATGGTAATTCAGAGTCCTGCAACACATTAAAGGGGTACTCATAACAGACTTAATACCACTCAGATACCCATACCATATTCAGTTTAAACAAAGCATAACTTTAATTGCAGTAAGTTAGGAACTCCTACTAGCTATTGTATTTTGTAGGAAATGTGTTGTAACAAATCAGTAAAATTTGCCTGCTTTAGAATATTAACTTGTTTTATTACAAATACTGCAAACCCCACTTTTCCTGAAAGTCAAACATTCATCATTTTGAGCAACATTTCATATATATTTTTTTAAAAGTCACATCACTAGATACAACATATGTGGAACAATATTTCTTTTTTGTTCAAGAAACACATTACCAAACTCAGAGCAGTTTGCTACCTATATATTAAATAAGAGGTTCTTGTCAGAACTCACTGTGACTCATCATAAGGTGTTCTGCAGATACAGTATAATTCCTCACTGCTGCCCTCTTGTGCCCGTTTACACTCATTACAGATGTACACATCCATTTTCTTAGCCTCCTTTTCTGTGATGCCAACACATTCTCCATGATACCAGTTAGTACAAAGATCACAGCCAATATAGAACCTAAAAGTATTTACAATGAAAATGACAATGTAATTGTCATTTCAAATGGCATGGCACTTGCTAACCTGATTCCCTGAAACGTTCTGATTTCATTTTCCTAACTACATCAACCTAGCCTTCCAAAGCTAACCTCTGAAGCTAATGCGGTGGACATAGTTCTTTAGGGCCTGGTTCAATAAACAGTTGTATTTCTTAGAAAAACAGGTTGGTTGATATGCACTGAATTCTGAAATATGCGAATGTCTCAACTGTGAATGCACAAACACAAGGCCAAAGAAAAAGATATTCATTTTCAAAACTGTGCAGCTAAGAAGCCACTTAAATAGAGGCTAATTTTGTAAGATTTGAAAATGTCTATCTCCATTTTAAAAAACAAAGCACAGACACAACTGGAAGTTAGCAGGTACACTAAAAAGAGCATGCATACCAGCCATGTGTAAAATACATATTGGTATAACATGACATGAAGGAAAATGGGACAAGTGGATGTAAGTTTTAAAATTTCTAAGAAACAGCCTGAAATCGGTGGAACTTGACTCTTTAAAACTGAAAGGCTATTCCTTCAATAATGTAAATTCTCAAGACAACACTGTGTGACAGATCAAGTATGGTATGGTTAAGGCATGAAGTAAAAAAAACACCACACAATTCTGCAAGTATCTCTTTCACACTGGCAATTTTGCAAGTCGATATCATTTGACTGCATCTAAACTCAAATGCGACTACCAAAGTTATGGAGGAAAAAGAGCCACGTCTGTGGCATACCGTGTCAAACCACAGTCTGACGCTCCAATTCTTTCCCATTTGTCCTGGTTGGGGGCAAACCATATATCCAAAACTAGGTTGGAGGGGTGGAGAGGTACTGTGTGCCCCGAAACAAGAAGGGAGGGAAGGAAGGAAAATGCAGCCAGTACGGGAAGAAGGAGCATGTTGATTCTTAAGGGCGATTCTAAGCTCGTTCATGTGCCACCAAAGCTGGTTTGGTGTTACATCTTGAATGAGCTTCTATCTCGAAGCTAATTTGAGTACGCCTTCAGGGCGCCCTCTCCTCGTGCACCATGTTAACATTTTATTAACGTTATGGGCTGAATTCCTGCAGACTGATTGGCTCCAACACAAAACATTGCTGCACAGCAATGCTTAGTATATATTCTGTTCCCTATCCCCAGCTCATAAAAAGGTTACCCCCCCCCAAAAAAAAATAGGTTGGAATTTATTTACTACGGCTTCAATGCTCTCTTTGTAGCATTGTTGAGGAACTTCTCCACTATAATAATAATAAATTTTTATTTATACCCCACCCTCCCCAGTCGAAGCCGGGCCCAGAGCGGCTAACAACAGTAAAATAATACAGCATTCTAAAATCAATTCATTATAAAATCAGTTCAAATCAAATTGATGGCAACCACTGGGCTAGAGTTCTGTGAAGAATTACCAAAGGAGGGAGTCAGGCTGTGCCTTGGCCAAAGGCCTGGTGGAACAGCTCTGCCTTGCAGGCCCTGCGGAAAAATGTCAAGTCCCGCAGGGCCCTAGTCTCTTGTGACAGAGCGTTCCACCAGATCAGAGCCACAGCCGAAAAAACCCTGGTTTTGGTTGAGGCCAGCCTAACCTCCTTGTGGCCCAGGACCTCCAAGATGTTTTTGTTTGAAGACCGTAAGGTCCTCCGTGGGACATACCAGGAGAGGCAGTCCTGTAGGTACGAGGGTCCTAGGCTATATAGGGCTTTAAAGTTTAAAACCATAACCTTAAACCTGATCCTGTACTCCACCGGGAGCCAGTGCAGCTGGTATAGTACTGGGTGAATGTGATCCCGCAGCGAGGACCCTGTAAGGAGTCTTGCCGCGGCATTCTGCACCCGCTGGAGTTTCTGGGTCAGTCTCAGGGGCAGCCCCACGTAGAGTGAGTTACAATAATCCAGTAATTTTTAAAGCGATATCTCAGTTCACCACCTTTACTCCTGGCTTGCCTTCCACTGCTGCCACAACAGAACATCTACTGAGCCTAAAGAAACAGTTTTGCTACAGGATGGCCAGGCATACACATCACAAGGACTGCTAATACCAATACACTATGGCTTGGATCCAGGCAGCATGAGTGGAACTCTGTTCACACAGTGGGGCTTCTCTACCTTCTCCTCCTCTGAGCACCCCCCCACTCAATTCTGGATAAGTCCCCTCCCCATCAGGAGCAGCAGAAGAAGGAATGCCCCATCACGAGAGCAGAATTCTGCTCACCCTGCTCTGTATGCAAGCCTATGGCTCCCGATAGATTTGCTTCTCTTACGTTCTGTCAACCTCTGAGAAGACTGAGAACATTAAGGCTATGGGCTTGAACTGCAAGAAGCCTCATCCCTACACTTAGCATAATTCTAGCATAAAAACATATACAGAATGTGGTATGAATTGTCAGTTCTCTTCCATGCAATCACTGAAACTTAATTTTTTTAAAAAATAATCCAAAGTAACAAAACGGCTTGACTAAAATTTTAATAACCTGCAATTTGTAAATACCAGTGCTGCTGTTCCATTTGTGCAGAAGGATTCTGCTTGAGCAACAAGACGCGCCACCTCTCTCCCCTGGTGTCCCCTGCACACTCCCAAAACCTGTTCCATATGGTTGGGAGGTGGTCTCTGGAGCAGGTTTTTGGGGCACGAGGGAAGAGAAGAGAAAGGGAAGTCACGTTGCACGAGGAACTCTGTTCACGCAGTGCTGGATCCAACCCTAGCTGATCTACTCACAAACGGAATAAGTTCAGAGTTTGAGTAGAGAATGAAACACCCTTCTAATTGTTTTGAACTGTAAGGGAGAAACTACCTTATTTGTAGAAATGCATTAAAAATGCTGAACCCATAAATTAAAATCTGAGACCTACTCCTAAGACAAGCCCCATTAGAAATAGTGTCAGATACAAAGGATCCGAGTTTGGTGGATCATGCTCAGTCTTAACAAAACAAATGCTTTTTCACACACATGGTGGAATTAATTTCAAATATGCCACCTCAGCCACATGGTTTCACTATGCTGCATTTTACAATACCGTACTTTTCCATCTATAAGACGCCCCCATGTATAGGAACCGCCAATTTTAAGAAAATGAGTGGAGATGGCTGCACTCAAACAGAAGCCGCGTCGGATGTTCAGCTTCCAAAAAACTTTGGAAAGCCAGAACAATTACTTCCGGGTTTTCGGCATTTGGGAGCCAAAATGTACGAGTACCAAGGGTTTGAGAACCAAGGTACGACTGTGTAGAACTCTCCCTTTCCTTGTTTAGTATTATTATTAAGTTGAACATATTTTATATAGAACTGCAGTTTCCATTTTGTTAAGTGCCTTCAGCTTCTGAAATACCAAATCTTAAAAGTCTGAAAAAAGGTATTAAATAATCTAAGAAGAAATAAACACTTAAAAAAATGTACTGCAGCACAGTAACTTGGACTCTATGTAAACTACAGAAGAAATGCTTCTCCCCTGTGCAGAAATACAATCCAGAAATCTCTTTGTGGGATGTCCAGAGCCTGTTGAAGAGAAGAAGACTGGCCTATAATCCCTTGCTTCCAAAGCAGAGGCATAAAGACAAAGGAAAGAATAAAAGCAAAATAAAGGATGTGCAATGTGAGACATCATATAATGGAAACATGCAAATAGATAAAATATGAATCACAAAAACTAACAGACTGGTATTTAGAAATACAATCCTGAGTGCTTACATCTTCAGTACCTTCCCAGTGACCGTATAGACAACTGATATATACATATATACAACCCCATTTCTGGTAATCTCCCACAAGTACTAACTAAATGCTAAAACTAAACTAAGTATAACACAAACACCTTTAAGATCCACTACTCACTTAGATTCATCATAAGGCGTCTTGCAGATGCAGTAAAGCTTGGTGTCCTTCTTGGATTCCTTTGAGGTAGTAGATATCATTTTCTTTTTCTTCGATTTAGAAGACGAGGACTCTTTCTCTTCCTCTCGTTTTCTCTTATGGGATGAAACGGGTGTCGTGACCGTGGTTGTCGATGCAACATTGGTACTGTGTGGTGGTGGAGGAGGAGGAGGAGGTGGTGGAGGTGGAGGAGGAGGAGGAGGTGGTGGTGGTGGTGGTGGAGGTGGCGGTGGTACTGCTGCTGCGGCAGCAGCGGCGGCAGCAGCAGCTGCCTGCGCCTTTTCTTTCTCTCTCTTAATTTTTGCCAGGTCTTTCTTTAGCTCTTCCTAAGTGAAATTAAAAGCAAACGAACAGCAAACATGGACAATTAATTACAAGGTCAATCTAGATATACGCCATTAAACACACGGAGCTAGTCGCTCCTGCTGTGTATGCAAGTTTTCTGCATAGCTGTCAACTTTCAGATTTGAAAATAAGGGATCAGCAGCCTCGAAAATAAGGGATCAGAAGCCTCACCTGTCCCGGGGACAGTCTACAGGATATCTAACAATCTGGGATACCAGCAGGTAATGGCACTAGAATAAGGGAATTTGCAGCAAAAAAGGGGAAGGTTGACAGCTATGGTTTTTTGTATGGGTGGTGAAGATTTCGCACGGGGGTTCTGGTCCTGGCCCCTGTGAGCGTCGGTGGAGCACATATAAGCGTACTCCACCCCTTTCTGCCTTCTTCCAGGTCCAAAAAGACCTGCGCATCAATTGGATGTGCCTAAAATAGTCGCCACATATACTATGATACTGTGAGCTGCCCTGCGTAGAATTTATTGGACCACAGCATTTGTGGACTTCTGCATTTCCATAATGTTGTTTAATGGGTATTTATACTTTGTAAGCGGCTTAGAAGTCTGTTCTGGCATTAAGAGGTAAATTAATTAATGATTAGGGGGATGCCAAAGCTCTGTCAAGAAATCAGAAATCAGTTTGCTACCAAAGAAGAGAACAAGGCACACAGATCTAGTTTTATGAGATGCAAACCAACAGGAAAACATTTAAATGGAATTATCTTAATGTAGTATCTGTGCCTAATTTATCAATACACCAACATTTCCTTAATAATAAATAGCTCTGCATAGGCATATTCATGTGTATAACTTTATATCAACTTAGCCTTTGTTTCGGAGGCCTAAGGAAGCAAATCTCACCAAAACCCAAAGGAAAGATTTAAGACTATGATGAGCTATACCTAGAAATGTGAATGATTAGCCCTTTGCTGATTGCTATCGCTAATCTTCAGTAAACATACAAATTTATTTTTACTATAACTACTAAAAAAGTAAGAAAACACCCATACGAGGTGTTTTTAAGGATCTGACTTGGGCACTAATAAGCAGTTCTATAAGAGACAAAAATTAGAAATGTATGTGAAGCGGCAACTTAATCCAAGATGACCAAAGGAGTCACAAATTACTCTGCAAGTAGGTGGAAACTAAATATTTTACCTAAATATTGTTCTGTTTTGTGGTAAGACGGCATGGAATTCCCACAGTGCTAAATCTGTCTGGAACGGACCAATTAAGATTTCAGCTAACAGGGGTTCTGGATCATCAGTCAAGAGTGAAGGCCAAGGGAATATAATGGGAGAGAAAGTGCTAAAATGTGGCAAACTGCACTGAGACAGAATGCACTTAAGTTAAAATGCATATATTGAGTGGGAATATCCATGAGTACAAAAAGTCTAGCTCTGAACTTTCTCTTACATTTACCTGCACTTCAATTTGTAAGTCTTTGTCCAGAAGTGCCCTTTTCTTTAGTATTTCCGCTTTAAGTTGTTCCTTATGTTTGAAGAGCAGAGCCGAGAGTTTAGTTGCATTCTGTTTACTGCGCTTTTGTTCCACACTCTCTTCTCGCTTTCGTTTCTTAGCAGCCTGTTTTTCTTCTTTATCTATCTTATCCAGAATATACTTCATTACTTGGTTGCACACTATCATTCTGGAGAAGAAATAGAAAAAATACTATTATGAAGAGACTAATAAGGGGGCGATGGAGAACCACAAAGATTGCATTTAGTAATCAAATAAAAATAAGAATAGTTTTAAGATAATGACTAAAGCTGAAGAGCATTTTTAGGGAGAAGAAAAAAATATCAATCAGAAACCAAATCTTTTTATAGTACCACAGCCTCTATATTAGATGTTAGTACACATTATGTGAAGCTACAAGGTGTATAAACAGGCACCCCAACCCTCTAAATAATATTCTGTATTCACAGCTTTCCTTTCTTTTCCATCGTTCAAAGTTTGTAGAATAGTAAAAATACCAGCAGACATGGGACAATGTCAGGTCATATTGTAAGCATGCAGAAAAAACATGGAGCGGTTTAAGTAAAGGGATGCTTATAAAAACATACTGTTATCCAATTTTGTAGCATTGTGCATTTTGTGGTTTCTGTGTAGGATCAGAGGTTGGAAGAAGTTACTTAAAAGAGATCGCAATATTGAGTAGTATGGTCGCAGCAGGAGAAAAGAGACCCCCGGGCTTCTTCTCTGCCTCTTATCCCCGCTCCTCCTCTCCAGCCTCCAATTCTGCTCTCCACCAGACTCTTCCTGCTCACTAAACCCTGTTACCTCTTCACCTTCCAACACCTTCTTCCCCCAGTCTGCTCCCTTTTCTCCCTCTGACCACTCACTGTCATCCCACCACCAATCCCTGGCTCCAGATCTTCTCCCTTGGGGGTTGCCCGGCTGTTGAATCCCACCACTTCTCTGCACCCAGCCAGTTCATGACACAATGGCTCAAACAAACATGAGCAACTTTCTATGAGTAAGTTGGTAGTAAACGTTTGAATCAGCACATATTCTTCTACACCGGAAAATACTGAAAGGAACCATACGCCTTGCTTAATGTCTGTCCATCTGCCTTACCGCTGATTCTCTTCCCGTTCAGCAGGGGTCAACGTCTTTTTCTGTTTTAGATGCTCGATCACAGCGTTGTGCTTCATTACCACCTTCAAGAAAAGGGGGTGGGGGGTGGGAAATCAAAACCTTTGATGGCAAGAAGCGACAAAATGAAACACACTTTTAAAGCTGCAGGTAATTTTAAACCTGAGTGTCACAGGGATTAAACCCATTGCCAGTAAAGTAAAAGCGACCTTCATTTGCTCAGCAGTTGCCTGTGCAATTCTGGTGAAGGGAAATAGGAGCCCTTGACTCCTTCTAAAGCTGAGGAAGAAGCAGATCAGGAGGGGTGGGGTGGGATATTAGCTGCAGAGGAAGATTTGATGGAGAAGTACGTGAGCTCAGAGTGAAGCATTCTCCGAGTTTCAATTAAAGAGGACTACAAAATGCTTTTGAAGCTCTCCTTCAATTCTGTACAGAAGCCTTCAAAGTATTTTAGATGTATGGCACTATAGCAGGGATAGCCAACATGTTGCCCTCCAGATGTTGTTGGACGCCAGCTTCCATCAGCACTAGGCAGAATGACCAATGGTGAAGGATGATGGGAGTTGAAGTTTAACAAGTGGGAGGACGGGGACATCACCTACTCTAACACTGTAGTATGGCAACAGAATTGACTGTGTATGAATTTTCTTCCCCAGATCCATCACTAGTAGTTTACAACACTAGGCTGCTATCATGCCAAGTCTTCTCTTCTACAGAAAAAATGTAGTGCGGAAATAGCGTGGAAGACTGAGCAATCAGATCCAAGTCTCTTCTCCCCTGAACTGAAGATGCCCTGGCAGCAAACTTTGAAGTAGTAAATCATGCCACCAAGTACTTAAAAAAACCCATTAAGATACAGAACATCTGTTACATTTACAAAAAAGGGATATGCAATGTAGTTTAATAAGGAAAGACCCCTAAGATTTAAACCAAATGCACAGGCCAAAGGATTCACATGCATAGAGCTTGACGACCAAGAACAGGAGTGATAATGTCTTTGGATAAGTGTACCTGTTTCTGGATAATGTCACTCTGATTAGAAGCCTGGAGGGAGTGCTCACGTTTAATTTCAATATGCTGCTGTTTTTTCTTCTGCTGCTGCTCTCTGAGCTGCTGAACCCTTTGCAGTTGCTCTTGAACGCTGGCCGCTTGAACAGTTACCACGTTCTGGATCTGATGAGCTTGCACCGGGCCGGCTTGCTGAATCTGAATAGGCAACTGAAGTTTAATTTGCTGAGGCAGACCACCTTGCTGGGCCTGTATCTGAGCCACAACATGGGACTGGAGCTGAGAGAACACCTGGACTTGCTGCTGAAGCTGTGGGACTGTGATCACCTTAGTCTGCGGTGGCTGGATTTGCAGCTGAGGACGTGGAGATTGCACGGTAACTTGATTTACGTTTGGCGTGGGGGGCAGAGTTTGAACCGAAGTTGGAACCTGGGGCTGTGAAGTCTGGATTTGGATCGAAGGATGCGGCTGCATGGGGACGTGCTGTGGCGCTGGAGTCTGGACCTGAGCTGGCTGAATCATCTGAACTTTGGGCGGGGTCTGTGGGTGTACCCCTGACTGGGCCGGGCTTTGAACTTGAGCTAAAGGCTGCCCTTGCGGAAGGCTCTGGGGTGGAGTCTGAGCAGTGGCTGGAGTTACGGTTGGTTGCGATACAGGAGGCTGTGCTTCGGAGATAACTGGGCATGGAAGTGAAGCTGGAGGCTGAGCTTCGGCGGCTGCCTGGGCTTCAGCCCGAGGCGGAGATTGAGTAGGCTGCGTCTGAGCTGGAGGCTGAGGCTGAATACTCTGGGGTTGCCCCTGAGACTGGCCTTGGAGCTGACTCTGAGGCGGCTGGGGTTCAGGAGGAGGAGGAGGAGGAGGAAGCTCTGGCGCTGGCTGTGTTTGGGTCTGTGCTTGAGAAGTTTGCTTCTGTTCTCCTGCAGCTGGGGAGATAAAAAGCAGGACTTACCTTGAGAGCCATACTAACAACAATCTGAGGAGCAGCTTTCCTTCTCTAAGAAGCCACCATAAGGCTTCAGCATTTCTGAGCCCGAAAAGCATTCCCAAAGAGAAACTACTTTTATTTCAAAGCTGAAATGCATTTGTTTCCATTTAATATACATATATATTTTTAAAAACAACCCTACCTGGTGTTGAGGTGGAAACTGTAGTTGTAGTAGTACTAGCTGCAGTAGCTGCTGCTGCTGCTGGTGGAAGTGGGGTGAAAAGAAACCGCTGGATTGTACCATTTGGCATAGCTGCTTGCATTAGCTGTTGGCCTGGTCCTGGTATTACCGTGACACCCTGCGGGATCAACTGCAACTGCCCAGTGGTTTGACCTTGCCCTTGAATCACCACAGTCAAACCTTGACTGCCACCCTAAAAGTGGGGGAAATGTAAACGTCAATACCCATAAAAGATCCCAATGGAGTATATCAAGGGCTTGCACCGTGTAATGAACTTTCCAACTGGAACGGTTGGTGACACCCAATGTTGGTGCGTCCCCTTCTCCTCCCCTGTAATCACCGACCCACAATTTGCTCCCGGAGGCCCCCCAACCTTTCAGAGAAAATCTTGATCGAATACACAGGAGCTGCAGGGAGGAGAGAGAATCCCTTCCACCGCTAGTGGGTAAGATTTCACCCACAAGCTCTGGCATCTGGTTATTTAAAAGAGCAGTCTTTTATGAAAAATAATTTACCACACCTATAAGTTGTTGCAAATAAAGAGAGGGGAAATTGAAAAGTTTTTCAACAACAAAGCTTACTGGGAAATGATATATATTGAATTGAAAAAGATGTTTAAAATAACATTTGTTTTAAAAAAAACAAACCCCACACAGCGGCCTTTCTTCTGGGAATTATAGGGGTAGAACTACCAAAACGGTATAGAAATTTATTCATATATGCGACTACAGCGGCAATGATGTTATTTGCTCCAA
Source organism: Podarcis raffonei (assembly GCF_027172205.1). Classification (NCBI taxonomy): domain Eukaryota; kingdom Metazoa; phylum Chordata; class Lepidosauria; order Squamata; family Lacertidae; genus Podarcis; species Podarcis raffonei. The sequence goes on from NC_070603.1 coordinate 23,411,413, forward strand.
AATGCAAAGAAGAAGGCCCGACGAAAGAAGAATGGATACAAAAACTTATGGATTATGCAGAGATGGTGAAATTTACTAGAAAAATAAGAAATCAAGATAACAAACTTTTTATAAATGGATGGAAATGATTTATTGAATATGTACAAATAATCTGTAAACAGATACAGACACTGGCAGCATTATTGTAATAACCTGCAGTTTCATAAGAGTAAATAATTAAAGTAGATGAATAAAAGAATAAGTTAAGTTAATTTAGAATATGCAGGAAATGATAAAAATAAATTTAAGGAACCGCAGAAAGAGGTGGAAGGAAGCAAAGTTTTGAAATGTTTTTTATGCGTGTGTGTGTGTGTGTGTGTGTGAGAGAGAGAGAGAGAGAGAGAGAGAGATTTTCATATACATTTCAATAGTTTTACAGTCATTTTAACATTTCAAAATTAGACTTCCTCCTCTTTCTGAGTTTTGAAATGTTAAAATGACTGTAAAACTGGAAATCATTAAAAAAAGAAAGAAAGAAAAGTTTTTCAACAATAATGCAACAGAAACTAAACATGTCATTTGAGATCAACCCATTTACCTCACGCGGTGGAGGAACCTTAGTTTATCATGAATCTTTTCCAAACTTCTTACAAAAATGTAGTAGATGCAGTTATTAACTCAGAAGATGCCTGCTTTAAATTGACATTGCATGTGCAAGGAAAGGCAAATCATCGCCACACAACAAACATCATGAAAGCTTACCTGTCCTTGTGTGAGCTGCGTGAGCTGCGCCATTGTAAGTTTCACCTGACCCTGTTGAGGACGAGGTGGGTGTGGTGATGCAGCTTGCGGCTGCATGTGCTGCAAAGGGGCTCCTGGAGTTGTCACTACCTTTGGATTTGCAGAAACGGTGGTAGCGCTAGACACTGCTGTGGAAACAGGCTGACCTCTGATTATCTGGGTCACTACTTGCTGGGTCTGGCCTGCATGGACATATCATTTGTATTATTAAGAAGCTGTTCCCAACACAAGAAGCCTCTGCGAAAAAGAATTCCAAGGCTGCTTCTCCCTCCCATCTTCCAAGTTCCATTGACCAGTAAAATCACTGGGTCCATTGACCAGTCGTGTGCCTCCATGTCTCTTCAAAGCCATGAAAAAAAATGCAGCCTAGTATTACCTTTTCCTCATTCTGCAGCTTAGTTATAATATATGCCAACGTGGCTAAGCTTTGGTCCTCTGGATGTTGCTGGGCTTCAATTTCCAACAGCATAGCCAATGGCCAGGGATAATAGGAGTTGTAGCCCAACTGTATCTGAAGGGCCGAAGCTTAGCCACTCTTGATAGAAGCCAGGAAGTCCAAGATGGGTTTGGACTCGTGTTTCTGAAAAAGAAGCCTTCAGTGCAGTCTGCAATGTATCTCAGCTTTTCAAACCACAAAAAAGAAGGCAAAGATTCCTATCATCTAGCACAAGCACCTTGTCTGAACATAAGAACAATCTGAATACCAGCCAGAGTATTTATTGTTTTTATGATTCAGAAACAAAAATAAGTAGCAAAATGCATAGTGCTTTCTTTTTAATATTATTCAGCTGACTGGCCCGAAATGTTTAAGTTTTATCAGTAATTTAAAGCAAAAATCCTAACACAGACATGCCTGAACTAGTGTTGATGATACTTCTTTTTCTTTTTTAAATGAAGAAAAAAAAATCATGGATTTCACATACTGGAGGTTTAAAAATCAAAATTAACCTACTAGTTGGAAGAATACCTTGCTGTACCACGACAGGTGTTCGAATGATGGTCTTTCCTAATGCTGATTGCTGAAGTGGTGTCCTTATGACTGTCATCCCAGGCCGGAGAGGTGTCCCAGCCATGACCTACACAAGTTACAAGGAAAACAGTCAACTTTTTCTTGAACTAAACTTATTTCTATACATATTGTGACTCGTATATGGAAAAAAAAACCACTTTTAAGAAACCATTTTTTAAAAAACAGTTTTTCAGGTAAGCTAAAAGTTGAAAAAAGCAAAACATCCCCCAAAGTTAAATATAAAATGTAACAATATATAACAATATACTGTTAAATTTTTACTTTGGGTTCCGCCCCCCAAGCTTTTTATTTATCCAAAACACTTTTCAAAAGCCTTTTTAAGGTGCAAACTACATTACTTTTTCTCTGGTTAATCCACCGCTCTTCAAACATCTCCATTCATATTTCTTTTCATGAAGTTTTATTTATGTAGTGCAACCCAAACATTTGCAACAATAATAAAACTCCAGCGCTATGAAAAATGAAATCACGTATGTCTTGAGAGAAAACTGGAAGAAACGACAGACCGACCGACCGAGAGAAACACACAAGAGGACCCATAAAAGAAAAAATCCCTTGGGGCATTCTTCAAACATGGGTAGCAAGGAGACCTGAACCGGCCCAGAAGCCAGCTGATTTAAAGCAAGTCCCCATGGTGAAGATCTACTGAGAGATAAGTGACAAAAGTAGACAATGTTCTAGTTCGTGCATAATCCTCAGCCAGGCCATGACTTAGCAGAAACATGCAGGTTCCTACAGCAACCATGGCTTAGCCCCAGGTAGTGCTGGAGGAGTAGAAAAGTGCAGCGGATGCAAGCTTTGGTCCAGGATGCTAGCTTAGTGTTATGTGCAAACTGGGCCAATGAGTGTCTCTTAAGAAAATCAACAATTGTATGAAACCCTAGGTTTAGATTTCAGATTTTTAGTTCCAAGTTCTGGCACGGTAAATAGTTTCTAGAGTAAACACCATCTCAAATGGAGTCCAAGAGCAACCTTATTACAAAACTTCAAGATCATTAATCTTAAACAACAACAACAACAATCTTACTTGTGAAGCACTCGTTGTACACACCGTCCCTGTGTTATTTGGCCTAATAGTTACAGTTGCTGTCCTCGGCTGGAATGAAGTAAATGTTTGTTGGTTTGATCCAGTAGTTGATGGAATGATACCCAACACTTTCTGCTGCACTTGAACTACACCTATTTGGGAAAAGTATTCATCAATTTAAAAACATTACTAAGTAAAAGATTAACACCCTCTTGTTTTAGGTGATGTGACTCACTCTGCAGAATATTTATACAGGTCTCTAAAGAATGAACCCACATTCAGGAGGGTTTGTACTGGTGTGCAGTAGGGAGAATTGACACATGTTCACTTAAATAAGAACCACACTATGCCTCAACTTGTACACCGCTAAAGAAAATAAGCAATCTTAGTCGCTGAGAATAGTTCTAAAATTTGAAAGTTTACAAGGGAGTTAAAGCAGAAGAGCAGGTCTTAGTTTGGGTTTAAAAATGATTTAACAGACATATCTTGTAGAAAACCTGCGAGCATAATGACAGCTCCTTCTTCAACTGAGAAATCGGGAACGGCACGAAGGATCACACATATCAATTCTAATCTGGCACAGAAATCTTTTGATCTTCCCTACAGAGAAATGGTATTTTGGCAACCAGTAGTTTGGCTAACCAGATTCCTTGCTAAATGTATTCCTTTATCATGGTTAAGACAGAAGAAAGAAATTCACTCGGTGGAGGGGAAAGGCAGTGCATGATCCCATGGTTCTCTCTTAATCGCTTTAACTACCATAAACAAAGTCTACATGTTACATCTGTATCTCTCCAGATATCAAAGACAAAACTCAAACGCATAGCTAAGTCTTTAATTGGTGTCTGAAACTGTAGAAGAGGGGGGGAAACTGAGCTCCCTTGGGGAGAGAATGCTACAAAGGGAGCCTCAATGCAAAGAAAATCCTGTATCTCCTATATCATCTGACCGACCCACATATTCCAGCTGATGGGACCACTAGCAGGGCCTCCCCTGCAGATATGAAAGCACAAGGCATTACCTGTGCAAAAGGCATTCCTGTAAGTAATTGGGCCTAAAGCCTTTTAGGGCTTTGTACACCAGTAGAACCACTTGAATTGAGCCCAGTAGCACACAGGTATAGTGCAGTATTTGGTTGGATTGGCCACTGAAGCTACCTGTGCTCTGAGTGTTATCTTAGAAATGAGAAGAATCCGTCCCTTCAGGGTGCTATTATATCACCCAGAACTGTCTTGTCTTCCAAATTCCTGAACTTGGGAACCAACTTCCCATAGCACCTCCATCTTATCAGGATTCAGTTGGTCAGCCCGTATTCAGCCAATCATGTCTCCAGGTACTGGTCCAGCACTTTCACAGCTTCTCCCAATTCAGATGAATTTTTTTTTTGGGGGGGGGAGAGAAAGAGCAAGCAAGTGAGCCTGCTGGGTGTCAACTCCGTATTTGGCACGTGGTGCTACAAATCCCCAGCTAACACCTCTGTTCAGTTTTGTACTGGTATTAACTAGCATGCCGTCAAAGATAGTCCTGAAAGTAGGCGTGGAACTGCTGCAACACAGTGTACTCAACCAGCAAGGCCTTTCCATGGTCAATGGCAATAAAAGTAAAAGCCTGGGAACTCTCTAATATAACCATTTCCCAACATACTGAAAGGCATATGCAGCCCTTCTATTAAGCTTGAGAGTAGTTTTTTCACTAAAGTCTTCAAAAGCTGATAATGTGGAACATTATGTAGGTGAGCAAAGGGATATCAAAGATAGATCATTTCAAACAGGAACAAATTCCCACTGGAGAAACTTTAAAAAGCTAGAAATGTGACCACTCAATTTTCCTAGGAAAATATGCCTTTGGAACCTTCTTGCATTACATACCAGATAGGCACTGTCTCTATTGTCTTTTTGGCCCCTGCTGAAGACCTCCTTTTTCTAGAAAGTCTTTTAAGCGGGTATTTATTTATTTATAATTCCAGTTTGCATTTGCATGCATGTTTTGATGCTTTCATTGTTGAAATCGCTTTGTGATGCTTTATGAAAAAGCGATTCATAAATGGAATGAGCAAGAAAGAAAGAGTTCAAACTGCAACGGCGTTCTCCTACCTCCTTGAGTGGCTGGGACGTTAACAGCAACTATCTTGCTATTTGCTGGTAGAGGCAGCTTTGTTATCACTTTGCCTGCCATAGTCACTGGGCTGCTTGCAATCTGGAAAGTCTGACCACTGCTGGAAATAGTTGTTGCCGATGTAGCAGTTGTGCTTGTGGCTAACAAAACAGGAATGGCGGTCAGTTTCTGTTTTCTTGAGACAGGCCACTAGCAGCAAGTATCATCGCAGCATTGTAGAAACCTATGGCATGGTTGCCTTTAAAATGCTGTGTGCTCTAAATAATGTCTCTTCGACAAGGAAAGGTCTTAAGAGCTGGCACTTTCTTATGAAGATTATAAAATCTTGAATGGTCGCAACAGTGGATAAAGAAATGCTTCTTTAAAAAAACAAGCCCCATTTTTACAGTACTTCAGTTCGTCCAGTGAAAATTTTCAGGACAGATGCAACAGAAGGGCTGCTTCATGCAACTCAATTCATTACCACAAGGAATGGTGACATCCTTACATGAATTAAATCTATTAACTGCTGCTAGCCATGACAGCTATTTCAAACCTTTATGACAGAGGCAACATACCTTTTTGAGTATCAGAATACAGGGGTAAGCTTTCCCCATCAGAACCATGCATTGCTTTGAGCTTCCCTGTAAAACGTGACTGTTCTCTTGAGGAGACAGGAGTACTAGGCTTGATGAATGAGCCTTGGCCTAAACCAGTTTATGCCCTTATAAAGCAGTTGAGGCACACCCCATACCCCAGGTTGACAAATGTGTTAACCCACAACTACAGCTTTTAACAGAAAAAAGTCTTTCTTCCCCGTTCAAGGATGTAGCTGAAGAGAGCATCGATTAGGTTTTAAATACTTTGTGTGACTGCTTCCCAGCTGCAAGCTTATCAGCAGTCCCCTACCCCATTGGAGATCATGGCTAAGAGATGCCTGGGCATATGAACCACCTCTAATAGTACAAGTAAAAATTTGGTTATATGTGTTTTGTTTTTAAAGGGTGAAGATTCTCCGTCTTTTTTTTTTTTTTTTAAACTAACTTATTTACCTGATGAAGACTGGCCTTGTTTAACCCAGGTAGCAAAAGTCTGGTGAAAGTTCTTGTTCTGCTGGAATGTTACTGTAGCTGGAGATCCCACTTTAGTAGCAAGCACCACTTTGGTTCCACTGGGAATAGAGCGTGGCAGTGGGCCAACCATAACTTTCTGAGGAGTGGAGACGGTGGTTGCCGTACCGCTGGTAGTCGTAGCTGTAGCGGTGCCACACACGGCAGGCAACTGCTTCTGTTGCTCCAGTCGCTTCTAAAGGAGTTAAGCAGAGGGGTAAAATGAAGAAAAGCTATCACTAGTCCGCTCTACAATATCAGCCCTCTCACCCTATGTTAAAAAAGCAAACTAAGGCTGCTGTGATCTTATGAATGCTCATTGGAAAGCAAGTCACGCTAAACACAGCCGGACTTGCAAGTAGGTGTATGTCTGTACCATGTGCTTCGCGTGAAAGTCATTTCAAATGCGAGAATTTTCAAAAGTGAGATGCCACCGCATTTGCAGAGCTAGCAATAGGAAGGCTTCCAAAGAACAAGTGTTCACAAGTGCCAAGCTATTATCTGCTGAAAGTCTGACTAGATTGGATCTGGTGTACCGCAGCAGCTATGAGACGGAGCTACAAAGCAGGATGCCTTTGCTTTGAATCTCTCCTCTTGCTACAACCGCTAGGGGGGTGTTCCGCTCTTGTCATTTGTAACCTGTAGGTGGTAATAATACTGATCTGCTTTAGGATTTCATGTAAGAAATCCTGCACCCTCAAAATTGGGGTTGGGTTGGGAGAGCACCCCAGAACAGCATGCAGGGGAAGATTGTTTTGTATGTGAAGCTGATATGCTTGCACAGACACTGTTTGCCTTAGCATGATGCTGAATTCCACCTTATTTAAAAATGTGTTGTACAGGGTTTGTGTTTAATTTGGGGGGGAGGGGGAGGCCAGGTTATATTAACAGAAAACCAACCCATATAAAGCAATGCTTTCAAAACTTAACTTCAAGTAAATAGCCTTTTCTGATTACATTATTTAATGTTTAATAATGTATAGAAAGGTGGTTCATAGCTAAACATTAACCAATTCAAGTTAAGGAAGACTAAATATCTGAAAGAAATATTATCTTCATTCTCATTATTAAGTGGTTTTTAACAGTCTGAATAGCTGTAATCACTACAGTGCTTGGTTGTATTTCTATTTTGTCACATGCCCCTCATATACACAGTGATTTGCTATAAAAATAGCACATTTTTAGAGAAAAGGGGAATTGGTTGGGGTTTTTTTTCCTTTTTAACTGGAGCGGCATTGTATCAGCTATCTAAAACAAAAAGAATGGCTTTGTCATTAAGAAATTGTAAGCAATCACTGAAGAAAGTATTATTTTGGTAGACATTTTTGAGTTGCCTCCCCTCCGTGGGTGCTACCCTTTTCATTTGTCTTATTTTTGCATTAATGTGGGTTTAGTTTTTATTATAATGTCTTTTGTTTTGAAAGTCAAATGTACTAAAATATATAAAGCAAGCAAGCAAAATAAACAGGGTTGCATCTTAATTCATCATTAGCTACCGTGAGTGGACATTTTGTTGAGATAGACATAAGTTTTCCAAAACATAAATAATGAATGACATGTTTAAAAAGAAGAATAAGTATTGAAAGAACTTTGCAGTGGTGACACCATTCTTTACTGGGCAAACAGGAAAAGTTACAGATTTTTATGACTACATGCATGCGTCAGAATTAGGAGACTGAAGGTGTCTCCACTTTTTAAAATACTGATTTATACAAATTAATAATTTAGTTTTCATTCCAACATGGAAGCGTCTCCGATTCTATACTTGGCAGGATGTCAAACCTTACTTCCACGAGATCTAGGTTATTTAGGTATCTTAGCAACATCTACCCTAACACTTTTGTAAGACTGAAACACAACCCTGAAGGAGAGAATCAAATTCCCACTGTATGTGTAATACTAAGAGCACATCAAATGATTAATTTTAGTATCGCAATCTAGTTTTTCCGATAGGGATATGGAAATATTTACTCAAATGAAAACATTTGAACAATTCTGTGTAAGAAAGAGACACTTCCATGTTTATTTTAGGATGCACAAATGCAAGCAATGCAAACTTCAACAGGCGGGACTACCAAGAGCTACCCCACCTGCTGGGCAGCCAATCGCTGTTGTTTTAGTTGAGCCTCCATTTGGGCCTTGAATTCCTCAGCCTTCTTCTGTTCACTAACCTTAGCCTGTTGCTCAACTGCTTGTGCCTTTTCCTTCTCCACTCTGTCAAAGAGATGAACAGAAAATCACTACTGGGCATTGCAAAGTACTACAAAACATGCATTTTATACCAACAGCCCTTTTTATGTGATAGGAACCAATTCTCAGTGTTACTGAAATGCTACACATCATTTCCAGACATTTTCTAGTGCCGCCCTGTTGCATATAGGCCTGCTTATGTGTGAACTTTCTTAAATCTGGCTGTCACCTTCTGTCAGTTTAATGAGAAGCAGCTCCCATGAACATTCTCACAGTTTATGCACTTTTACAAGAGAAACTCTATGGGTTGGATCCAGAGTTGTACTTCTGTTTGCAGAAGAGACTGAGAATCAGCAAAGGCTTGCACTGAAGGGGAGAAGAGGGTGATTTTCATTTTATTTTCCCCTTTCCCTGCAGCCACCAGCACCACCTTCCACAATTTTTTCTAGAGGGTCTCCTGAATTGGAAAAAATCACTCCCTCCTCTTTCTTGTGTGGAGCATCCCAGGGAGTTTCAGTGAGAATGGACTGAGCTTAAATCTGAGACAGAACTGTGTGGATAAGCAAAAAAGGCAAAGGGGTGGGGGCATGGTCCAAAAAGAGTGTGTGTGTGCTGGGGGAGGAGGAAGCCCAGATGGAATATACTGAGCATGCACCAGGTGGCTGGCAGGGATAAATGTCAATAAAGAGGCCTGATGTGAAGAAAAGAAGAACCCAAGTTGCAACAGAAACCAGGAAAAACATACAATGTAAGGACACACAGCACTGTTGCCATGATGAGACAAGAAAGGTTGAAGTTTAAGAAGTTGAGTCTAAAGGGATATCAGAAAGTAGGTGTATTGACTATGTAAAGGTAAAGGTACCCCTGCCCGTACGGGCCAATCGTGTCCGACTCTGGGGTTGCGCGCCCATCTCGCTTAAGAGGCCGGGGGCCAGCGCTGTCCGCAGACACTTCCGGGTCACGTGGCCAGCGTGACAAGCTGCATCTGGCGAGCCAGCGCAGCACACGGAACGCCGTTTACCTTCCTGCTAGTAAGCGGTCCCTATTTATCTACTTGCACCCGGGGGTGCTTTCGAACTGCTAGGTTGGCAGGCGCTGGGACTGAGCAACGGGAGCGCACCCCACCGCGGGGATTCGAACCGCCGACCTGACGATCAGCAAGTCCTAGGCGCTGAGGTTTTACCCACAGCGCCACCCGCGTCCATTGACTATGTAGAAAGCTAAAAATATTGAAACTGTACAGAGATGTCATGAAGCTGACAAAAGCAGGGGCAAAAGCGAAAGGAATACAGAGACCAGGGAGGGAAGGAGTAGGAAACAGTATGCAAAACAGCTAGAGCAACAAATGGCTGGGGAAGAAAAAGAGGACTGCACAGTTTAAAGTGTTGGGAGTCGTATCTGATGTTGCACAAGCAGAAGGCAAGTTTCTCCCTTTTCCTCTGCCTGCACTGAATCACCCAAAATGTCAGGTTCTCCCAATCTCCTGGAGAGGATTTTGGGTAGAAAGTCATGGAGGGGGAGCGGTCTTCTGCTTGCTCAACAATAGATACCACCCTTAAGTGTTTCAAATTCACATACTGATTGCAATTAGCCAACCAAATATTTGGCTTCATATCTCTGGTTTCCCAGTTTTCCATTAACTGACAGCAGGGCATGCCAACGGAAGGTATATCTATTTGATGGTGTAAAGTGTACTTTTGTTTCTACTTACTCGAGTGCACACATAGTTCAAAATAATTTTGCAGCTTTAAACTTACTATTTTAGATATTAAATCCACACCCAACAGGATATTTACACATCTAAATACGTTCAAAACGCAAGTCAAAGAGCTTAATTTTAAGCTGTTAGATTACCTTTCAGAAAATGCTTTTATTTCCCATAGTTCTAATTCCTCCTCCGCTACCCAGGTTTCAATTATAACAGGGCCGGTTTGTTTTGGAGTTTCTGGCCTTTTGGGTCGCAATGCACTTGATCGAAGCCCTTTCCTCTGAGGCGTAGGAGTTTCTGCAGGAACAGAAGAAAAATTAATATTCAGTTTAAGTATCTGATAGCGTCTCCCTAAAGTCACATACTCCTCTATAAGTAACTTGGGAATTTTATATTCATGCTTACCTTTGGGGGCCTCTGGAACACCAATCGGACAAATAATTTTCCGTACACAGTACTCTGATCGAATTCCATATGGTCCAACATCTCTTCGCTTGATTATTTCAGTTGTTGTTATTTCCGTTTCCGATGTGTCTACAAACATTCATTTCAAAAGTTTCAATTGCAAGTCTAGTAAGAAATGTTTCTCCACAAATTCTGGAACAACTTATTCTCAGATAACATGGTTGAAATATTGGCATTTTGTTAAAAAACAGTCCAGATTTATTTTCACTTAAAACTTATTATTCTGTAATTAGAAAGAGAAAACTTTCCAGTTTGCGAAACTACAGTGTCCCCATGATGTCTGACACAGGTAACTGGGTTAAGGCTCTTTGTAAATCAGGATTGCAAACCACATTTTTATATCTGTTTGTAGAGAATACTAAAACACAGTTTTCTGGTTTAGACCTCAAAGCAGCTGTGGTTTAATAAAGCAGGAAGTCTCCTCTGTAGTCAGGTACAGACAGAAGGAGCATCTGAGCTTGTGTCCAATGTATCCAATGACGTTGCCCTGACGTTGCACAATGCAACGTTTTCTACCTCTCGTTGCACACCAGCTGTGCCCCCCCAAATCAGTTTTGGGTTTCCTCCAACCCTTCAGAGCAAACTCGGGGGGGGGGGGGGGAGGAAGTATTGTTGCACAGGTGGAAGTCCTTGCACTAACAGGATGACTTCACTGGATGCAACCCATAGTTTGGTCGACTGGGAATGTTACACCTGAATCTGTGCTCAATGTGACTTACATTCCCTGTTCCACTTAAAGACACCCATACCACATGGAATCACAGAATCATGGAATTGTAGAGTTGGAAGGGAATATTGCCAGGAAGGAATGGAACCAGTGAAATACAATGACTCCAGTTCTCATCTCAAATGATTCCAAGGGGATAATCAGCATAGCCAGACCTCACCCTCCCCTAATCTCCTGATGAAGATTGCTTAGGAGGAAGGAAATTTCAGTGCCAAACTGGAAACCAGACTGAGAAGGGTCTAGTGAATATGACAGAGGTTATCATGGATCCATCCATGATAAACTTTCTTAGGGAAAAAGCAAATAAAAAAAACAAACCTCTTTTGCTTCAAAAGACTCTAGTTTGTAATGCATATTACAAGTTCTGAAATAATATTTAACCAGCAATGTTTTTATAAATTAGCAAAATTAAGTATTCCTAAAATATCTACCTGTACGTGTAGTTCCTCCACCAGGTGGGGGTTTAGCAGCCATGTCATCCCATTTCAGACATGCCCAGAGTAACCTCAACATAAGGCTAACCCCTGCCAAAGATTTTACGGTTTGCAGTCGGTATCTAGAAAAATAATAATAAAGGAAGTCATGTAAATCACTTCTAATTTCACAAAGCAGATGGTCTAAATGCCATAGTTCTCAGAGATAAGGCAAAGCTTCTTAATTTACAGCTAAAAGTGGAGTGTATTTTCATATAAATTACAAAAATCTGTGGTACTCATTATACAGGCCCGTGCTATCATATATTGGATCTTGCTCCATGCAAGTTTTTAGAATGAACTAAATAGGTCCAAAATATTTCTGGAACAGAGGTCCACATAATAGCTGACTTTTTCCTACAAATATGTAAGGTATTGGGTGACATCCAACGTCATGCAATCAGACTTTGCTGTAGTCCCTCCCAACACCCCAACTTGGGGGCCCCATGCGAGGGAAGGAAGGGAAAGTCCCATTGCACCAAACAGAAATACATTTAACTGCTTTGAGTTTTTATTATAGTCAAGCAGTATAGAAATGCTGCAAAATACATAACTAAATAATAATAATATTTGTTGGCAGATGGATAGCACTGGATCTTACCCAAATGTTTTCCTACACCCACATCGATATTATAAAGGAAGGTAACATACAAAATGTGTAGAGAACACTAGCTGACAATTTCAAACTAAGTATGATAAACTACTAGATACTTGTTTCAAGCGCTCTTAACCAACTGAAAAAAACTGTACATGAAACAAGGGTGTGCAATTAAAAAATCCTTACTCAAGTAAAGCAAGCTGAATAATCTTGGATGCCTTGGTATTTTATTTTATTATTTTATTTTATTTTGTTAGTTAGTGTTTTCTATTTTAAAACTGCCATTCTGGAAATCACCAAGGTATCGTCAAGCTCCAGACTAGGCCAGTGGCATATTGCTAGGGTATGACCCACGGTTGTTCTTTCTGAAAATCCCATCACTAAATACTGACAAAATGGGGGTTGTTAAACAAAAGCCTATTTAATAAAGGTAAAGGTAAAGGACCCCTGGATGGTGAAGTCCAGTCAAAGGTGACTATGGGGTGCGGTGCTCATCTCACTTTTCAGGCCGAGGGAGCAGGTATCTGTCCGCAGACCGCTTTGCGGGTCATGAGGCCAGCATGACTAAACCACTTCGTGCGCAATGGGACACCATTATGGAAACAGAGCACACAGAAATGCCGTTCACCTTCCTGTCGCAGTGGTACCTATTTATCTGCTTGCACTGGTGTGCTTTCAAACTGCTAGGTTGGCAGAAGCTGGGGCAAAAATGGGAGCTCACTCCATCGTGCGGATTTGAACTGCCAAGCTTCCGATCAGCAAGCCCAAGAGGCTCAGTGGTTTAGACCACAGCACCACCTGTGTCCCTCCCCTATTTAATAATCTAGATCAAGGCAACTTTGTAACGTAAAATCTTTTGTCTAGCAGATAACTAAACAATCTGTTTTTACAGAATATCAAATCATTTTTGCTAGACCCATTTTAACTGATTCAAATCGCAATGGTCAGGTCAGGCTTTCAAGACACCTCCATATAGGTTCTTGTGTCTTGAGAAGAGTTTATTCAACGCATATAAGACTAGGAATGTACATGCCAACAGTGTATCATCTGCCCTAACTCTTCACCCCTCTGCATGGTAGATGCCAAGCAGCCATATGTACACTGGCTGTTTCCCCCCCTTCAATACTGATCCTAGTCTTTGACGGTACACAAAACTTTAAGCCTGGAAGCAGGGTAACCATTTAAATTGAGCATACCTGGGAAACGAACATTCCTGCTAGGTAAATTCAGCTCAAATATCCTCAAATGTGGAGGACCAAAAAAATGTTGGTTTAATATTTAAAAGGGATAACACCTGAAGTGCCGAATTTTCATGCTGGATTATAACACGCCTACCATTTGTACGAAGACATGTTCTCCCACCCAAATGATTTTAAAGAGCTGTTAGCACTGTACCTCCAAGTGATACCAAACGTTGGTCTCGGGGATGGATATGGCCAAATATCCAAAGCAGGCTTCGCAGTATAGTTGAAACAGGGAACCTCTCTGATCCCTCCTCTTCTTGCTAGCTTCTTCAAGTCGTCATTGGGCAAAACAAATATGCTCTTTTTACTGCTTTTGGTAACAAACTTCCGGTAAGATGGCAAGGCTGTTCCAGAACGAGTTTTTTTCGGCCTTGAAAATTTCATGAGCTTCACTTTGTCCCTTGTGGAATATTCCTTGCTGACTGTCATAGAAGTCACCAAGGTTCCCGCTGCAGTAGTCAAGGAATCAGTCACTGTTGCTGTTACCACAGTTTTGCTATGCTCCTTTACAGAAATGACATCAGTATTGCTATCTGTAGTGGGAGCGGTAAGTTTTCTTACAGTGGTAGTCGTGGTCGTGGTGGTGGTTACAGTGGATACAGAACAGTTTTCCATGGACGATACCCCACTTTCCCTATCTTCCTTGATGGCTGACAATCCCGATACTTTATAAGTAGTTTTGGATTCTGTCGAAACAGTTGACGTGGTGGTCACTTCGGTAACAACGGCTTTTACTACACTTTCTCCGTTGACGCTTTCGGTTTTGTTGCTTATCGGTAATCCATTCTGATCAGCAAAGTCATTACTCAAGCTAGATTCCTCACAGGAAATTACAGGTGATGGAGCAGTTTTCGTAACACAAGGTGGTTCAATCTCCATGCATTCGGTTTCATTATATATATTGTTTTCACTGGAGGAATGGAGAGATGTGATGGATGTGTCATCAACAAGACTAGACCTTTCAGGAGAACACTGCTTTCTTCCAGTATTTTGATTAGACTGAGACATATTATCTTGAGGCAAATCATTGTCTCTAGAATCACCACCTACAGAACTCTGTACACCCAACTTACTGACCAAATTATCATTTGCATCTTCCACTGCAATATCACCATTCATAAATGGTTTTAGAGATTCGTTAGAAGAAAATGATTTGACCAGAGGGTTGCTTTTGCTAATATTATTGATTTTCGAGTCAACGCCACTCTCGGTTTGTGCAAGTGTCTCTCTCTTTAAGCACTCTTCATTAGGTAATACTTTAAAATCAGTGTCTTTCCCATTAATCTGAAATGCTGCTGACTTTCCCTTTTCCGTTTGTGTATTCAATTCCCCGTTTTTATTATTATTTTTGTCAGCAATACTCTTAATCTGATCAAAACACTTGTTGATGGAACTCGGTGGGACACACTTCTCCTGGTCTTGCTTTTCGCCATTTGTTTCAGTGATTTTAGTCTTCACCACCTCATCAATAATATTTTCTCCAATCACGTCAGGAATTTGGGCTTCAAATGCCTTTTCTGAAATTAGCTCAGTATGCAGCGATTTTAGGCCCCCGAGAGTCTGCTTTGGATTTAATGCAATTTTGGGTTCAGATGCATCTGCAATGTTTTTCACAAGACTCTCTTTTGCTTGCAGAGATACCATGCTGGGATGATTTTCTAACCTACGAGCTTCTGCAGAATCACAGTCATGTTTTTCAGATGTTAACGCTTCATTTCCTATCTCGGTTGAAGATGAAGTGTCTCCTTCACAGCTGCTTTCAGTTACCATTGGCCGAATAACATTTCCGCACTGAGACACAGTATTTGCTTGCTCCAAACATTTTGCATTATCCTCTAAGATACCACATGTTGTTGTTTCTTTGTTTTCTATTGGTTTAGAGTCTTCTGTTTTCAAACAGTCAGTGCTTTTCTCCTTACTCTGCACTTGAGGGTTATCCGTATCCATGGATTCAGAAACACTTAAATTACTATCCTTTGCTTTCAAACTCTGAGTATCTGGACACTGAACTGAAGTTGCATCTGCTTCTCCCTCTAAAAGCCTATTCAAGCAAGGCAAAGATTGGACTGATTCACTGGTTTTGGTAAAGTGGCGATTGCTAGGTGACAAGCGGTCTTTAACAGGATCTTCTGTTTGATTTGTCTCTGAAGTATCAATTCTGCTTTGGGATGTCAAATCTACTTGCTTCTCATCTCCTGCTTTAGGTAACTGTAGGTCATCCTCACTCTCCTGTTGCCTCAACAATTTACAACCTGAAGAGTTAGAACCAGATTTGAGCTTTATTCTTTCTAGTCGCTGCTTTTCCTCAAGTGTAAACTGTTTTACTCTCCTTTCAAGCAGTCCATCGAGTTTTGATGATTTTACTTTCCTTTTGTAAAATGTCCTTAAGTGGAAACTCTCGCTGACGTTGATTAAATCCACATTGATTGGGGTTTCCTCATATTTTGTGGAGGTATCCACTTTCACTTCATCAACCTCCATAGATTCTTCCTTGATGTCTTTATCACCTTCACCAATTTCTTTCTTCTCTGTGAAGAACAATTTAAATTCAGTAAGACATTTTGGTAATTACTGGGTCTTTCCGACCTGTTTCGCCTAACCACATGGTTCCATTCATACACATCACAACTATGTGTGACCACAGCAATGGGAAGTGGCTTCCATATGTATGCAGGTGAATGTGTCAACGGGACTTTAGTATCCGACATCCACAGTTTCAGATTTTTTTTTAATGCCCCCCCCGATTGTTCTCAGATTTACATAAGCACACATACATTCTGCTAAACAGAATTAATCCATGTAAACCTAAATACTCACCCACCCACCCATATGCCTTAAATGCTTAATACCTTCTTTTGCATGATCTGATTTTTCAAAATGTTTGATTTCAGATTTTTCTTCATGCGGTTCATTTTCTTCCTTGGTTTGAGCTCTCTTTGTGGTCTCGGAGTTTTCAGTTTCTTTTTGGTCCTTCTTGTGTGGCTCACGGAAGTATTTTATCTTTTCTTTCGAAGAACCATGCTCGACCTTCACTTTTGCTGGAGTTTTCCTTTTATCCAGTTCACGCTGTTTTTCTGGGATGGTAGTAGTTTCACTTTTTGCTGGTTAAAAAAGGACACATATATTTATTTATAAGATTTCTATGCCACCTTTTCAAGCTCTCAGGGTGCATGGATTAAAGAGAGAATTAAGTTACGGTGTGAAACAAAAGTATTCAAATGTATTGATTCTTGCACCAAAACACAGCATTTTGAACTCAGAAATATAACTGTAATTAAAAAGACAAAATTCTTACAATAGAATACTCAAAACTTAGAATGAAGAAATACATGAATGCATTTGAGTATCCCAAAACGTTAAAAAACGGAGCTGTTCGAGAACTGAGGTTTGACTATAGTGATGAGAAGGCCTGTTTATGATGCAGTAACTAACAGTAAAAATTATTTCAAAGCAAAGATATTTTACACTCACCTGGTAGTAATTTCCTGTAATTGACATTAGTATTTCCTGGTAATCTTGGTACAAATCTATGAACATGAGTTTTACTAATCCAGATCCATCCACCATACCCTGTTACTCTATATTCTTCTCCTTTTTGTTTCCAAACCTGTAAAGCATTACAGACACATTTTAAAATAATAAATTTACTTTAAAACCTTATATACAATTACAAAAATAAAAGATGGCTTTTCAACAAATGCTGCAGGAAACTGCTTAAACTGTGGCTACAACACAGATCTGCAACATAAATGCATGAAAAAGGACTGAGCACACTACTAGAACTAGCCTCTGCTCCCAACAGTAATGCACATAGAAAAGCAACAACATTTTAGGGATGCAGATTTGCCATGACCAGTTGGGTTCCTAGAACCGCGACTTCCACACAAAGAATACTAGGGGTGCATCTATGCAGCTACTCAGGCCTTCTTTTTTTTTAGAAGGGCTTATCAAAGGGTTCCACATAGACTTCTTAGTGATTGTTATGGATAACTCTTAATAGATAAATGCTACTATATTTTGTTTTTAGGCTTTTTTGTCATGGGGCTAGAAGGAAAAGGAAATCATCTTCATTGAATAGATGGAGTACATGGGATCTTGACCTGTCTCAAATTTCTCTTACACTTGGAACTGGGATATGTAAATCACATCCTATGCGCATACAGTATCAAAGATGTTTGGTGAAATCTCTCTTCTATCACCTGAGTAAGATTACAACCCATCATGGATTAATATCCAATTAAACAATGGCCAAGACACAAGTCAGTCTCAAGTTCTCTCTTTTCATCGATCCTATTACTCTCCATGTTAAAAAAACACACACCCCACCCCATACAGCCTTTTAAATTTAATAAAGGAAGAGCAGAAATCTGCTAAAAACATATACTTAAGATTACTATGCAGAAACTGTACCTGATGTTTGATAGGAAATGTGTATTTCACCCATGTTGCTTGCTGCATGGTTTCTTCTTCCTCTTGTTTTCTTTCCTTCTTTTTCACTTTTTCCTTTTCTTCTCTTTCAATAGCTGTCATTCTGCGCAACCTAATCGCAAGATACACATTCTTTTGGGCCAGTTATACTACAAATACACAAACAGCTGCACACTGCTGTACAAACAGTGAATGCAGTTGAGTCAAGAGCATTTAAAGTACACTGTTGTTGAACTTTCAAAGTAGTTTTTCCATTGCTGAGATTAACTGACATGAGGCAACTTCCAGGTGGCGAACATATTGCAAAAATTGTGCCTGTGAATTTTCAGTGCTAAAATGGTGTTAAAATTCTACAGTACAGTACTTGCACATATTTTAATGTAGACTTATGTTTTTCACTCATTCAGACATCTTACCTGGTGTGTCCTAAGGACTCCCTCCAGATTGGCAGCATGACAACTGGCTTGATTGCACATTCCAATATAGCTAAAGCCAATGCAAATTCTCTAGGTTTACTACACATCTGCACAGCCTTGATCCAATTAGACCTACAGGTGACAAAAACATTATCAGCATTTGCTGCATACAGTAGAATAAATGCTACGTCAATAGCATACTTTAAAACAAAACTGCCCAGAGTAGCAGGGGAAACCCAGCCAGATGGGCGAGGTATAAATTATCTATTATATATTATAAAACACTACCTCTCTTCATTAAAATCCCTCCTCAAAGTGTTTCTATGAGGATATAGCAAATTATTTGTGCTATGAGGATATAGCAAATTATTTGCGCTATATAGTGGGACCTCGGGTTAAGTACTTAATTCGTTCTGGAGGTCTGTACTAAACCTGAAACTGTTCTTAACCTGAAGCACCACTTTAGCTAATGGGGCCTCCTGCTGCTGCCGCATTGCCGGAGCCCGATTTCTGTTCTCATCCTGAAGCAAAGTTCTTAACCTGAAGCACTATTTCTGGGTTAGCGGAGTCTGTAACCTGAAGCATATGTAACCTGAAGCATATGTAACCCGAGGTACCACTGTAATTCAGCCTGCAACAAAGCCTAAGCGCATGCAACTGAGACAACTACATCTATTTCCCTTCTTTTTTCCATTTCCACCCTGTCAACTTTTACAGTAAACTCATCTTCTTCAGCTACCCTGCAAGCTGATGGTGCTTAACTTATACTAACTTACAAGCTGTATACTAACTTATGCTCAGAAAAAGGGAGCAGGGCATTTATTTATTTATTTAGCAAATTCCAGCTTCTCATGTAGCAACCTGTGCCCCTGAAAAGCCTGCAGGCAGCATGGAAAGTATTCCTGAGGGAAACGAGGAATAGGTAAAAACTATTGTGCCGCTCCCCCCACTGCTTCCGCCAGCAGGGACGCTCTTTTGCAGGTTCCTGCACAAATGGTTCATACAGGAGAAAGTCTGGATCCAACCTATATAATTTTAAAAACCACTGCATAAAAAATGATGAAAATCACAACTATATTCACCTGTGGGAAGCCCAGTTGGGGTGAAGGAATGAGGATGGGATGTTGTTCTCTAGCTGAATTATTGTTAATCTCAGGGTGGATATTGTGAGAACCTTTGACCCGTGGACAGAGCCATTCCATTTGAACTCTCCAGCAGGACTCAGACAAAATTTGTGAGAGAGGTGTCGCCTCTTGTCATGATCTTCCCGGTGTTGATGCTTGTTCAAAGCAAAAGAATTGGTGGCATATTGATTGTGGTACACACGGTACTTCCCTTCTTGGCCTAGTTTGAAATAATTGCTGATGTTTCCTTTCATCACTATTTCTTTCTTCGTGTTCAGTCGGGAGATTTCTCCTTGGGAATTAACCACAAGGACCTTATTGAAATAAAAAACAAAATGCACACAAATTTTTAAAAATTACAATCTTTGGTCTTAGATTTTAGTGTTAGCCCAATCCCTGCTATCTTTAGGGAATGTAATGTCGAGGATTAGAAAATGCAGCTCTTAATCTATAAATACGTGCACAGGATGAAATAGGCTCTGACTATAAGAACTTAGGCTAAGGATAAACTTGTCTTCAAAGTTGATTTTCCTAAAGAAACAAACTCTACTTATACCCAGGAGTAGGTTCTGTTAAAATCAATAGAGCTGACTTTTGAATAGCCATGAATAAGATTGTGCTGTTAGTTTTCGCCACCCAGTAGAAGCCACCAGGTGACCACCTTCATTTTGCTTTCCGTGAACAGGAGTATTTCTGCAGTAAAAAGTCTGCAAAATTAACACAAACCTCTTTGCCTTCTTTAAATAGCTTATTTGCTTCATGTGCAGCAGCAGCAACTTGCTGACTTTTCAGCTGGCTGAGTTTGCTATCCGGATTTCGTAACCTGGTGACCATTCGTGTTGAACCCGGCGTGCCTCTTCCAGTGTTTGGAGATTCACTTCGTTCACTGTTAGATCTATCCCCTGTCAAAAACCAAAACAAACCACCCACTTAAACAGGAGACAGAAAGGCCAGTTAGTACAGATATTGCTGAAACGTGTCATTTTAGGAGCAGCAATCAGCTACTCCAGGCTTAGGCAAACTCGGCCCTCCAGATGTTTTGGGACTACAACCCCATCATCCTTAGCTAACAGGCCAGTGGTCAGGGATGATGGGAATTGTAGTCTCAAAACATCTGGAGGGTCGAGTTTGCCTATGCCTGAGCTACTCTAAAGACAGACTGCTTTATTTTTACCTAGCTCCTCTGAGCTCTGGGATCCTCCTTCAATATTTTCCACTTCATCAGAAGCCTTCATTGATTCATCCTGCATGGAATTTAGTACATTGCTACAGCTGTTTTCTGGATCAGACAAAAGTGCTTCAGTGGAAGAACCAACGTTCAGGCTGGGAACCATCTTAGTTGTTTCATCTGTGAAAGATAGGAACTATTTATGTACCTGAAGGGCACTTTAAAATGCAAGATGAACATCTTGAAATCAAAAGGTGCTGAAACATCAATAGTATGAGAATATAAATGATAATTTCTTTTTGAATTTAAGTCAACAGGTGTTGTATATATTTTAATTACGTGCACCTTCTTCTATAAAGAAAGCCACTATATTTCTTATTTTAGCTCAACAGTTAAGCACATTGTTATTCCTGCATTTAGCAAACATGATTTAATAACCAAATTACACATTCTGAAAAATCCCATTGGGGAGTGGGAGAAGAGGAAAGGTTGAATTTGTATGCACACCCACATTAAAAAAACACAACCTCTGAACACTGAAACGATTACATGGGAAGAGGGTTGGACTACAACTTTTCCCAGATACATGTTTTACATAAAGGGAGCTGTATATTTTGGTTAGGTGGGAGAGCTTACAGAGAGGATTACTGAAGACAGTCTCCAATGCACAAAAGGAATACGTAGCAGACATGAGTAAGAGGATAGGAAGGAATAAACAAAAGTATTTTAATTATGAACAGAACTAAAAGAGGGGCTATTATTTTTGAATCATTGCTATCAATCTTATCATGAGTCACCTGAAATCAAGGATGAAATATCAAGATGGCCAGCACTGAAGATGATACCACATTATTCAAGGCAGTAAATTCTCATATCACTGGGCAACAAAACAACTCCTAACAGGTTCACAACAAGCTGCTGAGGCTGCTAGCTGGGCAAGAAACATCCATGCAAATAAGCCTGTACATATTGCTGTGGTATTCACAACTTCTGCAGTCATGGAATAGCACCCTAGAGACATAGTTTCCCAATTGGTCTTTATATCTAGCATATAAAAATAATATATTGCTGTCATTTCTATACAATGATGCTTTCCCCCTATTTACACATTCTTCAAATCTTTCCGAAAGAGGTTCACATGCATGAGATCGGTAACACTGATTCTGATCTATTCACATTCATTTCTGTCTGCATACTCTACAATCTCGGCCATTACACCAGGTATTTTTACCGTTGGATGTCCCCAACATGGCATCCATGGGATCATGCTCTGCCGCCCAAGAGGCTCTCACTCCTTTGCATACCACACTAAAATACGAGCCAATGCATTCTGGGAGTTCTAAAAATAAACACAGTGCAAATCCATGCGAAACATCATTTCAAATTCCCCTATGAAGAAAGAGTTTGCCCATGTGGAGGTAATGTGCCTGAAGACTTACTCTACTACTTACTGGTATGCCCAATCTACGAGGACTCAAGAACAAAGATTTAAATCTCCCAGTTGGGAGACTGAGATGAGTATGTGATAAACTTTTTATTAGGGAACAAGTCTCCTTACACCTCACAAAAAGTGGCCTGTTTTGCCTTTAGAGCGGCAATTTTAAGGAGAAAAGTTTGTGGGGATAAGTTAAATTCTTTGGGGGATCAAACTCTTATCGGGCAGGATACCTGATTTTAATAATTATTTTAACCATGTCATGCATTTTATTCTGCTTTCATTCTGTTTTATGTATTTTATCATTCATAACGGCTTCGGCTGAAATAAATAGTAGTACAGTGGTACCTCGGGTTAAGTGCTTAATTCGTTCCGGAGGTCCGTTCTTAACCTGAAACTGTTCTTAACCTGAAGCACCACTTTAGCTAATTGGGCCTCCTGCTGCCGCCACCACACAATTTCTGTTCTCATCCTGAAGCAAAGTTCTTAACCTGAAGCACTATTTCTGGGTTAGCAAAGTCTGTAACCTGAAGCGTATGCAACCTGAAGCGTATGTAACCTGAAGCGTATGTAACCTGAGGTACCACTGTAATCACAAATATTTGAAGGATGCAGCAACACAAGTCTATCCACATTAAATCTGGGATACTATTAATTCAGTTGAAGACAAACATATCCGAGTGTCAGGGATGGCAGTGCAAACAAGCAGCACAAATAGCATACATTGTAAGTGGTTTTAGGCGATTTCCATTTACATAACTGTTATGCTCCTCTAAATTACAGAGGCATTTTTCTGTACCTGAGACATTCTTGAGGGCCTCTGATGTCACCAGCTTCTTGTTCGCCTCATTATCATCCAGGATTTCTGACTCATTTCCGACTGCACTCTTTCCTTCAGAAGTACTAGACTCTCCAGCAGGAGGATCTACGCTGTTGCCTCCAACAGCTGATGTCACGGAGTTGCTTTTATCTATAGCATCTGTTTGCTCTACAGTAACGAATGGGTAACAAAGTGCAACAGGTGTTTTAAAAACTGGCTTATACCAAGATGCCAAGTTTTACCTACACTGAAATGAAAGTTTGTGAAAACTGCTTGGACTATGTCACTGGGGAATGAGAGCTGATTCTGTGATGAGAAGAATGTCTGTCTAAAACTGAAATTGTTGACAGACCAAAAGATACAATAACAAATGCTATTAAAATGAAATACACGGGAGTAAACACTACTGCAGAAAATATGTTAATTTCGCAAGTATCATCTTTACCTTCCTTTCTTCCTTTTTCAGAACTTTCATCTGGTGGCGTTTCTTTGTTTACATCCAGCAGTTGGTTCGAAAGTTCCTCTTTGCCATTATCAGTATCTGTACTGTCTTTATTCTCAACACTAGCCTTTTCCGTTTCCGTTTCATCAGCTATTGAGCTTTTATCTTCTGGTATTTCCCCCTTTCTGGCTCTGATTGCTTCCAGAATCTCTTCTAAAGCAAAAAATGGACAATAGACACCTAGTTCAAAGACTAGGGGCTCCAGAAGTATCCATTTTAACCCCTGACAGACCCATCTAACAATTGGATACATGGTCCACAGTGCAACTGACATTTGTGAAGTACTGTTTGCACATGTAATTTTTAAAAAGTCATTTAACAGGTGGATTACAAGTTGATACAAGCGGCTCTCAATTTACATCGGGGTTATGTTCCAGGGATTATATGGAACACCAAAATCTTGTATAGTCAAAACACACTGGGTGCAATGGCAGACGGGATTGCCAAAGTTTTTCTTCCCTGGACCCTCAGACCCCCCCTTTTTTTTGCCAAGTGTGTAAAGTTGAATATGCACAAGTTAAATGCACGTAAATTGCAAGTTACCTGTATACATAGTCTCAAAAATGGCAGGGATTGCAAACTGAATGGAATTTTGTGTACATCACTCAGTCAATATGGATAATCTACAACTCTACAAGCGATGTCAGAGAACATGCATTAATTGCTATTGATTCTGCAGATTAATTGAAGTTTTGATAACATGCATATATAGTAACCTAACAGATCTACAAATCTGTGGCTCCTGGACATTAATCTGGCTCCAAACATGCAAAGACTGAAAAATAAGGCTGAGCTGTGGGATTATGGAAACCTCAAGTTAGCAACTCTTCCAACAAGGATGATAATCAATCTGACCTGCTCCTGCCCTCATTTATTTATCCGCTGCAATATTTTCAGTGCTCTAGAACTAGACTCAGATCCCAGTGCCACCAAGAAATCCATTTGGTTTGAAACAAGTCCAGACTCGAGAAGAAAGCTGCGCTCTTCCAAAAGGCAGGTTTCTCCAAAAGCAAAAGGATGCTCACTGCAAAATAGGGTCCTCAGTTTATGTCTCCAGTTGTTGCCCTGTTTTAAGGCACCCAGCCTAGATGTAGCCAGTAATCCAACCGTTTGCAAAGAAACAAAAATTTGCTACGGCTGTTACAAAACAGAACACCGCCAAGAAGGGATGGTTGTGAATAAAAAGTATGGAGCAGGTGGTCTTGCCCATACTGACCCACTTAAGACTGAAGTATTATTTCTTCTATAAAGCAGTGGAGGTTTTGTAAATGCCACTAGGTATTACGATCAACTAAGGAAACTGATAACGGACAAACACTATACTGGTGACTATTTTTCAAAGGCACACTATAGCTAGCTATATTTAGGAGTGAAAAAGACAAGCTTAAAGTCATCAGGAAGAGCTCTGTAGACTACAGGTGTTAGAGGAAGAATCACATTTTATCTTTTGCTTAAGAGCAAAAATATACCATTTTATCTTTAAATACACCCCCCCACACACACACAGAGTTCCACAGCCAACACCATTCAATTTGTTTCCTCCTGAAAAGAGCAGAGAAGTCACCTTCTGCTCACATCCTTCTGTATATAGATCTCCTGCAGTTTCTCGGTTTTTTTGCACTATTAAACAAAGTCTGCATAGGTTAGCGTTTTTTCTGGGGCAGCAACAAGGATAGCCCTGGACCAATGCTCGCCCATTTCCCTGAAAAAATCTATAAGGCCTAACAGGTTTAATCAAACCTTCTCAAATGTACCTAAAGGCTATATGTATTCCGGTGGCACTATAAATGCAGTCTGTGGAACTTGGCCTTCCCAATTTTAACAGACATGCCCTTTTCCTCATAAACTTTTCTTCACTAGAATACACGTCAATGAGGTAGAAATTCAAAATGCGCTCGATAATCCATTGTGTGCTGTTAGCAATTCAGGATTAGTTTTGTAGATTCTTACCATTTGCTGCAGCAAGAAAAGATTTGTTGCTACCCCGTGCTTTATTGGTAAGGTCCTCCGTTATATCCATATGCCGATGTATTTCTTCACGCATTTCTTCCAGAGTTTTGCAGATATCAGCTTCCCAGTAATCTTTGTCAAGGCTTTCAATTAATTCTGCCAGCTGGACTTTTGTGCTATAGTACCAGATTTTCTTATCTTTCTCACACTCTGAATCTTCCTCTCTGTGACAGTATTAGAATAATTGTTTATGAGACAAATGGCAATGAAACATATGTATATACTGGGAAAGAAACAGGAATGAAAAGAATAACTGAGTTCATATCATAAGTTCACTGTTGAGCATGTATTTTTAGTTTACCACAAACAGCTATTACCAAACTCTAAAAAATGTTATGATAACATAATTCAATTCTTCCATAATTCAACTGCATAATATGAGTTGCCACATTTAAAAATTGTATTATCACAAAACACAAACCTTTTATTCCCTTTCCAATACACAAATAATATGTTTCTTTACCATACCGTACTATTAAGGATTATGACATTCTTATACAAAAGGAATTTTCAATGATAATTTCAAAAATTAGACACGGACTCATTCGAAGAAATGATTATTTCTTCCAGGATGTTCTGTGGCTTCTCACCTAAGAAAAATCTCAACATAGGTTTTATTCACCATGAAGTCCTGTACAACCAGTTAATCTGATCCAATTATTGATGACTTGGAACTGTATAGCAAAAATATGCTGACTCTATTTCACACAAATATGGTGACTGTCTATTTCACACAAATCAGAATCATTAAGTGGAGGGCAAGCACTTTGGGTACAGGCATTATTACTTTACATCACATTTAGCCAATCTTGGTAGTCAGAAGAAATCTGCTGTCATGACTGACCCTGCCCATTCTCTTATTTTCGATATCGTGCTGAGCTTTGGGGGTGCTCCAAAGCAAGAATTAAAAGATATGGTCTGAAAATAATAATGCTCTGCCACTTTAACAAATCCACATTATGCATTGAGGAAATAATTCACTTTTAAATATAGTATTATATGACCTTTACTTCTTTTTATAAATCCAAGAAGCAAGTAACAAATGTACATACGAGATGAGAGTAAAGATGAAATAATATTAAAAAAACCCCTTAAGGTGGGAAAGAGGATGGAGGGAGTGAAGGAGACCTGGGAGAAACTATACCACATCCAATGTGGCTGCACATAGGCTCTGCTCACACATCATGATAAGCAACAAACCCCACTTTACTATGAATGACCAATATGTTACTGCACATGGCTCAATCACTCCTGCTTTGCTCTACCGTGTCTGAAACGTGGAAGAACAAGCTGTGAAATACCATATGCAAAGGCTTTAATCCTAATGTTGCATACAAAATAGTGTTTAAGTTCTTGCGCACCTCAGCCTACAACATGTCCTACTGCAAACAATGAGTCTTATGAATTAAAGTGTCTACTTCTTTGTCATGTATCTAGATGTCTGCATGACTGCCTGGTGCAATTGGTATGGAGCCCAGGGGTTCAGTGGCAGAGTCCATGCTTCACATGCAGAGGGTCTCAGGCTCAACTGAAAGTTAAAAATGATCAGGCAGCAGGTTTAGATGGGAAAGCCATCTCCCTGAGACTCTGGAGACCCACTGCCCCTCAAAACAGACAATGCTGGGGGCAAGATGGACTAATGCTCTGATCTGGTGCAAGGTGGCAGGATATGTTCTACACAAAAAAGAAGTTTTTGCTGAATCAGTTGGCACAGCAAGTATGGTAAAGGTAAAGGTAAAAGCAAAGGACCCCTGGACGGTTAAGTAGACTATGGGGTGCTCCACTCATCTCGCTTTTCAGGCTGAGGGAGCTGAGACAGCTTTCCGGGTCATGAGGCCAGCATGACTACATCGCTTCTGGCACAACGGAACACCATGATAGGAAGCCAGAGTGCACAGAAATGCCGTTTACCTTCTCGCCACAGTGGTACCTATTTATCTACTTGCACCGGTGTACTTTCGAACTGCTAGGTTGGCAGGAGCTGGGACAGAGCAACGGGAGCTCACTCCATCATGCAGATTTGAACTGCCGACCTTCCGATCGGCAAGCTCAAGAGGCTCAGTGGTTTAGACCACAGCGCCACCCATGTCCCTGTAGCAAGTATGGAGTCAACCCAGGGACTGGAGAGCTGAAACCAGCACAAGGAACCAAGGCTCCTGAGAGGTTGTTTCATCTACATCACGGCAGGGAAAGACCAGGCTGAGCTCATTCATTGGCCAGAAAAGAAGTGGCTTCAGAAGCTTCCTCCCCACACACTACCTGCCAGAGAAACACAGCAACTACTGCCAGTTGCCCAGGGAATGCAGAAGTAAAGGAAAAGAACACTCTGGCCCTATCTATTAGACAAAGGAAAAAGAAATGCCCATTAGTACTCAATAAAGAATACCAGCAAGGGAAGCTCAGCCTGCACCCCCCCTCTTACACCCACTTATAGCTCACCACTGTGTTCTGGCATTAGACAACTGACCCCCCTCTCCTTCCTTTCCCATTTCCCTTTCCTTGTGTGTTCCTGCAAACCTGATGGCAATGCCATCCCTTTTAACTGATGTGAGCAGCTGGGGGGGGCAACATTTGTCTGAAAAGTGGAATACAGTACATATAGAAAAATAGAAAGTAGTAAGTAAATAGTTTGATGACATGCATTTTCCATTCAGACTTTGATATGGGAGACCCCCAGTTCATTTCCCTAGCGTGCACTGCAAATTTAGTATGTGTAATTATCTCTTTAAAGATTTACACTGCAGTCTTAATCAAAATATCAAAGAAGTCTAGCCAGAGGAGAAGTATCAGGAGCACCCAAAGAGTCTGGCCTAAATTTGAAGACGGGGCACTTGAGTTTTACCACTGGGCAGTCTCAGGGACACTGAACTGTCACTGTTTCAGTAAAAAAAACCAATGAATTTTTCAACAAGCCCCTCTTACACGGCTTAAGGGAATATCTTTAGATATTGAGGCTTTACACAGAAAGGGGACTCGGCTACATTACTAAAGATACAGCAAATTGAATGCGCTATAAACATGCAACACCAGATGGCGTCAGAGAGCAGGAAATTTTAAAACACAGTTTTCCATAGTGATTTTTTTCTTTTGTTAAAACGATCTAATTTCTGACTTATTTATAGCATTTCCCCCCATGTTTAGATCCACCTTGGGTCTACCTCAGATTCGTATTATTCTTCACTGGCACAGATGCAAGGAGGCAGTCAGAAGCTTTCTTTTCCATTCTTGATTAGCCAGTGTTCAGCATTACACCTGAACTCTAAATTGCACTTCATCTTTAACTATAGTAATTGAAAATAAGTCAGCTTTGTAAATCAGGGATTGAAATTTACTTGCTATCATATTCTTAAGACTAAATGCAGTTTGTGTTTGGACATTAATGATAGCCATATGCTTGTAGGAAACAAAGTAAAGAGTTGTTCTCTAAAATTTTATTATCTATATTCAACACTATACTGCTATAGCAGACTTATAAACAAGCAATAATGAGCCATATTGAAGACCAGCCCATTCTATGCTGCTTACAATTTTTTAATGGTGCGCCTTTTCTCAAGTACCAGTGTAAGATGTTTGAATAAAAAAAGAAAAGTTTTTCAGTTTCATAAAAAATTCTCTGCCCTGTTGCCTAGAGGCAATTTTTGCTCATCCTAGGTGAATAGATCACTGGCTGTTTGCAAGCCAACAATGAATCTGGTAGGAATCAATGGGAGTTTTTTATCTTCACGGTAAAGGAAACTCCTTGAGAAGCATATACGTCCTCTCAAATGATCAAAATACAAGGGCTTTATCCAGAGTGCCATCTTTTCTTTCTACAGATATTTACTGTACTCATTAGTGGTAAGATCACATGCCTACAAATGGATGTGGGTTTACAGAGAAAGACAGCAACCTTGCACTGAAAAAAGGTCCAACGGTTGATTCTTCAAAATATGAAGTACAGTGGTACCTTGGTTGTCGAACGGCTTGGCTCCTGAACAAATCGGCTCCTGAACGCCGCAAACCCAGAAGTGTTCCAATTTGCAAACGTTTTTCAGAAGCCGAATGTCCAACACGGCTTCCGATTGAGTGCAGGAAGCTCCTGTAGCGAATCGAAAGCTGTACCTTGGTTTTTGAACTGTTTTGGGAGTCGACTGGACTCCCGGAACAGATTTAGTTCAAGAACCAAGGTACCACTGTAGTATGAAATCCTCATACAAGCTGAGATTTCATGCCTGATGATCTCATATATGAGTTTTTACTACAGGAAGATGCATTGAGAAAGCACAGAGTGTCATTTAGCTATTTCAAAATGAAGAGAATTTACTACTGCATTAAATACAATTTATATAATAAACTGAAATAACTTTTTGTGTTTTGGCAAATTATAAATACCAGTCAGTTAAATTCAGGACTCTATGCCACTGAAAAAACACTGAATTTGGTAGTGGGCACAAAATTCACCTTCCCGAGAAGGAAGCTTCTGCTTTCTTTCTTTTTTAAAGTGATGTTTCCACATGTAAAAGACTTTCTTGAAAGTATAAAAGCAATGGTGCTGAAATTGCAGAAGCCAGAAAAGGCAGAGTAAGATTTTTCAAAGATTGCGGGGGGGATGGGGACTTCAGAGTCCTTACCCATCCCCAACTGGCAAAATCAGCATAGATTTTATAAAATAGGAAGCCAATGCAGTATAAATTAATTTAACCTAAAAGGAAATCATACAAACTTAGTCCATTTGCATAATATATACATTTTACAGAATCTAGCTTTTCTTGGAGAATAATTTGGATGGCCTGCACAGAATTTAGTTTTGTGCAGCCAAGGAGTACATAAAACTTACTGCTATGTTAGGAAGCAAAAACATTTCCTCATAGCCACACCAGAGGCAGGGGAAGAGGAAGGGGAGCAAGAGAGCCCCAGAGCCTGGGTTCATTCACATTACACTAAACTGTGATTTAGAACAGGGATGGGGACCTCCAGTTCATGTGGTAATGAGGAAAAAACCCCGCACTTGACAAAGCATTTTTACAATGCCTTGAAGTGCCTACCATCACCTCAGAAAAATATATTAATGACTCTACAGACAGGATGGAATCACCACCCCATGGTAGCCTGACAGCATTTGCAGAAAGAAACACAGGTGGCAGGCAGGGTTTCTTACTCATTTTATTTGACTTCTATGTACTCCAAATTGCTGTTTTATGAGATCAGGTGTGAGGTGTGAGAATTGCATTGCTGCAAAAGCTGCTTAGTTGCCTGATAATGGTGTCAGCAGAGTTGCAATTTCTTTTTCCAACTGAGACTCTTAAAATAAACGGTATTTAAAATTTTATTCTTAGAAGAATCAGTGATCTGGCCCTTGGGCTTTTGTTGATATTCAGCAATTTGTAATCTTTTCTGATGCATTCTAAATCTCAGGGTTCTGCAATCATGCCTCTACAAAAAATGACTTTGCACACTAAGCTCTACTACCTGGGTCATAACATAGCAGCTATGTTGCATTTGGATTTAAATGAAGTCATTGCCTAGGCTTGAATTTGTAAGTTTATGAGAAAGATAAGAAGGAAAGAATGGATTCACAAAAGACTAAAATTTCAGCAGTACTGTCAGGGTTAGAAAATTGTCACTTTGGAGAAAAAGAAAGTAATACTGCTGTTAAGCTTGTTCATTCAAAAAACATTAAATACAAACACTAACAGGATAACACAAGTTTTCTGTTGCCAGACCAGATCTTATGTTTCTAAACCACAACTTTTGTTTTGAAACACTGTAAGCAGGAGCCTGGTATTTTTCAGTGACGGACACTTCATTTCGCCATTGGCCCCTCACCCCCCCGCAGTGCAATTTCTACTGAATGGAGATAAAAACACATTTTTGGCCCAATATAAAAGCAAATCCCATCTTCTTGAAAATCCACCATGCACCAATATTACTGTGCTTAGAACATTTACTTACATAACAAGCCTCCTGTTCAGGAACCAGTATTTCCGCCTGTTTCTGTCGTATCCAATAGGTTCATGTCGAATGTATGGTTTATTTTTTTGGATTTCAGCAATACAGTCCGTTACACCAGGCACCTTATGTGCTACACAAACTTCACACTGCCATTCATCCTCAGGTACCTCTTCAAGAGGTGGTTTCACACACTCCAAGTGGTACACAGCTGAGCAAGTTTCACAGCAAAGCAAATCCCCCAGTTTGTGACAAACTCTACAATGGTCATCGTATTGTATCACACCTTCCGACATTAATTCCTCGCGTGCAATGTTTGTTGTAAGAAACTGATCCACTAAAAACTGCAGGACTTCAATTTTATTCTCAACAGGTCCATAGGGGTAGTCATCTGCCTCTTGGAAAGGAAGAACATGATGATATTCCTTGTCACTCTCACAATAAACCCGCAGAACCTCGGGCCACGTCATCCCGTCTATGAAATACAATGTGGAATTAACGCTATCTTTGAGGTCAGCAGGTCCAAAGGTAGTATTTGAAGTGTCTTCTTCACGTAAAACAGCTTTTAAAAGCACTATATGCATCTCTGCCATAAGTGTACACTGCTCCTGGCTTACCAGAGCAGCACAGAAGTCCTCAAAACGAAAAGGGGACAGTCGCAAGACAGTGCCAAAGTTCCGCAGTACCTCATAGATGGCAATAACATTCATTATATGCTCATTAGGCACCATTAAGTCCTCTGAGGATTTAGGCAAGTCAAGAGAAGGGACATCTTTTTCTTCCAGTATTGGAGAACGTGGACGATGTACTCTTTGTCTCCTCCTACCTGTAAGTAGAAAGGAACAATAAAAGATCAACAGGAAACAGAGGTTCACTTATTATACAATTAATGTGATGTGAAATAAGAACCATGTTTAGACGTTTCTCGCACACTTCAATGGTCTTAACACAGTTGTATTTTAAAAGTCTTGAACTTGCACTTCAACATAGGCAGTTATTCTTCTACCTTAAATTGAAACTAACATACCATGCGTGTTGCACTTTTACCAATGACTTTCCTTTGATGAAAACACCTGCCATTTACAAGGGTTAGAACAAAACTTGCCCCTCTGCAAAGGGAAGGGCTCTTTCCATTTCTCAAAGGAACCATTTTATATTGTAAAC
The DNA here is from genome assembly GCF_027172205.1 of Podarcis raffonei. Classification (NCBI taxonomy): domain Eukaryota; kingdom Metazoa; phylum Chordata; class Lepidosauria; order Squamata; family Lacertidae; genus Podarcis; species Podarcis raffonei. Next base: position 23,443,853 of record NC_070603.1, read on the forward strand.
TGCCCTGTGATCCTCAGATGAAGGGCAATAAAGATATTTAATTAAGAACCATCACCACCACAAGGTAACCATTTTATCTGATTCCCTCTTCCCCATGTAGTCTCCAACACCACTAATCCTCAAATTTTCAGGGGAAAAGAGGAATCAGCCAAAAGTGCCTTTCCACCTCCTTTTCTCTACCTCAAGCAGAACTTAGCTGAGCACAATCCAAGCCCAAATCTTGTTTCCTCTCCTAAATTTCAATTACGTGAGAGACAAGTTCATTTTTCTTGTTTAAGATATTGGTATGAGTGAAAGAGCTCTACAGAGCCATTGTGCCGCCTGTTTAAGTTTGCTGAATCTGTGGGCTTTCAACAGTTCAACGAAAACATTACATAAATATATTGCTTTCCCAGATGTTGTAGGGCTTCAGTCCAGGCGGCATGACATGCATATATGCCATGACTGTATGGCAGCTTGAGCTGTACTTTCTGGTTTTCACTGCACATTCCTCACTGCCTACAAATCAACTTGCTCTTTAAGGTGAAGTGGCAATGTGAACAGCTGCAGTAAAATCTGAAATGAATTTCCCTCTATTTGTCTACAAATTCAAAACACTTCTTTCTTCCTAACTGTAATTCAGTTGCAAAAGCTGGAAATGTTCCGTTTTCTCTTCAGTGATGAACAAAAACATATTACTAACTGCAAATGGGAGAAATCACAGCACTCTAGGAACACTTTACTAAATAATAATTGCAGCAGTTTGCATTCTGATACACTCAAATCTAGAAAACAGTTTACCCTGGATTATGGTTTCCATTTAAATTATATCTCTCTTTTGCTGAAGCTACTCATCCATATTTTATACAATGTTCTCTGATCACAAAAAAGCAATACGTAAGCTGTCTAATTCAGAGTAGTTTTGAATTCTTCTTTAGATTTCACAGCAGTAGCGTAACAACTAGAGATGCAAAACACTTAAACATATTCAAGGTACTGTAGTGGTAAATAGGTAAAGGTAATGTAAACAGAGTTTCCGTGTGCTCTGGTACTTGCCATGGTGTTCTGTTGTGCCAGAATCCATTTAGTCATGCTGGCCACATGACCCGGAAAAGCTGTCTGTGGACAGCTCCCTTGGTCTGAAAGCAAGATGAGTGCCACAACTCATAGACGCCTTTGACTGGACTTAACCGTCCGGGGGTCCTTTACTTTTATCTAGTTGCAAATGCTGTGGGATCCAAAGCCTTTCTAAAGAAAATTAAAAGTGAGTAGAAACCCTATTTATTGATCGATTGTTTTTAAACTCAAAAGTTTTGGACAATTTGACACAAACCAAGTTCTCTAGGTACAGAAGTTATTTTTTCCCCCTTTTAAAATCTCTCATGACAAATTCCCAGAGACTCTTCCTCTCCTCTAGTTGCAACCTGTTATCACTAGATAGAAGCACTTAAGCATCAGATAAAGCAAGAACACTGTGACGCAATAAACCTGAGAGGTTCCCTTTTTATTTTTGCTATTGGATGCTGGTCGTTATGTAATTTTGTTATATTTATAGTACTAAAATGTTATTTTCTGTACGTAATTATATTTGCTACTGTGTCGTTTTGCTGGGCTATTACGAAATTATTTTTGCACTGTTTGGTTTTGAAATGTTTTCCTGTTTCCTTTGTTGTAAACCACTTTGAGAATGAATTTTATGTGGGAAAGCAGCATGCAAATAAAATGAATGAATGACTTGTTGAGTGAATCACTTGGCCCAGATTTATTTCTAATCTTTCACTGGACTCCTGTCAATAACAAATGGTTGTCATGTCAAGGTCGCTATGAGGACAAAATTTAACTGGTAAAAGAGGCTACTGATTTCTTAAAGAACTCTTGAAATCCATATAATGTATGTGTGTATTAAAAGTGCACAGGAAGGGGGAAATGCCATTGGCGGTGCTGTTTTGAAACTACCAATATTGTTTATTTAGATGGTTCAAGGTTCACTCAACAATTACTTCAGATTACTCAAAGCTTATTCTGGAGCATCAGGCATAGTCCATGCTTCCAATGAGGGGACAACACAAAAATGGGCCGTTTCAGTGGTCTCCCCATGGTGCCATTTTTATCGATCCTTAGGAGCCAAGCAGTGTTAGAAAATCGGATATATAAGTTAGGTGCCAAATGGCACCTGGGCTCTAGGTTACGGTTGCCACAACGGAGTATCTATTCGCCAGAAGGTTTGACTAGATGGCCCTCAGCATCCCTTCCAACACTACAATTATCTGATTCTATGATCTCAACTACATTGCTTGATTGTAGCTTGCTCTTACAACAATCCACTGGTCCCCAGTATGCAAGAAGAAGTAACACACAGGGGAAACGGAAATAGTATTAACTATGAACTAAGGCAGAGGTTTTTTAAATGGTGGTCGCCAACCTGACACCCAGAAATCTCCATAGTCTCAACGGGACCCGCACCTGTAGCAAAACGTGCCTGGTACCTGCGGAATTTCCAACACTGGAGCCAAGCAAATAATATTTTTTTAAAAAAAACAGGGCTTTTGGTCTTTAATTTGAAGGGCTTCAAGTATTTGCGGCCTATTTTAGTGCAACAGGATCTGTAAGACCAGTCCTTTATCTGTAAAGATGCGTTGGTTAGGTTTTCATTGGTTGTGCTTTTTAAATTTGGTTTTAGTGTTTATGATGTGTTTGAAAGTTGCTTTAGTTCACTTCTGTGAGAAAAGCTAATAATAATAATAATAATAATAATAATAATAATAATAATAATAATAATCCAGTTCAACTGCTCCAAATGACATTCAGTAGTTTTCCATTTTAAATAAAGTCTGGCTAAGATATCAAATGCTGGCCTAAGAGACATAATAAGCCTGGTGGCTTTCACCATTTTCCTAAACCTTAGTATCCATCACAGCCCTTGCTTAGGAGGACACCCCACGTCCATGGCACCATATACTTTTCCAAAGTTAATATTCTGACATTCTTAGTTTTTGGTCAGTGGGGGAAGACTATTCCAAATAACTCTTTAAAATAATTCTTAAAAAACCATCACTTTCTTGAAGTGATAATGAACTTTTTCATGAGGAGGCAACTACATCCATCTTGCACTTGTAATGTGCCTGTGAATTATTCAAGGTATTGATTTGTCAATAAATTACTGCAAAATTTGGGACAGACTGCAGTGGGGAATCTTGTGTTTCAATTCTATCAATCCCCACAAAAATAAAGCTCCCTGGGCTTATCACGTGAGGACTATCACATGAGAAAGCTATAATAGCTCTTAATTGGTCAGGGATGTCCTATTCACATGTGCACGTTCTGTAGTACTGGAACGTTTGCGCAGTTAGAAATCAAGAGGTCAAACTTAGAGCTGGTGCATGTTCAGAACTGAGCAACTGCCAAGTTTACAAGTGTGAGTCCCAGCAAAAACAACCCTACAGAGTTTATATTTTGTGTCTCATTGCCTCAGACACAATGATTTTTAATAGACTCAACTCAGTTCATACATTCAGCTGTCAGCCATGAAATATTCAATAATTTAAAAATCATCAACAGCTAAGTGTGTGAACCAGGTCTTTTTGAGAGTTCACATACCATGTGCTTTATACTACACATACATGGTAACAGAACAGAACAGATTTCACAATTTATAAGCAAAAACACCAACAAATATTTTTACCACTGTTATTATTGTTGCTAGTACTATCACATGCCCTTTGCTAGCAGGTCCCTGGGCAGGTTACAACAATTTAAAATTCATAACTAACAATCATTAAAACAAACGTCAGTCACAAGAATAGGGTGGATCCTGAAAACACACATCTTAGACCAAGGTAAAGAGGTGCATCTTCAGCATTTGCCAAAAGCTATACAGTGAAGTTGCCAGATGCAATTCTGTGCAGAGGGAATTCTACAGTTAACCTGGAAACAGAATGCATCCTGATTTAAACCTGATAAACTGCATATATCTTGTTGGGGGGGGAGCATAGATACTTAGCATGACATACACTCAACACAGGTATGACTCTGCACTTTAAATTCTGCTACAGCTGACTATAGAAATTATGGCAGAGCCAACACCTGCCCTACTGGTTCACGAAGCAAAGCTCTGAAAAGAAGCACTCCAAGTTATTATTTAATTCACATTACAGGGCTAGTTTGGTTGTGGGTCTTTAGTGTAATGGACTTCAGGACATGACAGGGTTATCAGGGTTCCAAATTTGAGAACTGTTAGCAACAGGGTTGTCTGCCATATAAAGCTTAATAAAAACAATATAATCATGGCTAATTTCTTAAGTTTGATGGGAGGCTAAAGACTGTAAAAATCTTTCAATTAACCGGAATACTGGATTGGATGAAGCTTTAGTTACACGAAAGTCCTGAATGAGAATGCACATTCCCTGATATACAGAGATATACCCAGCCAGTTTAACAAGATGAAGATGTACAAAGGGAAATGTGTACCCAGGCACACACCTGCATGAGTACTATACGCAAAATTTTCTTTTAGGATTTGAGCAATTAAACTTCAGATCTAATGCCAAGTTTAGGCGATATAAATGTGAACTTATATAAATATGTATTTGCTTCTTGCACTTTTAAGTTCTGCCTCCTCTTGTATGACCTTCTGTAATCTTTATCATCACAAACAGCACATCAAGTGCAATATATATACAAAGGGGAATGCCTATTGGTTTTCCCATAACTGCACTCCTGGCGAATCATCAAATCTGCATTTTAGACATCTTTCAGAAATTCTGCAAGAAGTTTAAAACTTCTGCATTTTGACAGCTAGGGCTAAGTCTGCAATGAATGAATGAGATTTCATTCTGTGAACTTCAGCTTGTTTTACATGCTTTTATTTACTTTTGGTACACTACCAGTTATCCACTTTCAGTCTTTGGATAGGATTAGCAGCAGGTTTAAACAAAATGTTATCTTAATATACACTGAAGACATGTTATTTCAAAGCCTCATGTGCACATCAGAATACCAAGCCACTCATAGTTTGAGGATCAGTCCTAGAATGATTAGCAGACTAAGATTTCTGGTCATCAACAAAGAAAGGTAATCTTAAAATCTCTTTAATGGAACACACACAAGGAATGAAAGCTCACAAATGCTAAAAATATACATGCATTCTTTGCAAAGAAACCATGCTAAACCATGGTTTAGCACAGGCATAGGCAAACGCCGGCCCTCCAGATGTTTGGACTACAATTCCCATCATGCCTGACCACTGGTCCTGTTACCTAGGGATGGTGGGAATTGTAGTCCCAAACATCTGGAGGGCCAGAGTTTGCCTATGCCTAGTTTAGCATGACATGAACAAGCCACAATGAAACTAAGGTTTACAAACGCACATCCCCCTCCTGGGTTGTCATTAAGAAATTGTGAAGCTTTCAGTGTGGAAAAATGTGGTTTGTCAAGATGTCTAGAACAACGAACTGTGAGTAACATTAACTACTGTTAGTTTAAGACATTGATTATGCACCCCTCCCCCCACACGTTCAGAAAAGGAGCTGATATTCTGATCTGTACCGTCTTTTCAGTCGCCTTTCACAAGTTACCCAGGTTACAAGTATTCTTAGATAGCCAACCTACATTTAAAAATAAACTTTCTAGTGATCTTGTGAAGAAACTCTTAAGGTATTTACAAACCACAAGCCATGCAAGATTTGCATGGATCAAGGGTACCTTATGGGCTGCCTTCTCCTGCATTAATGTAACTACCGAATGAGGCCTTGCTTCATCTCCTGCCACCATCTGAGGTGCGGTTTATTTTAATTCATTCATACCAAAATACTAAAATTTATACTCTGTTTTTCCTTTCCAAAAGAAGTTGCTCAAAGCGGCTGACAAAAGTATTTAAAAAGCACAAAAATAAAATAATAATCCACCTTTTAAAAAACCTAACCATTGCACAAACCATTACTAAAAGCAACATTGAAGAACAAAAAGGAGGAAGAGCTGGAGCTTGCAACAAACAAATTACATAAAGCAACAGCAGACACAAAGGCTTGTTTAAAAAGAAACGTCCTCAATTCCAGGCAAAATACAAAGAGGGAGGAAGATAAGCTAACTTCTTAGGTATTGTCACAGAGAATGCCCCAATAAGCATATAACTAATGCACAAAGGGATGTGGCCAGACAGTGACTGTAAGAGGAATGGAAAAGCTGATGCACCAGCCAAAGCACTTCTGGTGGCATCTTAAAACAAGGCCAAGGCCAGGAGTACTTTGAAACTATGAATTTGATTTTGTAAGAGGAGTGCAATCAAGGCCAAAATGGGCTGGAGTCCTATTCAAATAAACTGTTATTTAATCCAAGCCTTTTTTTGAATGAAAGCTTTAATTACAAGCCTACCGATTTATGTCATGTGACAGTTAAGTTGGGTGTTCTCGTAAACCTAACCAACTCATGGATTATGAAGAGCATTTTCACTTCTGCAATGAAAATTCTCGGGGAGGTTCATCGGACCTCAGAAGAGTGCATACAACGTAAACAAAGCAGCACCCCTAACCTTAGCTCAGCGCAGAGTGATATATATTACAATTGACATGCCACTTGTGCAAAAGGTAATCAAATACTGGAAGGCATCCCTGCCCACTTTTGGCAGAAGCCCTACTAATTCTGTGTGATGTGACCATAGGACGTGCAACCATTGGTGGAGTTTTTCAGTCAAAGTGAGTGAAGTTTAATCAACAATAGGCATAACCATGCCCACTGTGATCCTGAATGACAACTGCAACATATTAGTGTGAATAGAGCACCAGTTGATAAAGTGTAACTTTTAAACAGCTCTCTTCTTCCATCCCCAGCCTTTACACCATTTTCCAAGGAGTGCATTGTTGAGGCCACGGCATGGATTACTAAAGCTTTGTAATGTTGCAAAAAATATTAATCCTTACCCTAACCGTGGGTAAGAGATTGGAATCACCTACAAGCTTGCACATTAATCCCCTGCTCTGCTTACCAAGATGTGCTATTTCTCCATCGACATTTACACTTACCACGGTTAGCTTGAATAGCACTTTGAAAAGCTGCCTTCTAACAAACTCTAGTTTGAAGGAGTCTTAACACTGCCTGTGAAAAGCAAACGGAGGGAGAACTTGTATGCAAAGCAGGGAAGGAAAGAGCTTGCAAGTCTATAAGGCACATATTACCACATCACTGGGCCACTGTTGTACAGTGCTCATTGGCATAATGTAAATCAGGCATAGGCAAACTCCGGCCCTCCAGAAGTTTGGGACTACAACTCCCATCATCCCTAGCTAACAAAACCTAACAAGTGGTCAGGGATGGTGGGAACTGTAGTCCCAAACATCTGGAGGGCCGGAGTTTGCCTATGCCTCATGTAAATTTTACAAAATGAAACATCCACTGCTCTGAATTATTAGTCACTCCACTTTACTCAGAATTATTTTCCAGAAACATCACATTCTCAGTAAAGGTAAAGGGACCCCTGACTGTTAGGTCCAGTTGTGAATGACTCTGGGGTTGCGGCGCTCATCTTGCTTAATTGGTTGAGGGAGCCGGCGTACAGCTTCTGGGTCATGTGGCCAGCATGACTAAGCCACTTCTGGCGAACCAGAGCAGCGCACGGAAACGCCGTTTACCTTCCCGCCGGAGCGGTACCTATTTATCTACTTGCACTTTGACATGCTTTCAAATTGCTAGGTTGGCAGGAGCAGGGACCGAGCAACAGGAGCTCACCCCATCGCGGGGATTCAAACTGCCAACCTTCTGATCGGCAAGCCCTAGGCTCTGTGGTTTAGACCACAGCGCCACCCGCGTCCCTTCACATTCTCAGTAGCGTTCAACCACTTGTGACCAAGTGAAGATGCCTGGGATGGCGCCTGACATCTCCACCATCTGAGGATTACTGGATCTGGACTGTTTTCACACACTAATACCCCATCCTGTAGAACTCTATCCGTTATATTTTATCTGAACAACTGGAATGCATTTCTGGAACCAAATTGCCTTTTCTGTGCAGCCTGAGCAGGAGCGGTCACCATTAAGACATCACAATAGGCCAACATATACATGGACTGTCCCTGACAGTCTTTTCTTCTTTAAGGTCTCAAAGCTCTTAGCCTAGCTCAAGGTTGTCGTCTTGAACTAGCCATGTGTTTAACTGAGAATCAATCAGTCAGTCCATCATTTGGAAAACAAGACTTTAGAGCTGTCTTGCCCCAAAATGGCAACTAGAAATTCCATTTTGGCAACTGCAACCTCGGTTTAAGGAGCCATTTGGCGCCTAGCTTATACACCTAAGTTTCTAACACTGATTCTATAGCACTTTAACAACACACATTCTAGGGTGTGTTTATGTATGTGGGTGTGCGTAAACCAAGTAGGTCAATAGGTGGATGCAGTATTTGCCATCCAGTACACCATCACAACCAAAAGATTATGGTAGGGCCAAACAAACCATGTCATACCAGAAGCCAGCAGAATGCAGGTGCACACCGTTCAAGTTCACCTGCCCTACTCTTCAGTTGTTCCCCATGAGGAGGAAACAAACTAGAGCAGTGGATTAGCATTATGTTGCTTCTTGTTATCTCTAGGCCAGTGCTCTGGTTTGGTTCCTCCTTGTTGAGCAAAGAGGGGAGCAGCAGGGCAGGCATGATTTGACAAGTGTATACCACCTCGCTGCTGATGAACCAGGACAACAAAAACATAAGTAGCTACTGAACCCGACTGATGGACCATCATTGGCCATTGTAAAAACAAGGAAAGCCTGACACCAACTGTCAGAAAGAAGCAGCAGCCGCAAGAAATACATGTAAAGTAAATCTGTCTGTTTTGTTTTAAGGGTCATTCCGTGTCAAGTGATCAATTTTTTTATATATATTTTTTACCTTATGTTATCCAATTTCCTTAATATTTTGTACTTGTTGAATGATCAAAACTAAGTTAAAATCTAAAATTTTAATTTTTTATCTCATCCCGTTTTTGAGCTATGAGGGTTGGAAATTAAAAATAATAATACATTGAAAATTTTGGCCTTGCCGGGCAAAAAACTAAGAACTCAGCTCAGAATTGAGATAGATCATGAAATGAAGTACAAACAAGAATTATTTCAAAGCGTTAATTCTATCAAGCAACAGCAAGCTATCACGCTGCCTTGAAACACATTTTTAAAGGAAAAGGCTGACTAGCTTTTCAAATGCCTGAAAAATAACTGATATTATATTTTGAAGCCTAGTTTATTCTGTTATATTTTACTCCAAGAAGACCCATTTATCCTAAATAGAACCCAGTAAGGCAGACATGTATGTACCTTATATATAAATTAATGTGATCTCATTGAGAAATTTTGATGAAATTTTGCAGGTAGTGCTTAGAAACATTAAATAATCAATACATTTTTTGGAAATTTCTGAACATATTATTTTTAATCACTTTTTAAAATTTAAAATTTTGTAACTTAACTTTAAAATGTAAAGTAAGGTGACATATCATATTATGTGACATGTCATATTAAAGCCAATGACGTTCTGAAGAGATTGGTATTTTTAGTTTTGACATACAGTATCTCAAATCTAGGTTGAGATTGTAAGGTTTTTGTGTAGACCAAAATTGCCAATTCTTTGAAATTTCAAACCCTCATAACTAAAAAACAGGATGGGATAAAAAATTTTGAACTGAAATTTGGGACTGTCTCTTACACTACAGTGGTACCTCGGGTTAAGTACTTAATTCGTTCCAGAGGTCTTAACCTAAACTGTTCTTAACCTGAAGCACCACTTTAGCTAATGGAGCCTCCTGCTGCCACCGCACCGCCAGAACACAATTTCTGTTCTTATCCTGAAGCAAAGTTCTTAACCTGAAGTACTATTTCTGGGTTAGCAGAGTCTGTTACCTGAAGTGTATGTAACCCAAAGCATATGTAACCCGAGGTACCACTTTACTTTCAGGAAACTGAAAGTGGAAGCAATATAAAATGGTAAGGTAAATGTGATTGGATCACTTGATATAGAATGACCCTTAACACCAACTCTTAACTCTTTTAAAAACCGTTAGAATAATCACTGTGTGTGTGTGTGTGTGTGTGTGTGTGTGAAAAAGTCATCTCCACTGCAAGACATCAAATATCTATCAGTGGCACAATGTTAGCATACAACACAAATTAGATACAAAACAATACATATTTTAATTTGGGTATGATTCAGTTTCTGAATTGATCTGATTAACATTAACACATAACATTTTAGAACTGTGGCAATTGCATTCAGAAACTGAATCATATCCAATTAAAATATACACTTTAGAAGTAAACTAAACAGCACTAACATTTGCTTTTCTACAGGTGAACAATTATGAAGGTCTCCTTGAATAAAAATTCAGTTCCTATGTTGTTGATATAGAAAAATATTATTAGTACTATGAAATAATCCCTTGCCATTGAAAAGCCACAGTGAAGGGAAAAACCACAGCTAGGAACCATTACAGCTAAACAAAACTTTAAACTTGTTCATACAGTGTTCACTCTCATATTGTGAATTAGGAAAGCTTGCCTTTATAAAAGCACCTTAACAACAAACAAAATTAACCGTCTCTTGGAAAACTCAAAATCCATTTTAATATAGAGAAGTGTGTCTTTTGATGTTGTGATATAGATGAAAAATGGGTCCGATTTCCCCCATAACTTTCACACAGCCACTGTAGTGTACAGGCATATTTAGTAAAATGTAAGCTATTTCAATATTCCACACTGGGGTTTTCCTTGTCAAACTGTAAAAGCACAGAACTGTCATATCACTCACATCTACCAATATACAAGTCCCAATCCTGATTGTTTACGTACTTGATAAAATACATGCAAGTATATAAAAATAGTTGCCACCAAGTAAGGAAAGTTAAGCATGTAAGATTTTATGCAATAATATTTTGCTGAATTAAATCTTACCTTTTTTAATAAAACCCACAAAACATTCTTAAAATGCTAGTAGTTCAGCATGATCCATACTACAATCAAACTCTTAAAACTTGTTATAAAAAAGTTGAACATAATTTCTTCCAATGGTTGAACTGGCAAAGTCACCGTAAAATTAAAAACCACAAGCTCTCTTTAAAACAAGCTGGAAGCAAACACTGCTGCATAACAAAAATTGGTAAATGAAAATGAATAAAGAAAGAAAGAAAGAAAGAAAGAAAGAAAGAAAAAGATATCCATTTGAATGTTTTCAATTACTACAAATACATGTGATGGGCTTGCACGCTATGATTTAAACCATACTGCGCTTCCGCCAATAATTTGATCTCTATTCCCAACGCACTGCTTTCCTTTGTAAACAAAAACACCAACCCCTAGTTTTGCACAAAGTCAAGAGTCTGCAAGATACTCCCCCACCTTCCCCAAGCATCACATGCGTGCCCCACACGCGCTCCCTTTCCCTTGCTATTTCGCTCATCCCCAATTTATTCTTCCAAGACAGTGGTTCCCAATTAGCTGATTACTGAGGAGCCCCTATTTTTCAAGAGCCACGGACACCCCACCCCAGCCTCGCTTTGCAACATGTTGATAACTGCATGGTAGCTGCCTCTACAAAGCAATTCCGTGCACAAAATGTGGGGCAGCCCCTAATAAGCAAATGAGTTTTGGTATGTACTAAAAACAGCAACAAACAACAACAACAGGCCCTAAAATGTGTGATATTACCATGCAAAAAAAGACAAAAAAATAGTTGGGGGGTAGGGCAAGGAAGGGATGGGGCAGTGGATCCCGTGGATCCCCATTCTAATGACCCCCTATTTTTCAAGAGCCACTTGAAAAGCTCCCCGCTTTGGAACATGTTGATTCCCTGCACAAAATGTAGGGTAGTCCCTAAGAAGCAAAGGAGTTTTGGTATGCACTAAAAACAGCAACAAACAACAACAGCAGGCCATAAAATGTGTGATATTACCATGCACAAAAATGACCAAAAAAATTAGAGAGAAGGGAGGCAACGGATGGGGCCCCTAACTGGGAACCCCTGTTCTCAGACCATGTTTGCCATCTCCTCTTCCTGCCAACAAGTAGCCCAGGATTGCTATTTATTTTCTCTCTCTCTCAAGTTCTGCCACTGTGGCTTCCCGCACCTTGCCCTCTTCCTGCAGGAGCCCCCCGCTTCCCTTCTCCCCACATCTTGCCCCCATTGCAGCGCGCATCCCCATGGCGGAGGGGGGGTTCAGCACCACCCCATTAACCCCCCCAAAGCAAAAACCCGTCCACCACCCCTTCCCTAACGCGATGGGCTCCGGGGTGGAACAAGTGGGGGGCGACCCCCCTCACCCCACCTACCCCTCGCCATACCCGGGGTGCTGCTGTAGGTGCTGTGGCTCTTGAAGCTGCTCTCCGTGCAGTAGCTGGCGTCGTCGTCCTCGTCCTCCTCCATCTCTTCGGGGTAATCCGAGTCGTCGTCGTCGTTCTCCTCCTCCTCTTCTTCCGCCACGGCCTCGTCTTCCCCGGAGTCGGGCTTCTCCCCGGACTCGCCTTCCTCGTCGTCGGACACGGCGCTCTCGTCCTCGTCGCTCTCATGGTCGTCGTAAACCACTTGGCTGCTGCGGCCGCTCCTCTTGGGAGCGGAGGAAGAAGCACCACCACCTGAGGCGGCGGCGGGCGCCCTGCTTTGGCTTCCTCCTCCTCCTCCTCCCGCCGCCGCTCCAGCAGCAGCAGCAGACCTGCCCCTGCCCCGGCCGCTATTGCCTCCCCCGCCAGGGGTGCTGCTGCTGCCGCTGCCGCCCTTCCTCCTGCCGCCTCCCCTGACTGAGGGGGAGGCCTGGGCAGCGGCCCCCCTCGGCTTGGGCCCTGCAGCCCCGGCCGCCTGGGCCGAGGCCGCCCACCTGCCCCGGCTGCTGCCCCTCAGGCGGGAGCGGAGTCCCCCGATAGGGCCCGGCGGCGGGGCTGCTGGAGCCGGGGTGCTCGCCCGAGCCGGGGCCGCCGCAGGCTGCTGGTGCTTGGGCGGCCTGCCTCGCCGGCCCCGCATCGCTGGGCGCTGGCCGAGAGCGCTGAGGGGGGAGGTGTTGTGTGTGCGCGCGAGGGCCTTCGGGTGGCTTTTCCGAGCGGGCGGTTGCGCTCTTTCTCCCTCTTCCTCCCCGCCCCCCTCCCTCGCCGGGGAAGGAGGGCCTCCGGCGAGCCGCTCGGGCCGAGGGGCTTCAATGCGAAGGGCCGGCGTCCCGCTCGGGATCGCCGCCGGCCGCCATCTTGTTTCTTCGCCTGCTTGCCTCGGATCGCTCCGCTCCGACAGGGGGGAGGGAGGGAGGGAAGCGGCGGCAGGGCCGGAGCGGGTCACGTGGCCGGGCCTTGCCTGCGCTTCGCCGGGAGAGGCGGAAGGGGGCGCGCGAGAGGGGAGCTCGTTCGGGGATGATGCTGATGTTGCGGATGCTGCCGCCTGAGCCAGATCTTCTTTGCACCCGCGAAAAGCCGCGTCCAGAAAACACGCGGGGCGCTATCGCTTTCGCAGATAAGAGTTAAGCCGCGGCTCATTTGTACACGGGACTTAAATGCCGCGCGCATTGCAAACGGTCCCCTTCGCTTGCGTGTCTGAAAGGCCTGTGTCTGAAACAGATGGTTACTGGGGTTGCCAGATTGTTTCACCAGGGCACCCCGAAAGTTATTGTTAAAGGAAATTGCTGAGCTTTTTTTTAAAAAACAAGTTCAATACCTTGCTACGCAAGCCTTTTTTTAAAGCCAAGTTGTTGCGCTAAAAGAATCCCATTATTTTTTGATTGACTTGACTTTTTTTCTTGAGCTATTTTAATAAAAAGGAAATTCTTGAGCTATTTTTTTTAGACAACGCTCCCCCCAAATTGTTCAGCTTTTTGTTTTTATTTTTTTGAGCCCCAAAAAATCCTGCGAGTTTTCAATTGACTTGACTCAGAGCCAGGACAAAGTGCCACCATTTCGGAAATCCCAATTCGGGCATCAATTCTGCCTTTGAAATCCTGTTGATATCCAGGAAAATGTCCGGACGTATGACAGCCCTGTAATATTCATCTTTTTTTTAATAATATATTTATTAAGATTTTTTATAATATTACAATAAAATAAAAAAAGAAAAAACAGAATAACAAAAATACAGAATAAAGAAACTTTTTAAGAAAAAGAACACACATAAATTTTCAATTACTTATTTTCTTTTAACTTGTTTCCCGGACCTCCTCATACCTCCCTTTTTTGTATTCCACCCCAAATTGTTAGTTCAGCAAATCCTTACCATTATATTATTACCTATTTATAATCCTTTTTTTCATATTCTCTTAAAGCATTACAGCTGGAAACCACTTAATTTCAATCCAACATCATTCTAACACTCATTGATTTTACAATATTTCTGTAGATAATCTTTAAATTTCTTCCAATCTTCTTCCACCGACTCTTCTCCCTGGTCTCGGATTCTGCCAGTCATTTCTGCCAATCCCATATAGTCCATCACCTTCATCTGCCATTCTTCCAAAGTGGGTAGTTCTTGTGTCTTCCAATACTTTGCAATAAGTATTCTTGCTGCTGTTGTAGCATACATAAAAAACGTTCTGTCCTTCTTTGGCACCAATTGGCCAACAATGCCCAGAAGGAAGGCCTCTGGTTTCTTCAGAAAGGTATATTTAAATACCTTTTTCATTTCATTATAGATCATTTCCCAGAAAGCCTTAATTCTTGGGCACGTCCACCAAAGATGAAAGAATGTACCTTCAGTTTCTTTACATTTCCAACATTTATTGTCGGGCAAATGATATATTTTTGCAAGCTTGACTGGGGTCATGTACCACCTGTATATCATTTTCATAATATTCTCTCTTAAGGCATTACATGCCGTGAATTTCATACCCGTGGTCCACAACTGTTCCCAGTCAGCAAACATAATGTTATGTCCGACATCTTGTGCCCATTTAATCATAGCAGATTTCACCGTTTCATCCTGAGTATTCCATTTCAACAGCAAGTTATACATCTTTGACAAAATCTTAGTTTTGGGTTCTAACAGTTCTGTTTCTAATTTTGATTTTTCCACCTGGAAGCCGATTTTCTTGTCCAAATTATATGCCTCCATTATCTGATAATAGTGTAGCCAATCTCGCACTTTGTTTTTTAGTTTCTCAAAGCTCTGCAGTTTTAGTCTATCTCCCTCCTGTTCCAAAATTTCCCAAAGTTTCGGCCATTTGGCCTCCATATTGAGCTTTTTCTGAGCCTTCGCTTCCATTGGTGACAACCACCTTGGGGTTTTATTTTCCAATAAATCTTTGTATCTTATCCAAACATTGAACAATGCTTTCCTGACAATATGGTTTTTAAATGCTTTATGTGCTTTAACATTTGTCGTACCACAAATATGCATGCCAACCAAAAACGTTGTTAAAAGGTAAAGGTAAAGGTACCCCTGCCCATACGGGCCAGTCTTGACAGACTCTGGGGTTGTGCGCCCATCTCACTTAAGAGGCCAGGGGCCAGCGCTGTCCGGAGACACTTCCGGGTCACGTGGCCAGCGTGACATCGCTGCTCTGGCGAGCCAGAGCTGCACACGGAAACGCCGTTTACCTTCCCGCCAGTAAGCGGTCCCTATTTATCTACTTGCACCCAGGGGTGCTTTCGAACTGCTAGGTTGGCAGGCGCTGGGACCAAGCAACGGGAGCGCACCCCGCCGCGGGGATTCGAACTGCCGACCTTTCGATTGGCAAGCCCTAGGCGCTGAGGCTTTTACCCACAGCGCCACCCGCGTCCCCTAAAAACATTGTTAAAACCTTCTAAATCCAAAATGTCTGTGTTCTCAAGAAGCAGCCAATCTTTTAGCCAGCAGAATGCTGCTGATTCATAGTAAAGTTTAAAGTCTGGCAGGGCAAATCCGCCTCTTTCCTTTGCATCAGTTAATATCTTAAATTTTATTCTGGGCTTCTTGCCCTGCCAGACAAATCTAGAAATATCTTTCTGCCACTTCTTGAAACAATCCATTTTGTCCACAATCTGCAATGTTTGAAACAAAAACAACATTCTAGGCAAAACATTCATCTTTATAGCTGCAATTCGGCCCAACAAGGAAAGCTTCAAATTTGACCAAATTTCTAAATCTTTTTTCACTTCCGTCCAACATTTTTCATAATTATCTTTAAATAAGTTCCCATTTTTTGCTGTCATATTAATCCCCAAATATTTCACTTTCTTGACCACAGTTAAACCTGTCTCATTCTGAAACCTCTCTCTTTCGATCGGTGTTAAATTTTTCTCTAAAACCTTAGTTTTTTACTTGTTCAGTTTAAATCCTGCCACTTGACCAAATTCTTGAATTAGTTCTAAAACCCTTTTGGTACTAGATTCTGGCTCCTGTAACATAATATTCATCTTGCACATGGCAGAGCTTTCCTACACCCTTGGCCTCGGCCATAGGGCTGCAAATAAAACATTCTAAGTGTGTTTTAAGTGCAATATGCAATGCAACACTAGATGGCAAAACTTATGGAAAAATTAATGTGCAGTGGTACCTCGGGTTACATACGCTTCAAGTTACAGACTCCGCTAACCCAGAAATAGTACCTCAGGTTAAGAACTTTGCTTCAGGATGAGAACAGAAATTGTGCAGCGGCAACGCAGCAGCAGCAGGAGGCCCCATTAGCTAAAGTGGTGCTTTAGGTTAAGAACAGTTTCGGGTTAAGTACGGTCCTCCAGAACGAATTAAGTTCTTAACCCAAGGTGCCACGGTACTGTACATGTATTTTAAAAATCAAAACAAAAAAGTATTTCCAGAATGCTTTGTACATGTGTGTAGATTCCACCCTTGTTGAGCCTGATCTGCTCCTCAGTGGGCATCTCTTTGTTAGTTGATCAAAGAAACTATATTGAGCTTTAGAAGTGACTCTCTGAAGTCCAGGTATGGTATGGTGTGTCCCATTTTCATTCCAACTATTGCCCTGATTGCGGATGGGGAACCTGTAGCCCTCCAGAAGTTCTATTCCAACGCCTGTCATCCCTGGCCATGCTGATTGGGGCAGATGGGAACTGGAGGGCACCACTTTGGCCCACCAACATCTAGAGAGCCACAGGCTCCTCATTCCTGTCCTATAGCCTCACAGTCCAGGAACGAGGAACCCATGGCTCTCTAGATGTTGGTGGGCCAAAGTGGTGCCCTCCAGATATTGAGGAATTAGGCGCCCACTGTCCCTGACCGTGTTGGCACAGGATGTTGAAAACAGTGGGAAGGAAAGGGAAAGGATAGGTTTAGATACGCTCAGAAATGTGTCTAAATTCCACCCTGGTCTGGGAGAAGAAGAAGAGGAGTTTGGATTTGATATCCCGCTTTATCACTACCCGAAAGAGTCTCAAAGCAGCTAACATTCTCCTTTCCCTTCCTCCCCCACAACAAACACTTTGTGATGTGAGTTAGGCTGAGAGACTTCAAAGAAGTGTGACTGGCCCAAGGTCACCCAGCAGCTGCATGTGGAGGAGTGGAGACATGAACCCAGTTCCCCAGATTATGAATCTACCCCTCTTAACCACTACACCACACTGGGAGGATGCCAGAGATCAAAGTCTCTGCCTGGCACACTGACACCAGAGCTACGTTTGCTGAACAAGGGAGGGAGAGGGAAGCTAAACATTGGATCTCCCACTCGGACCTCAGAGTAACATTGGGAGAGTAGATCGAATCTATCTTATGGCTCACTGGACTCCCTCCATTAGGCCCTAGAATTACACACTGAAGGTACCCTCATAATATTTAGTTTGTAATATTTGGCACCAATAGAGAATGTCTTTCCAATGCAAATTGGAAATTCAGAGGGGCTGTTTCCCCGTCCCCTCCAGCCGACACACATCTAGTTGGGACCTTAGCAGAAGAAAAGAGCTAATTTGAGTCAAATGGCTAATGTGCATAACAACAAGCCAGTGGACACAATCACCACATCTCATGGAGAACATAGGAGCCAACTCCTAGGGGCCAAGGCCCCTTGCCCCCTCCCATTAAAATATTTGAGGTGGCTGCCCACCACCAAAGTTACTGGGCGTTGCCATTCAAATGGTGTCTGTGCCTTACCTTACCTCCCCCCCTTCATTCAAGTTGGTAGTCCTGATGGATAATGTGTGCATCATCAGTCCAGGGAACTGAACACCTTTCCTAGTCAAAATACAGTGGTTGCACTGGGTACGATGCTGCAAGCAAGGGGTGCCAAAACAATGCTGTAGAACGGAGCACGAGAGGTCGGGCACTGAATTTTAGCATTGCACAGGGTGCTGCTGAAATTTTGAGAAGCCATTGTGCTATGCATCCTCTCCAACAAGCCTTTGAGAATGTGCGTATCTCCGCGAGATTTTGCACCGTCACTGGCATTTTGCATCATCTCCAATAAATGCACAAAGGCCTGCCTACATATGCACATTCCCCAAGGCGCATTGGAAAACTCGCGCTACCCCTAACATAAACAAAATAGTGATATGATAAATCAGCAAAATGATCAACAGCTTATTCCGCTTAACATATTGCTTATACAAACTGGCAAACAGATGTGTGATGACGAGCGAGCCTTTTAAATCTATAATTGACTCCAGTTGAATTAAAGGGCTGATAAACCATGGTGTCTTCGGTATTTCACAGGCGTTTTGCCTTTTTATATATGCAATTTAATGAACGAACGTTGAGTATAAAATCTTCTGGGCAGAGCAGTCCTATGGAAGAGGCAGTGGGTGAGGAAGACTCTATGGGGATGACCTGCACTGTTAGGCTTGTTCTGACCAGAGCAGACACGGTGTGCATTTGTCTGGGAGGAGCAGCTTATTCTCCACCCCGTTCCCCTTTTGTGAGCTTCCTTCCCATTGAGTGTGCCCTCTCCAGGATTGGCAGTTTCATAGCCGGCTTGGGGGCATGTGCAAGGAACTGGATGGCTTGGGACCCTGCAGACCCAAAGCTTCCCTAAATCTGCAGGGATGTGCTCTTTTTCATCCAGTGCTGCCATTGAAGGCAGAGAGATGGTACCCTACAGACTCCTTGGGCTCAGCCAGCGACATTTCTAAAGCTCTCTCAGAGGTCTGCTACCTTGATGTATTTAGGTCATTAATGCTTTATATTTCCACCCGTTTCAGTTTTAAAATAATTCTGCTTGTTACTTTTAAAAATGTGCCTTTTATCCCCCTGGTACCCTCTGCTTTTCGCTGTCCACTTTACTACCAACATCTTTTATGTAAGGGAGTTGGTAGCAATTTGTCCCCTAGCTTTCTCTCTTGGTGCAGTACTCCTACATTAGGTGGATGTGGGAGAATTTAGGTGGTTTCAACCAATGCTATTAAAAAGTAAATATAGAGACTGGCTTGAATCCATCCCTTCCACAGATTATGTTCATTTTTATAGTAACCCATACAGGCTTCTCAGTCAGAATTGCGATCTGAAAACCAAAAGCGGCCTGGAAGCTCATTAGCCGTGCAAAGTCTTTGCGGATAGCCCTTATCCATAAATCAGCAGGTTAGAATAAAAACAAACACAAAATAAAATGTTGGTCCTCCCTTTTCAGTCAATTGCATCTCGATGTGGAGCTTGCACTATACAGTGGTATCTCGGATTACAGACGCTTCAGGTTACAGACTCCACTAACCCAGAAATAGTGCTTCAGGTTAAGAACTTTGCTTCAGGATAAGAACAGACATCGCACAGCGTCAGGTCCCATTAGCTAAAGTGGTGCTTCAGGTTAAGAACAATTTCAGGTTAAGAACGGACCTCCGGAACAAATTAAGTTCTTAACCTGAGGTACCACTGTATAGCACAAATAATTTGCCTCTCTCATTCAAGTGTTGGAACAGTAAATACATTTAGTGGTAGTATTCCACTAAGTTTTACTCAGGGTAGACCCACTGACATTAATGGGTGGCATTCAATGAAGTGCTAAGTGAGGTTAACTGTTAACCCAACAAGACTAGTTCCTAACCCTCCAGAGCAGTTTTATGTGGCACAGCAAGGCAGGGAGAAGCTGGGAAAGTCCTTTCACATGAGCAGACCTCAAGCACACAAGAACTTAGCTGAATTCCACCCAATGACCCTAGACTGGTCATATTCATGAATTTAAATGGGTCTACTCAGAGCAAAACGCAGCGCATTTTCAAAATACAGCAGTCTTTGAAAACAGGTCAGATTTTGAATGGTTACCCCCTCCGCCTTCCACACCCCATATGGCCTTGGATCCCATCTGCACCCTTCAATTCCAGAACTGCCATAATCAATGACAGGACATTAGATCTGGAAAAGAGACATGTTAAATCTTCTTCAGGGTTAACTGTGTGATCCTTTGATCACACAGATCAGATTGTTAATCATTTTGGGAGGCAGGAATATTTTGCCCCCTGAATAGCTTAAACTATGTGAGATTAGGTTTCCATTTCATAGAACATTATCATTAGACTCACCTGTGCAAGTCATCATAGTTTATTCTACAAGTATCTTCTTGAGGCCTGCTGTCTGCTTGCTCTACATTTGCAGCCTTGTGAAGATCGGGAATTCCTATATTCTGTCATAGACCACTATTCTGGTTAACTTGCAGTTCTACCACAACATGGCCACCACATGGGAAGGGTATTATTAAAGGTGATTCACTTAATAAATTTTCAAGGGAGACAAGATGCACAAACCTTGCATGCTACCTGCTCCTGAGTTGCACTTTCCCCTATTCTTCCTGCAAAGGTGTACAAAAATTGAATTCCAATTATTAATATAGCAACTGATTACCTGCAGATGCTGTCCTTTATAGCTTTGTTGGCAAAGGCTACCGCAGAGCTTTCCAAACTTTTCATGTTGGTGACGTACTCTTTAGACATGTGTGATTTCGCGACGTGGTAATTCAGTTTTACTAGCAAACCAAAGGTTAAACTCCTTTCCAGCCCCAGGAGGAACTTGGGGAGCATTTGTATGACACACCTACATGCTGCAGCCAAGCTCTGGGCAACTGGGTAAACCTCACAATGATACAACCCACTCCAAGGGAGTTTGACATTTAACAATAGCATCAGGGTTCAGCTACAATGGGTTAGAAAGATCCACAGGTACCCTTATGGTTTTAAAAGGGTGTTTTGATCTGACAAGAGACCCCCCCACATACTTAAGGTAGGCAAGTCATTTTCAATATACTCAAATGTCAGAAAATAGTATTTCCCTTTTCCCCTCTCTTCCCTGAAAAATCTGCTTGGGAGGGATGAGGGGCTCCTCAGAATAGTACAAGAATAGTACAAGTGGCCTGGTGGAAAAATTATGGGCAAAAGTCATCTCACATCCTTCCACTTCTAGAAGCATTCACCGGAGTGAATGCTTTTTTAAATGGACTCCCTAAGTGAATGATAGGACATTTTTGGATCCAACCCAATGTGATTACAACAAATTGTTGATGGTTGAGTAAAGCTATACAGCTTTAATGTTTATAGCCACTTTCTTTTGTGTGGCTAGTCAAGAATGACAATTTGTCATTCTGTCTGGATGCCAGAGTATTGGTTTGCGTGAAGTATATGAACCAAAACTTTGTTATCCACTCCTTTCAGGAAAAGGCATTGCGTTTTAGTATAATGAGGCCAAACCTTTTGTTCTACCTATCACCAAATTCATTCTGGTGTTGCTATCTTTTCTAAGTGCTTCAACTTGATGCAATGCCTGGGGAAATGGCTATGCTAAAGGACTTTCCATGTTCCAGGCTGCTGTTAAGCTCAGATCCTCATTACTGGAAGACAGCCACCATTCAAAGGAAAGTCTAAGCAGCTCTTCAGAGATCTGAGGTGGTGTCTGTATGGAACATAGGTGTTCTAAATGATATATGAATCACCAAGATCTTCACACTCAACCTCCTTTGGTAATTTATGCAGCAATCAAAGCTTATCAGGTGGAAAATCAGGGACACTTGAAATGCAGAATACGGCCTCCAGCAGAATACAATCTGCAAATTTTGCAGCATTAAAAGCAGGCTAAGTTTTATGATGATTATCTGACAGCTGTACAAGGATTTTGCAGCCTATCAGACTTGCTTTTGTAAGACTGACATTTCCCGATAGCTCTGTTAAGGTACAAACAGTGCTTTTTCTAACTACAGCCATATCTTCTATTGCAAGCTGCAAATGACAAAGCTCATCTGATTTCCATTTTAATTATGAAGGGACTAATTCATGAGTAAACAAGAGACCACAAATCTGTTTTTCTTTGTAGCACCACATTTTAACTCTGATTTGTCGATAAATGCATTTTTAAAGTCGCTTAGGTTTACTGTGATGAACCATTGCCACTAGGCTTTACCACATCATAAACAGAACATTACAGCTCTCCTAACTGTAGAGAATGGTTACCAGAATGCCTGAAGATGATAAAAAGGCACAGAGCACCACAGAACCTTCATCAGCAGCGAGTGGCAGGGAGTTGCAGGCAGGGTACACCTGGCTTCCCAATGTCAATGCCACTGAGAGGGGGAAGGACAAAGGATGGGTGTGTGAAAGATGGCAAGAGCCAATCCAATGCTTCTGCAGCAGGTTTATAAGCAAAAGGACCAGTGGTTGTCTACCTGCATATGGTATTCCCGTTGGGTTGACCCAGTTGATGGAATGCCGAAGACTTAAGTCAAAGCTGTCTTAACACAGCAAACTATTGGAATTTGTGCGCTTTCTGTTCCCAAGTAGTTCACAATACCAGTTCTGGTGTACAGAGCTGAAAATTATGTTTTCAGGAGCATCTTTCCCCCGAGAAGCCCAATAGCTCTTTCCTGGTTTGTTAGGCATGCCCTATTGAACAATGTATCAGCATGGAAGCTTGACCAATTAAGGCATGGACTGAAACTTTTTTTGTAATACTTAGGAGCTAGAGTTATCTCTAAACTGTATTGTGTGTATTATGTATTATGCATGCAGTACAGTGATACCTTGGGTTACATACGCTTCAGGTTACATACTCCGCTAACCCAGAAATATTACCTCGGATTAAGAACTTTGCTTCAGGATGAGAAAACAGAAATCGTGCAGCGGCAGCACAGCAGCAGCAGGAGGCCCCATAAGCTAAAGTGGTGCTTCAGGTTAAGAACAGTTTCAGGTTAAGAACAGACCTCCATAACGAATTAAGTTCTTAACTCGAGGTAACACTGTACTTTCAAGCTACTGACACCATTTACCTACAACGTTTATAATAGGTCTGAACTTTGCTGTTGTAATTTACTTTTCCTGTGTTAGATAGCTTGCAAACAAGTCTACAAGACTGTAAGTGTAAACAAGCTAAGACCTCTTTTAAGAAATGCATGTTGCTTTCCTAATGACACTCTCTTGTGTTTAGTGTATCTTAAAGTGGATCTAAGCTATGGTTTATATATATGTGCATGATATTCAAGTCAGATGTTGTAGTCATAATGTAAGTTACAGCAGCCTCTGCCATCCTGGTGCCCTCCAGATGTCAAAGGCTTCAAATCCCATCTGCCCCAGTCCAAAACATCTGGTAGGCACCAAGTTAGAAAAGACAGCCTTGAAGGGGTATCAGTACAGATCACCAATGAGAAATTTGGTATTAATAAGCTTTTACAAGGTAGAACAGATGAGCCGGAATGCAAAGAGGGAGAAAAATGTCCACAGTAGATTCGTAACAATAATTTTATGAGAAACATGTGCCTTATTCATACAAGTTTCAGAACTTCAATGGAATATAAGCCCACATCATCTGGGTGCTGTATCCTTTGCAAATGCTTCAGGCTTCCTTCAATCTTGTTGAGTTCTGAGTAAAAACGTACCTAAAAGAGGAGGGAAACAAATAAGACTTGTTCGTATTTCCTGCCAGCCCTTTATAAACATTGCTTTTATTCCCACAAGTGACACTACTGTTGCCTTCATGCAAAAGGGCAGCACATGATATCAAACAAAGGATAACATTTGTGGTTTTCAAAAGGAAGCTTGGTTTGGTATCACCACCTATAACGTTCAACCTGTGCTTCTGGTGCTGCAATTTCAAAAGGAAGGGAAACTTACTTGGGCTCTAACAAACTTGTGCAGCTTAGAAAGTAATTCTCTTGCTTCTGGCAACATCACAATAACTGTAAAGTGAGCATCTAGGAGAAGGCATATCCAGTCCATGATCTGAAAATTAAACCAGTGATAGATAAGCGTAAGCTAGTGATACCTCAACCTTCAGCACATGCATGAGAAAGTCAGCACCAATTATTAGACAGAATTCCACTGCCTTATAATTTTATTGAGTGGCATGTGCTCATCCGTGAGCAGAACCAATTTCCTTTTGTGCAATGGGGCTTCTGATTTTAATCTAGCCCTCCATTCCTCCTGCCCCCACTCAAGTTTTCTAAGCAGATTTGGGGGACCTTTTAAAGCTCCTGCACATTTAGGGAGTACGGAAGTTGGTGGGAGGAGAAGCAGGGAAATTCTGTTCATGCAGCCTTCAGATGCAACTCTCTGCACTGAAATGGAAAATAACAATATTCCACAAAAGACAGTCATTTCTGTACAATCATGCATATGATGAAGTGGGTTGTAGTCTACAAAAGCTTATGCCGTTATAGATTTCTTGAAATTGGATTCAATGATGGTCCTACCCAAAATTAATTTCAATAGGGCTAATGGGTAGGACTTAGCTGAGCACAACCCAATGTTTTAAAGGTACCACAAGACTTGCTTAGCTTTTATGCAAAAGACTAACACTCAGGAAATAATTTCTTTATAATATAAAAGCTTCCCTGCCACACTTTTGGCAAGAAATGTACATGCAGCACATTTAAATTTAAAACAATCTTGGCTGCCGAGTGGGAGGGAGTTGAAACTGTCATATTTCAACAATGATTCTGCAAATAACAGTGCGTAATGCAGGCATAGCTAAGCAACTGCTTATAGGAGCAGAATCTCCAAGGCAATCATGAAAGCAAATACTTCCCTGTCTCACTGTATGATTCTATCCCATTGTAAGGGATCCTATCAATGCTATCTTGTCAACTTTCAGATCTGTTTCCCAAACCAAGTTAGCTAGGGCAATAACATCATTCAAAATTGGGAAACAGATCAATACCACATCATGTGTGTTAACAATCCTTCTGTCACTGCACCATAAGCAACTGGAGGAGGGAAGCATATTTTTCTTTAACCATGAAAAAGGGAACCAAGGATCCTATAAAACAATTTCTGCCATAAGAGCCCAAGTCTCACTTTTAGAATAAACATTAATTGAAGACAGTTATGTTTACCATTGGGCTGAAACGGACTCTGAATACACAGAGGAGTGCACATGCAGATCTAGTCCTTTCAATGAAGCAGACATCTAGAGTTGAAACATAGATGCTGATAACTCACAAGAACAATGATGAATTTAATTCCCACCTGCCCCTTACCTGGTTTATCGACAGACAAAATATTACAGGAAGGTCTACAGCAGCCTCTTCATTGCACTTCATGTACAGATACTGCAGATACCGGAGAAATAACTAGGAAGAAAAAAATATTTAAAAGTAGTAGTTCAATTTTAAGTATATACAGTACAGAATTTTTAATATACTTGCAATCGAGTATTCAGTCATTAAAAAAATTAATACTTGTCTCAATTTTCTTTCTACAGCTCAATTCAGGGATCTCACTATATCGCCTATCTATGCTGACTTTTTCCATGCAGAAACAAATATAAAACGCAAAGCAAGCCTGCCTTCCTATATTGATTTCAGATTCAGACATAACAAATCTACATCAGGCCTGTAGCAACTTGCATAGAAGTGAAATAGGTCCTCAGTCTAATCTGACCAATGTCATGCAGTAATTCTACACTCCCTTTCTAATTTGTATAACATATGACAATCTGCGTAAGTGCAGCAAATTTAATCATGAACACATCCTGAAGCTTACACTAACAGTATACCTGAAGTTTAAAACTATCACTACCAGAGGCTGAGGAGGTTCTACAGAACCAGTGTGGGATGAAATATCATTCAGTGGATACTTATCTATTTATCACAGAAATAATCAACATGGATTTAGATATGGATTTCATAACTGAAAAAGTTCATTGATAACTTAATTTCTCTAAAAGCCACAAGATGCTCAAAGAACAAATATGTAATCAACAATGATATCTAGAAACAGTCAAGAGAGGAGTCACTACTTACAATGACTTGCTCAGCTGAGAGATCTTTCAGATGAGGCAAAAGAAATGTCTCACTGTATGCTGAACGAAGAATGGTGTTTCTGCGTAAGATTCAGGTCATAGGGTCAAGGACCAATGTGCATTAAGATTTTTGTTGTATCCCAGCCTACCCCCCAAATTCTTTAAGAGCAACATCTTTGAAAAAGAAAGCATTTTCTTAAAAGGCTAACAAAATAGGTTAGAACTGCAGTCTTCTTTCTGCAAGTTGAAGGGATCCTTCTGCCAAGGAAGGGACCAAGGTTCAACAGAAGCTCTCCGTGAAGGAAGAAGTGGGGGAGGCAGCAAACTGCACCCCACCTTGTTCTCTAGAGCAGTTCTTCAGGGTGCACTGGGGGTGGTGCCGCAAAATACCACCTTCCCATTCCTTCACGATGGTTAAATCTCCAAGAAATGAGGTTCCAACATAGTGGAACAATACGCCACAGGTGCCACATAACCATTCCGCATCTGTAAGAACAACTTTATTTATTGTGCAAAGGATACAGCAACGTTGCCTTCTGTGGTCCAACAGGGCATATTTCTCTTGTGTATGTCATGTGAGATTTCTGAGTTAACGGTGTGTCGCAGATGTCTTCTTCCGGGAGCTCAGAATTGAAGCCATTCTGTATAACTTTAGACTGCGTTCCCATTCTGTTGTTGTGCGCAGTATCAACACAACCTGCTACAGAATCTAAATACACATTCATTTCTTCAAGGCGGTCATCACCAATGCTAGGAAGAAAAAGATAAGTCCCCAGATGCTGATATTAGTTTAAAATGGCATTTTATAAGAAATTTCTGAAATTGACATTTCATAACAACAACATCAATAACTACTATCTGGGATTAAGATGGACAGAAGAACATGCCTTTCCATGCATGTCTAGAGAAGTCTCTACATAAATAGCAACACCCAAGTGGTCCCGGGCCCTAAGGAAGTTAGATTAGCTTCAACCAGAGCCAGGGCCTTTTCAACACTGGCTCCGGCCTGGTGGAACGCTCTGCCTCATGAGACCAGGGCCCTGCAGGATCTGATTTCTTTCCGCAGGGCCTGTAAGACAGAGTTGTTCCGCCTGGCCTTTGGCTTGGAGCCAATTTGATTCCCTCCCCCTCTTTCTTTTTCCTTTTTCCTTTCTCCTCCTGTGATGAGGCTGCATTTTAATATTTTAATGTTTCAATATTTTAATGTTGTATTTTAATCTTGTTTTTAAGTTGTATTCATTCAACTTGTTTTTATTATTGCTTGTTAGACGCCCTGAGCCAGGCCTTGGCTGGGGAGGGCGGGGTATAAATAAAAATTATTATTATTACATTCAATTTGCGTTGATCAATAAATAATAATAATAATTTATTATTTATACCCCACCCATCTGGCTGGGCTTCCCCAGCCACTCTGGGTGGCTTCCAACAAAGTATTAAAATACAGTGGTCTGTTAAACATTAAAAGCTTCCCTAAACAGGGCTGCCTTCAGCCTCCCATAACACAACATCCCATAATACACAAAATTGCATTTTAGAGATGACTGCGCATTTGGAGAATGCCTAAAGCCATCAGGTAGTTAATTTACTCTCCCTGATTTCATATACTAACCTTTTCTGACTGCAGTCAATTAAAAGGAAGAAGATTCAGCATTTTCTAAATGAAAATTTCTCTAAAACAATGGAAATCTCATCTGATAAATGCAATGGAGTCCATTATGAACAACTCTCATACACAAGGGAATTAAATAGGGTAAAATACATGTCATTTCTACTTCTTGCCAAAGTGGAAGGCTAGTGTTCATACACCATGATGTCTCTGAAGTACTTCAAAGCAAACTATTGCAAGCATGATCAATGAAAATGTAGGATAAATTGCTTGATACTGACCTCAGGAAAGTCCTCAGGCAAGCACAGGTAATTGCTTCAGGGATGTCAGGAAATTGCTGGAGACATAGTTGTAACAAGTGTACATCTGTTTTCTCCAAGGCAACTGCCATTAGATCTGGGCACATACTTGAACAAAAGGGTAAACAGTTACATCTCCGGATATAATTGCAATTAGTTAAATATTAACTTTTATCCACAAAAATATTTCAGGTTTCTTGGAGCACCAGAGGTTCACAAGAAATCAGTTTCTGATAAGCCACTATTCTCAAAGTTCCTGAAGGATCCCAGTTCCTTAAATTTCATTATAAAATAAGAGGGACGCGGCTGGAACTGTGGTCCAAACCACCAAGCCTCTTGGGCTTGCCAATCAGAAGGTTGGTGGTTCAAATCCCCACGACGGGGTGAGCCTCCATTGCTCTGTCCCAGCTTCTGCCAACCTAGCAGTTTGAAAACACGCCAGTGCAAGTAGATAAACAGGTACCACTGTGGCGGAAAGGTAAATGGCGTTTCTGTGAGCTCTGGCTTCCGTCATGGTGTTTCCGTTGCACCAGAAGCAGTTTAGTCATGTTGGCCACATGACCCAGAAAGCTGTCTGTGGACAAACGCCAGCTCCCTTGGCCTGAAGCAAGATGAGTGCGGCACCCCATAGTCGCCTTTGACTGGACTTAACCGTTCAGGGTTCCTTTACCTTTTTAGCTTATTATAAAATAAATACTAGCTCACCTGTAAGAGAGGCCTTGTGTCTGGATAATTTGCACCAGGCAATTCTGAGGGTAAAATGAGGACTCTCTTTTACACCTGTTCACAAGAGCAGATAGTACGCATCCAACTGATGCTTGAAAGTCTGGTATCTGAGTACTGGAGAAAAATGTCTTCAGCTTTTCTTCAATTACATTCTGAGAAGAATCCTGAAAGAGAGTATTTTGTTCAACAGTCCCAGAAAATCAGCTTTAACTAGCCAAAGTAATTAAAAGTAATCTTGGTTGCCCTATGAGTTTTAATCCATTAACTGTGCAATCCTACACATAACTACTCAGAAGTCAATCCCGTTAAGTTCAATGAGTCTTACTCTCATGTGAATGCATAAGATTGCAGCCGAAACCTGCATGAGAATGTTTTGTAAGAAACAAAAACACTGTCTTTAGATGCCTGGATGTGTCACAGCTGCCACCATATTAGAAAAGGCATTTCAGAGAGTTCTTTCTGGTGATGGTGGCAAGGAATGCCGTGGTATATGGGTGGAGGAGGGGATGAGAAAACCTCCCTACATGAGCCTTCCCCTGCCCTTACAGTACTCAGGCTCTAAATCATAAGATTTTTCAGCAATACTGTCTTAACATGAATGAAAACACTACTAGAACATTGGATTCAATAGCAAACATTTGCATCTGCTTTAATTTTTAAATGGAAACTTTTTGATAAGCATTGCCCCCTGGTTGGGAGAACTACCAGGAACATAAGAGCCAGCTCCTAGGGGCCGTGGGGGCTTCGGCCCCCACAATATTAGTGGGGGCTGGGCCTCAACAAAGTTGATGAGCATTTCCTTTCAAATGGTATGTGTGCTCTGCATCATGTGATCAATTATGCAGGACGGGGCTTACCTGGGCCCCACAATATTTATTCAAGTTGGCACCCCTGACCAGGAACTTCTGGAGGGTACCATGTTGGGTCAAGGTTTCAGTTGTTATTTCAGTTTAGCAGAGGGGAATGAAAATTGCTGATCTAGTTCAGTCACATATTTACATTGCTAAAAAGCACAGCAAACCAGGTTTAGTTTTGCTAAAGTTGAAAGATGGGAGTATAAACCATGGTTTATTAACTCACTGTCTGGTTATTGAAACCCTGCCCAACAGCTTAACTATAGTTTGTTTACTGCCAACAAACCATGCTCTGAAGGTATGGTTTGCTGCTGGTTTATGAACTCTGGTTTGTTTCAACTGCGGCATGGAGTTATATGATTTGTTTGGCACCCCAGCCCTGATGCTCATCAAGCTACAAAAGGCATGAGGGAAGAGGAGCTGGAAAACAAACTATTGTTTGTTTGATCAGCGGTGAGACGATTCATTGGTTTGGTCTGCACGTTATACCGACATGTGGCTTCATGTGAATGAGCAGCCATGTGGGTACTTGGAGCAAACAAAAGTAGCTGCCTCCCTCTTCTCCCATTCCTGTCCTACATAAATGAAGTTATAAGCAAGATAATGGAAGCAGCGGCGGAGCAGGCCAATCAGGCACCTGGGACGGCGTGCATGTCCTGCACCTGTGGAGCAGGACCAGCTGCCCATGGGGCGAGACCAGCCGGGGCAGGGCGCTCCTTGGGGCCTCCGAGGAGTCTGCCTGCCCCCTGCCACTCAGCCACCCTACAGCTAAGGGGGGAAGCAGTGGGCGGACCGTTTGGGGCAGCCTGGAGTCTGCTGGCGCAGAAGCCACCGCGTCACCCCCAGGAGAGATGTGTGGCTCGGGCGTTCTGCAGGCCCAAGGTGAGTGTCGCCCAGCATTTTGTCACCCCCCTCAGTGTTGACACCTGGGGCACCCCCCCTCCGCCCCTGAATGCAAGCTCTGTTAGAATAAATTTTATGTAAAATCTCCAATTCTACTTTGTAAATACAGCTCTTTATTTCAGTGGGATTCTAGCTTTGCCATATAATTACTTGGCTGATAAAACCCCACAAAGGTGTCCAATTGCTCTCACAATATCAACCAACAGTTACCGTAACACTTGAAGGACCAATATTTTAAATTTGGTTTCATCACAGTGCTTAATCACAGTGATCTGAGCTGTGTACAAGAGACCCAATTTGGTAAGACTTAAAACAAGTTCAAACTGAAAGTCAGAGTTCAATTTAAAAGTCTGATGGAAAAAAGAAATTTGCCAATTTCTTTTTAAAGAAGTTAGTATACATATTTTTTAATATTGTGCATCTGTATATCATATTTCCTGATACCATTTTTTCTAGTTAAAGCATAAGTGATATCTTGTTCTCTACCCAAACACTCCACCTTTCCTAAGTGTTTTTCTTATGGGTGTGGTATAAATAATAAATTATTATATTTACCTTGATAATTAAAAGCAGCTGTTCCATTGTCAGAGTCTCCAGTTGAGTTTTTGCATCCATGCTCTTTCTTGACCTCAACTGCAAGTATTTAAACATGCAAAGTAAGATTCTTTGAGAATTAAAGTTCCATGACAGTTAAAGAAAAAGAACAGCCAATGGTAACACGTATCCTGGACCAATTACAACTAGTTTTAGAAATTCTGCCAGCAGATTCAATTCACTGGTAGTTATACTCTCTTTTGATCATCAAAACAAAAATGTTTTAAGGACAAAACAGGTTAATAATTTAATAAAGGAAAGAGATATGCAAGCATCAGTTTTGATCTTTTTAGAAGAGGTAGAGAGAGAAATCCAAGATTATGAAAAATATTTCAATATGCAGATTTTAGCACATGATCTTTGTTCCTGCCGAGAGCCACAATTTCTAAAGGACAATTTGTCTAAGGTCACCTTCTAGCAGTGGGTGGTGGTAGAGTTAAAAAAATGTTCTGGATTAACTAATCCAGAATAAAGAGCACCCTGTTTCAGTAGTGAATTAGATTTCCCAATCCTATGCAAGTCTGCCTTGCAGTTCACCCAAACTTAAGTAAGAAAGATATATTTTTTTTAGTACAATGGTCCAATACACCTAATTTTCTGGAAAGCATTTATTAGTAATTCCTTTTTTACTTTAATATGACATACATGCTTACCAATTTGTTTGCTGGCAGCTAGGAATATCTTTTCTGAAGTCATAAATCCGCAGATATTTTTTAAAAAAATATTTTTAATCAAAATAAATAGGGATGGGTCTGCAACTTGATGACCCACTGTCAAACCACCATGTTTGTAAAATGGGGGGGGGGGGAGGAAGCAAATGGAATAGGAATTTTTTACTGATTCTTCCTGTAGAGCCCCATGGAGCTGCCTGAACAGCTGTTCCACAGGGTTGGAGGATCCTCTGGAATAGTGTAATGAGTTTAGAGGAACGTTGGGCAAAATATTCCTGCACTGAAGGGGGTTGGACTAGATGACCCCCGTGATCTCTTGCAACTCTACATTCTATGATTCTATGGCACCGAAGGGGGAAATAGGTGATTAGTGCACCCTGCTAGAGCTTGATCCCCCCTAGTACAATTTAGCAAATGCTTTCAGGACTAATATTCCCCCCCCCCCCGAAACAAGGTAACTATTTAAGATCAATTTGTAATCAAGTGATGTGAAAAGTTATTCATGACTATAAAATCAAACTGCAAAAGCTTAATCTGGATTAAACCCCAAGTATTCAAGTGAAAATCTTCCAAAAACCAAAGAGTGGACTGACATTTCCCAATTTCAACTGTAACCATTATGCAGATCAGAGAGGTTAAACTTCATCGTTAAAAGCTGGACTACAATTCCCTTAAATTCAATAGCTGAGTTTCTTTTCGTAATGATTGGAACTCCCTGCTTTGCATTGCCTATTAACATTCTGGCTGTATTGCACAGAAACCAAGGATACTTAAGGAATTTTGGTATCTTGTGCGGATTCTTAAAAATGGTATGCCTTTTTGTTGAAAATGCTATTTTATCCATCTATCTAAAGAGTTTAATAAATAGTGAAATGGATATAGCAAAAGGAAGATTGAATAGTGACTATGAAACCAACATACCAGCCTATTAGATTCACACTTAGCAGGCTGATCTGGCTTTGCACCTATCAGATCATCTTCTTGAAGCATGTTCCAATCTGCAGGTATAATCTTCATTTCTGGAAAAAGTAATATAGATTATCATATTAAAGAGTGAAACCTATTATTGTTATGCACAAATGACCAAAGAAAGATTTCTATAAAAATTATACCGGACAAGAACTTGGCTTTTGTAATGCGTGGGTTTGGATGTCAAAATAAGCTATTGTTATGAGTTTACCATATTGAATGTCTAACTGAATTTAATCATAATAAATTAAGGTAAAGCATAAACACTAAATATACTTTTCAACATACCATCTAAAATCCACAGAGAATTGGACAATACAAATGAGAGTATTTGTGAATATTAAAATCCAATTTGTAAACTGAAAAATCTTAGTACAATGCCTTCTAATAGGATAAGCAGCTTAAGATGGGCATTTTTTACATGTAGTTTTCTAAAGGCATTTCCAAAAGAGGATTATGTGAATGTAAATATAAGCTTTATAATTAAGCCCTACCTGATGTTTGTGTATCCTTAACTTTCCCAACAGCAGCAGCCAAGGAAGATGTTTCACACTTATACAATATTACTGTTAATTCGTTACCATGTGTTATGAAGAGTTTGTCTCCGTAACACCAACACTAGGAAACATTAAATACAAATAATTAGCAAGTAGAAAGTGAAATAACGCAGTATACTCACAACACAAACACTCTCTTAAATGCTACAGATCTTTTCAGCTTTCTAATTTCTTCTGAAAGGTAACAGTTTTGTCATCTATATATACCTGCAGCCCTGCAATAACTGAGCAATGGGGCACACTTACAAAGATTTACTCTTATTGCTAGATCTGTAGAAGATTAATTGCAAACTACTGATCAATTTAGGTACGTGGGTGGCACTGTGGTCTAAACCACTGAGCCTCTTGGGCTTGCCGATCAGAAGGTCGGCAGTTCGAATCCCCGTAACCGTTGCTCAGTCTCAGCTCCTGCCAACCTAGCAGTTCAAAAACATGCCAAAAAGTCCAAGTAGATAAATAGGTACCACTCTGGCGGGAAGGTAAACGGCATTTCCATGCGCTGCTCCGGTTTCGGTGTTCCGTTGCGCCAGAAGCAGCTTAGTCATGCTGGCCACATGACCCAGAAAAAATTGTCTGTGGACAAATGCTGCCTCCCTCGGCCAGTAAAGCGAGATGAGCACCACAACCCCAGAGTTGTCTGCGACTAGACTTAACTGTCAGTGGTGCTTTACCTTTACTGATCAATTTACACAACCAACACCCTTCAAAGAGATCTGTGATGAGCTTAGAAATATCCAGTGATCTGGATCAGTCAGTCTCCAATTCAAAAAGTGACAATGGCTCTTGAATGAGTTTTGCACATGCACTGAAGCAGCTGGGCTTGCACTGCATTCACATATATGCTCTTCAAAGATTGCTGCACCCCTTATGCACCCAATGGATCAGTGCACTCTGCAGGACATCTAATATGTGCACTGAAAAACAGGGAATGTTTTAAAATCTGACTAATACCCTTTTTCAGCATTCTTTTTTTCATATTTCATACGTTCTGTTCAAGGTTTTCCATTGCAAACTAGCTAAGTAAAGGTAAAGGGACCCCTGACCATTAGGTCCAGTCGTGGCCGACTCTGGGGTTGCGGCGCTCATCTTGCTTTATTGGCCGAGGGAGCCGGCCTACAGCTTCCGGGTCATGTGGCCAGCAGGACTAAGCCACTTCTGGTGAACCAGAGCAGCGCACGGAAACACCGTTTACCTTCCCGCCAGAGCGGTACCTATTTATCTACTTGCACTTCGACGTGCTTTTGAACTGCTAGGTTGGCAGGAGCAGGGACCGAGCAACGGGAGCTCACCCCGTTGCGGGGATTCAAACTGCCAGCCTTCTGATCGGCAAGTCCTAGGCTCTGTGGTTTAACCCACAGCACCACCCGCGTCCGTAAACTAGCTACAAGTGTATTAAAATGAAAATGGATTGATCACATTGATCACAACTTACTTGTCCAGTGGTTCCCCGTGGTAATTCCTTTAAAGCCTGTAATGTTTGAAATTTTATATTCCATATGGAAAAGCAATCTACAAATAGGAAAAACAAGAGTACCATTTGCAAAGCTTTCAGTTATGAATGCTGCCTGCAAATTGAGTAAGATAACTTTGGCAACGTGCCCTACAAAGTAATTAACATACCCAAAACCATCCTGTCAAACATTGCCAAAGTAAGTCTCAATTCATAATCAGAGTCATTACTAATCTCTTACAAAAACAGTTCAACAAATCTATTTCTGAGAAAGTGAAGCTTCAGTTGTATAATTAATCACTCTACCATGTATGGTTTAACAGATCAATAACAATCAACTGTACAGGCAACTCCCATTTTGCTAGTGTTCCATGAACATTTGCACCATTTTCAGACCCAGAAGAGGGCCTAACCGGGTGGGCTTATGCACATGATGACCCGGAATGCAACCCCCATGCAAAGTGGGAGTTGCCTGTATATCTTTCTCTGCTGTCTTTCCTTGCTCTTCTTTCTTACGCATCTGCATTTTTAGATTAGCTGTCTGCAGACCAGACACCTGTTGCTTTTTATTCTACATTTTATGTTGCATGATAGCCCTCCAGATGTTGTTGGATTCCAACTCCTATTAATCCCAGGCAGCACAACCAGTGGGAGTTGCAGTCAATAAGTATCTGGCAGGCACCAGGCTGTTGTACAGAATCTTGACTTTAGGTGCTCAATATTTGTTTAATGTTTATTTAAGAGTGCTTCTTGGATGTTTCCTTCCTGTTTACAGTCAACAAATTAAGCAGAATAGATTTAGTCCAGCTGCTGCATTTTGAAGCGATTTACGTTACCTTTAACGCGGCCATCTGGGGAATCCAAACATCCTGTTATGGCAATATGATCTTTATCGAGAATAGCAATTGAAGTGCTTTTTAAAATACTGCCGGATACTAGAAGTCTGATCAGAAGAGACTTTTGTAAAAATTGCTCTTCTTCAGAGCCACTCTGTTGCAGGGGCACCAGAACCTTATACACACATCCGTTGGAATCTGTAAGAATAGAAATCAGTTACATGATAGTTAAGAATTAATAAATACTAGTTGACATACACAAATCATCACAGTAAAAGACAGGGCATCACTTAAGAGGAGGCATGGTTCGGAATGGTTCCATTTCTGTCAGCTGCTTCCATGGAGGTCCTGTGTCGCCCATGCATACCAGCCACAATTGCCAAAAATCCCCCAAGGAGTTAATGCATGCACATTGCCTGCCAGATAATTTTAATGCGTTGGGGAAGCCTCCTTCCCTGCGACTTCTGTTCACAGCTACATACTCTGTTATCAATGGACTACTGTCTGTCCAGTTTCTACATACCATCCTCAACTAAAGGCTTTATGATTGCATAGGTACCCCAAACTAAGAAACAGTCTTAGGTTTTTGACCTTTAATACAGCAATCCCATTCGGATACAACAGCATGATATGGTTTGGCAATTACAAGTGTGACAATTACAAGTGTGATTTACTGCATGTACTGCACTAAAGGAAAATGTTATGAAAATGATATACAGATGGTATATCACACCAGTAAAACTTGCAAAAATGTACAAAACATGTAAGAAGTGTTGGAAATGTAAAGAAAAAGATGGTACATTTTATCATATGTGATGGGAATGTAAGAAAGTGAAAAGCTTCTGGGAGTTGATATATAATGAGTTGAAAAAAATGTTGAAATATACATTTGTCAAGAAACCAGAGGCCTTTCTTTTAGGAATTGTTGGCAATGAAATAAATAGAAAGGACCACAAACTTTTCAAATATGCAGTAACAGCGGCAAGAATATTACTGGCCCAGAAATGGAAACAAGAACAAATACCAACGTTGGAGGAGTGGAGAATGAAGCTGATGGACTATGCAGAACTTGATAAACTGACTGGGAAGATCAGATATCTACGAGATCAAAAGTTCATCGAGGACTGGGGAAAATTAGTTGAATACTGGGAATGTATAAGTGATAATGCAATAACGCTAGTGGCATTCAGAGAAGCTCTGTAACAGAATAAGAAATATTGTAAAAAGGCAAAATAGAAGTGGGGGGTAGGTATAAAGGCAATAGTAAAATTTGGAAATGTGTAATTAAAGAAGTTTGAATTTGGATGATTGGCAGAGAAGCCAAAGGAAGTAAAAAATGGAAAATTTAACAGAAATTGTAATGTGGATTGAATGTATGGAAAATTAATAAAATATAATTTAAAAAAAAAGACAATTACAAGTGTGCAAAGGCTTAGCAATTCTGGCAAGTGGTTAAAACAGCAAATAATGTTATCATAAATACAGTGGTACCTCAGGTTACATACGCTTCAGGTTACAGAGTCCGCTAACCCAGAAATAGTGCTTCAGGTTAAGAACTTTGCTTCAGGATGAGAACAGAAATCGTGCTCCGGCGGCGCGGCAGCAGCAGGAGGCCCCATTAGCTAAAGTGGTGCTTCAGGTTAAGAACAGTTTCGGGTTAAGTATGGACCTCC
Organism: Podarcis raffonei; assembly: GCF_027172205.1. NCBI lineage: Eukaryota > Metazoa > Chordata > Lepidosauria > Squamata > Lacertidae > Podarcis > Podarcis raffonei. The sequence continues at coordinate 23,481,033 of NC_070603.1, forward strand.
GGAACGAATTAAGTACTTAACCTGAGGTACCACTGTACAGAAAAACTGTAACCTTATAACCCCCTCCCATTTAGTGGGAAGAGGCAGCATTTGGCCCCGAGTTCATGTTTGTACATTACATCTGAATGCAGTCTCAGTGTACTGAATTTGTAAATATGCATAAATGTCTATGCTCCTCACAGAAGTATACAATTATACTGTTAAGAACTATTAACTACTATGCCTGTTTATGCAACATTTAATTGCAAAAGACTGATTGGAAATAACATGATGCTTGCTCTTCTGCGCTTTATCAAGGCAGGGTTCCCCTCCTGTACAATTAGAATATACCTTAATACTTACACAAGCAAAGCAACGTGACAACTTTGTTTTTCAAGTATGCTGCAAAACCCAGCGGTGTGGCTGACTCGCCACCTTGTTCCAGTTTAAACTTCTGAAGGATGCATGGATTACACTGCTGAACATATATGAAGCAATTCCCATCCTGAAGAAAAAGAGTGGCCTTCTTTCATTTCCCAGATAACCAGGTTCATTAAAAAGACATTGCAGCTAGACAGAAGAAATTAACTATATCATATACCCAAGAGATATTTGGGCCCCCCAAAAAACATTTGTAATGGTAATTCCCCACAAATCATTGTGTAGCTGTGATTTAAGTGAAAAAGCAAAGACTGTGTAATACCAGCAAGTTACAGTGAACAAATGCCTGTGCAATAGTATGCTTGCACCATTAAGTTTGAGGATTCCTCTTACAAGAAAGTATTCCCCATTCCCTACAAAGCAGGACTTTCTAAAGCACAATGAAATAGGAGTTTCTTGTTGTTCATTCTGGACAACCTATTGTACTGCAATATTGAAATAAATAAGTTTTTTTCTGAGTTTGAGAATGATTCATTGCTCATCCTGTCCAAACCGTCCCAAGAACTGCAAATAAAAACTGCACCACAGAAGCATTGCATCTGTATTAATCTTCTACTGCATAGTAACATTTCCATAGTGGATCATATGAAGAGGCTTAATTCTTAGTAGGCCTGAGCAATCCTTCCATCAGTCACTGTATGTTTTTATTATTATTATTTCTGTGGAGTACATATGCACAATGCACATATGTCAGGATTCAGTTATGTGTGACCATTGCTACTACAAGCTTGTTCAACTTAAATAACTTTAAAATGCTTATCATGGAAAATAAATCTAAATATTTATATTTCAGTTTCCAAGGTTGGAAATATCTGTTAGAGCACCTTTGTTGGGGAGACAGAGGTACCCAAATTTAAGCATGTAAGTAGCCCCCTGCAGTAGAAGATTCTTATTCAAGTGTTAAGACTGATTCTGCATCAACAAATAAGATAGTCAACAATATGCCACACCTGTGACTTAAACACGAAAATGTACTTTTAAGTTGTTGCATCACTACTTTACAATATTTATCACTTACCTGCTCAGTAATAAATGTAACAACAGGATGTCCAACGTCCAAGAAAGCATCACTCCATCTAAAAATAAGTTATATTATTAATGCAGGGCAATTAAAATTAAAAACATGGCCACAAAGAATATTTAATACAATGGCCTACTTTGCACACTACGGTAAGCCAAACTATTGCTTACTAGGACCATGCAAATATGCTTCTGCTTCTCTGTGGCTTCTTTAGGTCTCATGTGGCATCTAAGCGAAACCAAGGATAGTGGTTGAGCTCACTTCTCCAAGATCAAAAATTGGCTACAGCTTGTTATCAAAGAGAGAGCTTAACCACAATCCTGGGTTCAGACAACACACTAACCCAAGCATAGCTTCTGCACCAGAGAGAGCTTATAAGAACCAGGGAGTAGCAAAGCAGGTGTGAACATCTCCCTCGCAGTCCGTACATTCATGCTAAGCCATGGTTTGGTCTAGCATTGCATGCTAACATGGTTATTATTTGAAATAAGGTTCACAGCCAATACAACACAACTATGAGTGTAAAGTATGATGCAAATTTGAATGTATGAAGTTATCCGTCATGCTTTGCACTATCCCCTTTTTGGGGAGTAAATAGAGAGCCTTTATTCACCATATTCCTTAGTTCCCAAGCCTACTTAAGAAACTTTAATTGTTCACCTGCAGGAAGAATGAACTGAATAAGGCATTACAAAGAAACAAGGTGATGGGTAGCTCTGGTACCAGAGTGAGGTTAAGGGATTCAGAGAGACCCAGCACCAAATCTATAGCTTAATTTTTGAATTGGAAAGCTTGCGTTAACTGTGGCACTCACCTAATAACTTCGTCTGAAACAACGCTTTCAATTTCTTGCTGAGGGGCTGTGAGTAAAGCATCTAAACTCTTGACAGCACCACCTTTGAACAGGACCAGGGGTTCGGTATCAGGCAGAGAATGTATCCGATACACATCTGCTGACAACTGCAAAATAAACTCTTAACTTTAGTCTGGAATATAAATGTGCAATATAAACGGTAACAAAAGTGCAGGTATCTTTGTAATACCATACTTTTCCGTCTATAAGACGCCCCCTATTTTTGGGGACTAAAATTACAGAAAATGGGGGGAGATGGCAAAAAGTTGTTGAGCTTTTTTTTGCGGAGGATTGCCCAGGGTTATTTTAGGGGAAATGCCGAAAAATTATCACCCACACGCATAGAATATTCCGCCTCCCGTCTGTCCCCTCACCAGCTGAAGCTGCCAATCGCCCGCCCAATTGCAGCAGCAGCCACTCAACACCACCCATTGACACAGCAACCAATAACACACACAATAGTTGCTGACAGCCGCGGCAGCAACCAATCAAATGTCCGCCCTATGTGCTACCCATGTATATGATGACACCCACTTTTTAGCATGATTTTTAAGGGGGGAAAGCTAGTCTTATGCACGGTAAAGTATGGTAAATGTTAATAAATATTGCAATGTTCAGCAAAAAATTATATTCACTCTAGCTGGCCTCAAAAAGTTGATTGCTCCAGGTACTGGTATGAGCAATGGAATGAGTTGCAACTGAATTACAGATCTAAATATTACTAGGTATGCTTGTCTGGGGGTTTTCCTGACAATTCACAGCAGATATGGGAGAAGAATTGGAGCAGGGTAGGTCCACTGTGCTAGCAGAAACTCCTGTGCTAGTTTCCACAAGGGTGCTGAGTTAGTTAAATCTGGACTCTTGTCATTTGCTATTTACACCTTTGAAGACGGGTACGGTACAGTAAAAACAACTGTAACAGCTGGGAAATTCTGCAGCAACTCAGTGACAGCATCTGCATTACTATTCTGACACTGAAATATAACTCTTTCAGCAAAGCAAGATTGGTTATGCCCAAAGAGAAAAGAAAACCCCAAAAGGTCATTACTCAGTTGAATATTTTGATGATTCACAAAAATCCAAGTCTAGATATTGAAAGCACAGATACTAACTAAAGTGACTGCATAGCTTCTACTGTGCAATAGTAGTTATTAGCCCTAGGTGGAAGGACTGTTTCAACAATTTGCAAAAGGTCCTCTATCTTACTAAGGCGGGAAGGAGAAAGGACAGGTGAAATATAGTGTTCTAGAAAGACACAATTATTTTATTTTTCAGTGCAATCCAGACTTCAGATGGGCAGAGTTCTGCTCACATGGCATTTCCCTACAATAAGAGGTGACAATATTCACCTGCAGCCCCAACATCATCTGCCATGCCATTCCAGGTTCTCTCCTGAACCTGCGGAACAGCTTGTCCAGAGGTGCTTATCAGTGAAAATCTCCTTCCTTGCTCCACTTGGTACCCCTGCCAGATCACAGATAGGGAAGGACCGCTTTGGTTTGCAGAAGAACCTTTCTGGAGCCAACCCATAATTTGCAAGGCTGGTGTTAACATATAGAGAACTCATGCCATCAACTGATTGCACAAGGTAATTACCATGCTCTAAAACAATTTTATTACAAGTTATCAGCACTTACCGTTGCTTTAAAGGCTTTATCCAAGTTACTGTCATCTTCCTTCCATATCTGTAAAACCTTTTGAAAAAACCATCATTTTAAAAAGGCGTAATATCTATTTGCAAAGTATTACCTCAAAGCTCGACTAGACAAGCAATTCAGGTTAGGATATTTAAGATACACTAGTTTTTATGGTCTGTGATATTGTTGTAAATAAAAATATGCCCTTTTCCCTTATGGGGTATCCAAGAGCCCATAGAGTCCTTACATAGGTTCCCTATTGGTAGGAGAAAATAACAGAGGCCAACCAGAGAATATTGAGAAGCAAAGCAGCTAGTAAGCTTGATCTTTATTGATCTATTGCAACAGGGTACTCCCCTCACACGCAGGAGAGGAAGAGGACCCCCAAAAATGCTGTGCAAGGGCTTATAAAGACTTTTGAAATTCCCATCCTCTAGATCAAGACCACCCCCAGAAACATTATGCATTCATCACAGAAGGGGTGTAACCTAAGACCACCCCTCAGATAAGGTGGTCTAAAACAGAACTTTTGCATGTTCTTTTCTCCTGTCGCTTTGTTTATTTCCTGTCTGGCAGGTTACTTGATTGGATTTCTTGGGGAGCCTGGGCAGTCTTTTGTAATGATAAGGCTCACACCCTTATTCAAACACAGATTAAGACAGGATTTGTGAAGGAAGAGACAATGGGGAGGCTTTTCCATTTTGACCATGCAGAGAAACATTTGCTCAGTTTAGGAATCAAAATGGTTCCAGGTTGGCTTTCCTGTGCTGATCTATGTACGTGTGGTTATGAACGTTGCCATATATCTAAGACCATAAAATTCCTATCACAATATACACACAGCCAGGATTTCCAAAATAGATGAGTGTGCACTCACGTATGTGTGTGAATGCTGCAGAGAGGACAACTACGACAGACCCATGCCAGTCTCTTGATATGTGCAGAATTTGCAAATGTAAACCTAAAAAATCCAATTGGCTTCTGCAATGTACATTTAATGCATTTTTGTTTCTATGGAAATAAATCCTACTGATTTTGACTGAAATATCGTGAGGCTCAGTTCCCCATCAGAAATCAGTTATTGCACACTAAAAATACGAACAAGTTTTCATCCACATTAGCATGCAGTTTCAAAACAGACTGATTAAACATGAATTGTTTTGCCTACTACAACTTCTATAAAGGAAGTTTTTTAAAAGACCACCATGGCTTCAATAAAACTATACCAAATGCAACAATTTCCCACATAACTACAGTCAAATGCTTGCCTTAATAAGAAATCATACCTTATCATCATGGACAATAATGAACTCCCCTGTTTCAGCATTGCACACAGCAGGGCATGTAATTGTTTGACCTTGTTTGACTGACCAGCAACCCAGTGGTTTTTGATCTGAAACCTAAAAAAAATCCAACTTATCAACTGTTAAGACACTAAATCCTTAGCATGTTATTAAGATGCACACAAGAAAATTTCAATTTGCTATTGCTCTGTGTATTTAAAAGAGCTGAAACCCCATAAGCACATGGCCTATAGTTTTATAAACAATTCTAGAAAATGATAAATCCTTCTACAGAACTATACAGCAGGGTGCTTTTTCCAACTATGATTTATGGCAGTTCTTCCAAGCTGGTATGCACACTCCTTCATATGCTTGTATGCACTTTCTCAAATTGCAAGAAAATGCATACAAACATAAGGAGAAGTGCACACACCAGCTTGGGAGAACCCCTATAAATCATAGTTGCAAGAAGGATCCTACTGTATAAGGATTGATCTTTTCCTATACTGTAATTGTTTATAAAACTGTAGGGCAGACATTGGCAAACTTGGCCCTCCAGATGTTTTGGGACTACAACTCCCATCACCCCTAGGTAACAGGACCAGTGGTCAGGGATTATGGGAGTTGTAGTCCCAAAAACATCTGGAGGGCCAAGTTTGCCTATGCCTGCTTTAGGGCATGTGCTTGTGGGGATTCAGCTCTTTTAAATACACAGAGCCGTAGCAAATTGAGATTTTCTTGAGAGAGAATTCTAGGGATTGCAGAAAGAGACCCAAGTCTTTTCCTATGTCATCTTGTTGTTGTTAATATCCGTCTGTCCTGCGGAACAAGGGAAGAGGGAACCTTTGGAGGTGAAGGCGAAACTGCAGGAAGGTTGCCCTCGCTTTTGCCATCGTTCCTGCCATCCAATACTGCGGGGGATGCCGGGGACTCGAACCCGGGGGAACCTTCTGCGCGCAAAAGAAACGACCGGGTGCGCAGGGGTCCTCGCCACTAGGCCCCCCTCTTTTGCGACTATTCCTAGGGATCGTGCCTGAGGGACTTGAAACAAGACATGGGGAAAGCGGCAAAGGGCTCGCATCCCCTCCCGACCGCCCCCCGTTTCTCCTCTCCTCAAGGAGTCTTTACCTTATACAGCGTCACCGTCCGGCCTCGGTCCGTGAGCAGCACCCGGTCCGCATCCTGCTCCAGGCCCAGCGGCCCCTGAGAGGGGACCCCGGCTCCCGCCAAAGGGCACAGCGCGAACTCCTCACAGAAGGCCGCCATCTTGAGGGCCACGCGAGACGAGAAGGGCGGGAGTGCGCCTGCGCCCACAGGACGGCGGCGGCGGCGGCCTCCACCTCCTGGTTTTAAAAGGAAGGGGCGGGAATGAAATCGACGGGGGCCAACCAACCGGGCTCGGCGCAAAACCAAAGTCGCGCAGTCGCAGTGAGCTTCCGCAGCGGGAACAGTGCAAAGCGCCATCTGTTGGGGAAAGAGAAGACGGCGAGGAACTGGGGCGAGCGCCGGTCAGATGGGGGTTGCCATACGTCCGGGATACCCCGGAACTGCGTGGTGCTACGAAAACCCGGACGCACGACAGCTTTCCCATGAAAAATGCAACAACTTTGCCAAAAAGCCCCTCAATAACTTCTCTGTCTGGGATTCTCACTGTTTGAATTATGGTCATTTTAACAGCACCCTAACCAGGCCCTGCCATGAAGCGCTTACCTTCTATGCCCTTTAAAAAATGTGGCTTCTTGGGGGGGGTGTTATTGGGTTGTTGTTTTTATTTTGATTATATATTTTGTGGTTTTTATATTTTTGCTTTTGTTCCGTGAACCGCCCTGAGACCTCCGGGTATAGGATGGTATATAAAGTATAATAATAATAATAATAATAATAATAATCGAGAAAAGAGCGAGTTGGCGCCCTCACCAAACTCCCGTTATTTGTAAAAAATCCAAATGGACTGGCGGCCGTGTTAACGATGCTGAGACCCCAGAGGAGATTTTTTTCTGGGTCATTCTGCAAAAATTAACTTTCACCAAATGACATGCTCTGATGGTATACAGTGGTACCTCGGGTTAAGAACTTAATTCGTTCCGGAGGCCCGTTCTTAACCTGAAAACTGTTCTTAACCTGAGGTACCACTTTAGCTAATGGGGCCTCTCGCTGCGCCACGATTTCTATTCTTATCCTGAAGCAAAGTTCTTAACCCAAGGTACTATTTCTGGGTTAGCGGAGTCTGTAACTGGAAGCGTCTGTAACCTGCAGCATCTGTAACCCGAGGTACCACTGTATAAGTGAAAGTTTATCCCATGATAAATTTTAAAAGACTAAATAAATAAATAAATAAATAAATAAATAAATGAATGAATGAATGAATGTATGTTGCCATATTTTGAAGAGCAAAAAAGACTCACTCCTGGTTTCTTTTGATCTCCTTCCTCTTGTCGGCACTCTGAGGCTTCCTAGCAGGCAGGGCGCATTGTGTTAACGTCCTTTTACTTCACAAACTTAAGGACTTCTGCAAACCTAGGGCATCCCCTGGGTACGTGGAAGCAGCTACCTTTTGGGTTGGCGCCATTTCTCTTGGAACCTGATAGGTACTCAGCCACCTGTGATTCCTGTTCATTGTATCTTCCTTCCTAAGTGTTGCAGCAAACCCTTCCCTGCTCTGATTAGGGGAATTTTATAATGATAATTATACCACTCTTCCAATTTTCTTTTCCCAATGTCTTTTGTATTCTCTGTGGGCAGGGGAGGAGTTTTACCCTCCTTTAAGTTTTTCTCCTACAAACCTCCCTCAAACATCCCGATACCTGCTGCTGCTCAGTTCTGTTTCTGCAATATTCCTGTTGGAAGATGTTTGAAGGAGCGGTGACACTTGGGATTTGTATAGCAGAGCTGTGAGCGTTCACAAGTTTCACGTACGTTATCTTGTAATCCTTACGGCAGCTTTGCAAATTAGGTCAGGATCGCCACCATATTGCAGATAGGGGGACTGAGAGACCTGGGGCCATCTAGCGAGTGGGGCAAAGGTAGGATTCAAACTGTGAACCTCTTGATTTGTAGGTAGCTGTTCAGTGACTATGGCTCACCAGGACTTGCATGTCAACAGAAATCTCCAATCTCTTTGGAGGGTTTGGACAGATTACACGCAGTGCAAAGTATATTGCTTTGCAACCCAGTCCCTAAAGAGCATTACTGAGATTTAGTTGAATAGATGGGAGTGGTTGTAAACAGAACAGTTTTGAGAACTGCAGCTTTACAACTTCTACTTGGGCAAGTTTGCTTAGGAATTTCACTGTAAAGGATCGCATTCAAGTAAGCGTACATAGAATGTCAGTCTTAATGGAACTGCTTTCAGTGTGCCATGTGTAAAACGACAAATTTCTGGACTTCCAGCTTTCCAGGAAGTCACGCCCTATCTCATGTGTGCTCTTCTTAAGCCAAGCTACAGCACTATGGTTATGGTTCCTTAGCAGCAAGATGACACAACACTGGTACATGCCCAAAGGCATGTTTTCCTTTACTGCATCGTATCTTGCGCACTGAGCTCTGGCTTTAGCAACAGGTGTAGGGATAAGCCCTGGCTCAGATTAAGCTTTGAATAGGTTTGCGGCTAACCTTTCTAAATTACAAGTTTTAACTCTGATTTTTAAAAACCTATTATTTTTAATAATGTTGTTTTAGAATTATTATTTACAGCAATGAACGCAGATTTTGTTGCTCTGCAGTGCCTTGAGCACCGGTAATAAGCTGCATAGAGAAAACAAAAAACAAATACAACACTGAGCCGGTCTGTAAAAATGTTTTCAAAAGCTTATTAGTCTGAAGTGATGGGGCAAAGATTTGCATTCTATCTACATATAGATTTTGAACTGAAAATACTATTTTCATATACAAAATAATACAAAAAAAGGAGAGTAACACTTTTTCACCCTTCAGTTGAGATCAAAACCTGCTACCCAGGGTGGCTGCTTCATTTTTCCACATGGTGGGGCTAGTTCTGCATGCTTCCCAAGGTAGGTATGTTGAGACTTCAAATGTTCTTTCCTGACGGTATCCATTATGTATATCCCTATGTGTATTAATGAGGCCTTCCCCACAGCCCTTCAAGCAGTCATATGGATGGTTGATCATGCCAGCGAGGTTTCATTTAAATGTAGATGAGTTCTACCGCATCTGATAAAAGAAAATGATTCAGAAATGAACAGCCCACACAAAAAGCATGCATTTTTGTTATTTCATAAATGTTTTACACATTGCTTCTTTGCCAGATAAAACTGGCTGTAGGGGGAGTTGCGTTAAAAATGTATTGTCACTTGTTATTTGCAAGAAAGCAACAGCTTTAGTTACTAATGTTTCGAAGGAACCACCAAAGATTCAGGCAGACAAGTCCTAAAATGGTGGTACAGATTCTGTGGTGGAGATACTGCAACCATGCCGGCCAGGGCAGAAGGTGGGGTGAGGCAGATTTTCAGAACCCCATTTGGCGTTTTAAAAACGTTACCTCTCATTGAAACCAATGGAAGGTAAAGTAAATCCGGCATATGTTTTCAGCCTATCTAGGGGCAAGTTAGGATACAAAGAGGCTTTTTGATGCAACTGATCCAAGGCTTCCCCTGAACCAATGGCTTCAAGTCACAAGACAGGAGATTCTGACTAAACATCAGGAAGAATTTTCTGACAGTAAGAGCTGTTCGACAGTGGAACGGTCTCCCTCGGGAGGTTGGTTCTTAAGCAGAGGTTGGATGGCCACCTGCCATGTATGATCTAGTTGAGATTCTTCCATCGCAAGGGTCCTTTCCAACTCTATAACAGCCCATTTGCAGGTCCACCACCCACGAAGCACCACTGATGGTATAGCTATGGTGGCAGAGCTTTCCGTCAGGGCCGTCTTTACCTAGGGATGCAAAAAAAAAAAGCTCAACAACTTTTGAGTTTGCTCCCCTAAAAAAGGGGGTGCTGGGCGGATCTTTGCAACCTGCTGGCATAGACGGCCCTTCTTTCTACAACCACATCAGGGAGACATCTGCCTGCATACCTCACAGTATGGCGCTTAGAATAGCTGCCTTAATAATTCTGTAAAATGTAAAAGTTCTTAGGACTGTACTTTTAAATATGGAATAGGCATTTCCCTTTCAAACTAATGTAGCAGGCAGTTTGGCTGGCTATTGTTTCATAACTTTTGTTATAATGTAGCTATTGTTTGCTGCAAAATGTTTTAATAGTACCTGTAGTATACAAGTGAGAACTGCAATGGGTACTTACGTGTGCTGAATACAGCCGAGTGATTTTTTGTTGTTGTAAGATTATACTCCAGTTGGAAAATTAGTGGTGTCCTTGCAGTTATAATTGTTTTATATTTGGGGGGGGGGGTTTGACGCTGAAGTTCCTTCCCTGTTTCTTATGCAACAAAGAACTGTGTGAATGGCTCAAATAGTTTATTTGATCCTACACCACAAAATACGAATCAATACTCCATATCATGCATCTTTATTGCTAGGAAGCTCTGCTTTTCTGCTGCGACTTCTCCTGGAGAAGGTAGATCAAGCCACTGTCATACGTTTATTCACACTGAAGTTAGACCGTTGCAACATGTTCTACACGGGTTTGTCTTTGCCGAGAGTTTGGAATCTACAACTTGAATGGAATGTTTTTCAGGGACTGGATAGACGCTTAAGGAGTGGACATCGGGAGAAGTGGGGTTGGAGACTGATTTAGAAGAAGGAATCAGTGACCTGGGGGAAGGATTGGAAAGTGAAGAACAGGAGGGACAGGTCAGGCTAGTGGAGAGAGTCAAGGACTTCCACACCTCCTCCTCCTGCCCCTACCTCTCCTGCTCCACTGTCTCCCAGGACCAGAAGAGGACTGAAATGGGAGGAGCAGAAACAGTTGCACGCAGGTGTAGTCTGGAATTAACTGTTAATGCTGGCTCCTGCTATTTTTCTAGAGTCTGCTGTATTGAATTGAGAGTATGTTGAGTTTAATGATTGTGAGTCCATTTTTTGTGCCTTCTGCCCCCCAAGCAGCATATAAATGTGAGCCCCAGTCGTGGTAGTGAACCCAATGATTTAAAATCTGAAGGAGCGCCTCCACCCCCATCGTTCTACCCAGACACTGAGGTCCAGCACCGAGGGCCTTCTGGAGGTTCCCTCACTGCGAGAAGCCAAGTTACAGGGAACCAGGCAGAGGGCCTTCTCAGTAGTGGCGCCCGCCCTGTGGAACGCCCTCCCATCAGATGTCAAAGAGAACAACAGCTACCAAACTTTTAGAAGACATCTGAAGGCAGCCCTGTTTAGGGAAGATTTTAATGTTTGATGTATTACTGTATTTTAATATTTGGTTGGAAGCCGCCCAGAGTGGCTGGGGAAGTGGCTGGGGAAGCCCAGCCAGATGGGCGTGGTATAAATAAATTATTATTATTATTATTATTATTATTATTATTATTATTATTATTATTATTATTCTCCATTTACCATCATTTTTCTGTTGCAGGTTGGCACAAAGGATTCCGGTTCTCGATGTAAAAACAACGTATTTTGCACACAAGCAACCGTAGGGGAGAAGCTCTACATGAAAAAGTTTTCCCAGGAGAAACAATAGTGGTGAGCGATAAAGTTGGTGATTTACATACAGAAAATCCTAGCTTCAGTCCCTAACATCACCAGTTTTTATAAAGCCAGGTAGCAGATGATGGGAAAGACCTAGAGAGTCATGGTCAGATTAGATAATGGGCGAGTTAAACCAACTGTATAAGAAAGCTTCACCATACACTCCAGCATTCTAATCTAAGTTGAAAAATTCTTACCCTTTACAAGGGACAAAGACCAAATGGAATATAGTCAACAGAACAACCCCATATTAAGTATTTCATTGTGTAAAAAAATTGTGACTTATATTTTGATGACAGCAGAACTGAACTCATTTCCACCCCAAAGGACTCCTCAAAGGTCCACTGATGATACATATAAAATATTATAGGAAGGCTTCAGTTGTCCCACGCCTTGTAGTGAGCAGTAACAAGGCATCTTAGGGATCACTTTGCAACCAGAGTGGTATAGTAATTGTCACCACTCGCAGCAACATCTTAGCCAGAATTGAGAGACAGCTAAAGGAAAATGTTCATTTATTTTTCAATGTTCAGTAAAGTTTGTGTTGTGCCACATATTTCAAGCTTCTGCAGGCTGGATTTGAAGAGGAAAACGTTAATACAAAGTATATACCGTATTTTTCGCTCTATAAGACGCACCAGACCACAAGACGCATCTAGTTTTTGGAGGAGGAAAATGAGGAAAAAAATATTCTGAATCTCAGAAGCCAGAACAGCAAGAGGGATCGCTGCGCAGTGAAAGCAGCAATCCCTCTTGCTGTTCTGGCATCTGGGATAGCTGCGCAGCCTGCATTCGCTCCATAAGACGCACACACATTTCCCCTTACCTTTTAGGAGGGAAAAAGTGAGTCTTACAGAGCAAAAAATACGGTAAATTAACATTCTTATAAGATCTGGATCTCATTGCACGAATTCACAGAAAGAAAACAGGCAGTCTTGGAAAGAAGATTGCTTGGTAGTTTATTTACAACAGAATGTAAGAAAAACGTGTAAAACGATAATAAATAACTGAAAAGCAACAATTAAGTGGTGTGAATGGAAACTATGATACTCGGATCCTTCTAAGCCTTGTATTGTTTTAACTCGGGCCGCTTGGTCCTCCTTTCATGGAACGAGCTTATCTAAACAATGTACTGTAACACTAAACCTATCAGCAAAAAACAATAATATACACAACATTCAAAGTCACAAGGATTGCCACAGAAGTAAAAACTTATTTCCATAAGTAACATTTAAAAATCAGAGGCTGTAATTAAAAGACCATGCCGGCCACACAAACTAGGAGGGTGTTTTTTTTTTGGGGGGGGGGGACAACAGTTAAGAATAGTTGTAGCTTCAAGCCTTTATTGACACATAAGACATCTAAATTAAGGCTGAATAACAGCAAGTTCCTATTGACAAGTTCATTTATCCTCCCCTATTGCATTTACTAGCTGTAGCTGTTTCAAAGTGCATATGTTTGATTTATTCTATATGACAGCATGTTTTAAAGTTTTGGTGCAGCAAACCATTCAAAGAAGTGTGAGCAGAATTCAAAATTCTCAATGGGGCCTTCCTACCTTCTCCTCTCCAGCCTCCGGCACTGCCTGAAAATACTGCTTCTGAGGCTCAGGGGATCTCCAGAAGGATACTGGATGTGGTGTTTGCATTGAGAGGAGGGAATCAGTGAAAAGCTTTTGCTCTGCTTATAACTGCTCAGATTAAAACCACAGAACACTCTTTGTACATTCTCATATTAACAAACCTCTTGAATATTCTGTTACTCAATGAAACGTCCACTAGACAGAAATCTGGTTAAGAGAAACAGATTGAAGACATCTATTCTGGAGGAGCACCACTCCAGCAGGGAGTTGTGCAGTGAATTATCTCAGGATTATAGCCTTGGAGATGATTAAGTTGAATATTTCTGCAAATTTACTCAAATAGGCAAGCATAATGGTACAACAAACAGGAACGATGCCTGCTCATCAAAAGGGCGCTGTTGCTTTTATGGCAGCTCAACCTGTTACTTGGCAAATTCAACATATGCCTGTATTGTTTCTCTCAGCAAACAGGTTGTGTCGACAACATAGCCTTTAAGTTCCTCTGATAAGGGCCCAGTGAAGGTTTCTTGATACAAATATGGGAGGTTTTAAAGATGCATGTATATATTCTCCACATGCTGTTACAGGAATGCTAGATTTTTCTGTACCAAGAGTGGAGCCGCTCTTACTTGAACTTTTATGGTGTAGCTTTTAAAAAAGCATACTTCAGTTAATATTTTGCCTGAGTACAATGTCAAGATTGGAACTTTTAAGTCAACAATTTTGGGAGTCTGTATCACAGGTAGGAGAGGTTGATTTGGAAAAAGCGGCAACACATACCTCCTTTTTATTTCTTCCCTAGCAGTGCTTCAATGTATACAATTTGCCTGTCACAAAAAAGGCAGGGTCAACAACACCACTGCAATGCCATAGTATTTTAGTTTTGCTGTGCCGCACCACACTTTTAAAAGTGCCAACTAAAACCACATTGCCCCACAAAACAAATAATATAAACACCCACAGCTCTGTCTGTTCCTCACAATCAAACCTAAAAAATATACAAATTTGTACAAAGTAATTCAGACAATTTAGCAGTGAAAACTTCTTTTTGTATAAAAGACATATTAGTGCAACAAAAATATGTTAGAAATTTAATTATTCTTGTGCTGGAAATATTTTTTTAAAGCAGTTGTCATAGCACTGGGGGGGATGGAAGGAGAAAATGAAAAGTTGTTTAATATTTGATAGCCTGATCAAGGCAAAAGCAGTGAGGGAAAACAGAAAATGATTGAGGAGTCTGCCATGACCCATGAAAATCATAGATGTAAGGATGATGTCAGTTCTCCAGAACAGATTTGTATCTGTTCTCCCCCACCGGTACAAAGACAGAAAGTAGGAGGCAGGAATGGAATGGGCTAGCCCATCATTGAGACATGCAGCGGAATTAAACCTGTGTCTTCTTCATTAAGCACCAAATTTAAATAGCATATCTAAGATGAACAAACGCTTATAGATACAGTATTGAAGAGTGGGGAGGTAAAGCAGAGGATTCCATTAGTATTTTTCCATTGCATGCAATATTGCCTTTCTCTGTTTCAAATATGCACTATGCGGTCTGTTAAGTAACATCTTCTTGGGAGATGTTAATTCATTTACACAAATGCTTCATCTCCACCCCTCCCCAAAGTCAAAGTAACGCAACAGGAGAGCAGGAAGTGAGACAGTTAAAACAAACACAATAATGCAGTCTGGCCCTATTGATTTGTGCGGAACATTCAAAAAAGGAGATAGAAGGATAGCAACATTTATTTGTAGGCCTACGGAACTTGTCACAATTCAATTGGCAGTAGCGCCACCTGTTTGTTAGCTACAGCCGCATGCTGATTCAGGGTAGATTCATATACAAAAGGTTTCTGATAATAAGGGTGGGTGGGAGATATCACAACAGCCAAACAGAACAGCAGGATGTTGAGAAAGAATGAAAAAACAACAGACAATAATTGAGAGAAGGCATAAAGCTAAGTGTTAGGTGTATTCAGAACTAGTAGCTGGTGTTGGCCTTAGGTTCTTGAAGCTGTCAAACCTACGAGCTGCATTCTGTCCTCCCACCCCCCTTTTCTACGACTGAAACTACTCTTCTAAAATCACCTTACTATCTACTATTTAAACAAGCCACTTAGAAGTTGGAGGGGGGATTGAAGTCAGCTACTTTTTCCACACGCAACATCATGCTACCATGCTCGATAGAAATATATCCGCTATTTTATTTTTTCCAATGACTTAAAAGAGAAGCAACACCCTGAGGTCTGGATCTATATTTCTATTTGCTTCTGACAGAACGTGCATAATCTCACTACAAGTTTATGACACATTCACCACTTCACAAGGCCTGGTATAGCTTGGACAGTGAGTTACTAAGAACACGGCTAAAGAAAAGGGTGAAGGATTAATTGCAATTTGGAATTAATTATATCCTTAGCCCTCAGGACAATTATGGGACAATTATGTCAGGAAATAAAAGGACTCCTAATTTAAGTTGTGATATGGGGAAGCAACTTTAATTCCTGAGATTGAGGGTGATGCTACTAACAGGCCAGAAAGAATTCATCTCTTTCCCAGCTGTATGGCAATGTGCAACTGGTACTGTAATTCTCCATGGTTATTGTAGTAAAAAGGACATACTCTTAAGAGTGGATCAAAAAGTTTTGTTGTGCAAGCAGAAAGGCACTTCCATTTGCACAAGGGCCTCCCTGCTGATTTCCCAGTCCTGCTGCAGTCCCGTGTCTCCTCCTCCACTGTTCTGCAGGGTCCCTCAACCCTCAGGAGTTGAGTTTTGGGTGAGCACAAGGGGCTGTAGTAGGAAAGAGGTGCCAGGAAGGCCCTGTTGAGTGAACCTGTAAATTCTACTTTTCCCTGAAATTTAGCATGAAAGAAGCAACTCAGGAACTGACAGACTTTTTTTTTGCTTCTCTAAGAAGCATTGTAAGATCTCTATGTTGCATCATCACATTACTTTTGTGTGCTGTTGTGTGCTCCAAAACTGACTGGGTGGAGACATCTCCGTTAGCTTGTTTAGGTTAGCTTGTTCACTTTCCACTCTGAAGTCAATATGCTGCAGTCATAGGCATTATCTCCAGTTGGTCCACATATTGAAAGCTGAAACTGGGCCTCTTACACCCTTGTGCAGGCCAAAGGCTTATAGGCTGCTCCTAGCTTTCGTTGAAGAGATATAGTTATTTAGAGAATTTGTCCTCCTTTTCAGAATTTCAGTTGCATTGCAATTTAATATTGTCTTGTTGCAGTATTTTGAGCATGGGAGATCCTCTCCAAACTAGACATGATCTACTTGCTTTGCATGCAGTGGTAGACTCAGGGGCAGAGTTCATGCTTTGCGAGATTCCAGTTAAATCTCCAGCACCTGCAGGTAGGGTTGATAATGTCCTCTGTCTGAAACCTTGGAAAGCAGTTACCGTAGACAATATTAGTAATAGTCAATATTGTCTATTACTGTAGACAAACTAGATGGACCAACATTCGGACTTAGATAGGGCAGCTTCCTTGTTATAAATCTGTCCCCTATACTCCTGTCTGCTAATCACTTTCAACTCAAGAAAGCTGCATGGGTGGTGTTCTTCCCTACCTCTGGTGGAAGAACTTCCTACAGAGTTTTTACTTCCCAGGATCCCATTTTGGGGGAATCTTAAAAACATAATGAATCTACATGGCCTTGTTCACATCCCCAGCTATTGTTACCCATAGTTTGGTGCCGGAACGAAACAGGCCACATACTACCACTTAAAATAATCGGTTATTTTTGTCTAGACTTGAGGAGGCCCACCGTCACAACGCTTAAGAACCCTTGTCTTAAACTGCTTACCTAACCAGCCTTTGCCAAGCTGGTGACCCTCCAGATGTTTTGGACTACAATTTCCCTTCTGTTCCAGCCAGCATAGTTGGCTTGGGCTGATGCAAGTTTTAGTACAAAATGTCTGGAGGGCACCTTGTTGGCAAAGGCTACTCCAGTCTGATTAAAGAAACCAATGGGGGCACAATTATACGGTGATCACCAATCAATATGGTAGTAAACCAACTATATACTATCTTAAATCCCCAGTCAGATGTTAGCTTTGTCATCTTACCCTTAAGGAAAGGAGAATTTGGCCTGCCATCTCTCACTGTCTCCTTATAGTGACCTGCTTTCAGGCTGTTCACCAGTCAGCAGCTTACCTTCTCCCTAACATATACTCTTTCTCCTCCCTGCTGTTTCTTCCGGCAAGTGTTGGGAGCTTTGGACAAGCAAGGCCGTGGGTAGGCTGGAAAGAGCCTTTTTAAAAAGCATACTGGATTTCCACACAATATAAAAGAGGGTGGGAGGGAAGCTAGTAAGCTGAAGAGATTGCCTCTTCTCTTTGCCTCTCTGCTGTTTTCCACATCTCTCTCTCTTTCAAGGTTGTTCCCTAAAATAATGTATCCTTACTCAGGCATTATTTCTGTACAGGAAATGTCAACATGTATGGGGGGCACATGCACTAGGTCTGCCCCTGCATGTACTCATCCTGCCACACTATTCCCAAACTTCTCGCATTGAGTAGAATAGGTGTGGTCTACCTGTGTTTGTGGACGCGGGTGGCGCTATGGGTTAAACCACAGGGCCTAGGACTTGCCGATCAGAAGGTCGGCGGTTCGAATCCCTGTGACGGGGTGAGCTCCCGTTGCTCGGTCCCTGCTCCTGCCAACCTAGCAGTCCAAAAGCACGTCGAAGTGCAAGTAGATAAATAGGTACCGCTCCGGCGGGAAGGTAAACGGTGTTTCCGTGCGCTGCTCTGGTTCGCCAGAAGCGGCTTAGTCATGCTGGCCACATGACCCGGAAGCTGTACGCCGGCTCCCTCAGCCAGTAAAGCGAGATGAGCGCTGCAACCCCAGTCGGCCATGACTGGACCTAATGGTCAGGGGTCCCTTTACCCTTTACCTGTGTTTGTATGATGGAGCAGGGTTTCTAACTGGCTTCTACTTGTACTCAAGTGATCCTCCGTGAGACCTTCCCTCTTCAACACTGGAAGGCAGGGAAAAAGTGGGGTGGGGATGGGACACTGGACAGTATGTCAGGTCACATGCACCCCAACACAGGTCATTTCCTGTTCAGACAAGACACCTGAATAGGGCTTCTGTTTCTCACAGCTAAGGAGGAGAAATTGGGTTGACAGCAACCCGCCTTAGAATGGCATCCATCACATCAGTTACTGACCATTCTTGTCGGTCATTGGCAGAATGGGAAGCTTTATAGCCTAGAATAGCTTAACACCTGCTCACAGTCTAGCAGAAAACTGACTGAATGTTATCTTTCATTTATTTAAAAGGATTTTACATTGGGTGTTTTGTCTGGTTTCATAGGAATTCTGAGGGCTTGAAATAAATCACTGAACTATTCAATTGCTTGTGTTCCCATCTTGCTCTCTGCAACGACACTCCCAAATACCAACACAGAACAGCTATACAACAGCACACCATAAAAAGGAGTCACAAATTTTGTGCAAGATACAAATAGTTCCAAGGGTCTAAAAATAAGTATAATGAATTACAACCAGAGCTCACTGGTTCTTTAGTTTTGAAGAGCTTAAAGTGTGCATTAGCTGCGCTCCAAATCCTGAGTTGTATTCAGTAAAACAAGAATCTGAATAATTACTGTTGGTATTCAAGTGTTTCTCAGTGAATAGCAGTTCAAAGGTTTACTTTAAGGTGCACTTGGCCTGAGAGTAAAAAGGATTTTAGAAATTGAGATATAATGGCTTGAAATGAGAAATGTCATTTGAAACTGTCCCTCAATAGTCCCTCATTCTCTCAAGATGTCCTTGCCACCTTTCTTAAATCCATATAACATCTCCAGTCATAAATACTGTTATGCTATATATGAGAATATCTTTTGTTTACTACAGTTGCTATGTAGAGACTGACTTTTGCTTTTGCAAGCTTGTTTCATTTTGTGTTGATAGCAACATCTGTCATATGGCTTAGAGCTGCAGTCTAGGAATCGGAGCATATGAACTATGTTCTCGCATGCACTTAGCTAACTAGTTTAAGGGACAAGCCTGATGGGGAGCGGGGAAAGGTCATACTTTCAGATCAGTAAATTTTGTTTACACAAAACAACTACCATGAGCTTTGCAAATGCTATTCTTTCAGTCATGGCTTGTCATGAAAACATGCTGGGTTTAGAGAGCTTTTTTGTCTGGATCTGGGAGGGTGAGAGTTTCTGGGGCAGATTTTTTCCGTTGCCGGTCTTTGGGAACTGATAGAAATTCAGGCGCCTCTGTGGAGAGAGGTGTAGACGGAGCACTAGAAGGAGCACTGCGGATTGAAGAAGGGAGGGAGACATTAGAGATTGATATTGCAGGAGGGAAGATCCCAATTTTCTTGTTGGTGGCTTCCTGAGTTGCTCGTTCAAATTCCCGGACTTCATCCATAGTCATGTCTTCAATGAGAAGAAAAGGAAGAAAGACAAATTAATGTTAGAACCACTGCACATGTTTGTTCCAGGCTTTTTAAAGATGCTAGTTCTGCATGACCATTGTTATTCCAGTGCATTAGAACTTGAAAGGGAAGGGAAGCTATTGCCAGGGAATTTCACAACTGGCCACTGAAATTTCAGGAGGCACATTTCAGGCACCGTTCGTATCGTTCTTGGAGCTGCCGACACTGAAAAGTAATTCCTCACATTGATACCAAAATTTAGGCGTATGTTTCTATGAATTTTGGGCAATTCCACTGTTTATATTCTTGTCTGTCCTTGCTCCAACATGGGCAGAATTCACATATAAATGGAAGACGCAGCAGGCTTCGAATTCTAGCCCAGCTCAAGCAAACCATTGCTTCTTTAATAGCTATTTCCATCTAGTGAACTGATGTTAAAATGCTATTTTTGCAAATAGAGGCTCAAGATAGGCCTTGATGGTTACTTTATAAAAACTGATCATGTGAACGTCATAGATACGCTACACTGAACAGCATGCTATCTTCAACTCTGGTGTAGCTGTTTAAGATCAGATGGTCAGACACTCTAATTTTCTATATTATCAGCTAAGCTTTGTCACTGAACCATTTTTATTTGCGTGACACACTGTATCTATTAGATTATTTCCAAAGAATATGTCATTTAAGATACATAGAACACAATATTTTATCAATTATTTTTTACCTAGTAGGCGCAGACTTCATTAAAGTCAGTTGGAAAGCTGGTGGTTTGAAAAGGAGAATATAAACCACTTCATTTATTGCTGCAGTTGTATATGGATTGTATCACTTCAAACTGGAGGTAGAAGCTCACAAGATTAAAAATTCTTTCATATAAAACTGGCCTCCACAAAACGCCATAGATTCCAAGGAGAACAATTTTAGCAGATCATGATAATCTTCACACTGAAGTAGTTTATCAGGTGAGCCCCCACCAGCTTGGGCCCATTTTCAGTATCTCAACTATCTCATAAGCACTAGGCTTTGGTAACATCATCATCATCATCATCATCATCATCATCATCATCATTACCTTCCTTTTCTAAGGGGCATGAAAGTGTCTCTCTATACAATGCCCTGTACACAGCATATTCATACAGAAAATTAATTAGATCACGACCACCAAAAAGAAGCTGAGATTATTATGAATGAAACAACGAGAATCCTCTTCCATCTCTGTTTAAGTTTGTTCCTTAACGGATTGTTAAAAAACACTCAAACCAAGGTAATACAGAGTTGAAAGGAAACTTGGAAGTCCATCTGGTCTAGCTAGTAATCTCAGTGACAACAGATGATTCATTTGAGACCTGCTTTCAGGGTGCTTCCAGAGAGGGGCGATATACGGCCAGTGGATTGTTCAGGTTTGATTTTCCCATGTGTGCAATTGGCAAATGAGCTTTCACATCTGCTTGCAATCCGCACCAATGGACAGATTTTGATGGAACGTGTCTGGAGGTTTTTACTTCCCTATCCATCAGTATATCTGACCATGGACATCCAGAAAATTAAAATCCCAGGAACAGCACGAGAGCAAATGTTACCAGCCATAGTTAGCATGTTTCACAACGGACAATATGGAGGGTTGTGTGTGTAGAATCATAGACTTGTAGAGTTGGATGGGACCCCAAGAGTCATCTAGTCCAATCCCTGGCAATGCAGGAATCTCAACTAAAGAAGTGATGACAGGTGGCCCTCCAACCTCTGCTTAAAAACCTCCAAGGAAGGAGGCATATCCATTTCTATTTGGTTATGTTTATTTTTTAACACACAGGCTCATATCATTTGGGATGCTGTAAATAAAATGGCTAGGGACGCGGGTGGCACTGTGGTCTAAACCACTGAGCCTCTTGGGCTTGCCGATCAGAAGGTCGGCGGTTTGAATCCCCGCAGGGGGGTGAGCTCCCGTTGCTCGGTCCCAGCTCCTGCCAACCTAGCAGTTCAAAAGCATGCCCAAAAGTGCAAGTTGATAAACAGGCACCGCTCCGGCGGGCGGGAAGGTAAACGGCATTTCCGTGCACTGCTCTGCTTTGTTGTGGGGGAGGAAGGGAAAGGAGATTGTTAGCCGCTTGAGACTCCTTAGGGTAGTGATAAAGCGGGATATCAAATCCAAACTCTTCTTCTTTAGTCATGCTGGCCACATGACCTGGAAAAACTGTCTGCAGACAAACGCTGGCTCCCTCGGCCTGTAAAACGAGATAAGCGCCGCAACCCCAGAGTCATCTGCGACTGGACTTAACTGTCAGGGGTTCTTTACCTTTACCTTTTTAAACAAAATGGCTAGGCTAGGAAGGAGAAGTGCAGTGCTAAACAGTATCCACTGAAACATCACCACACCTATGACAAACGAACCACCAGACCAAGCTAATGAGCTTCTACACCAACAATATTTGTGTGTATATATATATATATATATATATATATATATATATATATATATATGACGTGTTGGATAGGCAAAGGTAAAGGGACCCCTGACCATTAGGTCCAGTCGTGACTGACTCTGGGGTTGCGGCGCTCATCTCGCTTTATTGGCCGAGGGAGCCGGCATACAACTTCCGGGTCATGTGGCCAGCATGACTAAGCTGCTTCTGGCGAACCAGAGCAGCGCACGGAAACGCTGTTTACCTTCCTGCCGGAGCGGTACCTATTTATCTACTTGCACTTTGACGTGCTTTTGAACTGCTAGGTTGGCAGGAGCAGGGACCTAGCAACGGGAGCTCACCCCGTTGCAGGGATTCGAACCACCGACCTTCTGATCGGCAAGTCCTAGGCTCTGTGGTTTAACTCACAGCACCACCCGTGTCCAACATATCCGCGTATGTTTGATATTCCACACTAAAGTGGAAGCCAGATTAAATGGAAAAAAGAAAAGGGGGGGAAAGTATGAGCTGGAATTTTGATGACATCATAAGGACACTGGAAAAAACCAAACATGCACATGAGCAGCACCAATTCCACAATAAACCCCTGTCTGGAAGCACCCTAAGTTAGAAGAACCTGTGTTTGAGAAAACATTCCAGTCTTGTTTTCAATCCAGTGATGAACCTGTTAAGAATCCAGCTGGTGAGCTCAAACCTGAAGGAATTACAGTGCTGAAAAAAATGGCTGATGCAAAGCACGTGCAACCAGGCCATGGAACATGTCCTTCTTTTCACAGTGAAAGGCTTTGGGTTTTCATTCACAAATTAATCAAATATCAGTTAGACACTGCTGCACAGTTCCACCAGAGGGCAGAATTACTTCACCGTAAATAAAGTTTTCCCTCCTAGAAAATTCCAAAGCACAATTCTTTCTGGTTATTTCCCCTCTACTGATACAAAATTCAAGATGGGTTCAGCAAAAGGTCATCTGAGATTTGCATGCCTCAAATCCAGGTTGCTGTTTTGAATACTAGCAAAGGGTTTGTTTATTCAATGCAAAACCCAGCTTGGTTTCAGTTTCAGCTTTTCTTCAATGAAATGGACTCACATCAAAGAAACTCAGAGCTTGCCCACATTTGAGCATTGTGTAGCAGTCAATCCACTAAAATTAGACCAGACTAGGCCATATCCACACATATCTGAATTTGAATACGAGGAGCAATTCATTCTTTTTATTCATACCAGTAGTCACTCCCTTTTGTGTTTGCCCTTACCTTCTAATTTTATTCTATTGATTATATTATGTCAAGTAAGTACTAGGGCACAGATAGCTGCATGCACACCTCTCTCTTTTTAATTCCCCCCACCCAGGAAATGTGCATAAGCACAAAGGCAATTGTAAATGCTCAGCATATACCTTTATTTAGTGCAAATCTGAGGGATCAAAAGAAAAAAACAAAGCTACACTCCTCTGTCCAGGAGCATGCTAGACATGCCAGTTATTAGCATGCTGGAAAAGAAACAAAAGCAATTCTAAATCCTCAGCACATACTTTTCAGATTGCTGCACAGTTATCTGGTGCAGAATTTTTTAATGTGGTTTGCGCAGTTTTCTGGTTTTGTGCACATCTGATGGATCAATATATATATTATGGCTATGTCCCTCTTGGTAGCATGGCCAGAAAATAAATGAAAGCACTGACGAAATAGTGGCCATGGAAAGAGGAGTGGCAAAAAGTAATGACTGATCCACTCTGCCCAAACCACCAAAACAAATTGTCTGCAACCCCAAATGGAGTGGTAGGGAACCTGGTTTCCCCCACCTTACTGGATTAACCCCAGATCTGGTAAAGCTGAAATTACAGGAGAAAAGCATTGAGATTGGTGTTGTTTGAGGGTAATGTCATGTGGATTATGGAAATTTAAATGGGAATGCAAGCACACAATAAACTCCAGTGTGGACAAGCCCGAAGAGAAGCTGAAACAGGGTACAACCCCCCCCCCCAAATTAATTATACGTACCAGTGTTCCCAAGCAAAAGCTCTTTTGAAAAGACCTGTTATAGTCAAATGCCTCAAGGCCTATCAGCAGGCTAGACAACCTTCTAATTAACTTTAGCTACTCATCACTTCTATGGGAAAGATATTGGTAAAAGACTAGGAGAGGCCAGATTGCACGGGTATCAATATTATGAGGCTGCTAAAATCACTTGATATTAATGGCGAAACTGACACCCAAACACATGATCGGCAAAAGGCAGCAGAGTGGGAATTGAAGATCGTAACAGTTGAGAGCGGTGCTGAGCAGCTACACCGTGCTATAATTCGCACTGTCAATTGGGTCACTGATGGGAGTAGGCATTCGTTTGCCTGTTTCTCAGTTTTTAATGTGTGATATTTTACTGTATTTCTGGTTTCTATGGAAGCCGCCCAGAGTGGCTGGGGAGGCCCAGCCAGATGGGCGGGGTATAAATAATAAATAATAATTATTATTATTATTATTATTATTATTATTATTATTATTATTATGATAATTGCCCCAGCTCTGCTCTCTTCCATTTTGCTGTTTGATTAATGAAAATTCACATGGCTTTGAATCAATCAAACCGAAGCTCAGCACACGGCTCAGGAGATCTCTCGTGCCCAAACTTCCCCAATAATTTCAGTGGATGGAGACCATCCTTGGGCACAAAAACATAGCCAGTCTGTTCTGGAGGAAAGTCCTGACTCTGCGTTGCCTGGTTCTGATCTAACAGACCACCAACTTTGGTGGAAAGCACAGCTCCAATTATTGGCACAGGGAACTTGGATGTAAATCTGCCACCTGGTGCGCCCAATTGACTCTAACCTGACAATTTCATTTTCCACTGGAAGTAGATATCTACATCTGAAGTTAAAACAGGCATACCCCAAAACAGGAGTTGCAACACAGATCTCCCCAGACTGTAAGCCTGGCTTCACACTGTGTTCACAATACCAGGGACAGATGTAACAAATAAAGCAAACGCTGAGTCAGTTCACGGCCATGTGCGCCTTTTCAAAAGAGTGCAGTATTTGTTCAGGTGAACATTGGTTTGTTGCCTGCATTAAAACAGACACATGCAACAGTCCATTTTTTGAAAATATGGGGGGAAAGATCTTGGTCTTGTGGCATCATAGGGAGTTAAACAACCAGGGCTGTGCATAGCTGTCTCAGAACTTGATTTTTAAGATAAGGTTGTACATTTGGGGGTGGGCAAATGCGCTGAGGATATTTTTACAGCAGGCTCACCACTCAGATTTTATCTGAGCCTTATGTTGACCCTTCTAATTCTCCACTAGGAAAATGGCGCAAAGAAGGAAATCAAGGTGAGCCTTTGCACTGATGAATTCTGCTTCCACAGAGATCATTGTCATACAAAATCTGACCACTTGTGTTCTTTCTTTTTTGCTCTAGCAGAGGGTGGGCAATATTTTTAAAGAGGCTACATACACTTCCTTTGGCATGGCTCTCTATTTCACCCACAGGAGATGAATGTTGATCGCAAACTTTAATGTTGGTTTTTTCATGCATATTTTTCTCATATTCTCGAACATCCTCCATAGTCATATCTGAAAAAAGTTCAAGATGTTGGGTTGTTTTCTCTATTAATTCAATCCAGGCTTGAATGAAAGGGAAGAGTCTAGGGAGAATTATCTTTCTAGCAAAAGCCAAAAAGCAGAAGCCGGCTAGCTTTATGAGGATTCATAATAAAGATTGTTAAGTTAAACCAGCCAAGGAAGGTATAAGAAGGTTGAGTTAAGGGATAATTGCAGAATGGGGGTGCTTGGAAGCTGGGATGTTTCTGTCAAGTGAGGTTGGCAGGAAGGTGTGGGGTGCAGGCTTTGCTAGAGGCAAACATCTTCTAAAATAAATTTAGAAGATTTCCTGGAAAAAAGAGGAAGGATTAAGGAACAGCACGAGAGTTTACTTACCTTGTCAGAGACATGCCAGGAAAACTCTACATTATGTATAATGACACACGATTTACAAAAAAAAAGTAGCTTCATTGTTTTAACACTACACAGCTCAGCTTTGAGAGATTATGTGTTTTTGGATTTCGACAATTTGTATAGTGCCTAATCATAGCCAACCCTACGCAGTGTAGTGAAGGACTGCAGAAAGTACCTATGAATAGTGGAAGGATTCAAACACTTTGAAAGGTAAATCCAAATAAACATTTGCTTTGTAGAGCTACCCAAGAAAGTCATACGCAAACCAGATCCACTAGGACGTGTGTATACTTCAGGCATTTCAAAGTTTTGCAGGAGCTCCACTGTGAGGTGCCTACCTTCACAGATCTTACATTATACTACAGGGGTAGGCAGACTTCAGTCTTGTTGGATCTACATTGTAATTTTATTAGACCCCCTCCCCAACAAAATATCTGCCAATGACACCCAACAGTTAGATTTTTTGAAGGGGGTGATCGTGAGCACATTCTGAGCCCTGGAATTGGATATCAGTACCAGAAATGAATTGAACTCACAGTCCTTTCATACAAATACTCCTGATTAGCTTTGTTCATTTCAGTGGCCTACTTCAGGTGACAAAATTCATTTTGGTGTTTCTATTTTTAAAAAAATAAAAAGGGTATAAGAAACCATTGCTGATGTAGTGCCAATTAATCAGAGATCTACAGTGTAGAATGTAGTCCTAACAATACGTTGTATCACCACTGGCATGAGTCATGGATTATCATATTTTAATATTAGTGTACTTAGAATGAAGGAGCATTAAAGCGTTGATCAAAGAAGCTTATAAGCAATGAAAATGGCACGATCAAAAGCACTTTAGCCGGGCAAAATACATGCTCTTCATTAGCAGCACTTCAGTTAATAATGAAATACTGTTGTCTTATAGCAATGTTAATTGCATATTAAGATGAAACCCTAAGCTTATTTATCTGGAAGTAAAAACCGTTGAAATAATGAAAATACTTCCAAATGAACAAGTTTAGGATTGAGGTTTAGAGGGCAGTGCAACAACAAAATCCACATTTTTAGAATAAGCAAAATCCCAATGCATTGGCCCACTGAATGCTTGATACCATCGACTGATATACACCTTATAAATATCTAGCTTTAAACATATAAGAAATATTGAGCTATGGTGACCAATTAATCATTACTTGAAAGGAAGCTTTCCTTTATTTTACTTCTGCAGCAAAATTTTAAAAAGCCCCAAGCATTTAAAACATGCCAATTATTTAAAATAATTTGCCATTATCCTGCACCAACAGTTTGGGCACAGGTTTGCTGGAGAAGTTATTATTATTATTATTAAAATTTGTATACTGCCCTTCATCTGAAGATCACACAACATAAAAATACAAAATGAATACAACAGAAGGCTATTCACTCACTGCCGTGCTCCTGGTTCCAAAAGGATGTGTATATTTTATTTTGGAGGGGCAATGTTCCCCTTATGCCAGGATGCCACTAGCATCCTATTCTGCTTCAGCAGCATGCTGTACAAAGTTTATGAAGAGAAGGGAAACCTATGAAAAATAAATGTTTGGGGGCATGCTTTGAGAGTGAATGTGCAATAAAATGGACATAAAGTGGCATGATGTTGCTGCAGGAAGTGGGTGGCTTTGCACTACATATCACAGTGCTTCTGTGGATAAGAACTTATTCGTGAATTAAAGTTATGTTTTCGTCCATGAAAGCTGTTCTAGACCTTCCTGAGCGTTATTCAATAGATGCAGACAGGCAAACCACATCTATCGCAGTGGCTCTGGGATTTTTTCTGGGGGTCTGGTTTCATCTGCATGAAGCACTATAAAAAGTTATAAACTGAGTTTATCTACTGTGGGTGATGACTACAACACTGTCCCAAGTGCCTAAAAATCTGTCAGATGTGCACAAAGCTGTGAGAAAGGGTTGACAAAATCCCCTTACAGTGCCAATCTAATATTAGGTGCAGGGCCAAGAGAGTGCCTGAATTCAGGTTAACTGCACCATTCCTCAACCCATTTTCCTAAGAAGTGATCCTGCATAGCAGTTCCTTCTCGCAGTGTTACTCTCACATTGAATGCCTGTGCAGATGCTAACTTGTAGAACTGTACTAATGAATGCTTCACCTAAACCTGTAGAATAATTCTGTTTTCCTTTCTGAAAACATTAACATTATATTCATAATGAAAACATTATTATTGTATTAATAACATAGTGACATATGGAAAATGAAGCAAGCTGAAATACCTGAAATCCCTTACGTTGGGAAACAGTTTTACGTAGCTCAGATGGAACGGTGGGACAACATGGTTCAAAATAATTGTTTAGAAACAGGGAGCTGCAGAATTAACTTGATTTGTTGTTTTTTTTCTCCATAGAGGAAATGTTCTCAAGGCATAGGATGGACAGTTAGGGTTGGACTAGTTCTAATAACCCTTCACCTTTCTATCTTTGTGTTAATTACCCGAAGAAGGCTGACAGCACTAATCCTCCTTCTGACACTTACTTTTCCTTTGATCAAGTCACCTAATCATTCCTGTTCACTTTTCCATCTGTAAAATGCAGATAATAATCCTTATTTCACAGACTGCTAGGGTGATTAACGTGTGAACTGTGCTTTGAAGATTGAACTTGTTAAGCTCTATTGTCGTCCAAGCCCCTTCTAGATATTTGCAATAGTTTGGGGGGTGATTCAGTTGTATACTTATCTTTCTGTAGCTTACTTGCCATTTTTTATTTTTAACCAAAACTCTGTAGGCTTACTTGCATTTCATTGGGTAAACCTGAAAATGAAGGTCTTAGGACAGCTTTACACAAGACTATCACCCAAAATGAATATACACATAATGTATATACACATTAGCAGGTGACAAATGCATATCATGAGTGATATCCAATATTAGTTGCATTTGGGGTAGATTCCTTAAAATTAATGGACTTAAGTAACTTTTAAGCCTATTCACATAATGCCAACGTATCTCTATTTCCTTATGTATGAATGCTTTTAAATAATATGGAACACACATTACTGCAAAATTGTAACCACAACTGTCAATTCTGTATACATTCCAAATAACAAAAAGTGGCTGGATTAGAACCACACTCTTTAAATTTTAAAGAGCATGCCCTGGTCCCTTAAACACATTGGCTATGAAGGATACATTCTGTGTGAGCTCTGTATAAGGCTGCAATCCCATACGCATCTACCTGGGAATAAGCCCCACTGAACTCAGTGAAATTTCATCTCACTAGACGTGTATAAGATTGCACCGAAAGAAATGCAAAATCTGTCCTTTGTGATGGATGCCTTAACAAGGCTACCAGAGCAGGAAAAAAGCATTGCATGCAGTTAATAAGGCCTTAGATAATCCGTTTGCCCATGTGAGTTTATTTTTGAAAACATGACTTACCATACCACTCATCCACCCATGTAAAAGCCTGTCGGTGGCCAATCAGCAATATATCTCTGACCACCTGTAAATCAGAACAAGGGTTAAAGACATCTCTGACAACAAACAAACAAACAAACAAACAAACAAACAAACAGGAATTGCATCATACCAGAGGTATGCACTAGATTGGAGGTGGGGAACATTTGGCTCTCTAGATATTGCTGGCCTGCTACCCACTTCACCCCTGAACATTGACATTGATGGCGGAGCTGATGTGAGTTGGAGTCCAACAACATCTGGAAGGCCGCAGGTACCCCCCCCCAACATGTTATGCTGCTGCTGAAAGAACTGCACTGGGTTCGATGACCTCCCGAGCTAAATTCAAGTTACTGTTTCTGGTGAATACAGTTTGGGACCAGGCTAAGTAAATGAACCAACCACCCCTTATACACCCATTGATCACTGTGCTCTGCAGGAGAGGAACACCTGCATATATCATCTTGTTAGATCTGTTCTGTACAATATAGGAATTTGCCTTTCAGCGTGGCAGCACCTACCTTTTGAAACTCCCTCCCATTACACATCAGATAGTCTCCTTTGCCTTATTGATGCCTACTGAAGACCTTCCTTTTTCAACAAGCCTTTTAAAATGAGAATCTTTTATCCCAGTCTTTATCTATCTTTGAATGAAGTTAACAATCAAAACAATTAAAGGGGATTACATATAGGCAATGACCATCTAGTGTGTGTCCAACTGGCGCACGGCCACTGACACACGGGTCCTTTTGGACCTGGAAGAGGGCAGAATGGTGGCCGGGAGCGGAACCCCCATGTAAAATGGTCACCACCCATATATGCAAACATTTCCACATATCAAAACAATATTATGCTAAAAATAATTATTTTACTGTAAAATCACTTCAATATATTTTATGGGAAGTGATGTTATAAATTGATAACTTAATGCATAAAATAGATCTAACACCATCCAAATGGAGCCTCCATGCCAATCTAAACATAATGACACATAAAAAAAATATGGTTTCCCTGTTTCCCAAATATAAGCAGAAAAGTCACTGCTAATTTTGTAATATCACCTTGCCAACAAAGGTCCGTATAGTTAAAGCTATGGTTTTCCCAGTAGTGATGTATGGAAGTGAGAGCTGGACCATAAAGAAGGCTGATCGCCGAAGAATTGATGCTTTTGAATTATGTTGTTGGAGGAGACTCTTGAGAGTCCCATGGACGGCAAGAAGATCAAATCTCTCCATTCTTAAGGAAATCAGCCCTGAGTGCTCACTGGAAGGACAGATCCCGAAGCTGAGGCTCCAGTACTTTGGTCTCCTCATGAGAAGAGAAGACTCCCTGGAAAAGACCCTGGTGTTGGGAAAGATTGAGGGCACAAGGAGAAGGAGACGACAGAGGACGAGATGGTTGGACAGTGTTCTCAAAGCTACCAGCATGACTTTGACCAAACTGCGGGAGGCAGTGGAAGACAGGAGTGCCTGGCGTGCTCTGGTCCAGGGGGTCACGAAGAGTCGGACACGACTAAACAACTAAACAACAACAATTTTGTAATGCCCATTTGTTGAAAGGTGCACATACAAACAGTGCAACGAAAACTGTGCCAGGCAGCAGAAACACCAGTCAGAGAGATTTGTGATGACACAAGTAGGAAGAGGTGCAACAAATACCCAGATTTTCAGCAGCTGGGCTAGTGATATTCACATGGCTTTCATTTTAAACCCGATCATGTCCATTCCATATATGAAAGGCCAGTGCCCTTCAAAATTTATATCCTATCCCAAGTGTTGGGCATTTCCCAGGGGCAAGAAAAGTAGAACAACTTGTACCTTAGGGAAACAGAATTACAGTGTGCACCATAAAGAGATGATTTACTAAACGTTTCTATCTGTAGCAAAATGATCACACCAAGCAAGCACAAAGGAGAAACAGCACAGAGAGAATACCTATTTGGGAGTTATTTTCCGCTTTTGTCATGCACAGATAGGAGAGACTCTGCAGTTAAACTCCTGATACACTATCTATTTATTTTATTTAAGTTTCACACAAAAAACTGCTTTAAATATTACAACAAATTTACAAAATAAAGGACACTGAAATGTATAACTTCTTCGCCTATTTCTATGTTGTATTCTGCAGTTTTGATCCATGCAGAGAGTAGTGAGGACACTGAAAAACATTCAGAATCAGTTCTGAATTCTGGGCCTGAAGGGCAAAAAGATTACAGACTAGCATCAAGGATATACAGCTTGAGGCAGAAATCAACCCAGTGTGGTTTAGTGGTTAGAATGTGGTGCCTTCCAGATGGTGTCAGATGACATTCCCGTCATCACTGACCATTAGTAATGCTGGCTAAGGATTCTGGAAGTTGGAGTCCAATAAAATCTGGAGGCCACTATGTTTGCTAAACCTGGGTTAGAAAGGTTTAATTCAGGGGGAATTCAGGATCAAATTTCTACCCAGCCATAAAGCTCACTGGGTGACCTTGGGCCTGTCAGTATTTCTCTACCTAACCTACTTCAGAGGAAATACTGCTATTTCTACTAAAGTTTAGAAGACAACTCGCCACCTTGAGTCTAAGCCCAATAATGGACCCTTTTTCTGAGCATGGCTGGGATTGGGGGTCTTGAATTTGTAAAGGATTGCTAAAAATGTGGCTTGCAGCTACAACTTTCCCCAGTGAGCTGTGCCAGCCTACTTTGGTAGCTCTCGTTGATTATAACCTAAGGGAGATACAACATGCAAAGCTTGCACGTCATGTGCAATTTGAAAGTGAAGATCAACTCTGTGTTGCTAGGTTGGGGGTGGGGAGATTATTCCTGACCTTGCATGAAAGTAGATGGAACTGAGGATACTTCTTGCTACATGACTCATAAACCTACAACATGCGCAACTTTCTGTCTTTTTGAATCCCAGGAACATCCTGAAGTTTAAAATAGTCAGCATCTCCCACCATCGCCCAGTATGCTTGGATCAAATCTCCATGGGAAAGATAAGCTTTTAGCCAAATCAGTTGGCTACACGCAGCACTGTGCTAAAGGTTCTCCCCCCCCCAAACAATATATATTTCTGCTTAAAAATAAAAACTACATACAGGGAATGACCATTGTGTGTTTGTTCAAAGCACACAGGACTGCACGCATGAGCCATTTTTGGACCTGGAAGAGGGAGGAATGGGGCGGACTTATGCATGCTTTGCCAATGCGCATGGTGACCTGGAATGTGCCAATTTCTTTAGAGTTATTTCTGCTTTTATTTATTGTTGTCTAGCCACAACTCACTGCAGAACACCCTCTTCAAAAAGCAGGTCAGAGACTTTATAAGGAATACAGGATTAGTTCAAAGCTGACAGGAGCAAATTCCAAGGTCTTTTAAATGAGGAAGAACTATTCATTACAACTGTGAATTTATTATCTGGACACTTTGAGCATGCCCTGGGATGCCAAGCGTCCAAAGAGGAAGCATGCATGCAATGAAAATGAGGAACATTCGCTTTCTAATATTACTCTTATAGATTCCACATCCCACGTTATAATCTGCAATCGTTCCTTTCCTACTTTGTTCTTCTTTGCCTGTTTTAGACCTTGAACCGAAGATAAACAAAAATGTGCAGACTTTTGAGTACATAAGTTACAAGCAGCCTCGCATGAGCAAGTATATACATAGTTCAAGGGTTTGTTTCTCTCAGACACAAAAAGAAGAATGTAGGGTAGTTACATTCTTGATGCGTAAGCTTCCTCGACAGGCTGGTTGATAGTTCTTGGGAAGAGTAGACAGGAAGGACTGATGCACAGTGGCACCAGAGACAGGGAGAAATGTGGTCCTGGAAGCAAATGTAGGTACAAAGTAGGAATCTGAAACCCGGGCCCTCCAAGGTAGGTTTCTCTGAAACACCGCCTGTTGCATGTGTTAGGCTGCCTTTGTAAGTTGAGTCATCACAATCCGGTGGAATATAAGGGAGAAAACTGGTAGCCCATCTATTTGCCTCTTGCCTTTCCCTTGTAAGCTGACTGAAACACTATCAGCTGCATCCCTACTGAGCATGCAGCTGTCAGTGGCGACTGTGCGGTGTTGGGGCTACCACCCCAGATGTTGAATGAGCAGTTCCCAGCTGCATGCCCCGCATCAGAGCATGTTGATGCCACTGGCAACTGGGCTGGACTGGGACTGACTTCCCACTCGCATTGTGCTCACTATGCCCATCTCAGCTGTGGAACTGCAGAGCATACAGCATCTGGCGATGATTAGGCTTGGCAGGGACTTTCTGCCTGTCTGCACTTCCAGCACATGCAGCCTGAATTTTATTACATAAGAATCCAGATGCTAGGAACTAGAGCTCCCGATCGCAGTGGATAAAAAGAAGCCTGAGAATTATTTACATTCATGCTTCACAATATTAACATGGCGGGGGGGGGGGGATAGCAACTGCATTTGTATCCTGCTTTCCCCGAGGAACTCAGGGTGGGGTTATCCTAGTTCATGTTCACGACAGCATGCAAAGAGATAATGGCTTGCCCAAGGCCACTTAGTAAATTTAACGGCTGAATAGGAATTTGCACTTGGATCTCCCTGATCCCGGCCTAACGTTCTGCTCATTTCACCTTGCTGGCTGTATCCATCACAATGCTGTATGATCACAGCATCATGGTGATGATAACTGATTGTCCAACAAACCACAGGTTAACCACAAGCTGTCATAGAGATGATGGCTTGTTTCTCCAAAGCTCTGCATGTTTACAAGTCCCCCTTGTCTCATCCTTTCATAGCCTGGTGAACATGTAGACTATGGTGGCCAAACAAACCATGGTTAAGGGAGGATGCTGGGTTCACATATCAAGCCAATGTTAAAACAAACCAAGGTTAACAGGCCAACAAAAAACCATCGCTTCAGATTATGGTTTATTGATAGTAGCAAACACACACAAAACACACCCATAGTTAACATTGACTTTTGGTTGTTGCTTTTTTCTCCTTATTTCCTTTTGACTCCTGGCATTCTTTTTTCTGGACATCATACACAGGTAGATTTATTTATAAATGGATTCTCATGCATAGACCTCATATTATGTGTAGTCATGTAGATCAAGATATAGCCGCACACGTCTTACTGAGATAAATGGGATTGTAATACGATTAAGAAGAGTGCAGATTTGCATGGAAATTGTCCTTATTGCGACAGAAGCGCTCTATCTTTCTTTAGAATAAATTGACAAATTATTTCATGCCTTGTAATTGTTTGCACTGCTTTTTTTAAAAAAAGAGTTCTCCTTTGAAGCTGTTTGAGGATCTTGTAGCAACTAAATTGGTTTCAACTGATGACATGCAAACTATTTCAAAATCTGCGATGCTTTACACATTAAATCCCTGGCTAAATATATGGACAGAGTTCGTAATTGGAAACACTGAAACCAGATCTGTACATCAACTTCCTAGCTTATACACACTGCTGTTTCTGTTCATATTCACGTACAGAACAGGATGGCAAGAGAGACTGGGACACTGTCTTTCACTCACCTTGTGAACGAACTGCTCCACTCGAGTCTGAAGTCCCCATACTTCAAATTTCACAGTCACCAGTTTGTAGGAACACATGATGGGCTCTTGAGTGTCTCTCCAGCCTTCTTTTAATAGGCCTCTCCCAGTCTTCTCTGATTTGAAGTGTTTAGGGTCCTGCAAAATGGAAAGGAAAGAACTCTAGGAGATAATGAATCCATGCTGGAAAAGTATCTGTGCTGGGATATTATACAAGATTATTGATAAATGGGATAGAAGAGTAACACACTTCAAAAGGGCTTTGTCCTGCTAGTCACAAGTAACCAGCTTCAGCTGCAGTAATGTAAGCCAAGCCAATGCATCAGGAAATAAGTTGCATTAGTTTCCTGTGACCTGAGATATACAAGAAGTGCCCTGTACCACCTCTGGTCACACTTTGACCTCCTCTTATAATGTCCCAATATACAACTCAGCTGCTAACTGGTGCAAGACCACTTAAGGTTTGCACATTTCCTTCCAAAGAAGTGAAATTAAGTTCTTGAAGCTCTTTGCCGAATATGCGCCCTTAAGTACAGTGGTCCCTTGTTTCTCGAACTTAATCCATTACGGGAGTCCGTTCGACTCCCGAAACCATTCGAAAGCCAAGGCGCGGCTTCCAATTGGCTGCAGAAGCTTCTTGCACCCAAGCGGATGTTTGGCTTTCCGAAAAATGTTCACAAACTGGAACACTTACTTCCAGGTTTGTGCTGTTCAGGAGCGAATTTGTTCGACAATGAAGCCATTCGAGAACCAAGGTACCAGTGTACAGTAGGCACCCCAACCACATTCACAACAGGTTTGGCTCAATAATTAACATATATGGATTTGATTTTGGTTAGAGTAGGTTTTGGTTTTGCTCCCAATTCATACTTGGGCTGTGTGTAGACACCCAACGAGTCCCATCAGCAGAAGCCCTGAACAATGACTTCCACTTACCCAATAGGGCTTCTCCCAGTCTCCTCCCGGCAAAATTGGCTCTAGGGGAAGTGAGACGATCCCCCAGAACAGCACATGGGGGGAGAAGAAGGGGGACTCGTTCTACCTGGTAAGGTGAAATGCTTGCACTGACGGAACAATCAGAAAAGCACAGCGTTGAATTCTGGAGGTCTGTGGGAATGACTTCCAACTTTAATCCTACGTTGGGATTAAATCTAGAATTCGGGAGCTGGAAAACTACAAATAATATACTGGATAAAGTGGGAGACCCATTTATGGAGAATTTATTTATTTATTATATTTATATTTAATTTATATTTATTAATACCTTTCCTGATTGCAGCACTTCTCCTAGTTCCATACTCTTCTGTAACCTGGTGCACATGGCAACACCTTAATCATTTAAATGTATTTAATAAAGGGCTTGTCCTTGTAGCGGCTTGATCTCACTGAAAACCTGGTTTTTCCCCCAGTTTGAATTTGATCTCAGCAGTCCACATCTGTGTGCGTTTGAAGTTGAATCCTTTTTCATTCTACTAGGAATGTCACACTTATTAGCCAATTCCTCTCCCCTGCCACCCCCTTCATTTCACAGAACCATAGAATTGTAGAGTTTGAAGGGACCTCAGGGGTCCTCTAGCCCAACCTCCTGCAATGCAGGAATCTCAACTAAAGCACCCATCTTAAATGGCCATCCAATCTCTGCTTAAAAATCTCCAATGAAGGAGAGTCCACCACCTTCCAAAGGAGTCCATTCCACTGTGCATCTGTGCAGGTAATGTAGCACTTATGTGTGAAGCTAATAATAATAATAATAATAATAATAATAATAATAATAATAATAGTAATAATAGTAATAGTAATAATAATAATAATATGCCCCACCCAAGATGTGTGATTTATTGATTCTGTATTGCTGTTATGCCTCAGATTTCAGTTTATGCAGAAAGCAGAGAGTTTAACAGTAAAAAAACAAACAAACCACAGCTGCTCCATTGCCAGAAGTACATACAACTGCCGCAAAAGGAATAAGAAAGAAAACAGAAGTAAGGGGCATGGAAAGAGGAAGTTGGCAAGCAGAAAACAGATCCACCCAGAGAGGAAAAAAATGATGTTAAATGTCCGTTTCCCACACTGCTGTGGTTTCAATGCAACCCCAGAAATGAGATCGAGGTTATGTTATTCTTCATATATCGAACATATACCAAAATCTACATGTTTAGTGTTTAGTTCCCATCACATAATGGTTTTTAGCTTTGTGTAGGACCAGATTATTATTAATAATTGTTATTAAACTGGATGTGTTGGCATGATTTTAAGAGGACGCTTTAGCCATGCTGCTCTATGTTATCAATGTGATGGTTTAATGGTTTTTATTCATCATATAAATGTTTTTATTGCTTTTTATTTTTTTAAACTAGCTTGTAAGGAGTTATACTAAATATAAATACCATATTGGCCTGAATATAAGCCTCACTTTTTCTTCCAAATTCTGACCGTGAAAAGTTAAAGTGCGGCCTAAATTTGTAACCTTACAAAAATTGGCTTTTATAATATCGCTGCTGAAACAGACATATGGTAAAACAGAACGGGTATGAGTGCCTGCAGAATTTTAAGGGAGTGGCTTATATTTGGGTACGGCTTATATTTGGTCCAATACGGTAACAACAACTACTGCTGCTATTAACAGCAAGCTTCATATACTTTTAAAGGTCATGGCCATTACTGATAATCATTTTCAAATTAATTTGTTCACCTGAGTGACCAACAAATTCAAGTTAGTGCTCAAACTTGTTAAATTTGGCAAGACTCAGAGACTGTGACGTTAGCACCACAGAGCTGTGAAGAACTATATTCATTTTCTAGTAAAGGTAAAGGTACCCCTGCCCGTACGGGCCAGTCTTGTCAGACTCTAGGGTTGTGCGCTCATCTCACTCTAGAGGCCGGGAGCCGGCGCCGTCCGCAGACACTTCCGGGTCACGTGGCCAGTGTGACATCGCTGCTCTGGTGAACCTGCACCAGCGCAGCACACAGAACGCCGTTTACCTTCCCGCTATACAGCGGTACCTATTTATCTACTTGCACTTTAAGGGTGCTTTTGAACTGCTAGGTGGGCAGGAGCTGGGACCGAAAGACGGGAGCTCACCCCACCGCGGGGATTCGAACCGCCGACCATGCGATCGGCAAGTCCTAGACACTGTGATTTTACCCACAGCGCCACCCGCGTATTCATTTTCTAGATGGCAATAAAAACAAGAGCTCTTCACACAATTCCCCCATTCCCAGCAAAAACCAACTAGAGCTTAATCTAATGAATAGAAATGTTATTAAGACCAACTTGGTTGTTAAATTGAAATGAGCTTGTATGGATTCTGAACTGAAGGAATATATAATCATACAGTGAAGGAGAATTAGTTTAGGAGGAAATTTCTAGCTTTATTTCCTATAATATTGTGACCCCGGTTTAGAAAATAGCATATATTTAAATTCATCTCTATTCACAACCTGAAATATAGGTTAAGCATAAGCACAAGTTGTCCAAAGTATGTATAATGTCTATTTTTAAATATGGATAATATGCACTGGGTTCAGAGCAAAGTTAGAAATATGGTTTTAATGGGCATCAGCCTTTCATAAAGCAACCTCCTAAAATATAGACTACCAGGACTATTATAGGGAATTGCAGATCTTTGCTTTTGATGTTGCAGGTACTTCTGCAATGATGGTACCAGATAGTTATTTACACTTTTATATTTTCCAAATAAGTGCTCATTGCATCCACAATTATGCCAATCCAAAACATTTTCTTCAGTGTTTTCAGGACATATCTTTTTGAAAATATGATTGAAAATTGGCGCAATCTCTCCCGCCCCTTAAAAAAAGAAGAAGACAATAATTACATTTGGCTTCCTATTTTTCTTTGGACCCAACAGAAAATCAAGCATGGGCAGCAGTACTTCTGCCTTGTTAACCCTCAATACCGAATGTGCTATTTTTAAAGCATTCTGCACTTGGCGTTACAATGTACTGAAAACATGGAGCAATTTATGCCATTTGCTAGCAAAATTATTCTGTCAAAATGAGGTTGCCTCATAAATTAGAGCTGACAGAAGCACCGAGGGGAGGAGAGGGACATTCTAAAGCAAGTTGATAAAAGAGGTCTTATTATGGTGCAAGGGGAACCATTATTTCCTGAACCAGACAGATGCTGGCTGCATCCCTGTGACAGTTAAGCATGAGTGAGCTCCATTGCTCTGAACAGGCATCTGTGCTGGGGCGGAAAGAGCACAAAACTTTTTTTAATTAAAAAAAAGATTCTCTTATTAAAAAGTGAATTTACATTTGCTCTGAAGACTAAAGCAAATAAAACAGCAGGCATCTAAAAATAACCTGCCTCTGTGAGTTCCAGCAGACTTAAGATTTTATTTTTCTTTAATAGCACAGCACCACATCGGCTGCCTGTAAATAGAAAACTGTTTTTAAACAGAAGAGAGTTTCAATAGTTTGGGCTGCATGAGATTGGGGTGGAGGGCAGGTTAGTCAGCAGTTGCTTTTTGGATCCTGGTCACTGACTTTGGGCTGCATCTTATGTTAGACCCATTAGAATGAATGAACCTGACTACCTTCTGTCCATTAATTTCAATATATCTGCTCTGAGTGGAACTTAGTTGGATACAACCCTTTATTTCCAGATCTGTTCTGATTAACATTTTACTATTTGATTATCTTCAGTCTTGAAAAGATTTTTTTGGAAAAATTTAATGTTTATATTAGATACTCTTATTTTAAGTGGATCCTATCTCTGTGAGATATAATTTTACTGCACGATTTCTTCTAATTAGCAGCAATGAGACAATATCTCTTGTCATGCATGTGCCGAGCACGCTTAGCTGATATCTTATAATCTAGATTGAATGAGATACACACTGATTTTGACACATCCTAAAAAAGGTATTTCTTTTTTACAGCCTGATTTATGGCTTATTCAAGAATGAAATATTGGACCATCAGTCTCTTAAGACTTTCCTGGGGGTGGGGGCAGAATGCCCTTTCTTCTCTCTCTCTCTCTGTGTGTGTGTGTTTATCTATATCTATCTATCTAATTACTATTGTTATTTCAGGAACATTGGTATTCTATATATTACTATTTCAAAGGTTCATAGTCCAGAAAGTAAGTGAAGGAGGCCTTTTTCCTCCTGGACCCGTGCCTGCAAATTATGTGTGCCCTTGAACTTAAGGGGCAGATGTTTTGTGGACTGTCCATTTGTAGAGTATATAGAAATAAAATTCACTAAGTTTTCCTTCATAATAATATGCTAATATAATATTAGTGCTGTGGTGCTTAGCTCTACAGCAGAGATGAATGCCTACTGCTCTCTGGTCTCTTTGATTTTGGTGCTGTGGTCCCACAATGCAAAAATATTCAAGGAGGGTACATAGTAGGGTAAGGTAGGGGTGTGGCCTGGGGAGAGGTTATGTGGCTGAGGAGCATGTGCCGCAGAGGAGGAGTTCTGAGGGCCAAATAGAGAGGCTTGGAGTACTGATCTGGGCCCTCTGCTTTAAGTGCTAAAATAAGAGGTGTTAGTGCTAAGCACCAAAGTACTATTGGAGAAAAGCAAATACATTTACTTACTTTGAGCTTCTAGCTATTAATATTTTTATTTATTAAATTTGTATAGTTAACGCATGTTTAAATCACATGAGGGCACTGTTTTGTCTAAGTTAACTCTACCCGTAAAAATCTGAGCCATTTTGTTTCTTCTCTCCCAACATGTTGAGACAAGATGTTTGCTATTCTCTTTCATCCTGCCAATAGAAAGCTTGCATGAATAAAGCCTTTGAACTCCAAAATGATATTTTTGATTTAACTCACCAAAGCTGCAAGCTCTCCTAACAATAACTAAGATCTAAGATAAGCCTCTGGCTGATCTTTAAAAGGCAGCAGGTACAGGATTGTTTCTGACTTTAGTGCTGCAACAGTTCTTTGGCAGTAAATGGGAGCATTTTTATCCACCCTCAAGATTTCTTGTTTGCAACTCTAGCTTGTGTTCAAGGAAAGATGGCAAAGCAATATTCTTCATTTGCAGTCATAGCTTGAGTCACCTGATGTCATGATGTCAGGTGGATGGTCCCACACAGGTCAAAATGGTCCTTCAAGGATAGGTCAGCTCTGTATCCAGCCCTCTAGTTGGTTCCAATTCAATATCTGTGCTTTACAGGGCCAACACAGTACATTTTGCCGCTGTAGGTGACCCGCCCCCCAATGCCCTGTGGATGCACTGTTGCATTCCTTACTCTTAGGCCCAGGGATTTCCAAAGAGACACAGTTGCATGGTGTCTTCTTTCAGACCAAACTCCAACTGGGACTCTCAAATAAGAATGGAGAGAGTTTTTTTTGCCCCCTCCACTGCGGGAGAGGCAACCTCTGGGAAAATGGGCGGGCTTCTGATTCTGTTTCAGAGCTTCAATATTCAAAAAGTATGCCAATACTAGCTATCCAACTGTTAACATTTTAGGGACTGTCTCAAAACACTTCATAAAGGTGTATTCTTCAAGACAGAATCAAGGCTAGGGGCTTTGGTCTTCATGTAGCTTGTCATCTACTCCAACTGGGAATGATAATAATTGCCTTCCAGACTTTTTGCCAAAGATGGAGGATGAGGGCAGCCTTTTCAGCTTATCACCCATGTTGTTTCTGGTCTACAGCCCTTAAAACAGGTCACATATATGGTTTTAGCATAATACCATTGTGTTAATGTATAGAAAGTCAACATAAAATGTTTAGATTTAGCCTTTTGTCAACTCCATAATGACAATAGCAGTTAGGCATAAGATGTATTGGTGCGGTGTAATAAATGTTATTGATGTTGTAAATTTTCATGTAGATAATTGAATAACTTTGCCCATGAGCTATGACAAATAGGGCCTATTTGCTGCCAAGATATATTGGATTTCGTATGCTGCAAAATCGTATCTTGTCACTCAATTTAATAGTGTTTTATTAGAAATATGAAGGCATATTAATTCTATGCAAATTCCCTGGAGTTGTCATTCCCATGCAACAAGAAAAGTATTGAGTAAAGTCAAAACAATACAGTGGTACCTTGGGTTACATACGCTTCAGGTTACATACGCTTCAGGTTACAGACTCCGCTAACCCAGAAATAGTACCTCGGGTTAAGAACTGTGCTTCAGGATGAGAACAGAAATTGCGCGGCGGCGGCGTGGCAGCAGCGGGAAGCCCCATTAGCTAAAGTGGTGCTTCAGATTAAGAAGAGTTTCAGGTTAAGAACGGACCTCTGGAATGAATTAAGTACGTAACCAGAGGTACCACTGTATGCAGCTAAGTCATTCCAGCACATGTTTACGTAAAGCATTTTAACTCAGCTCCTTAGCCAAAAAGGCCCTTGGAGCAGCTTAAGCTTAATATTTAAGACAATCCCTGCTTGCAGACTTATATTATAAAAGTCATGACAAACATAAGGAAAAAGGTGTGAGAAGGGAGGAGGAAAAGAAAGTGAAATGTACTTAATCAGCACTTGGTGGGTGGAAAAATTCTTCTTATCACTTGGTAGGATCAGAAGAGATAACCAAGCTGTAGTTGGTGGAGACTATTTATCCCAGAGCAGTATGGATGTCTGAATGGGCTTTCTGCACAATGCAAATCTACACTGCTCAAGAGCATTAAATCCTTTACCTACCTCT
Organism: Podarcis raffonei; assembly: GCF_027172205.1. Classification (NCBI taxonomy): domain Eukaryota; kingdom Metazoa; phylum Chordata; class Lepidosauria; order Squamata; family Lacertidae; genus Podarcis; species Podarcis raffonei. The sequence goes on from NC_070603.1 coordinate 23,523,803, forward strand.
GATTCTTTGTAATAGCGCTCAGGAATTTCGTCGCAGGCAATATCAATAAAGCAGACTTCTCTCTCAAGATCTTTGGCTTCATTATCAAATATCTGCAAGATGTAAAACAAACACGCTTCAGTGTTCTGATGGGCATGTAGTCTAAACTTAATCATGAATGTTATGAACCGGCAACAGCTTGTCTTAAGGAACAAAGGCGCTGGTTCCAAAAACAGCAGAGTATGTTCTTGGCAATATCTCATAGTTACAGGCTGGCACCATGTGCAACGACAAGCAATTTTCTCAAAATATGGAACAAAACTCTGAGACATTTCTTTTCACAACATCAGAAGGCTTTCCAGTTCTTCAGTTTTTATTGTAATAATGATAGAAATGAGCAATATGTTACCAAAAAAAAAAGGTTTTTCAGTTCTTCTTGCAATTGATAGTTTGGAAACATCATACGAGCAGCGTGGCCTAACTGCTCGGAGACACAACAGCTATTTCCCTCTGCCCACAGTAGCTCCCTGTGTCTCCTCTGGTACCTTCCTCCTAACATCTCAGTTGTTGCAAAAATACATAGAAATCCCTATTTTTAAAGCATACTGTTCTTTGCTCAGCACTTTATTAATAAGTTATTAAGAAGTTCTAGGGGCAGTGCTGTTGAGTTTGGCTTCTTTTGGAGGAGGGAAAACTGGAGACTTGACCTGTCGTCATAATATGGCTCATTTGTGAATTTGCTGTACGTATAAATTTATGTGTAGAGTCTCGCTTAAAGCATTCCTACAAGGCCATCAGACTAACTACTACTACTACTACTACTACTACTACTACTACTACTACTAATAATTTATTTATACCCCACCCATCTCGCTGGGTTTCCCCAGCCACTCTGGGCAGCTTCCAGCAGAATATTAGAATACAATGATTCATCAAAGATTAAAAGCTTCCCTAAACAGGGCTGCCCTCAGATGCCATAATAATAATAATAATAATAATAATAATAATAATAATAATAATAATAATATCAGATCATCAGAGAGATGTCCTGTACCACCAAGGTGTTTTTATTCAGCTCACCTCTTGCTTTCTCCATCACACTTGTGATGGTGCACACTGGTCAAAATTTACTCTATCTGTAATGCTGTGTATGAAGTCTGGTTGTGGTTTGTTTCCATAAATGGTAAGTCAAGAACAAACCTTCGTTACCACTTGTCGTTTGTTTGGAGGAAACAAACCATGAGCCTGGTTTTGGATGACATGTCCAGCCAGACTCTGGCTTTCAGCAGGAGCAGGGGAGGAGCATCCCAAAAACTTTTGGAGCAGCATGCACCAGCACACTGCTCATTCACATTAAACAATAGCTGGTTTTAAAACAATGATTTTGTGTGATATGTGAACCAGGCCACACACACACACACACACACACACACACACACACACACTGCCCTTAGCAAAGGGTGGTGACACCACCTCCCTCAAACTATTTGATTCAAAAAGTCACACAGATGTTGCACTACAGGGATGTTCAACAGGTCAATCACGATGTACTGGTCAGTCGTGGGGTGTCCAAAAGCTCAACAACTTTTTGTCAATCCAATGGGTAGATCACTGCCAGTTTTTTTAAAGTGGGAGTAGATCACAGTCTCTTGTAAGCTGGACACCCCTGTTATACTAGAAGAGTAACATGCACTTTGCACAGGCCTGCTTTCCCCATTGCACACAACAATAGCCAGGCTGCAAAGCACTGAGATATGAACCAAGGTTTTGTTGACTTACAGGTCAATGTTTCAGCCCCTATGTTGCCCCTACTCTCCTATCCATTGTTAAATTAAGAGGTTATTTTCCATCTTCCCCAACCTCTTGCAACTGGAACCTAAAATCAGAATGACTCATTATTTGTGTGCCTGAACCTTAATTCATCCATACTTCTTTCTTGCACTGTATCACAGATGGAAGTTTAATCCCTCTAAATTTCTCATTAGTTCAAAAATAAGGAGCCATTAGTGTACAAGATTTATTTCTTTTCAGGGCTAATTCTCCTGGTACTTCCTCTAGCCAAATACCCTAGAATTCTCTTGAAGCCTGCAAGGGAGATAATTTGATTGGTTTTGCAATCAGGCTGTGGATATTTAAGTTGGTGTTTTTTTAAGTGATTAAAGCCGACGGAAAGAAACATAAGGCTCTCAATCTGCATCTCTATATTGGCAAGGAGCAGGAAGCAAATGGCAAGAACATTTTGTGTTCCTAACAATGCAGGGATTGTAGAAAGGCCTAATAAATATTATGATATCAAGAAGAAATTAGGGAGGTTTCAGGTTTTGGAAGCAATATATTATGACCAAACCAAGGATTGTCATGTCAGACCAAAATTCTCATTGAAAGTTTAAACTATGGTTTAAATTAAGAGTGGGGTTCTCCTGCTTTCACGCTAAACAGAGCACACCAGGCCTCTGCATCTGGCCTGAGAGACCATTTTTCCGAAACCATGTCCATTTGCCCCACCCCAATATCATGTGATGTCAGGTGTGGTTCAGTTAGAGACACAGCTCCACAAAATCCTGTTTTGATAATAACCTATGGGAATTTCGTTTAAAGTGGAATCTTAATTATTTTATCTGCTTAATGGCTTAATTCTACAATGAGCCCAAACTTGTTTATCATAAACCCTAATGCCTGCTTCAGACAGTGCTATTTAAGATGATAGTGTGCCTGAATTTTGCTTCCATAGGTCACTGCTGACAAGGACAACTAGCACCAGTTCTAAATACCCAGCCAATTGCAAATACAGTGGTACCTCAGGTTAAGTACTTAATTCGTTCCGGAGGTCCGTTCTTAACCTGAAACTGTTCTTAACCTGAAGCACCACTTTAGCTAATGGGGCCTCCTGCTGCTGCTGCACCACCACTGCACAATTTCTGTTCTCATCCTGAAGCAAACTTCTTAACCTGAAGCACTATTTCTGGCTTAGTGGAGTGTGTAACCTGAAGCGTATGTAACCTGAAGCATATGTAACCCGAGGTACCACTGTACCTCTAGCAAAATTCAGTAAACAGGACAGCAGTGCTTCTAAAAGAAGATAATTTTTTTGTGGAACAGCTCTGATAACATAATGCAAGATGAGTGCTCTTTTACACTTTGTGCCATATTAGCTTGACAGATGGATTCAAAGTACTTTACTGATCGATAGGTACAGTACTAAAAGCAAACGTATTTTGAAGGCAATAATGGAAGAGCTCTCCCTCAGAGGCAGAATCCTGTGAAGGCTGCTATGCTGCTGCTTGAAATGGAATACCTTAAAAGTACTCTATATTTGTCAACGGAAACTGAAAAAATCTTTTCAATGGATGCATGCACATGTCACACCACACCAGCGATGCAAAATCTGTGTTGAATTAAAATTTTCATCCAAACTAACGGTGACCCAGTTTGCATGTAATGCTAAGCCAAATCATGGGCAGCGCAGCTGCACCGGGCACTGCAGCCATGACTTTTGCTCTAGGAATCTGCATGTTTACTTGTTTGTGCAAAGGGTTTACATAGTGTTATGTGCGAACCAGATTACACTATACAGTGGTACCCCAGGTTACAAACGCTTCAGGTTACAAACTCCGCTAACCCAGAAGTAGTACCTCTGGTTGAGAACTTTGCCCCAGGATGAGAATGGAAATTGCGTGCCAGCAGCACAGCGGCAGCAGGCCCCATTAGCGATAGTATGCGTCAGGTTATATAATATAATATATAATAATAATTTATTATTTGTACCCCGCCCATCTGGCTGAGTTTCCCCAGCCACTCTGGGCGGCTTCCAACTGAATATTAAAAACAGTACAGCATCAAACATTTAAAACTTCCCTAAACAGGGCTGCCTTCAGTTGTCTTTTAAAAGTAAAATAGTTGCTTATTGCCTTGACATCCGCTGGGAGGGCGTTCCACAAGGCAGGCGCCACTACTGAGAAGGCCCTCTGCCTGGTTCCCTGTAACCTCACTTCTCGCAGTGAGGGAACCGCCAGAAGGCCCTCGGCGCTGGACCTCAGTGTCCGGGCTGGACGATGGGGGTGGAGACGCTCCTTCAGCTATACAGGACCGAGGCCGTTTAGGGCTTTAACAGTCAGCACCAACTTTGAATTGTGCTCGGAAACGTACTGGGAGCCAATGAAGATCTTTCAGGACTGGTGTTATATGGTCTCGGTGGCCACTCCCAGTCACCAGTCTGGTTAAGAATGGTTTCAGATTAAGAATGGACCTCCGGAACGAATTAAGTTCGTAACCCGAGGTACCACTGTACACAGTTTGTCTGAACTTGGACAACATGCTAGGCTGCAGAACAGAAGCAAAAGCTTCCAAGCCCCTTCTCACGCTACACTGGAAGAGAAAGAAGGAAGAGGGAGGATCACAGTGGCTTGTTCTAGTAATGCCAAATTATAGCTTAGCATTACATCAATTACCATATTTTTCATGCCATAAGATGCACCTGACAATAAGACGCACCTAGTTTTTAGAGGAGGAAAGGGGGAAAGCTCCGGTTTTTTGAGGATCAGCTCACAGTTGTGCAGCTTCTTTTGCAAAGGAGAAAAGCCCCCCTTTTTTGAGGATCAGCTCAAAGTTGTGCAGCTAACTTTGCAAAGGGAAAAATCCTGTTTTTATGGGGTTCAACTTACAGTTCTGCAGCTTCTTTAGGAAAGAAAAGGGAGCTGTTTCTACAGTTTCCAGACAGATAATCTAATCAGCCAGTCACATGTCACTGGGGAAACCAACGGCCTCCGTCTCCAGAACATTCAACAATGGAGGCCTGGGCAAGGGGCTGGAAAGGGAGCCAGTGATCGACCACACATTCGCCCCATAAGACGCACAGACATTTCCCCTTACTTTTTAGGAGGAAAAAAGTACATCTTATGGAGAGAAAAACACGGTACATGAATTTTAAACACTATTAGTAGATATACTATCATGCTGGATGCAAAGGAGTGTTGGGAGGCACCAGCTGGGGAACCCCCAAGAGAAGAAGGCTCAGAGCCAGGGGATTGGGGGTCGGACAACAAGAGTGGTCAGAGGGAGAAGAGGGAGCAGATTGGGAGGAGGAGGTGTTGAAAGATGAAGGGGTAACAGGGTTTAGTGAGCGGGAAGAAATTGCGACAGAGAGCAATCCAGAACCAGAGGCAGCAGCGGAAGTTGGAGAGGAGGGGGGGATCAAGGGACAGAGATGAGGCAGGCTGCTGAAGAAGCCATGGAGTCTCTCCTTCCTGCTGTGACCAGCTCCTCTCCCCTCTGGTCTCCCAGAACCTGCAGAGGTGGGAAGAGGGCGCAGCAAAGACAGATGAGGTAAAGAAATCTCAGGTTGCTTGGGAAGAACCCAGGGAGGAGGAGACTTAGGGAGCTGTGGGAAGGCAGGGAACTCCTTTGGGCAAGACCTGCTGGGAAGAGTTGCTGTGCTCACTAGGCCTGAGCTGTTTTGTTTCTTTGAATAAAGAGTTAACTTCGCTGATACCTAGTGTTATTCCTGTCCTCCCAAATCCCGCCTTGACATTTACTGATATTTATCCACGCTTTTTCACTTACATCTGTGGGGATCACAATCCAGGCTTGTAGCAATCAAAAGTAGGCAATTGGAAACATGATAAAATAGCAAAGCTCTTAACAATGCATCTTAACCACAGACTTTGTCACAATCCTTGTTGTTCAGCACTGAATTTTCACCATAGTGCGACAACATACCAAACAGTGGGAAGAAGTGGGGGGGGGGGGGACAAAAACCCAGCAATTAATAGCAATGTGAAAAACTTTTTGCCTTTGACAAAGTGGGATTTACAAGTGATTCAGGCATAAGCATGAATAATTTACATAACAAATAAATAATTTACATAACAATTTTTTTATTAAAAAAAGTATGTACTAAACTAAACCTTTTAGCTAGCTAACCCAGGCATCTCACTACTAATACAATGCTTAAAGATAAACACTAAAGGCAACTATAAACTGTGCATCGAACTAGAGTCTTTAGAAGTCAAAATATTGTTTGAAATTCTATATGTTCCAAAGAAATATTATTTTAGTTTCTAAGGCGACCCTAAGCACACTTATTTAGGAGCTAGTCTAACTGAACCCAGCAGGACTCATTTCCAAGCAAATGTACACAGGAGAGGTTGTAAGTCTAAGCACTGGTCTCTTCGCAGTTGCTGGCTAACTGGCTGTGATCTTTTCTGAAAACTGCACTATCTAGAATGCAGCCATGGAAATTCACAAGGGCCTTGCTACTGGGCAACCAACCATGCTTAGTAGGAGAACATCAGGAAGGCAGTAATGTTTACATAAGCTTTAAAACTAAAACCTAAGGTTCCCAGAGGTTAGTCTAGTCTTTTTTGAAGCACGTTACTGTATACTCTGTGCATTTGTATACTGTGTGCATTTTAATAAGAGCAATGCATGCAGTGCTAATGCTTTCCCCTCTGCTTTGCAAGAAACAAGAACTAGAGAAATATTATGGCAAGAGGCCAGTAAGCTCCAACTTGTGATTCCAATCTTTGCGAACTGGCATTAACCCTGAACTATTGTTGGCTTGCATTCAGCAATATAGAAGCAGCTGACAATCCCTTGTGTCAGCATTTCCACTGCAAAGCTTCAGCTTTCTGACGTTTCTAACTTGGCCAACTAAATGCAAATTTTGCTTTTTTGAAAAACAACACCACCTAATTTCTTAAATGCCTGTTTCTAGAAAAGATTCAAGGCGTACAAAAAGTGAAAACGAAACAATATAAAACAACAACTTAATGTCATAACTACCTCACCCTGGCAGACAAAACAACAGTGATAAATCAGCTTAAAAGCAGTTATCCCATCCCTGGGAAAATGCCTGAAAAACATGCTGATTTATGCAAATATAGCAGGTTCAGGAATTTGGGTTATTTTGTGGGAACAAGTTATTTCATATGCGAGAAAGCAATGCCTTCTGATAGGAGTCTAACCAACCATTATAATTTGTGTAATCACACTAAATTATCCATTAATACTTTATGGATTTAGAACCCCACTGCACCTGTTTTCTGCAGCAATGAATTTACTTAGCTTGCTTATGAATACACCTCATTGCATATCATTACCCTCAAAATCAAATATACATTTTGCTTCCGTCTAATTACAACATGGTCTATTCATTGAATTTTCTTATATTATATGAAGCTCCACTGGAAATAGTGTTCTGTTATGATGCTATGGGGCTTCATTTAAAGTGGAATCTCAGTTATTCTATCTGCTTAATGGCTGTTTTTACAGTGAGCCCAAACTTGTCTATCATAAAGACTGGTGCATGCTTCAGACCGTGCTGCTTAAAATGATACAATACCTGAATTTCCTAAATCGAGAACAGCCTAAATTCCCTGCATGCCTTGCTGAATTTTTGGCAAAAGTAAATAAGTGGGGAACTATCATTCTGCAATCTGTGCCGAAACTAAACAAACTCTAGTCTCTAATACTCTATGTATCAATATAAAAATACTTTCAACATGGGCAGACATAACTAGAGATGTCTTCTACATTTTTGTTCACTTACTTTTCCAATAATAAAGATGCTCAATTTAGTTTGCACAGTACCATCTTATAATATTCTTCAGCAGTTCCCAAACCTCCCCCACATGAACTACATGAACATGGGGAAACCCAGCCAGATGGGTGGAGTATAAATAATAAATTATTATTATTATTATTATTATTATTATTATTATTATTATTATTATTGACATTGCTGAGGATTTTGGTGGATCAACCTTTTTTCTGCCTGTTGTAGCAATTGTAATGTGCTGGGGCTAGACGCTGTATGACTTTTAAATGTATTTCTATTGCTTCTTTGATTTCTTATATTTTATTGTACTACAACCTGAAAGTCACTGAAGTCAGATTGTAAAGGATCTTCACAGATGTGCTGTAGACCACCTGTATGAAGTGGTCCACAGACCACCGTTTGGAAACTCCTGATATACAGCAACTGAGCCCCATTTCATACATGCATATACATTAATGGAAACAACTCGCAACATAGCACAGGGGAGCTGCAGTTCAGGGCAGGCAGTAAAAAAGGAAAACTTTCTCTGAAACAGGGCACGTGTATGATCAGAAGGTACATTTGCAGCAAAAAAACCATTAACTAAATAAGACAAAGAGCAAAAGCAGTATGTCTTTTATTTTCACACTTCACGTGGCTATGGAATACAGTTTTGTTTAAGAAGGCTTTCCCTGAGGTGTTAGCAAATCCACCTTTCATCATAGTATTAAATTAGGTGGAATTGGAGGAAGGGCTCTTGTTATGGCTATCGGGTGGTTGCTCGAGAGCAATCAGGCAAGATGCCTCCCTGGTCTGTTCTAAAGCTTTACAATGCAGAGCGCCTCTATTCCATGTCTTGCTCATTCACTAGCAGAATCTGAGAGTGGGTGGTCCTTAAACCTTCCCCAGCAGAGCAGTCTCTTCACCCCCAGTCTACGCCTCCCCTTTCTGCGCAAAAGCCTACTGCGCAAGGAAGGCTTGGGTAAAGGGGGGCCTCCCTCCTCCCCGCTTTGCTCAGGCAAGGTGTCCTGGCACCGCCTTGCCTCCTCCGAGCCCTGCATCTCCTCCCCACTAGAGGCATGGCTTCCTTCCTCCGCTGAGGAAGTGCTGCTTCCCACAATCTTTGGGGGCTCTCTGTAATCCATCCGCCTTTCCCCCTGAGCCGATGGCAGTTCCCTGACAGTTCCCTATGTAAGATGGCTATTAATTATGGTCAGTAATTATGAAGGGAAGCCCAGACTCCAAGTTAGCTCTGTCTGATGGGGATAAGATACTGTATCTTAGGGTACCCAACATAATGACCTCTAGATGTCAATGGGCTTTTCTCATCAGCACTAACCAGCATGGCCAGTGGTCAGAGACAATGTGAGTTGTTGCCCATGATGCCTCACTGGAAAACAGCTTTAAAATGTACTGTAAATGACTAGGATGATAGTGTTCCAAACAGTGCTGGCTGAGGTCATGTAGCAAAGCTGGCTAAAAGACTCGTTAAAGAGGTTTTAAAAGGAAAATTAGTTATAGTGTATTTCCTTTGTTAATAAGCACAAGATTTTTATCTTATTAGCAATAATCAGTTCTTTGGAAAGAAACTGTGGGGTGACTCAGGTATGTTTTCCTTGGAACTGTACCTAAACCCTTTCTCCTCATTGCAAAGGATTAGACATTTCTCTGCTGTTATGCTTGACAAATGCTTCCCTAATTTGGCTGCATTTATACTCAGAAACTGTGAGCATAATCTGAAATTAGAAGGATTTTTCCATTTCTGTTTGCTATGGTATCAATGAAAGTTTTGAAGTTTTGAACAACGGCCAGGATGGGTAGCCTTTGGCCCTCCAGATGTTGGACCAAAGTTCCCATAAATTATGCTGTCTAGGGCTGATGGGAGCTGGAGTCTGGCAACATCTGGAGTGACCACAGCTAACCCATTCCTGACAAAGGGTATGCTTATACAGTAATATCATATTTAGACAATACAAGTTCATAAGTGAAAAAGGATTTCTTTATTTTAGGTGAATTCCCCAATTTAGTGAGGCTTAATATGCAAAGACAAAATCCATCTGCTATAATACAGCTGGCTTTAGTATGCTCCGGCTGTTAATTTGTCAAATGCCATTGTCGTTATTCATCTGTACCAAGAATATGTACACTAGAAAATTGCCTCTCGGTTTCCATTTGATTAATGGTCAGTTCTGAAACACTCATTTTAAAAATCTCTCCTATGATGAGGCCAAAGAGTACATTAACATATATTATTTTCATTATCCATAGAGGTTTTATATGTAGCTCCTAATGGATCAGCATTCTGAGTTATGAATCTAAATTCTGTGTGTAGAAGAAAATAATCTGCAATTTTAAAGATGGAAACGGCTTTCGCTAATTGCTTCTAAAAAGAATGGCTTTTAAGAATATTGTTTAGCTTTACTGATGACAAAGCTAAATCTCTCTTAACAAGATGGTTTTCATGGCAGCACCTACTCATGTAGTAATCTAGTTCACCAATTATCTGATATTCATAGAAGCAGCGAAGAGTATTGCCGTACTTTATTGGCTATTGTGGCATGGACTCTGCTGCAAGGATGCTCCTTTCCCAGAGATTGAAAGACAACAAGATACCGTAATTTTCCATCTTTAAGACGCCCCAGTGTTTAAGCTGCCCCCTATTTTTGGGGACTCAGATTTATGAAAATGGGGGGAGGGGAGAGATGTATCCGTGTATAAGACACCCCTTAATTTTTGACATTATTTTTTAGGAGAAAAACCCTAGTCTTATACACGGAAAAATATGGTACCTACTAGGTCGGACTGGCAGATGAAATTATTGGACTATGCAGAGATGGCAAGATTAACCGGGGAAATCGGAAACCAGGAGGATCAAAACTTCAACAAGGAATGGGATAAATAAATAACGCACTTGAAAGACCACTGTAAACACTTGGAACTCTTTGGCAGGCTTTAAATAACTCTTGCAACGACACATAGACTTTGGATACAATGGAGGATGATAAACTAGACAGATTTATAATACGCAGTTAAAAAAAGTTAGTTGAAGAATCCACAGAGGGGAGGAGGGAAGTCTCGAGATTCGGAAGAATCTTGGGTAAAGTTTAATATTTGTGAGAATACTTTTTGTGTGAATGGATCTGTAAAAATCAATAAAAAATATTTCAGAGAGAGAGAGCGCACTTCATCGGATGTCCACAAAAGCCAATGCCACAATAAACATGTTAGTCTTCAAGATGCCATTAGACTTGTTTTTGGCACAATACACCAACACAAGCAATACAACCCCCCAGGCTGCTTTGTACTGGTCCATTTAGCTCAGTTGATCCATTTGGAGCTATATATAAAACCTTCGGCTTCACAGTCCCCAAACCCACCAGACTTAAGAGTCTGAAGTAGAATTTGACAAATAACTTGTCTGAAGAGCACAAATAACCACCAGACTCTGAAGTTTATGCCTCTGAGGATTTGAGAGGGGACCCACACCATCTATAGCTAGTCCTCTGCAGGGTACTCAGCAAAAAGGCACACTGTGAGACTATTCAACAGTGCCAAACCCTGAAGACTCAAGGCAGAGCAGTGTTCCTTCATGTTGGATTCTTTATATTGAATATAAAATTCAATACAATCCATTTATCTACACGATATTTCAGTTGAGTGCCGTAGAAAAGCATTTATCATCTTGTTTAACTACAATAGGTCAATTTATCAACAGCGGCTGCTGGTTGCATTCTATTTGATTAACTCTCCTTGCTGTTTTTCCTAAAGAGGATTCCTTCCCTTTTAAGATCCTGTCACTTCCCTGGACACTCAAGGGTTCCACAAGTCCGAAGGCTAGCATACATCTCAGTAACAGGTACGAGTTTCCTTAGAAAATGCACATCAATAGCCCAACAATGGCACTGTGCGCCATGAACAATGAATGCTCTCTGTTCACATTACCTTCCACCAAACTAAAAATAAGTAGGGAGTGGAAGGAAAGGAGTTGAGAATCTCTACATACAAAACAGAAAGTCTGCTTTTTTGGAGTCAAGTTATATACTGAAAAGCTCAGAAGATCGTAAGGGAGAACCTTGCTGAGCGTGCTAATGAAAGCCTTTACACATAGTACATGTTGGATCTTTAAGAAGAGGTATCACTTACGTTATCATTGCTTCCTTTGTTGTCCTCATATTTTGTCTCTATGTGAATGGAGAATTTAGGTAAAAATGAACACTGCAAAGAAAAGAAAATCAGAATCAGAACTGCAGCCATTTATAACTCACCAGTACATTACAACCTAGCAGTTTTATTTTGCGAATGCCAGAAATGAATTCATAGAATCATAGAATTGTAGAGTTGGAAGGGACCACGAGGGTCATCTAGTCCAACCCCCTGCCATGCAGGAATCTTTTGCCCAATGTGGGGCTCAAACCCATGACCCTGAAATTAAGAGTCTCATGCTCTAACGACTGAGCTAGCCCAGGTCCATTCACTAGTTTCCATCTTGGGCATCAAGAGCTTTTGGACCAACCTGTTCAGAATCCTTTGAAAAAGATGCTTAAAAAAAAAAGGCAGGAAGAAATAGAAAATTTGAAACAGCTCATTTTGAAAAATAAAGCTAGCAATTCTTGCTAAAAACAATAACTAGCAATGGAAAAAATTGGAACTCTTGTCAGATTAACCCACATTTTAGGATCATGAATCAGTCTGAAAATACTTAAGCTTCTGATCTCAGCTTATTTAAGATCAGAAGGTCTCAGGGAACATCTATTCAGAATGTTACACTCTGAAAAGCCTTTCTAACACCTCACATTTTCCCTTTTTAAACACCAATGGTCACCCTCCTTTCTCCGCAATCTTTACTGACTGAGCCTCATCAGCTTTCAACAGCACTGGTCTGAATCTAGATTGCACTACAAGTCACAGAATACGTTTTGAGATTCATCACATGCCCTCAATAATTGACATTGTGCTTCAGCAGAGCCGGGGAACTGTTTATGCATCATGTAGAGAGGTCCATTCATTACAGACAAAGTACATTTTTTTCCTTTTAAGTGAAAGCATATTCACTTATGAGAGAATTAAAATCAGATGCAAGATAATAATAATAATTAATTTTATTTATACCCCGCCCTCCCCGGCCAGAGCTGGGCTCAGGGCAGCTAACACCAGTAAAATTACAATAAAAACAAAATGGGGGGGGGACCAATTTAAAATACAGGTTAAAATACAATTTAAAATGCAGTCTCATTTTAAAAGTAGCCCATAGATCAAAACCATAAGGGGAGGGAAACAGAAGGGTCAGACTGAGTCCAAACCAAAGGCCAGGCGGAACAGCTCTGTCTTGCAGGCCCTGCGGAAAGATGTCAAGTCCCACAGGGCCCTAGTCTCTTGTGACAGAGTGTTCCACCAAGTTGGGGCCAGTACTGAAAAGGCCCTGCCCTAGTTGAGACCAATCTAACCACCTTGTGACTTGGGACCTCCAAAGTGTTGTCATTTGTGGACCTTAAGGTCCTCTGCAGGGCATACCAGGAGAGGTGGTCCTGTAGGTGTGTAGGTCCTAGGCCTCAGGAAATTATGTTTGCAAATGTATTGCATTTTAAGATATCATTCTTTCTCTCTTCCCACCCCACTCAAGCATATATTCCTTCCAGCAGAAATCTGGTAATTTATGTTTACACATGGCACAAACAGGAATACACACGGTGATTTTTCTAATTTCCCATTTCAGCATCTCTAGGGGTTGCCAGATGTTTCTTTAAAAGGAAGAAAATAATCTGAAACCATAAAATCTTAATGGATAGTAAAAGTTTGCAATATTATGTAGGCAACAACTAGCTTTTCAATTGGTCATAAGGCTCCAGTCTACTAAATCATTGAGAAAACTAGATGCAAAAGCAACTGAACACTCAATTCCTTTAAGGCAATTTTTGTTTTGAATTTGCTCCTGCTTCTGAGCTTACTATAATTTGAGCCTCTTGTAACTCAGAATCAACAATCTGTTTCATATGTGGGTGTGCAGAGATTCTTGTGCACAGTTGTGTGTAGTATCTGGCTTTTGCACGTGTGGATCTGTGATTTGGAGAACGCAATATGAATAACAGAGAATTAATGGAGGTACAGGAAGCTTACAGCCCACGATAGACAACATTATGGATGAATCCCTAGCGTTCTCTGAAAATGGAAAGAGCCCTTCTGTTCATGGAAGGCTAGTTAGGATTCAAGCCACTTGATTTTTGTCCTTTTTAAAATTTGCTTCTTGAGTTTTAAAAAATGTATGGCAGTGTATACATGTTCCCTAAAGTTACAGGTCTCATGTTGGAGATTTAAGTGCCGTGAGAGCATATATACTTCAACTCTAGTGGCACATGAATGCAAAGGTATACTACACCTGGATAGCAAATGTCAGTGCCCTGCTTCCCTCCCTATCAGGGACTGGGCAGAGGAGGAATGGTGGAGACCGCCTCCCCAGCCTGATCCTACCAGGGAGGAGGAAAAGGAAGACAGTATAGATTTACAACAGGAGTTTGAGGGAGGTCGCAGCTCAGAGGCAGATGGGAAAGTTGGGAAATCACGGGAGAGCCAAAGCAACACCCAGCTGACACGTTGTCATTAGAAAGCATGCTAGACCCTCCATCTCCCAGAACCCGGCGAGTCTTGAAAGTAGGAGAGCAAAGAGCTCAAAGGCAGAGGGCACGTAGCAGCACCCGTAGAAGTGACGAAGCGGGATAGAAGGGTGTGTGTGTGGAGATTCACTTGGGACAACACCATTATCCAAGAGGTTGAGTTTTATAGCCTCCCTCTGTAAATACTGAATAATAATAAAAGGATGGTAAGAAATCTTCTCTTGTTTTTATACTTTCCTGGGAAATAGCCAGTAGTAGTAGCATCCTGACCTTCCCACCCTGCCCATCCCATAGCTGCCTATCCACACAAAGCTAGGAGAGAAGACCTTTCAGCAATGCATAAGAGAGAACAGGCATTCAGGCAGCAATCTCTGACATGAGGACAGAGGTGTCACAAGAAGACAAGTGTCCATATTTTCACCTGTGCAACAAAGGAGGGTATTACTGCAGAAGAGAACTGGTTTAATTGCCAAAACATAGCAGTATTCCCTGAGTGGAAGGAGAGGAGAAAACAGCATATTGGAAAGGCAGAACCACAGTTGTATTTTTCAATTCACCACAGGCACCTTCTTTAAAAAATAAAATAAAGAATAGAGTCTATTTTTAGTGTGATGATTGATTAGTGTTGTCATAGCAATGAGAAGCAACTGCAAGAACACAGTATAATATAAGTAAGCCAAGACAAGTGCCAAAGAATTAAGGGAACAGAATACAAAACACATGGCATTTTTCAGCCAGCCTATGGGTTGCTGCTATAATAGCAATCTTTCCACTGAAATTGCATGTGAAGTGGATGAAGGGATTACGATGTCCTGAAATAAAAATATTGGAGATTAAACAAGATAATGACGCTTCTCTCCTTTTTTCATCTAACCAGAACCTGTGGTTCACAACCAAGGAAAACAATCTTCCAGTGGGAACCTTTTGCAGAAACTTCAAACAAAAAATTCTCATTGCTTTGTCATTAGAAACATTAATTCTGAATCACTGGAAACTATTTCTGGCCTGTTCAAAGCTGAATCCAGCTCTTTTCCAGAGCAGGAAAGGCACATGCGTATAAAAATAGAGTGGTCAAGATTGATTTCATACTAGCTGTTTTCTCCATAATTGACATAATTAATCGACTCCTTTTTAAATGGAAAACCAAGATCGAGTTGCATTCCAGGGTTTCCTATGTAGTTGTGTGCTTTTTCTCAGCTGATTTGTGGCAGGGATTTTGGTCTTAAAAACCTGTGGCAGCAAATAACTTTTCCAGCTTGGACTGACAGAATAGTACTGACGTTTTTCAGGAACATTGGGTGGAATTCAACATACCGAAAAGTCGTGTATGTGTGCGTGGAAAAAGGTCTCCTCACACAACAGAATTTTCCCTCCCTCTCCTCCCCATGTTTCCTCTAAACCTTTTCTGGATTTCCCTCCAACCCTCCAGAGCTAGGGCCACAAAAGGGGAAGAGACCAGAGGAAAGTCACATTGGTGAGCGAATCTCGCACACACAATTTAGTTGAGAACACACTATGTCCCTTTAATTAATAGCTTTCTGGGTTTTTAAAAGGGGCTTCGGGCCCTGCAATTAGTTGCTTCTTGTTCACTTGTGTGGCACCAATCCTTTAATCCATGAACTACCAGGAGGCATGGCAGGAATTTCAAGCTCGGTTACAAGCACCACATGGCAAACTATGATGATGATGATGTGATCTAGATGAGCCATTCCTGGTCACTGGTAAACTCTCTCAGTCTGGTGACTCTTTAGAGAAGGAAATCATTAGGCTGCCTGTGTCTGTTCCAGGTTGTTCCTCCCCCCAACCTCCCCAATTGCTTCCCTGCTGTCTTGTGCTTCTCATATCTGTCTTCTTGTTGGCTCCCTGGGCTATCTTACCCTATTGTGCTCTTCAGCTATAGGATTTGGTGGTGTCGGCTTTGGTGAGCTGCCTGAGCTACCCAAATTTCATCCTGGCCCAAGTATTTTGCTCATATCAGTTTGTAGTCCCTATATCCCTCAAGGGACTGCCTCTCCCCACATGAACTGACCCAGACCCTGCAATCATAATCTGAGGCCTTCATTGTGTGTCTCCGCCATGAGAGGTCCAGAGGGCGGCAACATGAGAATGAGCCTTTTGTGCGGTGACTCCCCACTTGTGGAATGCTCTCCCTCGGAAGGCTCGCCTGGCGCCTTCGTTACTTATCTTTAGGCGCCAGGCAAAAACATTCCTTTTCTCCCGGGCCTATGGTTAATTTAAAAATCTATATGGCCTTTTGTTTTTGTTTGTTACTATGCTATGTATTTTTTGTGCTTTTATATTGTAGACCGCCCTGTGATCCACGAATGAAGGGCTGTTTGGAATACATAATAATAATAGTCATTAGAACCTAATCTTGCCAGCAGTGATGGATAATTTGATCTCAAATATGGTAAAATATTCAAGGCTTTATGGCTGACCTTAAGAGTTGTGTCATCCAAAATAACTGTTCAACACGATATGCATTTTAATTAAGTTAAATAAAAATCTGCCTAGCGTTCTGCCAACTCACACACTTCTGGAATGCACTTCAAGTACTTTTGTTGACAATGGCACCAAAACACCTTTAGCTGAATGTAAGACAGAGCTGAGTCCTTGAAACCACTGACAGGAGAAGGAGGCTGCAGCTGATGCCGGTTGCTGCTGCTGCCATTCCTGCATCGTTTGCCGCAACTGCCTGCAAGCATGCTGTCAGGGCCTCATATTTATGGATTTAGAAAATTTCTACCCACATATTTCGGCCTCCAAAATGGCACCCAAAGCGGTCTCCGGACTAAACACAGCAATAATGAAATACGTCTGGGTGCGTGGGAAGCAAATGTATCCATTAAATTGCTAAAACAGCAGCACGAAAAGCACATAAAGCAAGTGGGTCAGTTTAAAAATACATCACCATTGAAGGAGGCTAAAGGCGCAGGAGAAAAGAAGAAATCTTTACTGCCTTCCTTAATGAGAAGAAGGGCTGACTAAGGTTATCTCAGGAGAGAGCTTCTCCTTGGAAGTGCAGCTACTGCACACACACCACCAAAGGTGGCAGGACATAAAGTAGAAGCCAGGTGTTAAAGAGGTGAACAAACAGGTTCACGAGAGGAAATGGTTCTTTGGACAACTTGGTGCCAAGCCATTTAGGGTTTTATAGGTGTCCTGAAACAAATAGGAGGCTGGTGCAAATGAAAAGTTCTGATGTGATATGTTCTGAGAACTGAAAACGAGAAGCTAATCTGGCTGGTGTATTTTGCACCAAGTGGAGTTCCAAACCCTCTCCGAAAGCTTATTTATCACCTTTATATCCCAACTTTTTCTCTTAGGGGTACATGATCATGGATGCTTTAGTTGAGATTCCTGCTTTGCAGGGGGGTGGACTAGATGAACCTTGGGTTCCTTCCAACTCTTCAGATTCTATGGTTCACCCTACAATGACTCTGTGGGGTAGGTTAAGAGGCTGTGACTGGCCTAAGGTCACCCAGTGAGCTTCGTGACTGAGTGGGGGATTTGAACCATGATCTCTCGGGTCCTAGTCGGACACTCTAAACTCTACACCACCTGGAGTACTTCTGCTGTGGGGCAGCTATTTAAATTAAGTAGGTAAATGAATAGGGAGAAAGCAAATTGTCACTTAGAGAAGGATCTGAAATATTTTCCTTGAACCTTGAATTTGTTTTGTTCTCGGTTGTTTTATCTGATGGTTTAATGTGCTGTAAACAGCTGTGAGATTTTTTTCCTTTAAAATAAAAAGTGGTATAGAAATAAAACTAAGAACAACAACAACCCTATTTGGAATGTACAGCAGTAGTCCAGTCTGGATGCAGTCAGGGTGCAAATGACAGTGGCCATATCTGCATGGTCTAGGAAAGGGCACACCTTCTGCACAAGCTCAAGCTGAGAAAAGGCATGCCTGGCCACAACTATCACCTTGTCCTCTAGGAGTAAAGTGGTGTCCCAGGAGGGCTTCCAAGCTGCAGACTGGATCCTTCATGGGGAATGCCACCCCATTCAATACTGCCCTCAGCCACTCTCCTACTGATCAAAATCACTCCTGTTTTGTCTAGATGAAGCCTTGCCTCATAAGCCCACATCCATCCCATCATTGCATCCAGACAACAGTTCAGGAGCCCCCAGAGCTTCCTTGGCATTAGAAGAAAAGACTGATATCTATGTTCAGGTTGATAATGCCTAACTCCAGACCTCCCCTGACAATCTCATTAAGATGTCAAACCTCCACGTTGCGCCTTTGACCATGGACCGGACTTGGACCTCGCCTCTCGGGTAATCCACAGGACCAGCACAGCAAGTGAAGAATAGTCTCCAAAGGGTCTTCCTAATTTAAAATTGCAAGTTTCTGGAAATTGAGAGCATCCCAACCTTTGTTGCTGCCATTAATGTTGGCAGAATAGTTACAACAGGTGTAAGTAAATAATTAAAATGCAACTTGGGTAATCCTGAAATGCTCAATGTGGCACAGTAACATAGTTTATCAGGAAGCGCTGTTTCTGAGGAAGGCAATGAAGTGGCTGGTTTCTTTAACAGCAAAGTAAGAAATGAGTAAGCTTTAGCCCTCAGGAAAGCAAGCTAACGTATACCATTTACTGAGAGACGGCCAGCCAAGAGATGCTGAGTTTGATATTTGTCATTGCATATATCTCAGTCTTTTCAACACTGCACTTTAAACTAAGCTTGGAAGCCTCTGGTTGGTGACTGATGGAGTGTGGAATTTATGATACAGCCACTCCAGATGTTTCACAATCAAAGGCAGATGTAATAGACAGGCATTTTTCCATGACGTTCTGAGCCTCTGGATAGAATTCACCAATTAACTACCCACTCAACATTGTGTGCGCCGAATGAAAAATTTCTCACATTTCTGTGGCTCTTACGGCAAAGGATTAATGACGTCACATGGTAGGCCTCTTCCTAGCATTACTGAAGTACCCTAAACAAAAGTTTTGAAGTTACCGTCCATTGCACAGACGACAAAGCCAAGAGAGAGGTCTTTAGCTTGCAAACTAAACAATAGCCAAAACTAGCTAACCCAATTCCTTTTAAACCTTTCTTTTTCATCCCTATCATTATTCATGCTGAGTGAAAGCAAGTCACTGTGCAGAAAATATATTCTGATTACTGCCAAAATCCAATCAATTGCAGATGGTTAATATACAAGATAACACAGTGCACTGTCCTCAATCCTGGGGTGAACCATATGGGCAGGCAGCTGTACTCACCCCCCCCTCCCCGATTTAAAAGACAGTAGGAATAGGCTTACCAACCCAACAAGAATCAGAAAGCAGACCGGAGTCTTGGGAAGGGGAGAGTTATTTGGGCCAAGGGAAACTTGTTTCATGGTTTCCATTTGAATCCCTGGCATTTCCAATTACACCATCTCAGGTAGCAAGATTGGAGAACAATGTTAAGTGTAGCCAATGCTGAGATAGACGGACCAATAGCCTGAGTCACTATAAAGCAGTTAGGTACACTGAAAGTAGTCTAATATTCTTTTGGACATGGAACACTTTTGCTGCTCCTTCTGCCCCTGTCCCCTGAACAGTTTCTGATCAATCAGAGGTGTCCCTTGTCTCAAAGCTAACTATATTATTATTTAGAAGGAAAACCACCATAAAACACTGTACTTTTCGCTGTATAAGACACACCCGACCATAAGACGCACCTAGTTTTAGAGGAGGAAAACAAGAAAAAAAATATTCTGAATCTGCGTAGCGCCTCTCCAGCAAAGCGGGAGGAGAAACGGAAGGGGCTCCATTTCTCCTCCTGCTTCGCTGAAGGGGTGCTGCGCAGCTTTCCCTCTCTTCGCAGCGCCTCTCCAGCGAAGCGAAGTCAGAACAGCAAGAGGGATCGCTGCGAAGCGATCCCTCTTGCTGTTCTGGCTTTTGGGACAACTGCGTCAAGCCTCTTCAGGGCAGGGGGAGCGTTCCTCCCGTTGCCCTGAAGAGGCTTCGTGCAGCTGTTCTGGCTTCAGCGATAGCTGCACAGCCTGCATTTGCTCCATAAGACACACACATTTCCCCTTACTTTTTAGGAGGGGAAAAGTGCGTCTTATAGAGCGAAAAATACGGTACCTCTGGGGTTGAAGGCACAATTATTTCTATAGTCTCCAGCATATATATATCAAGACACTCCAAAGGAAAATAAAAATGGGTGAAGCCCCAAGGCGACATTCATTCCTTCCACCGCACAAATGGGCAATGTTTTGGGGGCTGTGCCAAAATGGCATACTTCTCAGGTGGGGTGTGGCTTGCTATTGTAACAAGGTGGCAGAAGGCCTGCTCTCCCTTCTGTCCAGAGCAAAGTTTGGAAACTTTCATAATGACACAACTATGCAGCTCTCAAGGTGCACTCTCAAAGGACTGTGGTTGCTGTCTTTCCACTTTTTCCCGGAAGGTCTGCCACAGCAGATAAATAAGGAAAACATAAGAGTGAGGACACCTGCAGCTTGTAAGGACACCATGGAGTGAGCTATACAGCTGCAAATAAAACGTTTCAAGTATGTTATAAAGTGCATTACACAAATGTGACACTAGATGGCGAAGGTGAGCTATGGCAAATTCAATATATTTTTTTCAAAACTTTTTTAAAAAAAGCATTTCCACAGCTTTTTAAAATATGTGTCTAGATTCCATCCAGCAGCAGAGAAGGTGGGTGGCTTGTGTCACTGATTTATTTCTACAATTTAGATCCCACCCTTTCGTGTGAAGGAACCCAGGCCAGCTGATACATCAATTATGTATATATTTAAAGCATTCTAAAACAGTTTAAAACATTATTCAGCCAGAAACAGCATCTTTCAGCATCAAATGCCTGAGTAAACAGGAATGTTTTCAACTTCCTCTGGAAAAGTCAATAATGGGAGACTGGTGCATCTCATCAGGGAGGACATTCCACAAATGGGGAACCACCACCAAAAAAGACCCCCTCATGAGCCAGTGCCGACCAGGAAGTCCCCAGTTGCGGCACCACCACCAAGGCCTCACCTTCACATGAACCCTCACAGAGTCATAGTTACAGGTAAGTAACCTGTTTTTCTTCTTTGTTTTCCCACCATAGTTCCACATACAGGAGCATTGTGAGCTAACTTGAAACAAGAGTGGGAAAGAGAGCAATGCTGCCTGCAGAACAGAAAGTCGTATCCTCCCTTTAGCAGGTGGACAAATTTGTCACATCCCAATTCCACAACAAAATCGTAAATAAAAGGCTAGAATAGGAACGGCACAAATATGTCCCACTGTTCAACATCTCAAGTTGAGGGAATTTGGTGGGAAGGCACCATCCATCGGAATAATCCCATTCTTATTAATGCAGCCTCAGTATGAGACACTCAGTCCTGAGACGCTAAGGTTTTCCTTACCATTTGTACCTTCTAATTGGCAGGCAAAACGCCATCATGATTTCAATTGGTATGCCTTTTCTAAGCCTTTTGCCCACTGATGCACTTTATGAACACTGCCTACAGAATCAAGTCACTCAGCTACCTGTTATGAGCTGCGGAGTCAAACTCTGTAATAATTCAGAGATGTAGTTTCGAAGCGTAGACGAGCAGGTTCAACACTATCTCCTTTCAACACCTTAGATTTGCTATCAGTTTCTCTCGAAATGAAGCAAGTTGTTAAGATATTTCACGGCTTCATTGTAACACGTTTTCCCTTCTCCAGAAAGGCAATTGGATTTCAGGATATATGGCATTATCTATGGCACCATCTCTCTCTCTGCCCTGCTATCTTCCATCCTAAGAAGCTTCCACTGAATACCATATTTCCGAGAATCGGACTCATTCCCTGTTATAATATATTACATAGCATTAGGTTAAGAGTCAATCTAAAATAACGATTAGGATCTCAAAGCCCTTTATGTACAAAATAAAAACAGCAATGTATAGTCAGCTAAAAGAGCCCACAAGCGAGTAGGCTGGGGAGTTATACAACTAGTAGGACATTTCCAGGACGTGGGTGGCGCTGTGGGTTAAACCACAGAGCCTAGGACTTGCCAATCAGAAAGTTGGCGGTTCGAATCCCCACAACGGGGTGAGCTTCCATCGCTTGGTCCTAGCTCCTGCCAACCTAGCAGTTCGAAAGCATGTCAAAGTGCAAGTAGATAAAAAGGTACTGCTCTGGCGAGAAGGTAAACGGTGTTTCCGTGCGCTGCTCTGGTTCACCAGAAGCGGCTTAGTCATGCTGGCCACATGACCCGGAAGCTGTACGCCGGCTTCCTCGGCCAAGAAAGCTAGATGTGTGCCACAACCCCAGAGTCGGTCACGACTGGACCTAATCGTCAGGGGTCCCTTTAGGACATTTCCAGGCCTGGTGTTTTTTTTTGTGAGAAAGGAAGCTGGATAACTGTAGAATAAGCACCAACACAGCCTCTTTATTCACCCTTGGAATTTGAACCCAGTAGTGCCTGCATGTTATACAGGTGGTACTAATAAAAAAGTCTCTGTTTGATCCTAGTAGTTGCTCAGAGGCACATTTTCTAAGGTAAATGGAATAATCTGAAGGCTGCTGGGCAAGACTTTGGAGTGTAATCTGAAGGTACAGATCCTTGGAGTTCGCTGGACAATGTGCTCCTCACGCCTTATGACATGAGCTCCTGTGTTCTGCAACAGCCTTCAAACAGTTGCTAAGGTTACCGGGAGTGAGGGTTTATGGAGCTCTCCCTGGCAATAAATACTACAAATAAAGAGGCTGAGACTACCCAGTGAGGCTGAGACTTCTTCTGGTGTCCTCTGTGCCTGCCAACTTATCATGGAAGGCTTAGACGATGCAGTAGACAGCAAGCTAGACAAGAATTTATTGTCTCTCTTAAACACGGGCAGAAACAGTAACAGAAAGCTCCTGACTCTACCCAGAAATAACTAAATACAGTCTGCCTAGTGACTGACTCCACCAAGATGCAACTATATATTATGCCACGTGGTAACTAAACTATGTAAAGCTACCTCTCCGTCCACCAAATAATCTCAAGGAGTGGGCAGGTTCACAGTGAGGCATAACCAATGTAGTCCAGAAACTGTTGGGTTCTGCTTCCGTTTGATCACTTGATTAATTTAGCAAAGGCCCATCCCAGCCCTTTCTCATTTCATCAAACTGTTGCTTGTTCTTATCCTTTGCTTTGCTTATTCTTCAAACAGCTATAGGGTAAGGAACTGGATTGCAGAACAACACCTCTACAATTTTTGCATTGCAGTCAAAAGAGGAAAGATTAGAAGGTTCTTCTGTTCCAAATTGAATCATAGAATCAGTGCACCTGTAGGTGTATTGGTGCCTTTTGTGTCTCTCATTCTTTTATTCAGTTCCTTTTTCCCTTTCTGGGCACTGAGCCCAGATTTGTTTAATTTTGCTTGCAGAATGAAGAGTTTTCCCAGACACTGTATCCAGATAGATGACCATTTTATGAGTTAATAAAAGATAAAATAAAATCTGTCTCTTGACTACCAGCAATAACCGACACTTTAAAGGCCTTGTCCTTTTCTTATTTTTATAGAGGTTTCATTTCAATTAGAACTACTGGGTAGCAAAATATATCAAGCTTCTGAAATTAACATAATATTAAGTTAAATAATTGATGAGGCCTTCCTAATATTAGCTGCAATATCCTTCCCTAGTTATATAAAAGAGGATCCATCTTCTATTGAGCAATATTACCACTATGAAAAACCCCATTACTATGCTTTACTAAAACCTTTCCAAGTCTTAATTAACATGACAAAAAGTAAGCAAAACTTACCGTGTATTCTGATCCAAATTTGCCCAATAGGAAGAAGAGAAAGGGGGGGGGGAAAGAATAATGCCATAATTATTTTATTGTTCATGTTGCTTTATTAAAATGTAAAAATACATTAATCATTGTGCTGACATGCATATTGAATTTCCTGTGGATTATATGGGAACAGTGCAGAAAGACTGTATTTCTAATTGTTTCATCGCTGGTGAACGTGGAAGTTTGATTCCTGGAGCACCAGGGCAGCAGATATTTTTGCATCATTTTGCTCTCCCTTATAATCCCATCCAGGAGCTGTTAAGGCACCCCAAGGAGACAGGTGGTAAACTCATCACCTGCATACATGAATAGAAAACATTCTACAGCCTGTTTGTAGCGGAAGTCAGGGGAATGCCTTGCTTTTATTTTGTCTTAGATATCCTAGCTCTTTCTCAATACTACCGGGATATTCCAGTTTCTGACTCAGTTTATAAATAGGACTCCAGTGAGGTCAATTTCAGGAAAAAACCCACAAAACAGATTGAAGCTACCCTGACAGATTAGATGCTGATTTCATAACGTATTCCTATAAGGTCAAATACTGTCCTTACAGAGGAATACAATTTAGGTTAGGCACACTCCTCAGAGGGCTTAAATCACCATTCCGTACCCACATTTAATTACCGGAATTACATTTGTATCTGGCAGATGATTTGGTTTTGTGCAGATAAACCTTTTGAAAATAAATGCATTTCCTGCAAGTCAGCACATTGAGCTCTCACCCTCAATTCACACCCCCACCTCCTACTCTCAGCAGATACTGCGGAGGTGAAGGAAAGTTTGCCCCCCAAGCAATAACTGTGGGAGGAGAAATTGGCTGGCTTCAGCAAAAATATGCCAAAGCAATTGTTGGGGGAAGGGTGCACTGTCTCTGAATCCTATTTCCCCCTCACACTTGGGACTTCCTTTGGCAGCAATAGCAGGGGTCAGACTTTGTATGGGCATGAAGACTCAACAGCTCTTGGGACACAACAGAAACCTTCCCAGAACCATCCTCCCTGATGGCTCTAAGGAACCAAGAGAGATAGAAACATATGGAAGCTGCCTTATACCAGGGTCTGCTATTTGCTTATCTTGCATCTGGCGGGGTTTTTCTCAGCCACTCTGGGAGGCTCCCAGCAGAATATTAATAATAAAAAAGGGACAACATCAAACATTAAAAACCTCCCTAAACAGGGCTGCCTTCAGATGTCTTCTAAAAGTCAGATAGTTGTTTATTTCCTTGACATTTGATGGGAGGGCGTTCCACAGGGCAGGGGCCACTACCGAGAAAGCTCTCTGTCTGGTTCCCTGTAACCTCACTTCTCACAGTGAGAGAACTGCCAGAAGGCCCTCGAGAGCTGGACCTCAGTGTATGGGCTGAACGATGGGGGTGGAGACACTCCTTCAGGTATACTGAGCTAAGGCCTTTTAGGGCTTTAAAGCACCAACACTTCGAATTGTGCTCAGAAGCATACCTGGAGCCAATGTAGGTCTATCCCATGGATAGGCAAACTAAGGCCTGGGGGCCGGATCTGGCCCAATCGCCTTCTAAATCCGGCCCACGGATGGTCCAGGAATCAGTGTGTTTGTCCTTTTATTTAATCAGTAGAATGTGTCCTTTTATTTAAAATGCATCTCTGGGTTATTTGTGGGGCCTGCCTGGTGTTTTCACATAAGTAGAATGTGTGCTTTTATTTAAAGTGCATCTCTGGGTTATTTGTGGGGCCTGCCTGGTGTTTTCACATAAGTAGAATGTGTCCTTTTATTTAAAATGCATCTCTGGGTTATTTGTGGGGCCTGCCTGGTGTTTTCACATAAGTAGAATGTGTGCTTTTATTTAAAGTGCATCTCTGGGTTATTTGTGGGGCATAGGAATTCATTCACCCCCCCCCCAAAATATAGTCTGCCCCCCCCAAGGTCTGAGGGACAGTGGGCCGACCCCCCGGCTGAAAAAGTTTGCTGACCTCTGCAAATGCACCAAAGGGCAAACATGACCTTCACCTTAAAACAACACTTCCCCTCTGTTCTTTAAAACGTACCTGTAATTGTGTATGGGTAGTAATTCCATGCCTTCTCTGTAACATAAAATATTTTGGGGACAACAGCTCTTGCCCAACTTGGGAGTTTGCTGCAAAGAGAAACAAAAATTTAGATCACAAGTACGAAGAACCTTAATACTGACTTAGCATGAGGATATGTTCAGGGAAGACAACATATTAGTGCAAAGTGCCAAACATGGACCTGGGAATTCACATATTGGTCATATAACAGAAAGAGCAATAACACACACTGCATATTTTATATGACTCTAAGCCACTAAGTGGCATCAGTCTGAGTAATACAGTACTATTCTCTCTTCAATTGCACCGTCTAATGCAATAGTCTTCATATTTTTTCAGACTCAGGACTCATCTTTAACCAAAACATGAATTTAGGAGCCCCTCCGTCCTCCTTCTCATATATCTATCTGCATGGTGGCAGTGGGCGGTGCTTCTGTTTGCAACCCACCTTGAATCATGCTGCAACCCAGTTGTGGATCCCTGCCCACCAGCTGAAGTCCTATTCTCTAGGGCAGTCTTTGTCAACCTGGTACCAAGACTGATGGGAGTTGTAGCCTAAAACATCTGGAGGGTACTATGTTGGTGAAGGCTCCTCTTGTGCAAGAGAATGACCTCCCAAACTGAATGCAATATCTTGTTGATTTTTGTCAAAAGACACCCATTTCTGATATAAGAATACTACGTCAGTTAATACAGTGGTACCTCAGGTTACATACTCTTCAGGTTACATACGCTTCAGGTTACAGACTCCGCTAACCCAGAAATATTACCTCGGGTTAATAACTTTGCTTCAGGATGAGAACAGAACTCGTGCTCCGGCAGCGCGGTGGCAGCAGGAGGCCCCATTAGCTAAAGTGGTGCTTCAGGTTAAGAACAGTTTCAGGTTAAGAATGGACCTCTGGAATGAATTAAGTACTTAACCTGAGGTAGCACTGTATTTGACTAGTAGTTTCTTCTGTACCTCCAAATTCTATTTTTATTGACTTTTGTTGGCTTAAAAAAATAAATCTTCAACATAAGGAGTTGCCGGGGGTGGGAGTTGGGGGTGCCTGCTTTTTAGCCTGTGTTTTATATGTCTAGAGTGTTTACATATGGGCCAAGCAGGTTCTCAGGGGTGTGGCCCACCCCAGTGACATCAGATGCCCTGACTGCTATAGTGGAGCCACCTGACTTGACCCCAGCACTGCCTCCTGTCATTGAACTGTTCCCCGCTCCCAGGGAAGCAAATGAGGCCAGACTGCAGTGAGCTGGTTGTGTTGACTCCACTTCTAAGGATGCGGTGATGATGGCTGTGATGGCATAAGCAACAGACCCAGGAGACTCAACCTACTTTTAGGAGTGCTCACTTGCATGCTCAGTCCCGTGGCTTGGGAAAACAGTGGAAATGACTGTTCCAAAGGGGAGCTCAGGGGTCATGTCAGGTGTTGGGACTTCTTAGCTTATGCCTAGCCATCTATCCTAGAGCTTTGATGTGACATCTGAACCTGTAACCTGATTTATGCTGGGGTACTGTAGTGAATTCTGGAATAATCATAATCAAGCCAAGAGTCTGGAGTCTACAAGAAGAAGAAGAAGAAGAAGAAGAGTTTGGATTTGATATCCCGCCTTTCACTCCCCTTCAGGAGTCTCAAAGCGGCTAACAATCTCCTTTCCCTTCCTCCCCCACAACAAACACTCTGTGAGGTGAGTGGGGCTGAGAGACTTCAAAGAAGTGTGACTGGCCCAAGGTCACCCAGCAGCTGCATGTGGAGGAGTGGAGACGCGAACCCGGTTACCCAGATTACGTGACTACCGCTCTTAACCACTACACCACACTGGCTCACTGGCAAGTGGCAGTCAGGGCCGGTTCAAGAGCTCACATATCACCAGCAGTTTTTGTTCCATCTGAAACTTTCTACCTTCAGGGAATACTTTCCACATCAGCATATGGGAAACATACTGGTAGTTTTCAAAGACTGAAAATGAGGTGTTATTTGCTCACTGAGATTAGAAAAAGGGATGCTTTTGAATGGTAGGAAGGTAAATTTAGGTGAAACCAGGGGTAGAAGAAACTAGTAGAGCTGTTCCTGGTAGTTCTGCAACACACGATGCTCCACAAGAAGGAATCTCCTTAGGGTTTTAATATAGTTATTTCTTCTTCTAGCAGCTGGAAAAACAGAAAATCTAAAACCTAATTCCAGGTGTTTGAGTAATCCTCCTGAGGAAATACAGATTCAAATGTTTTCTCCAAGGCTTCAAGCTCACAGGCAAGCCTGTCTCAGTTGGCTTCATAGTTTATTCCTGTGCATGTTACTGGAGAGCTAAGTGTTAGCTCCACCTCCCAGCTCACCTCCTTATTCTCCCATATCCTGGCCCATCTGGCTCTTATGTATACACCAGGGATAGACCTATGACAAGTGCAAAGCATGTCCTCGTCCACAGGTGATTTCGGGGTAGGGAGAGAGAAGTAAACAGTGTCTTTTCTTGGAACTGGAGACTTGTACATGCTGAACTGCTTTGCGGCAGTTTGCACACAATGGCCTGGGGTGCAACTATGCTTAACCATGGGTTTAATGGAAACAAACAGCATGCTGGTGTACGCTGCTCAAAAGTCCCCATTGACTTTTTGCTGACCATATTGCAAGAAACCACAAGCATTGGGCTTATGGTGCTGTCTCAACTCAGGTTCATGACTTGTTTCCTTTCAAAGAAGCCATAAGTAGTAGCTCAGGCCTGGCTTTCTGCTCGTGGGTTGTTTGGGAAAAACAAACCACTAGCCTGTGTTCAGGTGATAAGACAAACCAAGGCTTGCTCCCAGGGTAGCATGACCCTGGGAGCAAAGTGAGAACTTTGATTTGACTATGGTTTACAACCTAGGGGAAATTAGCTACTACTTTTAAAGCTTTGTGTGGTATGAATGTAAGTGCATCTGCTGAACAACTGTTTGACAGAGCCTGTGTACTGTCCTCAAGTACTCTGCTTAAATAAATATTAATTATTTTAGCTAATAAAATTGAAAGACATATGTTTTGTGCAATGCTTTCCTTTCGCTCTTCAGTTTTATTTGACAAACAGTATTATTTTGACCTTTTGTTATTTTGCTCTCATCAAAGGCTGACATCTTATAATTACCTAATAATAATTCCCTTTAAAATACTGCTGTGGTGGTTGACTGAAAGCACAGACATTAAGAGTACATTATCTACTTACATTATCTACCGTATATTGATTTAATACAGTAATATTAATGGAAATCTCCCTGGTAGAGAGTTATGATCTTCTGCTTCTTCAAGAAATTGTTGCATCTAAGACAGCACTTTAAAAACTTTTGACTTTCAGGGAGAAAACACTTTCCACATCAACTTGTCAGTAGGGAGGGAGGAGAAATTTGATTCAGTTCGCATTTAAAGGCAAACCTACCTAATTTGCACTTTTCAAAACAAT
The DNA here is from genome assembly GCF_027172205.1 of Podarcis raffonei. Lineage (NCBI taxonomy): Eukaryota > Metazoa > Chordata > Lepidosauria > Squamata > Lacertidae > Podarcis > Podarcis raffonei. The sequence goes on from NC_070603.1 coordinate 23,553,169, forward strand.
ACACAAACCAGACTTCAAAATGCACACATCTCCAATATGCATATACAAGGATAAAACGTGCATGAAAATGTATATAGTGGAAATAACATACAACAATGAATTATATTAGGCAACATTGCTTATTAAATGTGGATACTATGACGAATTTGCTGGTGAATATTCTTCTTTTCCTTATTTTAAACTCACAAATTGATGTGGAAATGTGGAGAACTGAGTTTAAGATTAAGAAAAATGAGAAAGTGAGAGAAACTGACATTGACAGATCTGCCCTTCCCTCCTTGTCAGTAGAGAAACTATTACACATTTGGCCCGGAACCCATGCACACTGCAGAAGTTAATGGATCAGACTCTAAATCAAACTCTTGGTCACTCTTATGTCATACTTGCTCTGAATGAATTACAGGTACAAAAAGAGGCACATTTCTGTCTGTCTGTCTGTCTGTCTGTCTGTCTGTCTGTCTCGTTTTTTCCTGTAGGATTAATTGCAGTCGTTAAGTCGTCAACAGGTTTACCATACACATTGAGTCAATCACCCATCTCCCACTACCCTTCTGAGGAAAACCCCACGCTCCCACTATATAAGGGTCTGGTGACTTCTGTTTCAGTGTATCTGAAAAAGTGGGCATGCACACGAAAGCTTATACCCAGAACAAACTTAGTTGGTCTCTAAGGTGCTACTGGACAATTTTTAAATTGTTTTATATATTTTGTCTGTCTGTCTGTCTGTCTGTCTGTCTGTTTCTCCCCCCCCCTTAAATAGTTCACAAAAATACATCAGGATGCAAGATACATAAGAATACATCTTATGGTTATATACTGCTGGGGGAGATTGTTAGTTGTCCTGGCTTCAGCTCAAATGGGGGAAAGGCTGCTTTTGGAGGTGTCAAAATATTCCCTGAAGACCAAAGTTTACAGCAACTAATACTATTTTTCTTTGCTGTTGACTGATTTCCCCACCTCTTGGCTTCTGGTGCCATTACTTCCCCTTAACCCTCTCTTCCTGTTCCAGGGAATGTAGCCAATCAGGGATCACACTGCAAATGTGATGTTGTCACAATGACGTATAACCAGTCAGATTTGGACTCATCCATGGCAGTAGTGATGGACGGCTATCTTTCAGGAAACTTGGCCCACCATTAGTGATCTTCCTATTGAGGAAAACCTTATCTTGTAAGAGTTCCCTAGAACTTAGTTTGAAAATTGCCGATCGCAAACTTTTGGCTAGACCTAAGAACAAACTGAACTTCAATAAACCTGTTGGAACTAGATTGGCTTGTAGCTTACAAACAATATAGCTTAATAAAGGCCTTGTATCAAGTTTCTCAGAAAGTGGTACAAACTCGAATTCAATTTGGGTTGAAGCGATACAAAAATAATGAAATGTGTGAGGTTTTGGAGTTCACTACAAGGTAGAATGAAACCTTAGGGAAAGATTCCCTATTTCTTGATACAGTGAACAGACCTGCAAGTTTTTAGATGTAAAATTAATAGGTAGGTTCCATCTGCAGAGCACAATGGGATGCATTTAGTGCTAACTCACACCCTAAGCAATTTCATTGATTTGAAGGGAACAATGCATTTAACACAAAGCTTTCCAATACCAGCCTGCAACTGAAACTGTGCTGAGCAGTGAAATATAATTAGCACTCCTAAGGCATTTGAAAGGATGGAGCAGAGGGGAAAAAGAAAAAGAAAAAAGGATGGCTCAGAGGGCAGACAGTCAGTGGTTTCTGTAAGAGAGAGCTTAAAACTGCTTGAATTTACTAATAATGGTCCAACGAGTCATCCATCATAGTGAATCATCTGGATGTGTCACTTCTGACCAATATAATTCCCATATTCATTTTTTAAAAACTAATTAATTCTTGACGCTGCTGTATGAGCAAGAGCAATCTCACTCACACACAATATTATATACTTGTCATTTCTAGCAAAAGTGTCACTTCTAAATTAATATAGAGTCAAACCAAGAGAGCCTTGAAATAGGCTGCCTGAAAGGAAGTCCTTTAAAATGCATCATATTAGAAACTGCTCATTAAATACTGTACAGGTAGCTTGCATGGTAGAAAATATTAAAATTATGGACAGAGGATTTTGTACTAGAATATATGGCAAAAATGTATATTAAAAAATAGTGGAAAATTTCCGCTTCGAGAACCATAAAAAAGAAGACATAAAGCTGTGTTACTTTGCTAGTGCATTTGCCTTAGGCAAAAATCAGTAGGTAAGGAGCTCACACTTGCCTAAGGGCAATGTGCTACAGAAAGAAGAGAACCATGAGAGCAAAACAGTTTGGTTGCTATGAAGTTGAACACTGCAAGGGAGAAAGAGAAAACACAAAAGAGATCACTCCCCTCTTTGCTATATGTGCCCTAGGCGTAAAAGATAAGATGAAAGGTTGGATCAGAAACCAACTAGGATGAGACTCTGCATGCACGTACCATGTTTCGATCTGACCATTTCTCCTTTACAGAGTTAAGGAAACGTCCAACATTCTTTCCTTGAACAGGATTAAGATAAAGCATTCCAGTCTGAATTCTTACTCCAGCTGGGACACGTACATTGGATTTCATAGGTTTTACCTATGTACTCCAAGGTCATTTTGTGCACACCCAGAAGAGTTAATGCATTCCATGAACATGGACTGAACATGTTTACTAAGACCTGCCATTAACTTAAGGTCGAGTACTAAAAATACAGCTGTTTTGTGAAAAATATTAACCAAGTTAGATATTTCTCCATCACAAAGGGGGACTACTTTTGGTTTTGCACAAATTTCCAGCCCAAAACATTCTGAACAGATCTTTGGAATTTTGCTTATTCATGCCTCTTGCCAGTAGGGATTCTCCTTTAAAAAACTGAATGAACACACTGTGGCGATCACACAGGGCCCCCGGACGTTTCACTGTCTATTGATCCCTGTGCCACCACTTTATTTCTCGCTGTCACCACCCAGGCCCTACCTGGGACAATACTGAGTCCAGTCAGGGTTAAATTGAAACATAAACTTTTGTTTATTTATTGCAGTTTAACAAGTGTGTGGTTTCATAAACGGTATCGGTCCATTACAATCATGGGGTGCCTATCCAGACCTATAAATTCCGCTACCTGCTCTCACTCACTAAACCACCTCTCCGATATTTTCTTGTCTTCCTAGCCCCTAACTGTTTCTGACTCAGCCTATTTCGCTACACTAACTCAACCTACCCACAAACTCTATCCCAATTCATGCCCACTCCAACCAACCACCCAACTCCCAACAAACTCCTCCATGAACCCCTCCAATGAACTCTCCCTTTGCTCCTCCCAGAGCTGGTTTTATAGTCCCACTGACTCCACCCTCCTGGATCCTTACTGGGCAACCTGTTTAACTATTTCACCTCCAGCACACTCTCTTATGTTAACGTCACACACACTAACCCAGGGGTCAGCAAGCTTTACCTCACCTGGGTCGGTTCACTCCAGTGGAGATCCTTCTGTGGGCTAGATTGTGTGTGTGTGTGTGTGTGTGTGTGTGTGTGTGAATGAATGCGTGCGCCTGCGATTTCCAGGGTCTGCGCAGACACGATTTCTGGCACTGCAGAAGCGAGTCCCTGCGCCACACTGCGCCAGTTTAGCACAGCACGCAGGGACTCGATGAGCGGGTGGCTCAGTTCAGGGGTGACTTGTGGGCCGGTTAAACAACCCCCGTGGGCCGCTTGTGGCCCATGGGCCTTAGGTTGCCTACCCCTGCACTAACCTGTCCATGTTTTTATATTCATATGTGTGTAGTTGTGAAGTATTGTCCTAAGAAGCACCACTGTGAAAGCTGGATAACCTGTTCCGGTTCTTATTTGTTAGAAGTTAACCCTAAGTTTGGGTCTGAAGCATGTTGGCATAACGTAATTTGCAAGTGGACTCTGGTTGGTAATCTTGTTGCTAGGCTGTGAAAAGGACAGAGCTGACAATATTCTGGGGTAGCACTGCAGTGATACAACGGACAGAATATTGCTATCACAAAGAAGCTCAATAAAAGTAAATGGACCTAAGGGAACAGAAGTGAATGTGGAAAGCAGCAAAGTTTGGTTAGGCTGCCAGTAGGAAAGCAATTGAAATAGATTAAACAACACATTTTGAAAAAGAGCAATATAAATCTTTCATTTAGAACCAGTCTTCAGTCTGAGCAGAAGCACCAACCCTTCAACATTATCATGTGACCTCGGGATATTAATATATTTTGCTTAAAGAAATTGCAGAGCACAAAGAGGAAAATAAGATATCCCCCAATCATGTCCTTCACTTTACTGTTATAGGTTACTGATGCTCAAGGCCATATATATATATATATCCATAATGTCACCTTGCTTTGCTGACATAAACCTGTTGCCCCCCCCCCCAATGAGTCATTTCTCTTGTAGAGTGATGTTTGCTTATACTTCTACAAGCAATTCTCTGTGCATTGTGAGCCAGACTGACTTTATGCACACTGCTGATGTAGACAAGTAGAACCATCGTGTCAGACAGGATTTAATTTTAAAGCACCTTTTCCCAACACTGCAGTTACTGATTTGAGTGTTTCAGGCAAAAATGCTTTTTTGAAAAGAAAAAACTTGGCTTCAACTGGAAAGATGACACCTTCTATCTTCTAATATACTTTACACATTAGAGAATCTGAGAGACCATGACAAACATGAATTAATTAGTCCTCTCAATCCTTTTGAGCTTAAAAGCCAATAATTATTATCATCAGCTTTGGTGGGACATAAACCTCAAGAAGGACTTGATCCTGAAGCTATCCTACAGCATCTGCTCATTGGGAGTTCAATGAAAGTGCAATCCTGACTTGAACTTTTGATAGCCAACTTTTCTCCATGCAGGAAATCCTTATCGTCCCAGAGATACATTAATGTGGACAAATCTAGTGTGTAAAATAGACATTTTCACAACATCAGTGAATTTTCCCTAGGGTTGTTCAGCTTATAAATGATCCATGAGTGGAATTCTCTTCTATGCACTCCAAACATTTCTAGCTCTCGTGATTCTCTACAGCAGTGTTGGCCAAACTTTGGTCTCCAGCTGTTTTTGGACTACAACTCCCATCATCCCTAGCTAACAGGACAAGTGGTCAGGGATGATGGGAACTGTAGTACAGTAGAACCTCTACTTACAACAGCCTCCACTGGCAGACATTCCAAGTTGCAACCACGGCAAACCCAGAAGTGAGTGGCGGGTTTGCTGCCGTTCGCGCCTGCGCAGGAGTGGCAATCGCCGTTCGTGCTTGCGCAGAAGTGGCAATATCATTGCCCATGCCTGCGCGCAACTGCGCCTCTCCCAGCGACCCGTTTCGCCATAAGGACGGGCCTCCAGAATGGACTGTGGTCGTGAGTAGAGGTTCCACTGTACCAAAACAGTTGGAGACCCAAGTTTGGCCAACACCTCTATACAGTGTTCAAAAATGTTGGCTTGGGTCAGAAACCAGTCATTATTCTTGGTCATCCCCCATCCTTCTCCTCCTCGAAGTCCTCTAATATGTATAAGACACTTGCGGCAGGAAGTTGTCTCACATATTGCACTGAGAAGGCAGAACCAAGGCAAGTCTCTTGCACTGCCCGTTCCAAATCCCAGAGCTGGAGAGATCATCCACCCACCCGACCAACTCTTCCACACTGGACTCTGGGGAGGCCTGATGTCACACTGAGCTTTGGAACAGCAATTCCTTGAAATTCACTGGGAGCTCCAGGGAGGGGAGAGTATTTGTATGTTGCTGCACGTCCTGACTAGGACATAGGCTGTCACCAGAGGCAGTTCCCCTGGTGACTGGATTTATGGGGAATTGCTTGCACAACTCCTTATCTTCAGTGCACTTTAAGCATCATTGTATCTGGAGTCCTGCCTGGTCTTCATTCATGTCACCTTATACTTTGTTTTCTCTCAGGCATAATTCTTAGACTAATCTATACAGAAAGGGGAAGCTGTGCTGACTTTTGTCTCACATGCCAGCTGCTAAACAGTGACCAGTGGTCTGCGCGCGTCATTCAGGTGGTCTGTGGGATGTCTGTGATGAACGCTTACAATTTCGATTCAAATTGGAATATATGAAGTAAAAGAAGCAATAAAAACAGAATTAAAAATCATATGCAGAATCTAGCGCATTAGAATTGCTATAGCAGACAGAAGAATCATTAAGATTGGCCAAGACCCTCAGCAATTTCCAAGTGGGCCATGGAGGGGGGAAGTTTGGGAAGCACTGAGACAGAGAGTTGTGCAAGTGCAACTGTAACACATATATACTGGGCATAAAACCTAAACAAAATATCTTAAGAAGAAATGGAGAGGAGGAAAGTACTGTATTTTTCTGTCTATAAGATGCCCCCATGTATAAGACATCCCTTATTTTGTGGGACTCTGATTTAAGAAAATGGGGGGGGAGATGGCCCCTGTGTATAAGACGCCCTTAAATTTTGGACATTATTTTTTAGGGGGGAAACCTAGTCTTATACACGGAAAAATACGGTATGTCATTTCCAAAGCTACTACTCTGCCCCCATGCCACATTCCTTTTCAATAGCAAAGGCTGCACATTTGGAAAGAACCTTCACCCCCATGGTTCCTCTCATAAATTCTATAAATCAGTGGTTTTCCACCCCCACCCCCTGTGCTTGAAACAGAACAAACAGCACAAGACGACTTTACCTCCCAAATCTGCATAGATGTTCCAGGACAATGCAATGGCAGAAATGTTTACCTGTTCAGATAAACCCGTTTTTCGGTCAATTGACCATTCCCATAATTCGGATCTTCATAGGGTTCGTTCTGCACCACTTCTACCCCTTCTCCACGATCACTTTGCTCGTGGCTATGTTTACTGATCATGTACAGCTGTCCAATTCTGTACTGCAAAGCAAAAAGAGAAGCACAACATTTAGGTCTGCCGCAAAATCATGGGGGAAAGAAGGGAACCTCACCCTAGTAATCAGCATAATGAAAAATATTTCTTGAAGAAATCTGCTAACTACCCTGAGAATGGCTGATGGGGATAAATAATCAAGATAGGGCTGCTTCAGACAGTTGTAAATCGCTCTACATGGAATGGTTCTTAAAGACAAAGCTGTGAGGAGCATGCAACCAAGCTCACACACACACACAGGCGGCCCCTGGATCCTAACAGCAATTCACAGCAAGTTCATTGACAGGAAAACGTGGCCTCACAATCACACAAATTGCTCCTAGATGTGTCAGCTTAGATGGGCCAGTTCAAACATTTCTTTCTTCCCATAGCTGCCTCTATATGGGCCACTCTACATACAGCATCTCAGCCCACCTGAGACTATTAAAAATAGTTTTTGATTATAGGAGAACCTGAATGGATTTGTTCCAGAAGTGGGCAGAGAAGGAATGAAATATCTAAAGTAACATGAATGCATTATTTTTCAAAAGACCTTGAAGATTCCTTTGAACTGATTTGTAAATAGTAGCCTAAATCCCCAAGAGATTCATCCTCAGGATTGCAGGGACAGTATGATGCAAAACAAAACTAACTTCTTCCTCTTTTTCTTTTGGCAACAATTTATTATTCAATTACCTGCTTCATTTAATTAACAAAATTTATATACCAGTTGATTGTAGTAAAACCTCTAAAGTGGTTGACAGGAAATGTTAATATTATCAATAAAAACAATTAAAAACATTTAAAAATAACTAAAATTAGGAGTAAAACACACTTATTTCAGTTAACAGAATGCATATACTGCAAAATGTATATAATGTAAAACTTAAAGGACATCAGTTGTAAACTGTCCACAAAAATATTAAATAAGTGCAGAAGTGCAAGTGTTTAACAACTTTCAGAATAGTCTTTGACTTCAGTTAAACCTAGTTAAATTCAGTAGCAGCTGAGATTTTTAAAATTAAACATAAACCGGGGGGGGGGGGGAATTCAGGGTAGTGCTAAATGGGGTTATGTGTGTATGGAATGGCTCTGCTCATGTAAAAAGGCTTTCCCTCCTATTCCCCCCCCCCCGCCAAAAAAACCACCTGTTCTGGGCTTTTCACCATCACTCTGGAACAGAAATGGGGGGGGGGGGCATGAGGAAGAGCTGAGTGGGAGAAGTCCTATTGTGTGAGCAGACCTCTTTGTGTGCATGCAACAACTTAGATATTTGCAAAAGTCAAGTCTCTATTTAGTGGGTACATTTCAACATTAAAACATTTTAGTAAAAACCAAGTAAAGTAAAAAACAAAACAAAAATATCAAGTACACATTGTACTTGATCTTTTAAAATGCACATTTCTGAAAGTACTGTGTTGAGTTAAAACTGAGATAATCCAATTACAGATAACAGAGTTACAGAATGGCCCTTGTGCCTTGGGTATTTTAAAAGCTGATGCTTATATTGTGGCATTAACCCTGCAGATGAAGTGTTATATCGTTATTACAAACTGTGCCTACCATAGCACAAGTGGATTTTTGTTATACATTTAATGTATTCATAATTAGAACTCGGCTACCAACGTCTACTTAAAAGCTTGTGGATCATTTAACCTACAGAGATGTTTTCTGTGTAAAAAATTGCACAATAGCAGATTGATCTTTATACTCAATCTCACCTCTGTGGAAGCCAAGGACGATTTTGCAACTGATCGCCATACAGATTACATTAATATATTGTAGCATATAGAACTAGCATAGAATTCATCTGAACAACAGGAAAGGCAAGAAAGGGGGGTGGATTATAAGCTTTACTGTCAACAGAGAGTTCCCAGGTAGAAGCTGTCCTAGCCATAAAATTATAAATTAAAATGTGAACAACGGATGCTGCCAAGCAGAGATGGGAAAATTCAGTCATTTGCTGGGACACATACTGGTCCCATGGAGAACAGTAAGGTCCAAAGTGTCCCAGCACAGCATCAGAATATGTTCAAATGTTCCAGGGATATAAGTGGAGCACTTGTGTATCTTTGGTCTGCAATCCCATTCCAACTGCTCAGGGTCTGAATGGGCTCGTATTTCAGGTGTTTGAAATGACAGCAAGAATGGATTATACGCACATATTTTTTAGGGCTGAAAAGAGTGTAAATATGTAGCACAATCCAGCAGCATCCAGGCACTTTTAAATTATATTCAGGGCTTTTTTCCCTTCAGCCGGAACTCTCCAGCAGCGGCAGAGCATATGCCCGCGCTGCCCAGGACAGGCGCGCTCCCGAGGGGGCGCGTGCATAGGGTGCCCTCCCAGGCATGGGATAGCCGTTCGGGTGCCAGAGTGGCATGTGTGCCCTGCCGCCGGGGGCGGAGCGCGCCACCCATGGAGGATCTTGGCCACACTGCCCACCCACGACTCCCAAGCCTCCCCCAAGCTGTCAAAACAAAGGGGAAAGGGGGGAATGCTGTCAGCAAAGCAGCGTGAAATGAAGGACATGAGGCAGGAGTTGATAATGCAGGTGAGCTGTGAGCTGCAAGCAAGCTGCCGGCCAGCTCTGTGGAGGCTCCTTTTATTGACACAATATGCAAACCCAGGCAGATACATTTTGGGCTGTGACCTTTACACATCTTCCAGTCCCAAGATCGTGGGGTGGTACAAAGTTATTTCGGCACCTGTTTCCACCGTGTCATTTTCCCCTTGCACAGTGTATGACGAAAGAGACAAAGGTCACAGACAGGACACCGCAGACTACCGAGACCACAAAAGGTTAGACAGAGGGCAAGATGTTCAGACAGCTGTGGCTTTATCTGTGAGGGGGAGTGTGCCCTGCACCTCAAGGTCACGCATGTAGGCAGGTGAGGCTGCCCGCGGGTGGGGAGTGTGCTCCGCACCCAGCAATCATTCCTACAGCGGACCAGCTCCCCCCCTTACCCCGACGGCTTGGGGTAGGCTTGGGAGTCATGGGCAGGCAGCGTGCTGAATGTCACCCCCCTCAGTGAGGGCACCCAGGGCAGCCAGCTCCCACCGCCCCCCCTTCCTACACCCCTGCTCTCCGGAATGCGGCTCTGGCACCTCTCTGGTGAACACTGTCGCCATTCTAAGACAACAAGGGAGGCGTTCATGGTGAGTTCCGGCACCTCTTTTTCTAGAAAAAGAGCACGGGTTATATTACTTTCAAGCGTACAGTGGTACCTCAGGTTACATACGCTTCAGGTTAAAGACGCTTCAGGTTACAGACTCCGCTAACCCAGAAATATTACCTCGGGTTAAGAACTTTGCTTCAGAATGAGATGAGAACAGAAATCGCGCAGCAGCAGTGGGAGGCCCCATTAGCTAAAGTGGTGCTTCAGGTTAAGAACAGTTTCAGGTTAAGAACGGACCTCCCGAACGAATTAAATTCTTAACCCGAGGTACCACTGTACTGGGCAGAGCAATCCAAAGCCTGGCTGGGGAGCAGCAAAACCCAGCAAGAAGAGGAGCAGACCCGCCATTGCATCCAAAGCCCCAGCACTTGTGCCATCGCGGGCAGAAGGATGTGCTTGTCCCTTTTCTCACTACGCCAGCTCCTGACTGGCAACTGAGGGGCCCAAGGATTGGGCCCCTTGGGGACTCTGCTGGTGCCTCACCATTTTTCAGTGCTTTCTGCCACAGGGTGTGCTGCCCCCCCCCCAAAAGTGCTCCTTTCTGCAGCCAATGCTGCATACTCTCCTATTGGCCTCAGACATTGCCACAGGAATGGAAATGGAAGAGGCCGGGCAGCATGCAACATATCTGCATACCCTGCAACATTTCACAGGTGAGAGCAAAGGCGTTCTTGAGCATGGGTACCTTCCACAGTAAAAAGAGATTTGTGGAAGGGAGAGACACGGAGACGCGAGGGAGAAAAAGTCCAAGCTGCATCTGCAGCAAAGGGAGGCGTGACATTCAGTTCAGGGGGTTCAATGTACCCTTTCGTTCTCAGAATGATTTACTGAAAACATCTACAAGGAAGATTTATAGGTTGTTCACCTGAGCCTGTCTGTAAATGCATTCTTGCTTTTTTTTTTTTTTAAAGCACTCTGTAACTCTTATTTAGCTAGCTCAGAGGAGGAGGCTCAAGGCTACAGCACGTAGCTGCCGATCAGCATGCCTGGATATGCCTTTAACTGAGCCTGTGTGTATTTAGTGTCAGCACCGAGTGAAGCACCAGCGTTTTCTGCAAGACATCCTTGTGGTTTTGTGACAAAGCCTACAATTAGAATAATTTTTAAACTGGGAACCTTCGCTGCTCCGGAGGCAGCTGCAGGATGGCAAGGAAGGGAACTTCATGTTCCGGAAGGTTCCTCCCACGAAACAACAACAACAACAAACCAACACCCTAAAAGATGGCTTTAGGGAGGAGGGAGGAAAGGCAGAGCATTGCCCACCCCACCCCACCCCAGCATCTGGCTTGGAGGGGAGATATATAGTATAACTCCCACTGCTGCCTTTTAAAGCACTGTTTAACACCCCCGAGTGTTCTGCAAAAGGTGGAGGGGGTGCTGTGAGGTATAACAGGACTGGGAATAGCCTAATTAGGGCAATGTAAAAATCTGTTCCAAGTTATTCCAAGTCAAGTTTTTGTTTTTGTTTTAATCACATCACCCTCAGAAGCCCCAAAGTGAATATGGGCAGCGAAGGAGGCTGTGGAGAGCAATGCAAAGGTTACAAACGTTTTTTTAAAAAATCAGTGTTACAAGGTGGCTGAAGGTTGTATGTTTGTATTCTTCATTTAAAGAATACAAACATACAACCTTCAGCCACTTTGTAACACTGATGAGGCAAGAACCATGCCAAATTTCCACCACAGTAATACACGTAAAGCTTGCTGGATCAGGCCCTATCTTGTCTAGCATCCTGTTCTCACAGTGACAGCTTAGATACCTGTGGGGAAACCTGCAAGTAAGACCCGAACACAAGAGCACTCCCTCTTCCTGTGGCTTCTGTTATCTAGAAGTATTACTCCTCCAACTGTGGAGACAGAGCATAGCCATCATGGCTAGTAGTCATTTGTAACCTTGTTCTTCTCCACTGGATGCAGGTGGCGCTGAGGTTTAAAACCATTGAGCCTCTTGGGCTTGCCAATTCAAGGGTCGGCGGTTCAAATCCGCACAACGGGGTGAGCTTCCGTTGCTCGGTCCCAGCTCCTGCCAACCTAGCAGCTCAAAACACGCCTGTGCAAGTAGATAAATAGGTACTGCTGCGGTGGGAAGGTAAACAGCATTTCCATGCGATCTGGTTTCTGTCACGGTGTTCTGTTGCACCAGAAGCAGTTTAGTCATGCTGGCCCCATGACCCGGTAAGCAGTCTGTAGACAAACACCGGCTCCCTCGGCCTGAAATCGAGATGACCGCCGCAACCCTATACAGTGGTACCTCCGGTTATGAACTTAATTCTCTCCGGAGGCCCCGTTCTTAACATGAAACCGTTCTTAACCTGAGGCGCGCTTTCGCTAATGGGGCCTGCCTCCAGCGCACGACTTCCGCTCACATCCTGGGACAAAGTTTGCTTCCAGGAGCACCTACTTTCAGGTTAGCAGAGCTCGTTACCCAACGCATTCAGAAGGAAGACGCAAGGACTAACCAGAGGTATTAATGTAGTCACCTTCAACTGGACTTCATTGTCCAGGGGTCCTTTACCTTTTTTTACATTTCTCCTCCATTAATTTGTCAAATCCTTTTAAAAAACCACTAAAGTTGGTGGCCTCCTGTGGGAGTGAGTTCCATAGTTTAACTATGTGATGCATGAAGAAGGGCTTTCCCCTTGACAATTTCTGCAGACTTACTTTTCCAATTTGGGGCAACTTCTTGTCACCCCTTTCCCATGTGAATTGTGGTTTTTTTAAAAAACAACCAGCATAGTGCTAGCAAGCAGCAAAAAATGGAAATGCAATTAACGGGTAGAGCTATAAGGCTCTGGCCTGAAACTAGCCCACTTCTCTTCCAAATTGGCATGTACTTGCCAATTTCTCATGTACTTGCAACATCTGCTGCCTTCCATCCTTTAAGCCATGGTAGAAATTACATTAAGAAACATGGAGAGCTCCCTTCATCAAGAGAGCAACTATTCTCTCCCGAGGATGAAACATCAATAACCACAAGAGGGATGTGCTAATTACTGGAGATTGTTATTTGTCCCAGACTATATAACTGTACATTAATTGCCTTAAATGTCATTGTATCAGCTTCTTTGGAAGGATTACTTAATGGCATTCCATATGCAAATTGTGTATATCTGTATGGTACTGAAAAATCAGAAACTGTACTATACACATTATTGTTGTATAATTTTTAGAGAGATGGAAGAATCAGACTTATTTCACTTTTGTTCCCTTTCCAGGAAAGTCTCTGTCTGTCTGTCTCTCTCTGTGTGTAGACGTGTATTTTAGTATTTTAACTTTTCATATATTTTAAACTATTTTTTCTTGACTTTCTTGTTTTATCATTTTGTAAACTGCTTTCATGTTGTTATTGTTTTACAATCAAACAGTGTACAAATTTTATGAAATATATAAATTATATTTTTACAGCAAAGGGGGCACAAGCAAATGAGAAGAGCTGAGCCCTCCAACATCTATCACTTCCTTGTTAGGTCTTCCCTCAAATACTTTTTCACCCAGATGAAACAGATTGGCTGAGGAAAGAAATATATGAAGAGAGAAGACCGAGATAAAGGGGGGAAGAGTTAATCATCCTTATCTACTTTTGCTCTAAAAATGTCCCAGCCCTCTACTTTATAAGTAATTGAAGCAGACCTGGTTTGAAACAAAAAAGATCGCCAATAACATGCCTAATTTGGACCTTAATTATTTCGTTCTTTTACCTCTGAAGCTGAAAAAGATTTCTCAAAAGTTAAGTACTGCAAGAGTGCCTGGTCATGCCGCTGGTGAACAATGCATCTCTAAGTGCATTCCATTTGTAGCCAAATTTCAAGAAATAAAAAAGGAGGAATGACAGGAATCTGCTAAGGAGACGTGTATCAGGTGAATTCAAAGTTCATATGAACGCAAGAAATGATTTACCCCTTTAAACTGCAGAGATATTTCAACTGTTTAAAAATTACAAGCTTATAAAAAACTTAGAAAATTGTAAAATTGGTTTTACAGTTAAAAGAATACTTGGACATTTATATATTTTCCACAAAACTGCACACACAGGGCTTTGTAGAAAAAATAATAAACTACGGGGTAATATCCAACATTAGTTGAAATAGGTTAAAGTTAAACACTCACAATGGACTGCAAGAAGATCAAACCTCTCCATTCTTAAGGAAATCAGCCCTGAGTGCTCACTGGAAAGACAGATCGTGAAACTGAGGCTCCAATACTTTGGCCACCTCATGAGAAGAGAAGACTCCCTGGAAAAGACCCTGATGTTGGGAAAGATGGAGGGCACAAGGAGAAGGGGACGACAGAGGAACAGATGGTTAGACAGTGTTCTCGAAGCAACCAGCATGAGTTTGACCAAACTGCGGGAGGCAGTGGAAGACAGGAGTGCCTGGCGTGCCATGGTCCATGGGGTCACGAAGAGTTGGACACGACTAAACGACCAAACAACAACACTCACAAATTTGCAAAGTTCATTATTCACTGACTTCCAAAAACAAAACAAAAAACATAACCCCTCAAAGCAAAATATAAAAAGAAAATCTGAACTCCAGAGTCCTTTGGGGACACAGAGACGACATACAGCTGCATAAGACAAGTTCCGGCGGATTGAGCGGATGAGACCAACTGCGGGTCGAACGGTCAAGAAGGAGGCTTCTGCACATGCTGTAGAGCAGGCTTCCTCAACCTCGGCCCTCCAGATGTTTTTGGCCTACAACTTCCATGATCCCTAGCTAGCAGGACCAGTGATCAGGGATGATGGGAATTGTAGTCTTAAAACACCTGGAGGGCCGAGGTTGAGGAAGCCTGCTGTAGAGGGAAGTGAGGGGCAGATGGGGCTCCTCAACCCAGAGAAGGCAGCCCATTTAGGAAAAGGAAAACTCTTATCCTATACTTCCACTGCCTTGTGGGACATTTTTGGGAGAAGAAAAGGCTAAGGGGTAAACCCCACACAAATCCCAAGTGGAGTCCCTAAGACGGTTGGATGGCGCCTTGTATGCCCCTCCTCCCGGCATCTCATGCAGCCAAGCTAGTGCCAAATGTATTGCTCTGCTTTCCCTGTGGACCACATAAACAAGGCCAGGGTGTGTGTGTGTGTCTGTCTTGTTATCTGGGCAGATCAGGACCTCCATACATACTGTCCAGGTTTGCACCCTGCGGAGCTCACTTTGGTGCTGCTAACGCAGTGGTTTCACTTCACCCCCGGAGGCGCACTGCATTGTCTCTTGAGACAGATGGATGCAAACAGCAGCAATATTCTCCCACCAACCCATGACTGAAAGCCGGGTGCCAGCTGGAAAGAGGCAGCCTCTACCTCCCAGTGGTACTGCCAACTTTTAAAACCATATTACTCCTATAGTGAGGGACGCGGGTGGCACTGTGGGTTAAACCACAGAGCCTAGGACTTGCCGATCAGAAGGTCAGCGGTTCGAATCCCCACGACGGGGTGAGCTCCCGTTGCTCAGTCCCTGCTCCTGCCAACCTAGCAGTTCGAAAGCACACCAAAAAGTGCAAGTAGATAAATAGATCTGGCAGGAAGGTAAACAGTGTTCTGTGCACTGCTCTGGTTTCACCAGAAGTGGCTTAGTCACGCTGGCGACATGACCTGGAAGCTGTACGCCGGCTCCCTCGGCCAGTAAAGCGAGATGAGCGCCGCAACCCCAGAGTCGGCCACGACTGGACCTAATGGTCAGGGGTCCTTTACCTTTTACTCCTATAGTGAAATATACTGAAAGTTTTCTTTGCTGGTTACAAGAATAAAATTTATGGTTGCCAGAGGCAACTGTATTTGTGGACCTATACTATGAACTGTGTGTAATCTTTTTCTTTTCTGTTAAAGAAAGAAGAGCCATCTGCTTTGAAAAAGAACAAAGCTTTTTTTTTTTAGAGATATAGTCTAAGAGATAAAAGTAATGTTTTACTTTGCTCTAGCTTTCAACAAGGCAATTTTTGCAAAGCCTATTGTTCTAAATCGTGCTTCGGGTAATCAATTTCAATTATATTTAAAAACCCGTTGATTGGAGTTCAGTTACCATCTGAGCAAACAACAAAGTGGTTATTCGTGAGCATGAGAAACACAGAGTAGCTCAAAGTCAATTCAAGGTCTCATTTTGAGTGGAATGCTAATTAGACAAAAAAGTAGAATTATAGGAATTGATTTCAATGTTTCTGTGAGTGTCGTGAGGTGGCAAGTCTCATCAGCTGCCAAATTCAGCACCAGCTGAAGTTTCTAAACCATCTAAAGAGGCAGCCCTATATATAACGCCTTCCAGTAACCCTACCTACAGGTTATCAGAGCACAGACAACAGAAGCTGGGTTATCCCTATCCAAAAAGAGGCGCAACTGGGCCACCAGCCAAAGCTGATAGAAAGTATTCCGTGTCACCGAGGCCACTAGAGCTTCAAGATATAGCAAAGGATCCAGGAGTACCCCCAAGCAACGTCCCGCTCTTTCAGAGGGAGTATAACTATTTGTGAACCCTGTTTATAATCTGCACATGCCTAGGCACTGTACCCATAATTGGGGCACAATTAAGTACATCATCTTGCAGTGTCTCCAATCAAGAATCCAGAGCCTGTGCAGAACTCTGGAAGAACGTGTGGACGGTAGGAGAGGGAGGCCACCAGTCACAATCCCACACCCTTGCTGTCTACTCACTGAGATATGTTACATGAGCAGGGCTCATTCTCTGTTAAACCTACCACACAAGGCTTTAAAAGTTCTTGCTTGTAGAAGGTGTCTCCTTCCAATACTTGATTTTCCTGTCCTACTATGGCCCCGCAAAAACACACAGACAGAAGACAACCCACCTTGATAAATATATGGTGTTAATAATAATGCTGCTGCTGCTGCTGCTGCTACTACTACTACTACTACTACTACTACTACTACTACTAATAATAATAATAATACTTATACCCCACCCATCTGATTGGGTTACCCCAACCTCTCTGAATGGCTTCCAATATAATAAAAACACAGCAAAACATCAAACATTAAAACATACAGGGCTGCCTTCTGGTGTCTTCAGAAAGCTGTGCAAACAGTCGTTTATCTGTTTGACATCTGATGGGAAGGTGCCACTACAGAGAAGGCCCTCTTCCTGGTTCCCTATAGCTTCACTTCTTGCAGTGAGGGAACTGCCAGATGGCCCTTGGAACTGGCTCTCAGTGTCATGGAGGTGGAGACGTTCCTTCAGTTATACAGGTCTATGCATAAGGCAAAGAGAATTTAAGTTGGGGTTGGGAAATTAACAATCTGCCAACTTTCTCCATTGCACTTCATACATTTCCTACTTACTTAAAAGGTTGATCCACATGCTGACTTGAGTCCTTTTCTCCATATTCTGGTGAACCATAGGACACCACCAGAGAAAACTGGTTGAAGTCATGCCTAGCTGCCATCAAGCCTCATTAGACTGTCTTAGATACTATGGAACTGGCAGACCACTAAGCTGTACTTGCAACCAATACTGGGTCCATACACTGTGACCCCTTTTCCAAGCATCTTCTCCCTCACAGCAGTATCCAGGAATGAGAATCAAGGGAAATTAAAGGTGGATGGGGCAGGTTTGTAATCCATAACCTATATCCCTTCAACATGTTAATCCTGCCGCTACTGCTACTGCTATCACATCTCTTCTTGCCACAACTTGTCCTAAATCACCAGACCAGATGCCAGAGAACTTCTGATGTGCCAAGTTGCTGGTTTATGTGTGGTGGGACTCCCCAGTCCTTTCCACAGTTTTCTAACACTTACATGTCCTGACAGATATGCACTAAAGTGTGGTCACCCTCCGGCTTTTCCTCTGCTATTAGCTGTGAACTAGGTCTCTCCTTCCTACACGGGTGATGGTGGCCGGATAGGGTTGGGAGAGGCAGCTGAATTCTGATGCACTTGGATGAATTACCCAGTGATTCTACCTCTCCCTGCTGCTTGTAACTGGGAATAGAATCTTGTTTTATCGTCGTTTTTTATGTTATAAATAAATAAATCCAGATTAAAGAAAAGAACTGGCTGTGCTTTGCTTTGACAATGCTTTATGTGACATTTAACAATTTATGCAGCTGTTCTATCCCTGCTGCTTAAAGGTTACATTTGCTAGCCTTGTGTTTCCCGGTGACACAAAGAGAATGCACAATTAGAAGTCATATCCCCTAAAAGGCTCCAAAGGATGCTAAATCCACTTTCTCCATTGTGTGCCTCTCACAGCTTATTTTACTTAGCGCCAAGAGATAAAAACGCTTTAGAGTGTCCATCCTGAGTCTGGCTTCATTTGACATCAACACAATAGGCCAAAACATATATATTAGAGTGGGAATTATCCATCTTCTGCATTATCGCCTGAGACAAACCAAGGCTCTATTTACAAGGAGCACTTGTGGTCTTCTAATAGCCTGGCTCCAAAAGAAGAGTGCTGTTATTAAATATTATGTTGTGTATCACTAAAACACGCTCAGCATCAGACAGTGCATTATTTCTCAGACAGATTGGAGGGCTTTCCTTTTGGAATGTGAATCCCTTGGTCCTTTGTTCCAGGGTGAGGTTATGTCGCTCTCAGTGTTTGAAACTCCCATTGTTCTAGGCGCACTTTGTGACAGGGAATTTCATCAGTGCGAGCAGTTTCTGAGCTCTGGGCGCAGTACTACACCTAAGATTTTCAGATTAAAACTGCAGAGTAGAAGGAAAGGAGGACCTTTTTCTGTCTTCCCACTTCCAGCTACTCTCTGAAGACTGGAGATGAGACCCTCTTAAGGATATTAGGGGGGTGGGCAGGGGAAGGACTAGACCATGTGGGAAATTGATTGTGTGGGGTTACCTACCCCCCCCCCATTTTTTATTCAGGTTGGCAGCACTGTGCAGAAGACAATTTAGGAGCTTTCTCATAATCTTAGTCAAACCAAATTTAACCTCCATAAATGGAGAGAAAAAATTACATCCAAGGGCTAACACGAACTATTGTTGTATGTCATATTCCCTAACCAAAATATATTTTTACAATAAACTGTTTGAATAGTTCAAATTTAGCTCTGGTTTAACTATTTTTACGCTGAGGGCACATGATTGAAGTTAGCAGAAGTAGGATTGCAACAGAGCTGGGCAAAGTATTACTGCATTAATAACAGTAGCAAGATGTGAGGAATTAAGGCAAAAGGTAGAAAGGTCTACAGCTCCCTTCCAGATGATCTGTTTATTAAGCATTCATCTGAATTTGTTTGCAGAGTTTTCAAAGAAGTTATAAGATGTCCAATATGTTGTGAGCGTTCATTGTGTCTCAAGCAATTGTTAATCCTCACTTTCCTTATGACAAAAAGTCCACTTTTGGGACTTAGGAGTTTGTTGTGCAAGAGCACTGAATCAACTTTAATTACACAACCTGATTTTGCCATTATGTGATTGAATCCCACCCAAAAACAGTTGACAGTCTGGAAGTGCCCTAACAAGTTTTTGACGGCATAAGCCTCCATGCACAAAATGTGAAAAGCTTATGGCACAATAAATCTGTTAATCTTTAAGGTGCAACAAGACCCTTTGTTGCTTTCAAAGCAGACAGACTGTTCTAAGTAATGATTTGCAGTGCAAATGGAAAACTAAAGCAGACAAACAGCTTTACACATTGTGGTTTGGTGAGCCCACAGGCTGCTCTGTACTATTGATTGTCTAAATGTCTGGAAGCTCAAATCATGATCGGAGTTCTAAAGCAAAGTTAATATACAAGCCATGGGTTG
This sequence comes from Podarcis raffonei, assembly GCF_027172205.1. Taxonomy (NCBI): domain Eukaryota; kingdom Metazoa; phylum Chordata; class Lepidosauria; order Squamata; family Lacertidae; genus Podarcis; species Podarcis raffonei. The sequence goes on from NC_070603.1 coordinate 23,572,921, forward strand.
GCAATGAGCAGAAACAAGCAATGAAAGAAAGGGACTGTTAACGTTGGTGAGGGCTAATCATCGAGCCTACCTACTGGCAATGAAGGCAGCAAAGAAGGCTGCCTTCATTGCATCCTCATGAGCTTTTCTGGATAATGTGGAGTCTCTTACAGGCTGGACTGAAGAACAATGCAGAACCAATGGCAGCTCGCTGTGTCTAGTTTGCAAAATGTTTTGGGGATAAAATCGCTTGTATCCACAAGGATAGGCAAACTTGGTCCTCCAGATGTTTTGAAACTACAACTCCCATCATCCCTGACCACTGGTTCTGTTAGCTAGGGATCATGGAAGTTGTAGGCCAAAAACATCTGGAGGGCCCAGTCTGCCTATGCCTGATCTTGACTCTGCTGTTACAAGCAAATGAATCTCAAGGGATATCTAGTCCTGTTGTGTTGGATGAGTTTATGGTCAAGGGGTTTGCATCTGACAGGGCAACCACTTGCACTGTGGACCCTTGCCCCTCTTGGCTGATAAAAACTAGCAGGGATGGGAGAGGTGGCTGGGCCAGGGAGGTGATTAATGGGAGGGGGTGGTCCCTACTTGCTTGAAAAAGGCAGTGGTAAATTCACACCTCAAGAAACCCTCCTGGATTCTGAAAATCTAAGAAACTACTGTCCTGTTGCCGATCTTCCCTTCTTGGGCAAGATTTTTAAGCGGGTGGCCATGGAACCGATCCAAGCGCTCTTGGAGAAAACTGGATTTCTAGATCCATTTCAGTCAGCGTGTTGGCCTGGTTTTGGCAGAGAAACTGCTTTGTCTGCTCTGTTGGAAGATGAACAGATGCTTCCCAGTCGTTGAAAACAGGCCCCCAATGCAAACGCACACCAGCAACTTAAAACATGTCCTATGTGATTACTACTACACACATGGAGAGGCAGTTGTCTAGGGATGCTGGGATGTGATGACTAATTAGCGGGTGGCGCTGCGGCCTAAACCACAGAGACTTGGGCTTGCCGATCAGAAGGTTGGCGGTTCAAATCCCTGCGACGGGGTGAGCTCCCGTAGCACGGTCCCTGCTCCTGCCAACCTAGCAGTTCGAAAGCATGTCAAAGTGCAAGTAGATAAATAGGTACTGCTCTGGCGGGAAGGTAAACGGCGTTTCCGTGCACTGCTCTGGTTCGCCAGAAGCGGCTTAGTCATGCTGGCCACATGACCCAGAAGCTGTACGCCAGCTCCCTCAGTCAGTCAATAAAGTCCCTCAGTCAATAAAGTCCCTCAGTCAATAAAGTGAGATGAGTGCTGAAACCCTCCTGGATTCTGAAAATCTAAGAAACCCCAGAGTTGGCCACAACTGGACCTAATGGTCAGGGGTCCCTTTACCTTTACTAGAAGCATGGCATGCTAATGCTGGACTGACTGCATGATGAGAGGAAAAGGCAGCAGATTCTTTTATGTAGCCAGAGCTGCCAAATATTAACTTCACAATTAGCTACTATATGTATACTTTGTATACCTTTTAGACACAATCTTTGATTTATATAAAGAGTTTCTATACAGTTTTGACCAAAGTGTACTGCAAACTTACAGATCATACAACACAAAATAAGAGATGTAGCAACAAAAGAAGAGAAAGAAGCAGCAGTTAAGACATCAGAGGCAGAATTGGAAGGCTTGCTAAAATATTGTCATCTTCGACACCTGTTGAAAGGCAAGCTGTCAAGGCCCAAACACACACCTCCCTAGGCAAGCTGCTCTACAATCTGGGTGCCACTGCTGAGAAAATGCTGCAGTGACTTTGCAATCACCAACCGTCATTTACTTTGGGCAAAACTGCAGCATTTACGCAGATTGCCTAGTTTAAAAAATCCTGCTTGGGGAAACTAGACACAGGGGAAATGTCAGTGGCCCAAATCTTTCTCCACTTAGCCCAAACCTTTAATGCAAAAGGATTTATCCCAAAGTTGGATGTTATGCTTTATCCAAATGCTGTCTTTCAACATAAGCCCTCTGTGTATCTCTCTTCAGTAAATAATCACACGTTGCTGCAAAGCTTTCAATTGAAAGGCGGCTATTTCTCAAATGAAGAATGTTGTAGTACAACAAGAAGTCTGGTACCCTCTTAAGATCTACATCTTACATCTACATCTAAGTGTAGATGAAGCAACATCTTTCTTCATCTTTACCAGTTTTACAAATTCTGGGACAATACTGTCACTACTGGTATTGTCTGGGGATGTTGTTGTTGTTTAGTTGTTTAGTCGTGTCCGACTCTTCGTGATCCCATGGACCAGAGCACGCCAGGACCACTGCCTCCCGCAGTTTGATCAAACTCATGCTGGTAGTTTCAAGAACACTGTCCAACCATCTCGTCCTCTGTCGTCCCCTTCTCCTTGTGCCCTCCATCTTTCCCAACATCAGGGTCTTTTCCAGGGAGTCTTCTCTTCTCATGAGGTGGCCAAAGTATTGGAGCCTCAGCTTCAGGATCTGTCCTTCCAGTGAGCACTCAGGGCTGATTTCCTTCAGAATGGAGAGGTTTGATCTTCTTGCAGTCCATAGGCCTCTCAAGAGTCCCCTCCAGAACCATAATTCAAAAGCATCAATTCTTCTGCGATCAGCCTTCTTTATGGTCCAGCTCTCACTTCCATACACCACTACTGGAAAAACCATAGCTTTAACTATACGGACCTTTTTTAACTATACGGACCTTTTTTAACTATACGGACCTTTGTTGGCAAAGTGATGTCTCTGCTTTTTAAGATGCTGTCTAGGTTTGATAATTTTGATTTGTTTGCATTTGAGTTACAGATGGTCAATTCAGAATTTTTTTAAAATCCCTTATTATCTTTTTTGAAAGCACTCATTAATTGCATTTGATTCTTTCAGATAAAATACAGTTGTTCTTACAAGAAAGGGCACCAGCCTCCGAAGTGGCATGAAAGCTACACACAGTTCATTCCTTCAGCTTTTATGTCCAATTAAATCTGGGACAAAAGGAATGTATGGACAGTTGAGCAATGTCAGAGAAATAAGCTTGCAAGAAGATCTGCGTGAGAGATGGGTATGGCAGTGATTGATCCTATGACAAGAACTGAAGATAGATGAGCTTGGTGCATCTGTCTCATTTTATTTCTATTGGTTTAGCTTTTTTTATAACTATTTTTAACCAATCATAAATCTGGTCCTCAACTAGGATGACAGTGTCCTTTTCAGCCTAATTGCCCAGACACAGAAAGATGAAGTGGAAAAATCCTGTTTTGTATAAATAGAAACACTGAACTAAACATGAACACATGGGATCTCAGTTCTTATGCAAATCAGGCATAATAAGGCAGATATTAGTATTCTAATGAGTTCTGGTGCCTGTACAAGGTGCAATAGGTGACTGTGAATGAAGAAATATAATTGAAAATATTCCTGTTTGGGGAGAATATTTACATATGCACTGACTAATTAATAGATTGATTTTCATAATTAAGTTGGCTTATTTTCTTTATAATTTGCCTACAAGTTAATATACAATTCTCTTACTTTCTGTATGAAGCCTGTTCCAAATAAATAACTCTTGACCCATAGCTCAAATTCCTTTTTCTCAAATTTACTAGCTCTGGCTGAAATACATTATTTTGGGTTGTTAATGTCTTTGGTGGAAAATACTTAAACTAGCAGACAACTCAATGCCAGCTTTACCTAAGAGTTTCAGAAGTCAAAGCTCTCGTTATTTTATTGTCTCAACATCAGCTCTGCTATGTGGCAAATATAAATTAGTGGCAGATTAAAATCCATCTGTCCCTGTATTCTCTGCAGGCTTCAAGTTTATAATAATCCACAGCTCAGTGAGGCTGGGGAGTCAGTTAAGAGGAAAGGATAAAATGGTTTACTGTCCAACTGCATGAATATTTAATCTAGAAACGCACTGTCCTCAACATAAGAATAAATCATATTCACTCATTTACGTATGTCTGAATCCACCACACTGATATAAATCATTGCAGTCCTTGAAAGAAGTGAATAGTCCAACAATAAACATACGAGGGGCGTTCATTAAAGATTTCCCCTCACGTACTTGCTGTGGACTGAGTCACACAAAACTAGGAACAGTTTCTCTACATAGCTACCAGCAAGAGCCAAACACTTCTCCCATCGCTTTATGCAGCTATGGAGACCTCGTCTGTGGAAGTCGGCAGGTTGCGCCAGAAGCCACGACTTGACGTCAGAAATCAGCATTTCATCGTCTGGAAAAAGCTTGCCCGTCAAAAATAACTTCATGATTGGAAAGAAGTGGAAGTCAGATGGTGTGAGGTCGGGAGAATAAGGAGGGTGAGGGAGGATTTCATAGTCACAGGACCATGCTTCCGCCTGAGCAACATGCGAGTTGTAAAGCGGTGCGTTATCCTGCAGGAGGCGGACACCTTTGGTCAGCATACCATACATCTCAATTTTGATGGCCTTCTGCAATTTCTGCAGCAGTGAAGCATAGTATGTCCTGGTAATTGTGGTACCCTTTGCCAGGAAATCCATCATCACTACTCCACACTGGTCCCAAAAGACCATGAGCATGACCTTGCCCACTGACAGTTGGACACGTACCTACTTTGGAGATGGTGAGGCAAGAGTACTTCCATTGTTTGGACTGGGATTTAGTCTCTGAGTCATAATGATGGGCCTATGTTTTGTCCTGAGTAATTAGTCTGGCGAAGAAGTCATCATGGTTTTTGTGACACATGGCCAAAAGAGCACGTGAGCATGTGACTCATGCCTGCTTCTGGAAAGGCATCAGCAGCTGGGGAACCCACGGTGCAGACACCTTTCCCATGTGCAAATGGTCACGGATGATTTTTTCTATATAGCCCACACTGATCTTGACATCTGCAGCTAATTGGCGAATGGTTATGCAGCGATCCTCCAAAATGGCGGCCTACATTTGCCAGATGGTGTCTGGTGTCTTCATCAATGGCAGACTGTGGTCGCCCAGGAATGGGAGCTATTCCACCAAAGTCTGACCACACTTGAACTGATAATGCCAGTGCTTGACTATGTCATACTATGGGGCATCCTCCTCATAAGTCCCTTTCATCTCATTGAACGTCTCCCGTTGTATGCACCCTTTCAAGCACAGGAACCTGATAACCACTCTGAATTCAACTGGTTCCATTATCAGAGGTTACTCCACATTAGCACCCATAACAGAGAAACCGCTAGGAGTTCAGAGCTACAAATTAACACGTTACCTATGGAGAGATGTATCATTATACATGTGCAATTTTATCCTCCTATGATAACCGGAGGTGGGTCAGGGGAAATCTTTAATGAACGACCCTCATAATTATGCTGTCCTAACATCCACTAAGACTTCATAGAAATTATATTTCCATGTATTATTATTGTTATTAGTAATAGTAGTAGCAGCAGTAGTATTTACTGGCACTTAACAATAAGGTCCAAGGGAAGGCTGCAACAATATTAAACTACAATTTTAAAATCAGTTTAAACAATTTACATAGGGTGGGTCCTAAAATATATAAATCTCAGGTGTCAAAAGCCAAGATAAATGGGTGCATCTTCAGCATATGAAGGAAGCTATGCAACGAAGGTGAGAGGCACACCTCCGTGGAGGAGGAATTTCGTGGTTTGGCCTGTTACACAGAATGCCTGCTCCTGGCTGGCACTCTTAACAACCTGTAGGAAAAGAGGTGGCCTTTCAGATATTGTACTATACATCTATTGCAAACTTAAGAAATTTCTTGTTAAGCAACACACCATGACGCACGATACCTATAAATCCCTTTTAGCCAAGCCATGTTCCTTCTTATTCAGAACAGTTCCATATAGAGACTTTTGGGGTATTAGGCATGTTCTTTGTGTATAAACGGGACGCAGGTGGCGCTGTGGGTTAAACCACAGAGCCTAGGACTTGCCAATCAGAAGGTCGGCGGTTCGAATCCCCGCGACAGGGTGAGCTCCCGTTGCTTGGTCCCTGCTCCTGCCAACCTAGCAGTTTGAAAGCACATCAAAGTGCAAGTAGATAAATAGGTACCGCTCCGGCGGGAAGCTAAACAGAGTTTCCGTGCGCTGCTCTGGTTCGCCAGAAGCGGCTTAGTCATGCTGGCCACATGACCCAGAAGCTGCACACCGGCTCCCTCGGCCAATAAAGTGAGATGAGTGCTGCATCCCCAAAGTCGGTCACGACTGGACCTAATGGTCAGGGGTCCCTTTACCTTTACCTTTTGTGTATAAACACACACACTAAATCCAGAGGCAACACATGCTCACCAGCTGCCTACCCAGGATTTCTACACAAGATATTCTGACCATAAAGTGTATTTTGGAAACAATTGCAAAGAAGGTACACTGTCAACATGTGGGGGAAAGCAAGGGGGATGGGGGTGGGGAACTGATGTGAGACATTTATACCTTTCTTGAGGAATACTACTACTGTGACTCAGGCTATGTGATAAAGCTTACAGGAAAAGCAGAGAAGTTGTCTGTATACAGACTCACTTGTAGAGTGACTATATCTGGAAATCCAGGTGAATTTCTCCATAATGGTTGAATATGAACTTTTGCATCTTCCCTTGTGGCAAAATGAGCAACCTCCCAATGCAGAAACAGATTTTGCACTCTACTGCAGGCAGATAGGGGAAAGTTGTCTTCCTTTTCAGATTTAATTTTTTTTTATTACAGATGTTGAAAACTTAGAGAAAATAAGCATTATTAACAACAATAAAATACCATATGGACACCTGCCTGAGACAGAACAATAAAATAAGGTATATACCGTATTTTTCGCTCTATAACACGCACCTGACCATAACACGCACATCGTTTTTAGAGGAGTAAAACAAGGGGAAAAAATTCTGAATGAAACAGTGGATGTATCATTTTTGTGCCTCATGCTGTGGCCACAGACATGTGATCTGATGGTGAGCTTGGGGTAGCCCAATGCAAAAATCCTGAGGATCCATGTGGATCCATGCTTTGTAACCACATTTTTGCTCCACTGCAGCCCCAGGCAACAGTGGGTGCGTGATTTGTTTGGTGCAGGCTGCAGCCATGGACATGCTATGTGATCTGATGGTGAATTTGGGGTGACCCAATGCAAAGATCCTGAGGATCCATGTGGATCCATGCTTTGTAACCACGTTTTTGCACCACTGCAGCCCCAGGCAACAGTGGGTGTGTGATTTGTTTGGTGCAGGCTGCAGCTATGGACATGCTATGTGATCTGATGGTGAATTTGGGGTGACCCAATGCAAAGATCCTGAGGATCCATGTGGATCCATGCTTTGTAACCACGTTTTTGCACCACTGCAGCCCCAGGCAACAGTGGGTGTGTGATTTGTTTGGTGCAGGCTGCAGCCATGGACATGTAATGTGATCTGATGGTGAATTTGGGGTGACCCAATGCAAAGATCCTGAGGATCCATGTGGATCCATGCTTTGTAACCACGTTTTTGCACCACTGCAGCCCCAGGCAACAGTGGATGCGTGATTTGTTTGGTGCAGGCTGCAGCCATGGACATGCTATGTGATCTGATGGTGAATTTGGGGTGACCCAATGCAAAGATCCTGAGGATCCATGTGGATCCATGCTTTGTAACCACGTTTTTGCACCACTGCAGCCCCAGGCAACAGTGGGTGTGTGATTTGTTTGGTGCAGGCTGCAGCCATGGACATGTAATGTGATCTGATGGTGAATTTGGGGTGACCCAATGCAAAGATCCTGAGGATCCATGTGGATCCATGCTTTGTAACCACGTTTTTGCACCACTGCAGCCCCAGGCAACAGTGGGTGTGTGATTTGTTTGGTGCAGGCTGCAGCCATGGACATGTAATGTGATCTGATGGTGAATTTGGGGTGACCCAATGCAAAGATCCTGAGGATCCATGTGGATCCATGCTTTGTAACCACGTTTTTGCACCAGTGTGCAGAGAAGCAGCTGGCTAAGAATGCAGGAGAGGGGTATAACGGGAGGGAGGAAAGGAAGGCAAAAGTCCCCCCCACACACCCAAGCCAGCCCCCCCTCTCTCCCACCTCCATGTTTTCCCTAAAATGCTTCCCTGGACGCAGCACTACCGGAGGACGGAGATCCTTTCCTTTCCCCTCTGCTTGCCTGGAGGGGAGGGGATTTGCCTGCTCTTTGTTCCGTTTGAGCAAACAGCAACCGAAACAGAAGAGAGTGGGCAGTAAGACCCTGAGGCAGAATGCAGGAAAGCAACAGCTTCCTCTCTCACGGAGCTCCCTCCTCCCTTCTCCCTGACGCGTGCGATTGGATTTTTGTCTGATTTTTCCTCTGCGCTTGGGAGGGTCGGCTCCAGGGACCCCCCACATTCGCTCAATAACACGCACAGACATTTCCCCTTACTTTTTAGGAGAAAAAATCTGCGTGTTATAGAGAGAAAAGTACGGTACCTAAGCAATGACCCTCATTATTTTAAAAATATATGGAAGAACTAAATACAAAATCTGTAAACTATGGGGTCAGTTATTAAACAAGAGCATGCCGAGTTGTGGCCTAGGCTGGCCTTCTGATCAAGGATGGCTCTTTAAGTCAGCAAAAGATTCTATGAACAGAAGGGAGAGGGAGACGAATTTTGCTTATTCCTTTCCCCTCTACAAATACCCAATCTGCTCCAAAGTGTAGTGGAACCCTCCAAAGCACCATGGGAGGTAGGGTAGAGGCTTCAGGAAAAAGAAATTTCTACAGTTGCCTGCCTCTCATCCATGGAAGTCTTCATTCTATGAATGGATTGGGAAGAACTCATAGAATTCCGTTAAAATGTGTTTTTTTAAAAAATTCAGTTGGGAGATCTATAATGCTCAAAGCATACATAGGGATCAAAACACTTGCTTCTCTCTGTCCCATGTTATCTTGCCTCTAAAGCAACTTCATTAAGCATTAGCATGCTACAAATCATCAATCTAATCACAAATGTCTCCTTGAAGAAGAGAACTTTCTGATTTAGACTCAGATTATCACATATGACTGAAATGTAATATCTTGATCTCAGAACATCTAAATGGAGAGATTTAACGACAGCCTGACCTTTAAAATCCCTCTTAGGTTCCTGCAGTTAGAATTGCTGTTTACATTGCATGGTATTACAACATAAAACAAAATGAAAAGAATGAATCATTCAGTGAAAAATATATCAACAAGATGTACAACAGCATTGCCACAGCAAACAGTGAGCCACATCATAGGCTCAAAAGCTTGGGGCCTAATAAGATTTCTCCAAAAAGGACATGTCCTTGTGGAGGAGAACTCTGCAGGCTAAATAACTAATGAGTTTAAAATAAAGGGGCAGACTTTGTTAAAATGAGCTTTTCAAGCTTGTACAATTTTATATAGGGAAACAGCTTGGTAGTTAGAGGTACATCATTCCTTCTACTTCATGAAAATAAATTTAATAGGATCATAGAATCTCAGAGTTGGAAGGAACCCAAGGGTCATCTAGTCCAACCCCCTACAATGCAGGAATCTCAGCTAAAGCATCCATGGTGGATGACCATCCAACCTCTGCTTAAAAACCTCCAAGGAAAGAGAGTCCATCACCTCTCATGGAAAACTGTTACACAGCCAAATAGCTCTTACTGTTAGAAAGGTTTTCCCCAAATGTTTAGTGGAACTCTCCTTTCTTGTAACTTGAAGCCATTGCTTTGAGTCCTACCCTCCAAAGCAGGACAAAACAAGCCTGCTCCCTCCTCCGTGTGACAGTCGTTAAGATATTTGAAGATGGCTATCCTGTCTCCTCTCAGTCTCCTCTTTTCTAGCTCCTTCAAGCGTTCCTCATAAGGCTTAGCTTCCAGACCCTTGATCATCTTGGCTGCCCTCCTTGACACACGTTGCAGCTTGTCAACATCCTTCTTAAATTGAGTTGCCCAGAATTGGACACAGTATTCGAAATGTGGTCTGACCAAGGCAGAACAGAGTGGTACTGTTACTTCCCTTGATCTGGACACTATACTTCTGTTGATGCAACCTAGAATAGCATTAGCTTTTTTATGCTGCTGCATCACACTGATGACTCATGTTAAGCTTGTGGTCCACCAAAACCCCTGTATCTTTTCACATGTACTGCTAGTAAGCCAGGTGTCCCCCATCCTATATTTGTACACCTGGTTCTTCCTGCCTAAGTGCAGAACCTTACATTTGTCCCTATTGAAATTCATTTTGTTAGCTTGCACCCAGTTCTCCAATCTGTTAAGGTCATTTTGAATTCTGATTCTGTCTTCTGCGGCATTAGCCAACCCTCCCAGTTTGGTGTCATCAGCAAATTTGATGCGCATCCCCTTAATTTCTTCTTCCAGGTCATTTATAAAGATGTTGAACAACAACAGACCCAGGACAGAAGCGGCACCCCACTTTTTGCCAGGATGACGAGGAACCATTAATGAGCACCAGTAAGTTGATCTTATAAATCTGAAACTTTGAACTTTGAGAATACAGTACTCATGATTTTAATGGTGTGAAACATTTGCTCCCACAGAACAATAATTTAAAACTTTATTATATAGCTTGAGAAACGAAAAAGGTTTGTCTGTTGCCTGCAATGAGATATGCAACATGTGCCGTTTTCTTCAGCCTTCCTGGTCTTTCTGAAGTTTTTATGTTAAAATTCCAACATCAGCAGCCCAAAAACAGGGTCAGCCATTACCGTCACCAGTATGTCAGACCATTTCCAAACCACCACTGAGTGGTGCTCTACAGAGCAAAGTAGCATCCCCTATTATCACGGTGCCTCTTTTCATAATGATGCATACAAGAAGTGCAGTGAAAAGGACAATCACGGCCAACAAAATATATAAAAATCTATGGATGCAAAAAGTACAAATTTATCACATAAATAATTCAGCATGCATACATCCAAGTTCACACAACTTTCTAGAGCAACTTTAAAGAGTAAAGACAATTACTTGGAATCCAAACAGCTTTCACTCAAACACACACTTGGCATGTGTCCAAACTGATATGATGCTGCAGTTAGTGTCTTTTATCTTTGAAATCGCAAACATCTTCAAAAATGCAAGGTAGTTGTTACCAGGGAAAGGGGAAATTTCACAGGACTAAGAGCTGGGGGGGAAATCACTTTAGCACGTGTGTTTTAGCTTGCACTGCATGAAAAGAACCAGTGCATTTCAATTAGGATCCTTGTAGCTTTAATAATCTTCAAGAATTTGCTCCTAAAATTTGTCCGCTTCAACGTAAAAGAGGAAATGGAGAGACAGGGCATAGCTATGCTAAGATCTGCTGGAAAATACAGCAATGGAGAACCTGACAGGTGCATTCATGTGACTTGACCTTCCAAAGTTAATGAGATTCCTTCATTAAGTGCTGGTTGTGCAACTTAATGCTACCAAGGGATTTATTTACGCGAAACACAAGTGTTTCTTGCTCATAACTGAAATAAAGTATGCTGCCTGTCCTTTTAATAGAGCTCTTCTCCCCACTTTGTATTTTATATAAGCCTTGGATACAATGGTTTCTCAATGATGCCACCCTGACAACCTAAGGTGGGCCTCTAATCAGGGCCTCTATCAACCCACCTCCAGCACAACCAACACTCCCAGAACACCTGTCAAACTAGACCCTATGTTGAGAATGCCCTCTAGGCTACAGTTCTAGCCTGAAGAGAGCTGAACTGTTTCTCTACCACTGCCTTTACATCAGGACGCATTGTACCCTATAAATCCCTTTTAACCAAGCCAGCTTCTCTCTCCGAGCCTTCCGTAATGGTAAAGTCTAAAGTTTAGAAAGATTGGCAGCCAATAAGAGTATGAAGCTGTTTCGATGTCCTCATGCGACTCGAGGCTCACCTATCCGAAAGAAGTTCCTTCAAAACTGCATAGGTACTTAAATAATCTAAGCATACACGATGGGCTCATTGATGTCCACTGCTGTCAGTCCAGTTGTAGAACTGACTTTCACTGGTGTAACAGGACCCTCCAGAGCAGATATGGGGAGGGTTCCGTGGTGAGGAGAAGAAGGGAACGTCCCGTTGCGTCCAACTGGTACGATGTTGGATATCCCTCTTGGCGCCATTTCTGTAGGTAAGAGCTATACAGTTGCACCTCACCCATGTTCGTATCATTTAAAACATTCTCCCAGTCACCTGATTGTCACTTCCAGATTAAGTGGTAGGGGAATGGCAACTCAACACTACAGAGGTGCCAGAACGCAACAGAGGTGCCGATGACTTCCAGTTGAAAAAAAGCCCTTGGTACTGGTCTTGGTGCACTACTATAATTTCTCCTCGTGATTTCCAATTATTTTTGTTATTACTTTTCTCTGCGCTTTACAACCTTAAAAAGTGATGCTGGATTACGTGATAGCAACTTATTTAGTTAGTGTTTTCTTGTCACGAATGTTATTTCCATAAGAACAATTTATTTGGTTTGATGCGGGAAATTACTATTTTCTCGTCATGAATGCTCTTTGAAAACAATCTGGAAGAAATAATGCATGAAAGTCCAAGTGTTGTTGTTTTTTTATTCTGAAAAAATTTCTCCATATGTAGAACGATGCATTGTAAAAACTTTCCAGATGTTACCAAAAATAGTAATCAGTGCTTCTTCAAGGTCAAATTCACACTTGGCACGAACAGAGGTTCTCAAGATTTCCATGTAGCAGAACTTAATCTCTAAAACCTTCCTGTATGGAAAATTGTACTCTGCATAATTTTAAGGACCAATAACTTCAGTTTCTCAGGAGTTCAGAAAAACTGACTTTTCTTTTTACACAACTGAACAGCTGTCCTGTTTCCCCAGGTGCAGATGACCCACTGCCCAGCTGTTCTCTAAGTCTGGGACCTGGTAGGGCCTACAAAGATTTTTTTTTAGCCATTTCCTTCCACAACCTACAAGTTGAACAATATTTATAAGAAGTCATCTGACATTTGTTATGTTATAATTTGGGGTTAAACATTAGATTCGCTATTAATTTTTGCCCTGTGATGCCTTCAGAGAGCATTTATGAAAAATGAAACTGCAGCTCGCAAATGAAAATTAGTTTAGTTTACATACAAGGCTTTCCCACTCATTAACCATAATAAGTCATAATGAACAGAAGCGGAAAGATTTTTATAACATATTAAAATTGCAGAATGGGACTGCAAGGATTCCAGTAGTTTTCCGTTCCTCTTTCTACACAATCTTTATGCAAAATTTGTTACTTTCAATTGAAACTTAAGCAAGCTCAGTGGGCAAGGAATGCTGGCTGACCAGCTGAGGGGGAAAACTGGGTACAAGAGGGAATGAAATGGAGTATCCTGAACATGAGAATTCAACATTGCAACATTTGGTTGTTGCACCCAACTGAAAATGCAGGCTATTACTGTTTCCTACATCATCAAGGTCATCAATATTATAATCCCTTCTGCTCTTGTGACTATAAGTAGAGACTCCTCACGCTAGCATTCATCATGCACTAACAGGCAGAGTTATCAAGAAATGTAGTCCACTTTTGCAGTTTGCACCCAAATACACAACTCACCTAATTACTATGCCTGTTATCTGTGTAATGGGAAATACTATATAAAGTAGGAAACTGTTTGGGCTCATTTTCTATCTAAGAAAATCAGAAAAGTTAAGACAGCTGACTGACTTTGTTGTAATTAATATTCTTAAAATGGTTTTAGGACAGGCAAAGTGTTGATTATTTAAAACACAATTATTCACAGACTTACGAGGTCTGCTGAAAAAGCAGCAATGGCCTGGCGCAGAAAAAAAAGCTCCCAGTCTCTCCTCATGTGAAACATGCCCCCCTGCAAACCATAAGTACATGACTGATCATTTGTGTTGTTTTTTTCGAACAGTACATGCTAAGGAGAAAATGGTGATCTGTTAACCACCAGGGGTCCATGAGGTTCACTCAGGTGTTCCCCAGCATCTCTCTGGATTTTTGACTGAGGATGGGAGATGATGATAATGATGGTGATGGATGGCACATCCATCACACTGAATATTCAAATTGGTTTTTAATTGTATTTTTATTGCTTCTTTGATTGTATCTTACCATATTAGAATTTGAATTCTATGAAATTACAATTGCTACAGAAGACAGAAAAATCAGCCAAGATGCTCAGCAATTTTCAAGGGGGTCTATGGGGGGGTTGGGAACCACTGAATTATGCCCTTCCCCTAGGTATGAAGTCTATATCTGAGTGGGGAAGACACAGGTGCCAACCATTTAGTCTGTTTAGGCAGCCTACAATCCAATAGTCTGCTGTGAGACCATGGGGCTTAGTTTGCTGTAGACACCAATTTAGAAGCAGCATATCCAAGTGAATCTAAGCGAGAAGTCAGTGTTACTTGGGTGTTCCAGAACTCAAGAAGCCAATCTACTTAAATGTCCCCAAACCCAACAATTTTTGGAAAGTCCCCTGGAGTTTGCTATCGGAGACCAAAGAAGAGACTAATCTTTCCCCCATATTTTAATCATGGCTAAGGTCCTGTATTAGGGACGCGGGTGGCGCTGTGGGTAAAACCTCAGTGCCTAGGACTTGCTGATCGCAAGGTCGGCGGTTCGAATCCCCACGGCGGGGTGAGCTCCCGTCGTTCGGTCCCAGCTCCTGCCCACCTAGCAGTTCAAAAGCACCCCCAAGTGCAAGTAGATAAATAGGTACCGCTTTCTAGCGGGAAGGTAAACGGCGTTTCCGTGTGCTGCGCTGGTGCTGGCTCGCCAGATGCCGCTTAGTCATGCTGGCCACGTGACCCGGAAGTGTCTCCGGACAGCGCTGGCTCCCGGCCTCTTGAGCGAGATGAGCGCGCAACCCTAGAGTCGGACACGACTGGCCCGTACGGGCAGGGGTACCTTTACCTTTAAGGTCCTGTATTATCCTTTTAATCAAGGTTTGAAAAAGTGGTTTGAAATTTGATTATTGCTAACCATGGAGACATAAGCTTTAACCATTGTTAAGATCATAAGCTGAATGGGGCTGGTGATGGCAATAGGAAACACACCTCTGTTCACTTAAAATGGCATTGTGATGTCTTACTGCTGTCAAAGCATCTCGAAAATCAACAAGAAGTCAACAAGCAAACAAGAGGCACTACTGTTCTCCAAATTTCATACCGGTGGTTGCTCTTGTCAGAATACAAAATGCATGCTACTGTCAACCAGTCAGACTTAGCTTTAAAAGAATAAATGGACTTAATTACATGTGAATGCAAATCATTTATTTAAATGTTTCTAATCCATGTTTTCTTTCATTCACATTGCACCTGAAGCTGATTATAATAAAACAGAAATAAAAAATACAAATCACAATAAAGCTGTAACAACTCTGCATTGTAAACAATCAGATTTTTTAAAGAAAATAGATAATTTAAAACAACACAGCCCCATAAAAGTCCGACTGCAAAAAAAAAGCTTTCTGAAAGAATAAGGAGAAACCAGCAGTGAGGGAGCCCAACAGCTCACCAGTGGGAGAGCTTTCCACAGTGCAGATACCGTGACAAGGAGAGTCTGTCCATGTACCCTCATGAACCTCCACACCTTTATAGAAGGAGAATACACAGGGGAAGAGAAGCTCCGTAAATGATTTCTCTAGACCATATAGCCCAGGAGGGAAATGAGCTGGAATTTTCTGTATTAGCGGAGGCTTCAATCCCATATTCAGAGGCAGCACAATACGGAGCAAATTGCAGTACTTCACAAAGAGCCTCTGACCTGGAGCTGTGGGTGGTATCGGGTAGGGGACCTGGAGCAGTTTTGAAGCTCCATGTGATGACCCCTTCCCCCTTAAAGGGGTAAACACAATCCCTATTTGCCTACAAATTTTCATTCCAACCTGCGTGTGTCGCAGGCAGCCCTGTTTCCATTCTGCTGCACAACACCTTCTGACAAAAACTACAGTACATTATTCAGCTTGCTGTCTGCCGTGACAGAATTAATTACATTATTATCACGTGGTTACACACCATTCATTGAAATGCAAAGGAAACAAAATGCAAAAAAAGATAGACATCAATTACTTTTATCATTTGTGGACTGAAAATAACAACTACAGTGAACACTGACTGCATTCGGTGGCTTGATTTCCATTCCATGGGAATGAATAAGTGAGCGTTAGCCATTTCAGCACACATTTCAGTTTTTGTTGGAATTCTCAGACACTGTTACCTACCAAAGCCCACCAGAATCTGTGAACCCTTAAAAGTTGGGTTAAGGACACTTTTAACAGGTGGAAACCAGCACTCTCAGAGCCGCATCATAAGAAATAGTATGTCCATTTTCAAATCCATCTGCTCCCCAAAACTAAATTTTGCAAACATTGTGCGCAACATGCCACCTCTCAAGGGGGTAACTGTTCCATATTTTAGACTGCTGTTCAGCAGGAATCTAACAAAAAGTGTGGAACTGCTAGCATAGATTTGAGAGGAAGTCTCTAGGAAAGAGATTGACACCAGAGAAGAGCTCAAAGAAAAGATGGAGGCTACCACATCCAAAGTATATGTTTCCAAATGTTTGTTCATCTTATGTAAACATAGGAGACTGACTAATTCCAAGAAAGAATCGGCAGAAGCACATTTTCTGCCACTCTGATTTAAAACTAATTATAGATTCTAAAGGAGACATGCTGTGGTTGAATCCCTGCAACATTAATTACATATAAACTTTCTCTTTGCCCCCCTACCCACCACTGTTTTCATTTTATGCTGCTTTTTAATGAATTCTAAGTGATACTTAAGTAATATGAACAATTGTCTTCGAGTTGTGTTTTATCAGAAAAATAGTTCATCTCCAGAAAACACATCAGGTCTCAAGCTCTTTTGTCAAAAGAAGGAACAGTTTCTACATTTCTGAATGTATACAGAATTTTCTAAATAATTTAAAAGAGAATCATCATTTCAGAGGACCAACAGAATCATCCAAACTCTCCTTAAACCAGGCTATGGGGGGCTGGATTAGGCAGGTGTCCCTCCACCCAGCTCTTTCAGCTCAGCTGGTCTCCCACTGGCGGGAGTGAGTAGAAAGCTCTGAAATGGGGTGTTGTGATGGCAAGGAAGAGTTGAACCAGCCTGGGATGCACTGGATTCTGAGCTAGTATCAATGCCAACACAGAACAACATCAGGGCTTGCCCCCCACCCATATTCTGCTGCTGCTTCCATGCAGCAGAACTCTGCTGGACAGAGAGGGAAGAAGGTGGTTTGGTGAAAGATTTAGGGCAGTGGTTCCCAATTAGCTAATTACTGGGGACCCCCTATTGTGGAAAAGCACAACTGGGAAAGTATGCCAAACCATTTTCTAACTTTGAGACAGCAACGTATTCTTTTTTTGAAAAGTAACATTTGCAGACAGCTCTCCCACATCAGTGCACTTAAAGAGTCTCAACAGCCCCTGGAATCCAGTTCCTAGTAGCTTAGATTCCTGCCAGCAACTCTCATTTTAGCACTGATGATTAAGTTGAACCACCACAAAACTCGGTAATTAACTACCTAACGGTTTTATTAGCTTCATCTTTTTCAGGCGGTTCGAATCCCCGCGGCAGGGTGCGCTCCCGTTGCTCGATCCCAGCGCCTGCCAACCTAGCAGTTTGAAAGCACCCCCGGGTGCAAGTAGATAAATAGGGACCGCTTACTAGCGGGAAGGTAAACGGCGTTTCCGTGTGCGGCTCTGGCTCGCCAGAGCAGCGATGTCACGCTGGCCACGTGACCCGGAAGTGTCTCCGAACAGCGCTGGCCCCTGGCCTCTTAAGTGAGATGGGCGCACAACCCCAGAGTCTGTCAAGACTGGCCCGTATGGGCAGGGGTACCTTTACCTTTTTTAAGGCAGTTGTTTACCTTCTTTATGACTAATATAAGTAAGCTTATGTGACCCTACCAAAGCAACAACTAGACATGACTTAAAAACCTACATTTGGAACACTTTTGGATACTTACTGGCTGCAAGCCAACTGAAGCCTGCTTTGGACAAATTCCAATCACAGGGAAATGAGACCCAAGCTATAACCTTGAAAACTAAATAACCTGAGACCTGGCAATCCTTTTCAAATAGGCAAATCACTGCATCCACAGCTTCTGTTTATACAATTTCTGATGTAGCTCCCACTGAGAAGCCCAATTTTGAGTATATTTCTAGAACACAGACACAAATGCTTTTCATTAGCATTTGAAAGGGATGACTTTCCTAAGCTTTATGATTAATGAAAGTTAGGTGGACATCCACAAGCTCTGATTTGCTTCAACCTATTTTTAAATCAGCATGACACATACCATATGGCCTTATATAATCTCTATCAAGGCTGTCACCTTCTTGAATCAGTACTTTTGTTGCAGTTATAAAGCAGATTCCACATAAGAAATTGAGAGCTCAGAATAATAATTTTCAAAAAGTTACACACATTGTGAAAAGATATTCTTGGATTTGAGCCCTCGTCTTTCATTTATCCACATACTGAAAACTCAAGTTAATCCAACCTGACTTTTTTCTTTTCGATTAATCCAAGGGACAAAATAATGAGGATTTCATTTACTGCTCTCAAATTCCACTGGAGGACTAAGATTACAAATAAAGCAATGAAAACAAATATATTTGTATGTTCAGTAAAAATCAGATTATAGCCCGGACACTTAATATGTGCTGCTAACTAATCTAATGAAACGAAACAGACCAAGAGTCTGTTTTTTAAAGAAAAAATATGCTGGCTGATCTCTGGTTCTACCCCTGCAGATCCACAGAACAGATGACAGCAATTTTTGAGCACATATTTACTGGCAATTTGAAGGAACTATTTTACGCTACTATGTGGGGAAATGCTGTAGAATACTTGAACTTATTGAGAAGACTGTAGAAAATGAGGACAATTAAAACATTAATCTCAAATCTAAAAGATAATTCAGCAAACCAATACTCAGTTGGTATCACAGAATTGTAGAGTTAGAAGGGACCCCAAAAGTCATCTAGTTTAACCACTTGCAATGCAGGATTGCTGGGATAGCTCAGTTGGCTCAGCATGAAACTCTCCCGGTATGCCCCACGGAGGACCTTAAGGTCCATAAACAGCAACACCCTAGAGGTCCCGGGCCCTAAGGAAGTTAGATTAGCCTCAACCGGAGCCAGGGCCTTTGCAACACTGGCTCCGGCCTGGTGGAACGCTCTGTCTCATGAGACCAGGGCCCTGCAGGATCTGATTTCTTTCCGCAGGGCCTGTAAGACAGAGTTGTTCCCCTGGCCTTTCGCTTAGAATCAGTTTGATTCCCTCCCCCTCTTTCTTTTTCCTTTCTCCTCCTGTGAAGAGACTGCATCCTAATGTTTTAATGTTGTATTTTAATCTTGTTTTTAAATTGTATTTTAATCAACTTGTTTTTATTATTGGTTGTTAGCCGCCCTGAGCCCGGTCTTGGCTAGGGAGGGCGGGGTATAAATAAAATTTATTATTTTATTATTATTATTATTAATCTTAGGGTTGTGTGTTCGAGCCCCGTGTTGGGCAAAAGATACCTGAATTGCAGAGGTTTGGACTAGATAAGCCTCAGGATCTCATCCAACTTTACAATTCTATGCTTTTATGAATGCAGGAATCTCAACTAAAGCATCATGAGAAGAGGCTATGGTAAAGAAAGCAAGTGATTCAAACAAATAACCACCAGTCTTGCAAGGACCATAGAGAATTTACTTGATAACATAGGCTGCTGGAAATATATCAGGGCTTTAATAAACCCAAGAACTACAGTGGGTGGAAATCTATTACCTTCAATTGACTTGTGAAAAATGATAACTGCAGCCAACTAAATTCTTAGGCCACAAAAATCAAATTCATTGCAGAAGGTAATCAAAATATGTGTTTATGTGGGATGGTGTTGGGGGAGGAGAAGGAAAGAAAATAATAATGAATGCTGGATATCTAGCTCTGCTGGACAAAAAAAGAGGAAACATTACAGTATTTCACTTTAAAACATTTAATAATGATACCACAAGTCTCCAGTGCCCTGTGTTATCAAATAAAATATTGCTATCCTTGGAGTTTTTTTGTTCCATATAGAAGACTGTATTAACCTTTGACATTTTGTCAGCATCCCAGATGGGACAGTTAATGGGATATTTATAGGTATAAATAATAATTCAGGTGGAACATTCATTCTCCCATACCATCACATATGAAGCAGGTACCGAGAATCTAATTCCTTCTCTGCCTCTCTATAGTTTTGGATGGTTAATCTTTATTATTTCATCTACATCATTTGTGAGCCATATCCTAAATTATTTCATTTTTTTGTTCATTTCTCAAAAGTATGTTTGCTATTTGTACCAGAATCTTTTTAGCCTCACCTGTGACGTGAATGGTAAACTGCTCTGATTTACCACAATTTCTTTTGTAGCCTGATGCTTCACTACAACATCTTTATGACTTCTTTATATTTTTTAGAGAGTGAGATTACCAGTATTATATTATTTGTTAAGTAAAGATCCATATTGTACCCCATGAATATCTGTTCTTTCCCTTAATGCTAAAGATAGTGGCTTGATGGCAGCAGTGAAAAGTAAAACATTTCAATGGAACTGGGTGGAAGCAACATATGGGGTAAGATTTAATTCTAGAACAGATTCTCTGTTCTGATCATGCACGAATACAGTCATACCTCGGGTTGAAGTAGCTTGGATTGAGCATTTTCGGGTTGCGCTCTGTGGCGACCCGTTACTTCTGGTTTCGCCACTTGCGCATGTGCTCAAAATGACGTCACACGCATGCGCAGAAGCGGCAGACATGGGTTGCGTTCACTTCAGGATGCGAACGGGGCTCCGGAACGGATCCCATTCGCATCCAGAGGTACCACTGTAAAGAGGCTATCTTATAAGAACTAGGAGGCAAAAAGACTGGATCGCTAAGATTAACAATAATTAAAATATATAAACAGATAAAAGGCCAAAAGTTGCAATTTTGTGACCCTATGCAGAATGAAGAATAGCCCTAATGCAGTAGTTCTGAAACATAATTCACAATAAACAAGGACTAAAATTTTACATCTACAATAGGTAGGCATGAAAATCCTGTCGATTTCCTGGGAGATTCTGCAACAGTTCAGTACATAACCTAGAAAGCTAGAAGAGCTAACTAGCAGCAGTGAACACCAGTGTGCTATAGTACTTTGAGTCTTGTACTAGAAGAGGTGAAACCTCAGCTCAAATCTCCACTCAGCCATGAAGCTTTCTGACAGTCCTTTGGCCACTTGCCATCTCTTAGTCCAACATATCTGACAGTTACAGTGAGGATGAAGGGGGTAGGGGAGAACCATATACCACCAGAAGCTCCTTGGAGCAATACCAAAATATATATTTCTTTAAAATGCATAAATACCATTCGCCTAATCTATCTAAATAAATCTTCATTAAGAGACAGCTTTCAGCTTTGCTAAAAATCTGTGCTTTTTCATGGCTGTTTTTGCTAGCATTGGGCAGCATGCAGGACTTTTCAGCATGAAACATACACCCGCCTACGAAGTATAAGGATCACTCAAGCCCTGCATGGAAACTGGCTGTGGATAAATATTTCCTGAAGCAGGTTTTGGGCTATTTGAACAGTGTGGAACACTACCAAAAAGCAATTTTCATTGCAGATTCATTATTCCCAGTAGTTGGCTTTTTTTGCCTCTCTGTTCCAATCAGCAGTGTCACAGGGCAATTGTCTCCTTTATCCTAGAACTCCCAAAGGAAAGAAACTGGTACACAGCTAGATGAACTGGCAAAAGAGGTTATGGCCTGCAGAGCAGATGGCACGATCCATATGCTCTGGCAAGCTGACATTGACAGAGAGCAGGGAGGCCCTTCGATCCCCTAAGCTTTGCAGTCTGTACGAACAACACAACATAAGCAGCAACCCCAAGGATCATTGAAGAGATTCGCCCAAATTTCTGCATCTCAAGGTGCGAGAGCTGGAATGGTGGGATGCTGCAAGGGAACCAAAATCGAAAGAAGTGCCATTCCAAGTCCTACCAGCTTCACTCTTTTCCAATCCTTGGTTTTTGGAGTAGGAGTTTCCCTCTCATTTATTTCAGCTGGAGGGAAACAATGCCAACTCAAACTATGATGCAGGTTGCCCACCCCACCCCACCATTCCTGGATGTGCCTCCAGGAAACACTTCCTCTTTGCCCTTGGGAGCTGGCCATGGGCTCTTCTACTATGTTATGGAGGAGGCACCCAACATCTCTCCTCCTGTGAGGATAGACTGTTTTCTTTCGGCCCCCTGAATGGAAGATCAGATGGATCCTGTAGCCCCATGGACCACACAATTGAAACTAAAAGGGCCTAAAAGAAGATTGCTTGTTGCAAATGCCTGTGAAATGTTCACAGAGTTGTTTGTGTAATGAAATCCAGTCAGAGAGCCCTTCTAAGTAGGCTTTACAATATTAATACTTCTTTTCTTCGAGCAATGACCGGCTGGAGCAAGATCCCTCTGCCTGATCTTGGGTGATTCCCCTCAAGCACTGCAACCCCATACAGCTCCCACTGTTCAGGGGAGCCTAGGTAAAGGGACCCCTGACCATTAGGTCCAGTCGTGACCGACTCTGGGGTTGCGGCACTCATCTCGCTTTATTGGCCGAGGGAGCTGGAGTACAGCAAACCAGAGCAGCGCACGGAAGTGCTGCTTACCTTCCCGCCGGAGCGGTACCTATTTATCTACTTGCACTTTGATGTGCTTTCGAACTGCTGGGTTGGCAGGAGCTGGGACCGAGCAACGGGAGCTCACCCCATCGCGGGGATTCGAACTGCCGACCTTCTGATCGGCAAGTCCTAGGCTCTGTGGTTTAACCCACAGAGCTGCCCGCGTCCCTTCAGGGTAGTCTACAACACTCTAAATAGGTTTGTTTGGGGGGGGGGAGGCAGGTTTAAAGGAGATTATAGAAGAATGGTGGAGAAGAGTAAGGTCAGTTGCACAAACTGTGTTTCACTCACACAACCGTTCAATTAAACCAAGAGTGTTTTTTAAAGAGACAAAACATACTGCTAAGCAAGGGAACAAAGATTAAACTCTGAATAAATCCTACAATAAGGGTGTGGGCTATCCCATCCAAAGGCACAGACTATCCAAAAGGATTAATGAGTGAGAACATGCCAAATGACAATTGAAACAAAGCAACTTGTGCATCGTTAATAAAACGGCTGACAAGCCAAAACACCCTGCTCTGAAATGCACAGTATATAAGAAGGTTCTTATTATATAGCTGTTCATTTTCAACACATCACTGCCACGCCATGCCTTGCCACTGGAAGCAGAACAGAACCTTTCAAGTTCCAGGGTTTGTGCCATAACAGAGGAATCGTTTTTCTTTTCTCTCTTGCACAGCACAGGCAGATCTGTTTCAATTAATTTATGACATGTCCCAAATGCAGAGGAGTGGGTGGAAGCAAGTGCTCTTGCTCATGGCTAATATTCTGTGTCTGCCAAGTTAAGATGATTAGGGAAAATAACTGTTTTTCTTGAGATGTATGGTATAGCAAACAACATCTTGTATTTATTCTAAAATGTCTACCAAGGCCTAAATATAAATTGCCTCTAGCTTTTCTCCCCCCCGCCGCCCTTTTTCTTTCAAGAGATCAATGCTCTCTCTATGCTTAATTTTGCTGCCCTTCTGATTAACTCCCTGAAAGGCTGTGTAGCATTCTTAAACTTCTACTTGCATATTAACTCTCTTAGGAGGGAAAAACCAGCCAATAATCAAAGGAAAATATGTTGATTCCTTTCAGGCATTCACTGAAATATGAAGCGTTGTAATCAAGAGGGATATACACAGCACATCACTTAAGTAACTACACAAAAAGGATTGCGTATTTGGAGGTTTTTGAAAAGAAAGGTTTATGAAGGCGACTTTGGCCAGCAGAAATGGAAACAGACCGTTTAAGGAATACAAAATGAAATATGTGACAACCCTCCCACCGCCCTGCTCTGCTACACATTGTTTGAATTTCGTATCACTTCCATTGGTGTTTTTTCTGGCAGACTGAAGCACAATTTAAGATGGATGTAGCAATCCACCCACTTGCAGTGACTCAGAAGGCTAGGTCTTGGACCGTATAAAATAATGGAGACAGTAATACGATCTTTCTTTGTGCATGGAACTCATAACTTTCACACCTCCTCTGAGCTCTTGCTTGAAGCAGGCAATTTTCTCAACTCATTTCCATTATCATTTCAAAATTAACCCTTAGCTCATTTCATTTTGGAGTATGTTGGCTGCATTGGGCAATTTGCCTCCTAAGCAATATTCCTCCAGCCAAGCAAGCTGAAATCTTGTTAGATGCAAAGCGGCTGCTTTCTTTTCTTCTTCCATCCAACAGACTGCTCTTGCAATGCAACATGATACAAAAAGGGTCTTGGACAAGTAAGCTGCAGTTGCACTTTCCCTTAAGAACAAGGAGGTGCGGAATAGCTCGGTGCTTCTGGATTCTATTTACCATGCTAGGACTGGTTGAATACTTCAAACAGGATTTGGCCATTCACCAAAAATATTTCTTAGGGTTGAAATGGGTGATTCAGCCACTCCTGTCCAATGCAGTTAGGTGTATCTAGCCAGCTATTCTTCTTCTTCTTCTTCTTCTTCTTCTTCTTCTTCTTCTTCTTCATCGTCATCATCGTCATCATCGTCATCATCATCATCATATCACATATTTTTCCCAGTTGGGGACTCAAGAGGGCTCATACAGATAAAATAGAACAAGCTAAAAAAATTTTTTTTTAAAATCACTAAAGTATAATCAAACACTTATTATTACAATATTTCTCAATGGGCTTAACTAAGCAAGCCTAACAGCATACTTGGTAATACAAAGATAGACACTTGGTGCACTGCAATCTATCCCACCTTTAGATCCAAATTAGCAGTCATAGCACCAGAATGGTTCTGATATTCAAATTTCAAAAATGTCTACCACCCCATGTTTGTTTATTTATTTACTAGCCATCTCATACATGACATAGTTTGGGAATTCCAAGAAACTAAACAAACAAAACACCAATGCAGTCTTGAAATCAGTGCAGTTTTGAAAGGTTAAGTCCACCATCTTGATTCAAAATGGCATCTAATTGTATAAAAACATAGATAAAACACCACTCTTTGATCTCAGGAACTGTCATGCAAAATCTGGTTACAAAATCTTAAGTGGTATCCAAAATGCATAGTCAACAGCCAGGGAAACAACTTTCTAAAACATATAGTAGATTTATATTAAATAATCTGCATCATCCAGAGTTGAGGAGTCGCCACCACAATTAAATGGGTAAAAAGGCACAACTGTTATATTACAAAGCAAAATTAGCAGAATTGGAGGCAGTACAGCTGTCTAAATCTCACCCTTCTGTCCTGAAGTCCAGCACTCTCTACAGGCTCAGTTGCTGGTGGAAAGTAACTTGATTCATGCATGACTTTAAAAGAATTGATGCATTATTAATTTATGACAGTAGTCTGCAGTAACTAGCTTGCATTTGTAAGTATCTACCACAATTGCTAGCACTATTGTGATTTTTAGAATGGTAAAGTGTTAAATATTGAGTTCCTGCTACCCTCTCATGGACTCCTGTTCAATGTGATGTGTTGACATCTGGAACTAAGGAAAATGCAGCTGGTGCCAGATCTCAGCTGGAACTCCGTAACACAGCTGGAAATGGAGTTACGTCTATGCAAGAGGTCTAATCCTATAGGATGTTAGATATCTTCCTTGCTTGGCCAGGCTCAATATGCCATGAAATGCAGCTGGTTCCCCTAATTCAGCTCCAAAATTACACTTAACCACATTACTCTTCTAGAAATGAGCCCAGTGAAATTATATTAGTAAACGTTCTGTGTATTTTAATAGCTGTATTGTCTATATACTTTACAGCAATGTTGCTGCACTAATAGGTCATTCATTACAAGCAAGAGGAAAAAGTTTATGTTAACATCCATTATTTAATTAAGCACCGGCACAGTTGTGTGCATGTAAGTAGCAGCAGCTTTCCCAATTACATTTACAAATTGCTGCAGAAATCACAGTGGCATTCAGCTTTAACCATATGAATAGAAAATAAAACAAAAGTTTAAATGTACTTTTAAAAGAACTCAGACTATGCTTTGTGGAGCAGTCACACCACAAAGCCTGTGACCCATTAAAGAAAAACTATTATAAATAATTTTGGAATTTACAATTGGAGATTTTTGAAAGGGAAAATCAGAAACACGTACACTGTACTTATAATGATATTCCCCTCCAGCCTAAGTCTGTGGGAAACAAAATGGTGGTATTAAAGATTATTCTAAGATATGAAACATGCGGATAGTTCTGTCCAATGGTGAACAAATAAATGGCTGTGGTCCAAATAACTTTTTGGCAGTCCATCATTGGTAAATTCCAGATCTGCATGAGTATGTGCTTTCGAGACCTATATTGTGCACTATTTTCCAAATTTGTAATTGGAGCATTCTCTTCCTTATGTGTGAGAACAACTGTATATTATTCTAAAAACACCTCCACCCAGAGCAGTAAGTCCTAAAGTTAACACCACTTCCTTCCTAGGGAAATCCTAACAGCTTTTCTGTCCTGTTCTATTTTGACTGCTGTACTGTTGCTTTCAGATTGCATTATATATCTATGTATATATTGCTGCTTTTGTTGTTTTTTTCAACTGTTGTAAACATTTAAATTACAGCTAATAGTGTTATAGAAATAAATAAGGACAAATTCAAGGTTATAGTACAGTAGGCCATAGATTGCCAAAGATGAATAGTGAATTGGTGGTTGACATCAACCAGCCACTTTTACCAGCCACTGTTTTTTCCTTGGGAAATTGCCAAGCTGCAGTGGCCTGAAAATGATGAAAGGTGGCTAAGCTTTTGACACTCTACGAACGGTAAGTAGCAGCAACACATTGCATATAGTAAAAGTAACCTAGAGCAGGGGCTATATATTTGTGAGGGGGTGAAAGCATAATAATTTTATGCCTGAGTCAGAGAGCCACGTCTGTCATCTTTGACAGGAAGACAGATGGTTGCCACTGAAAACTGATTCCTTCGTGCCCTAGAGCACTACAAATTGCATATTATTAAACTGCATCAGCCAGCAGCAAATCTCATGGCCTGAAGAGTTCTTAATGCTTGTGACATGCGTCTAAAGCTTATGAACTGCAGTGCTGTCAGCAGCCATTACAGAATGAATAGGTTTTGTAATAATAATAAAAAAGTTCAGCATGCTCCATCCCTACAATTATCATCATTAGTATGATCATGCTAAAGCACTAAGTGATTAATGAGAAGACAACCCTGTTTTAAACTTGACTTCACATATTCTAGTGCTTGAATCACGAGTTGTTCCAAGTGCATGTGCACATGGAAGACAAAAGAGAAACTTATACAGTGGTACCTCAGGTTACATGTGCTTCAGGTTACATATGATTCAGGTTACAGACTCCGCTAACCCAGAAATAGTACCTCGGGTTAAGAACTTGCTTCAGGATGAGAATAGAAATCGTGCTCCGGCAGCGAGGCAGGCACCATTAGCTAAAGTGGTGCTTCAGGTTAAGAACAGTTTCAGCTTAAGAACAGACCTCCGGAACGAATTAAGTTCTTAACCCGAGGTACCACTGTAATGGGAAATGGGATGTAGCCTCATCTGACTCTGTAGCCCAGAGAGGAGGGAACCTGTGGTTTTACAGATATTGCTGCATTACAGCTCCCATCATCCTAGACCATGGGCCTTGTAGTCCGGGGCTGATGGGAGCTGCGAAGTCCAACAATGTCTGGAGGGCCTCAGGTTATCTACCTCTGTTCCTGCTAGAGTCCCATCCAAGAGCATTTTGCTAACACAACACAGGGTATCAAATGAACGAGCCACTCATCCTAGTTCACCTCTGCAACTTGCCAGCAGCCTACACCTGATGACCAGCTGACCTTCTTACAGCTGAAGGTTGTTTCTCTGTGCTCTGGCACTCAACACAGTCCTCTGTGCACCAGTAGCAGTTTAGTCATGCTGGCCACATGACCCCGGAAAGCTGTCTGAGGACAAACGGCAGCTCCCTCGGCCTGAAAAGCAAGATGAGCGCCACACCCCATAGTCGCCTTTGACTGGACTTAACCATCCAGGGTTCCTTTACCTTTACGTTTGTAATCTATACCACTTCTGGAGAAGTGTTATTTACATTCTCCCTTTTCCATGGTCCACTTATAGGAAAAGTACACCATGTATATACCAAAGAGGGGAGCAACTTTGTGGTGGGTGTCCTGACTCTGGAATAGTCCTCTGAAGAAGGTATTCTTGGCATCAACACTGTATTATTTTTGGTACCAGATCAAAACTTTTTTATTTAACCAGATGTTCTAAGTAGCTGCATTTGAGCTGCCTGTATAGTTTTTATTTTTGTTTAATTGTTTGTGTTGTTTTTAATTTCTTGTTGTATTTTTTAATGCACACTTCCTATAAATCAATTTGTGGATAAAGGTATGGTATATTAAAAATAAAATAAAAAGACCCTGCCATGTACCTCTCTTTATTTAACATCAGCCTCTTCCTCAGCCTCCTCATATGGTCTGCACACTGCTGCTTCCTAATTGATGCTCTCCACTTCCCCGATTATAGATTTAATCCAGTAATTGCTTGGCCCAGTCTGAATGGTGCCTATATATATACATAAACTGTCTTTAATAAACTGTATAAATCAATTGCTCTGGTTTATTTTCTCATTACTAATTCCGCTGTGGTGAACTGTGCTAAAAAATGTCACAATACGCATCATTCAGGTATATGTGTGTATTGCTATACGTGTGGTACATGCGGCAACAAAATGCAGAGCGATCCTAGGCATATTTACTCTGCAGTAAGTCCCACTGTGTTCCATATACTTTACTCTGAGGTAAGCATTCACAGGATGTCAACCACTGAATTAACTCAAATTTTTGTAACACGCCTATTTAGTTAACATTTGCAGCTGTTTTATTGTTTGTGCTCTGTTTTGAACCTCTGGAAGAAGCCATTTGTATTATTTGATTTGTGGGGAGAAACAAGTTGATTTTTAAAGTAATCTGTAATATCATGAGCTGTCCCACAAAAGATGGGCTTAAGACACAAATTAATAGGCATAAAGTCTGGGGGCAGGGTGGGGAGGAAGGCCAGTGACAACACCAGATGTTAAATGCATGCTATGTACCAGCTCATCCCTTCTGTATATTTGTTTCAAATAGCTATTTCATGAGAAGAAGCTAAACATTGGCTTTACAGTAGTAAATGTTTTCATATCTTTCTTTTTAAATACAACATCATTTTTTACCATTTTCTTTTCTTGCTATTCATTAAGTACCAGCATAGATGCTTGACACCAGTGGGACTACGGCAGTATAAACAAACATTTTATGATCCAATGTTCTTCAATCAAGTTATGACTGTAAACAAAGAGATGAAGCAACAATGAATCTACAAAGCAGAAAGGAATTGTTAAATTCAGTAAGCATGGAAAATTAATTCCCGTAATTCACCTCCCACAATAATGGTCTAGAAGCAGGAATGCGAATCACACATCAGAGACTACACTGCAGGTAGTAAACTGAATGTAGAGTTGTGTAGCTTTCATGAGGAAGAACATTTTGCAAACTGCTCTTAATATCTAATTCTATTACTAATACAGCTGGTGAAAGTGAAAAAGTAACATCCAGTTCCCATAAACATTTTATCTTCCTTCACATACAATCATAAGGGCAGAATTCAGTGCAGCCTGCCTCTGAGTTATGTCTCTATAGATTTGGGGCTAATAGCAACCATCTATATTTTGAAGACAAGGCATTAAAGCTCCATGGAAACTGGGTCCCCAAGAGTTTCCCTATCTTTCTTGGCACTTTCAAATTCCTCATAGATTAAACATGATGGCTGGTCCCCAGTCACACGAGGGAGCAGAGGTCATTTTCTCAGTTGTAATCTGAAAAAATACTGCAAGTTCGCCTGGCCTGGGCATAGCACCATATTATCTCCAGAAGATAATAGTTCTGTGCAGGAGCTGCATGACACAGGAAGGATAAAATTTTCATTTTCATATATTAGTTCTCTGCACCTCTTTGATGTAGTTATACAGAGGAAGGTGGCATATAAGGGAGAAATATGGAAGAGAGGTCCACACATTCATTTTAAGCACAGTAGTTTTATAAATGGTGCTCACCCAGATTTGGAAAAGCACATATCTTGTACATGCCTGACTATTTTAAAAGAAGGTTACAGTGCATAGAACACTTCTGTGCAAGGAAAGCTAAAGAAAGACACAAGACATTTAGGGATCACGTGCTTGTGTCTTTCACAATTGAGTCTCAGCCCACTTAGAACTTCAAAATGGACCCTCGCTTTAAGAGAAAAGTTCAAAATTACTAGGTACATTCAAACAGAAACATTTGATAGACACAGTAATGATGCCTCAGGAAAGAACATTTTTCCTCTATAAATTTAGAACAGTCCAATTTAAATAAAGTTGAAATCCATACACAGGATAGAGGGGCCTGTTTAAAATAGCTTATGATTGTTAGGAGACTTTTATTGCAAAGAACATTGATTCACTAATTTATATTCATTATCAACATATCTAAGTCGGGAACAAAGAGAAATCTTTTTATTCATGGTTTAAAAATAAAGAATTCAAATATTTCACAGAGCATTATGGACAAATTGTTATATTATAAAGTAGAAGTGATTTGTTGTTTCTCAAATCAAATTAGCAAAAAAAAAGAAGAAAGCTTTCTCTGTTATAAAACAGGAAAAAATATGTCTCTTACCCTATTCCAACAACTACATTTAAAGTAAACCATTTGGTCTTTTGTTTTGTAGCACATATCTTTCAGGGCCATTCCCCAATAATGATGTTCAGTGAAAACGTTTTTAATATCTAGACTATAATAAACCTAACAGATGCTTCTATTATGCATTTGATATACTATATATTATTTTCCCTATAAATTAAGAGAGAAGGAATAACTCCAAAACACATGAACACAACTCAAAAAAGCAGACTGTTAACAGCCTCATGTTTCTAACTCTCATCAGTACAAGTCAGCATACCCAATGGTCAGAGTGGATGGGAATTGTAGTCCACCAATAACTGGAAGACCACAGTTCCTCCATCTCTGGTCTACAGTCTATGTATTTTGGACATCTACAGTAACAAAAATACAGTTCAAATACCAATGACATTTGGTAGCTTTGTAGTGAAATCCTGTGCACGTACACGAAATGTAATTTAGGACTGGATTCAACTACAGACGGCTCCCAATTTACGCATGGGTTACGTTCCAAGGCACCACATGTTTAAGTGACACGCTGTATATTTGAAATTGAAACACCATTGAAAAAGCCTGAAACACAAAAAATTGGTTTCCAGGTGGAAAAATCAAAGTTGGAAACAGAATTGTTGGAACCCAATGCTAAGATATTGTCAAGAATGTATAATTTGCTGTTGAAATGGAATACTGAGGAAGAAACGGTAAAATCTGCTATGATTAAATGGGCACAAGATATTGGTCATAATATTTTGTTTGACGACTGGGAGCAGTTGTGGACCACTGGGATTAAATTTACGGCATGTAATGCCCTAAGAGAGAATATTATGAAAATGATGTATAGGTGGTACATGACCCCAGTCAAGCTTGCAAAAATATACCATTTGCCCGATAATAAATGTTGGAAATGTAAGGAGATTGAAGGTACATTCTTTCACCTTTGGTGGACGTGCCCGAGGATTAAGGCTTTCTGGGAGATGATTTATAATGAAATGAAAAAGGTATTTAAGTATACTTTCATGAAGAAACCAGAGGCCTTTCTCCTGGGCATAGTCGGCCAATTGGTGCCAAAGAAGGATAGAACTTTTTTTATGTACGCTACAGCAGCAGCAAGAATACTCATTGCAAAGCATTGGAAGACACAAGAATTACCCACCTTGGAAGAATGGCAGATGCAAGTAATCGACTATATGGAAATGGCTGAGATGACAGGCAGAATCCGAGACCAGGGAGAAGAGTTGGTGGAAGAAGATTGGAGGAAATTTAAAATTTATTTACAGAAGTATTGTAAAATGTATGAATGCTGATGACATTGAATTAAAATGAAGGGGTTCTAGTAATAAGAGATAAAAATTTGAAATTTGGGAGGTAAAATATATAAGGATAAAGTAGTAGGATACGAATTTGCTGAACTAATTGTTAAAAAGGGATATAAAAAAGGGAGGCGTGAGGAAGTCAGGAAAATAAGTTAATTGAAGATGAATAATTAGAAAAGAGTGATTTGTGTTTTTCTTATTCTATTTTTTGAGTGTTGATTGTTTTTTTGTTTTCTTGTTAAATGTTTGTATTTTATGTATTGTGAAAGTTTGTATTGTTGTGTTTTATATTTTTTTTGTGTTCTTATTGTCCCATTTTTCTATTGTTAAACTTAATAAAATATTATTTTTTTAAAAAAAGAAAAAGCCTGAAACACCCCATTACACCTCTGCCCCCTTTTTGTGACGTTTTTGGGTTACTTCTGGTCTTCGTGCGATGCACATGTGTGCAGTCACGCATATATCAGACACACCTAAAACAGTCGCTGCCTGTACTACTAGCAGAAACCAGCGTGGTGATCCTGCTAGCTAGGACAACAGGGTTTCCCCCATGTGCCATCCCCAAATCCACTCTAGAGGGTCAGGAGTTCCCCCAGAGCAGCACATGGAGGAGAGGTCATTCTGTTAGGCAAGCAGGAATGCATGTGCTGATGGAACAATCTCCTTAGCACTATTTTGAATTCCACCCTAACTGGTCTTAGGTTACAACCCTATATTCATTTACCTGGAAGAAAGACCTATTAAATTCAACAGGACTGACCTCTCAGGAGATATACATATACATAGGATTGTGCTATCAGCCAGGTGTTGGTAAACCAACAAATTTTGTTGTCTTAGTAAAACCATTCTTAACTAGGTTTTATTTTATATCTTTAAAATATCAAGCAGCCTGGTACTGACACATTATTTTTTGCAATCTTTGTGGTGTGTTGCTGTTATTCAGCCACCCTGAAGCCATGGTTTGTTGCGGGCTTTCTGATTATTGCTTGTTGGGAAGCAACAAACACAATAGCTTGTTCTGGTGTAAATAGAAGTAAAAGTTTCCTTGTTTGTTTATTCTACTCAGGCCAAGAAGGGGCAAAGTGGGGAACGACTGGCACCATGCATCAACATGCCTCTCTGTCCTGACAACTCTTGATAAACCAGATAGTCTGATGCTATCATGGTTAATAGCCACATTCTGTATTAATTATTGTGCAAATTATCAATATGTGCACTGTCACCATGGCTATATAATTTCCATGTCATGAAGGAACAATGTTCATCCTAGTCACTACCAGCCCTTGGTTCTGAAAAGTTCTGAGCACTTGTCTTCAGTTAAGACTAAGGAGTCTTGGCAGGTGTTCCTATATGTGAAAAAAATACAAGAAGCAAATTGAAATCCTTCATTTAGAAGTTATTCCCCTGTCATTACCCCTAACTCCTAGTACACCACTATCAGTTTTCAAGTACAGAAACATAACCAAACTTGCTCAGATACAAAATTCAGGATTAAGAATCCTGCTAACTTATTACATTTTTAGCTGGCTAATTAAGTAAATCTATAATAATCACACTTAACACTCATTTTAATATTATATGCCCTCTACTTATACTATGCATTATCTTTCAGCTTCATCAGAGACCAATACTAACCTTGGTAGTTAAGAATTAAAACAGGTTTTGCAAAGGCAAAAGCGATCCTACAAATAGCGTTTAGGAACGATCAATACATAATTGTGTTAATCTTCTGCTTTAACAGTACTTGAAAATGCAGTATATTTTGCCTATATCCACAAAGTGCAGCTAGATAGGAGTACAACTTTTTCCATAATTGAAGAATACTACAAGTACGAAAGAGCAAGTTTCACATCTAAGTGGAGTTGTGGGAGTTCTAGATGCGTGCCTATTTCACGTACGTCATCAAAGGTAGAACAAGTGTATATTTATCAGCAAAGCGTTTTCCACAACTGTCAGTGAGTTATTAAGGGTTGATTTTCAACACTCTGGGGCCTAGAACGTACCAGTCTCTTCACTACCCAAAATTACAACTTCATAAATATGACCACCTGTTATGCTGTTATTTTGGTGCCATTGCATCTATTTTTATTTGTCTTTACCACCAAGCATGACATACAATACCATGGTAACATAAACAGAGGTGTCTGTATGAAGAGGTTAAGCTATAAATAGTAAAGTATAATCTAAAAGTAACCAACCTATAGACACCTGTTCTTATGACATAACACTTCCACTACAAGATGTTTTGCCTTATTCCAAGATCAATGAAATGTGGAACAGTCTGAGGAAAATAGAGGGGCAGAGAAATATCAAGTAGAGCATGGCACAGATGAGATGGGAGAGGCAATCCATTATTATAGTCAAGTTCTTTTTTTGTTCAAAACAACTGCTATGATAGCATAGCAGCAAATGAACCAGAGCAGTTGCTCTTAACATACAAGTCTAGCTTCACTGTTTAGAGCAGTCATAAAGGGAAGCATTCTTCCTCTTTATGAAGCTAAGAAAATGCTGTTTGCAGAACGCTACGGTAGTTTGCAAACTGAAAAAAGCTTCCAAAATTTTTCATCGTGAGATATAGATCCAAATAATTT
This sequence comes from Podarcis raffonei, assembly GCF_027172205.1. Taxonomy (NCBI): domain Eukaryota; kingdom Metazoa; phylum Chordata; class Lepidosauria; order Squamata; family Lacertidae; genus Podarcis; species Podarcis raffonei. The sequence goes on from NC_070603.1 coordinate 23,607,521, forward strand.
GCTACTTCAAGCAAGATGCATTTAATCTTGTATAGCCTTGATACCTTTTGTAAAAAGAACCCAAAGCACTTTGTCAGAAAGCGGCTGGCAGGATCTCATCCCAAACAATGCAAAAACATCCATCAGATTGAAGAATTAGCCTCGGAACACTACAAGCAGCAGGCTGAAATGACTAGGATAACAACAATCTTCTTCTGAATCATGAGAACAGGCACCAAAATTGGGAGGTATAGAAGTTACAAGCTTTGAATTTGACAAAAGTAGAGGAACGAAGGCAGTACAGAGAAACAGAGCCTGGTATTGGAAGAGTGAGCAGGGGAAGAGGTGGTGAAATAAAAAGCAACAGAACAGACCATGAAAGATCTCCAATGAGTTTGATTGGTTCTACAACCTACCCTGGAAAGGCCATTTTCAAGAGGATAAACAAAGAGCCTTGGCAAAACAGCAACAAAGTTAAGCATACCTTAAATCTATTGTTTAACTGGATTGTGTTCAAATATAAGAGTCAGTTAGGGCTGCCATACGTCCGGAATTTCCCAGACATATCCGGAATTTGTCCGTCAGAAATAGTGTCCAGGCGGATTTGGTAAAACTCAGGCGTATGGCAACTCATGTCAGAAGTGTTGTTTTTTGGCAAAATTCCTTTTAAAAAAAAGCGGGGGGGGGGGGGGGGAGCTCAACAACTTTTGTGTCTGGATTTTCATTTTTGAAATATGGCAACCCTAGAGCCAGTACATATATGTATACACTAGCCTATAAAGTTACAATACACTGATCAATTAGTTTTAACTTATTAAATTGGCATATATTTGCACATGATTAAACTAAGTTTTGAAAAATCACTTCTTTTTTACCATGATGCCTTGTGCAATATGCACTGTCTATTAATATGTGAAGTGAGGAGGGAATGTTTCATCTAAGAAAATTAACCAAATTATTGTTTTGCAAACACCTGTGTATATCTTACATTTTGTGCATCGAATTAAGTAGACTGGAATAATACATGTGCTAGTCTTTAAAGGTACTGCAAACCTCTGTTTTTGCTGCAGTATAGACTGACATAGCTGCCCCTCTGGAAATGAGTTTATTGTGTTGATAATTGCACTTCTACATATTTTTTTTTACTGTGACTGCCATTGTGTCTCCTGTACCTTCAACATTTAAAAGTTTTAATATATTACGCCCGTTTGACTATTTTCAAACATAGGATTGAGAGCCTATATAACAGCAATAAGTAATAGAATGTATTGCCAAAGGGTTAAACTACATGTTCTTTGAAATGTCTTTGGATCCCATGCTTGGGATTCCCCTCTCTCCCCCCCCCCCCTCCACTCCCGCTCCCTAAAGGCAGCACTGGTAGGCTTGTGTTCTTGAGCTGTTGTATAGTTACTTACCAGCTTGTACACCTCAAGGTCAGTTTAAAGTCATGCACTCAGGAAGGCCTTGTGATGTAAGCAGATACGAGTGCTCAAGAGAGATCAGATCTCTTTGTTCAAGCAAGTCTTTTTGCATACTTGTGGGCAGGGAAGGTAAAATACACACAAAGCAACAGCAAAAGTAGAAGAGATTTGGATCCGCTTCTTTATCAGTTCTGAAAGTTAGTTGGCTGGAAACTGAACATGAAAGGAAAATTTATACTTTTTTTTTTTAAGAGTAAAACTGCGAAGAGGGGAAAGGCCGTAGCGGTAGAGCATCTGCTGGCATCTTTAAGTAGACCTGGAAAGACCCGTCTGAAAGCCTGGACAGAGACTACCAGTCACTGCAGACAGTTCTGCGCTAGATGGGTTAATGGTTTGGGCTCAAGTGTAAAGCAACTTTTTATGTTCTGTAAGGGTGGCGCTGTGGGTTAAACCACAGAGCCTAGGACTTTCCGATCAGAAGGTCAGTGGTTCAAATCCCTGTGACAGGGTGAGCTCCCGTTGCTCGGTCCCTTCTCCTGCCAACCTAGCAGTTCAAAAGCACGTCAAAGTGCAAGTAGATAAATAGGTACCACTCCAGCGGGAAGGTAAACGAAGTGTCCGTGCGCTGCTCTGGTTTGCCAGAAGCGGCTTAGTCATGCTTGCTACATGACCCGGAAGCTGTACGCCGGCTCCCTCGGCCAATAAAGTGAGATGAGCGCCGCAACCCCAGAGTCGGTCACGGGGTCAGGGGTCAGGGGTCCGTTACCTTTACCTTTATGTTCTGTAAGATTAACAAATTGAATAAACTAATGCTTTATTTATATCAGCCAATTGCTATTCTTTGAAACAATACTTTTTCAAGAGAAGTCTGAATTAAAATCTAGGCATGTTGAGAGTGAGAATCCAGACGCTAGTTTTGTTTCCTCCTGGAGTCCCAAAATCATCAAGGTGAAACACAAGTTGACTCCTGATCTTCTTGGGCCAGTCTGTGTTTCAAATGCAGAATACTACATCTGATTGTATGTTTGTATCTATCTAATCATTGGCAGTTCTCAGTGGTATTACACCAAGACAGCAAATATTTTAATTAAGCAGACATGGAATAATGATCCATTAGAGAGGGCTAAACTGCCTTTATTATTCTTTACAAAATATTCTTCACTTTCTCTTAAGACAAGTGACCAGAGACGATGCTACCTATGGAACACTCAAAAATCCCAATGTGCTCACTGGCCTAAAAAGGTTGCCAGTCCCTAGTAGAGTGGAATAACTATTATTATTAAAAGAACCAACGTTAGGGGAGGGAATACCTATATTTTCCAAGGGGCAGTTCCAGTGTTAGAAACTGAGATATGAAAGCTAGGAGCTAAATGGCACCTTAAACCTAGCGTTATGTGCACAACTATGTAATGTCTAGGCACATTTTTTAATAACAAGAATACAAAGCTGAAAATGAATGAACTGCAGCTAAAGTATTGTGTTCAGTTGTCACATGGTCTAGTTCTTCCCCTGCCCTCACCCCCCCAATATCCTTAAGAGGGTCTCTTCTCCAGTCTTCGAAGAATAGATGGAAATGGGGAGGCAGAAAAAGGTCCTCCTTTCCTTCCACTCTGAAGTTTTAATCTGAAATCTTAGGCGCAGTACTGTGCCCAGAGCACAAAAACAGATTGCACTAATGAAATTCCCTGTTGCAAAATGTGCCTGGAACAATGGGAGTTTCAAACACTGGGCAGTTCACCAAGAAAATAGTAAGGAAGATTTCAAATCCTTTTGAATGCTTCTTAGGAGAGCTACAATGATTAATTCCTTAATACTTGTGATGTTCAATTTAAATATTTTATGGATTTATAGAATGGAGGTTTAAGTATGCATTTAGGAGTTACTGAACTGAAATAAATATTGTTATTCATACTATATCTGCTGATTATATTTAGACTATATTTGTTTGTTGGTTTGTATGTGTATTTTTAAACATTTAATTATATACTGCACATATGCATGTGTGCACTATATATATAGTCACAGGAAGCATGACCAGAAAGAGAGGAAGAGGCGAATAACTATGGCAGTAGAGTCCATGTGAACAGAAGAAAGTGAGACAATGAAAGACCAGAGAGAAAACTGCAGTAATCAGTGTTAGAAATAACTAGGCTGGACATGCATTAGAGTTTGCATGAAGGAAAACTCATACTCTTGTAATGTTGTAAAAGAGAGAAGCGCCATGAGTTTGCATAAGGCTGCATTATGGGGAGGGGGTTTGAGACTGCTCAGCCAAAAAAGAAGCTGGCTCGCATTTTAGTCCAACCTGTTTTACAACTGCTGTGTACCAACCTGAAAACTTCATTGAGTTATCCAGTACAATCCCAATGTCTCGTTTCTGATCAGTCACTGCCAGTTCAGACTTCATTTGTGCCTTTTCTTTGCCTCAATATGCATCACTTTACACTTGCTTATATTGAACTTCATTTGCTATTTTAATGCAAATTAAAATAGAGGTCCTTTTGGAGATCTGCTTATTCCTATTCTCAGCTTCTGTTGCTTAACCAGTTGCTGATCTATAAGAGGACGTCTCCTATTATTCCATGACTACTAAACTTACTCAAGAGTCTTTGGTGACGGACTTTATGCATAACCTGCAAGTGTCCTGTTTTAAGCGGGACATCCTGGAGTGACAGACGCCGGCCCAGCTTCACGGCCTAGGACCCTCGTACCTACGGGACCACCTCTCCCGGTATGCCCCACAGAGAGCCTCAAGGTCCATAAATAGCAACACCCTAGTGGTCCCGGGCCTTAAGGAAGTTAATTAGCATCAACCAGAGCCAGGGCCTTTTCAACACTGGCTCCGGCCTGGTGGAACGCTCTGCCTCATGAGACCAGGGCCCTGCAGGATCTGATTTCTTTCCGCAGGGCCTGTAAGACAGAGTTGTTCCGCCTGGCCTTTGGCTTGGAGCCAATATGATTCCCTCCCCCTCTTTCTTTTTCCTTTCTCCTCCTGTTATGAGGCTGCATTTTCATATTTTAATGTTTCAATATTTTAATGTTGTATTTTAATCTTGCTTTTAAGTTGTATTCATTCAACTTGTTTTTATTATTGCTTGTTAGCCGCCCTGAGCCCGGCCTTGGCTGGGGAGGTCAGGGAATAATAATAATAATAATAATAATAATAATAATAATAATAATAATAATAATTATTATTATTATTATTATTATTATCCCAATTTGGGATGTCCTGTTTTGGCTCCTGTGCTCTGGCACAGGTAGGAGGGGGACAAGCAGACGGGCAAGCAAAGGGGCGGTGGCAGGGAGGAGGCAAGCAGGTAAGCGATTGAGTTGTGGGTGGTGCCCCGATTTGCCCTCCCAAAATGTTGGGGGGTATGTTTAATCAAAAGCTCTTTGAAAATCTCAGCACACAGTGTTGACTGGATCACCGTCTATATGTTTACTGGTATTTTAAAAGAGCTCTGAAAGGTTAGTTAAACTTAGATGAGCCATACTGGTTCTGCTTCCGCAAGACCTGTTTGTCTATATTCTTGGTACTCTATCTTTAATGGTGCTTTCTACCAGTTTTCCTGGAGCAGACTGTAATTTCCCAGAACTCCCCTGGATCCTGTCTATTTCCAGTGCTTACGCATGGAGGCTGATCTTAGGGACAAGTTCATCTGAGCTATTTAAGAACTCTTGGATGGATGCCATCTGTGATTTAAAACAGTGATTTGTCTGTTTTAAATCTGTCAATAAGGCCTATAACTTCATCTCATTGTTTATTTGCCTTCCTAAGAAAGTTAGTTCAAGGGCAGGCAGCTGCTCTACATCTTTCACTGTGGAAAACAATGCAATGAATCCAGCTGTTCTGCAGTCCCTCCCACCTTTTAAGCACACCTTTGACTCCTTTTGCTACCCCACCTCGCTAGCTGGCTTCTCACTTCTAACAAATTTAAATATTTTGCTGGTGGTGGTTTTAATGTGTTTAGCAAAGTGTTCCCCAAATACTTTTCGTTGACTTGCATTTACTTTGCCAAAGTTTATGTTCCTTTTTGTTATTTCCGTTTGGACAAGACTTCAATTGTCTGAAGGAAACCTTGGCCCTGGAGTAGTTTTCCTGATAGTCAGCACACTTTCTAACTGAACTTCTATTATTGTGGTTTTGACTAACCCTAAGGCATTCTGAACAGATTTGATCTTCTTGACTTTCACGTTTCACTTTAGTTAGAAGTGCTATGAGTCTTTAGCCTTGGAAAATTTTGCAGTATGTGGCAATAAGATCCTGTGGTTGTTGACTTTGAAGGTGGATGCAAGTTTAGGGATTCAGTAAGCTTTTAACTAGCTTGGACTAGTGGAAGTTTCATGAGGATGCAATGATGCATGCTTTATTGGTAACTGTTTATTTCTTTATTTTTATTTGTCCGTGTAATATTCTTTTCCATAATACAATGCCCTGTTACATTTCATTCAGGATTGCTGAGTTTATCTCTTTTTAACATTTCTGTGCTTTGATTTAAATATATATCTCCAATTTATCTTATTTTTGGTTTAACTGGTCCCTTTCTGATTACCACCACCAGGTCACCAAAGCAAGCTACCATATTTTTTGCACCATAACACTCACTTTTTCCTCCTATAAAGTAAGGGCAAATGTCTGTGCGTGTTATGGAGGGAATGCCTACGGGTGGCATTCCTACAGATTTTCCTCCTCTAAAAACTACGTGCGTGTTATGGTCGGGTGCGTGTTATAGAGTAAAAAATACGGTAACTGGAGGGAAATTCAAGAACTAATTTGAGATAGCTGTGGACAGTAGCTAACCAGTAGATTCCATGAGTAACAGTTTAAGGACAAGTTGTACATGGTCATCTTGCTGGTGATGCCACTGTTCTCTTTAAAAACTACAGTATGTAGAACATTATTTCTCAATTAGTATTCTAATGGCACACTTTGAGAAAGGAGTAGCCAGGGAACTCCTTTACCTGAAAAGCCCAGATAGAAGATCCTAAGAGAATGGACTGTCAGCTGATTATAAACATTATTATTATTATTATTATTGTTATTATTACTACTACTACTACTACTATCTAACGACACCACTGATCCATAAAATGAAAGCAATAAACAATGTACTGTACTATAAAACAAATAAAGCAGTATTGTAGATGATAAAAATTAAAATTAAAAAAAATTTCTTACCTGCACTGATGATAATGACTATTTGGATGGGGGGGGGGCTTTTATCCATTTCTGCAGTCACACAATCAATCAATCACAGTCACAAAAACAAATTAACCAAAAAAGCCTCAAAAAAAACAAAACGCAAAATAGCAAAAACAAAAGCACCAACTATACCGTAAGCTCCACATATCACCTCAGAAAACTGCAATCGGAAACAGAAGGTTTGAATTACAAGGGGGGGGGGTGCAAATTAGCAGCACAACAGGAAATACGGAAACAGAAGGTTTGAATTACAAAGGGGGGATGCAAATTAGCTATGCAACAGTAAAAACGGAAGCTCAGGACTCAAAACAGAGCATGTTCGGCTTCCGGGAAAAAGTTCGAAAACCGGAACACCTACTTCCGGTTTTACAGCGTTCGGGTTCCAAGTTGTTCATGAACTAAAGCTGTTCGAAAACCGAGGTACCACTGTATTATTATTATTATTATTATTATTATTATTATTATTTGATTGATTGAATTCATATACCGCCCTTTACCTGGAGGTCTCAGGACGGTTCACAGAAAAGACTTACTGGACTCTCAACTTATATAATTGAATATTTTGCTCACTATTATGATATTGGCTATCTTCCTGCACTACTGAATTATGTTCCTTAATATTGGGTGTTTTATTGTGTTGTTTTACTGAAATCGAACTGTTTGGATTGATGCTGTTAAACCATCTTGAAGGTGTTATCGAACAGAAAATGTGGGATAAAATATTTTTTAAAAAACAACTATAAATACTATTGTACTTCAAGATAATGAATATGCTAAGCAGAATATATTTTCCTACATTTCATGCTCTTGCTTAAGAACCAGGAACGATCAACTCCTTAGGGCAAATATATACTCAGATGTTTCAGCAAGTGCCATAAAATCAATACTAAATTATACCACAGGGAATGTTTATATTGTAAACAATTGTTAGTTCTTTTTACTGGCTAGATAGGAGTAACATTCATTATGGTTGTATTTTTTGAAAAAGAAACTGGCCTCAGGCTTACAAACTGGAGTGTCTTCAGCCTTAGGTGGGCAATCTCGTTCAGCTGAAATAGCGATGAATGAACTAATTTAATGAGATATGTCATCCAACTTGGCAAGATTGCCCCAAAAAAACATGTTTTGCAAGATCTGCCTTCGTTCTCAGGTAATGCCAAGCCAAGCCGAATCATGGCCTAGTGCAAATGACCAAATGTGGGCTGCTCAAGAGGACAAACCACAGGGCACACCTTGATTATAGCCTGTGATTTGACTGGCAAGCAGCTAAACCATGAACCAAGCATTAGCTGACACATGAAGTCAAACTGCGGTTTGGTTCAGCACAGCAGCATAATGACCAGTGAAGAGCAAAGTCATACTTTCCAGGGGCCTGCATGTTTGCTCATTTGTGTCTTGGTTTGGTTTAATGGGCCTGTGAACAGACCAATGAAGTTTTTTGCTGATGTGTAAGTAGCTAAGATAGGGCTGGGCGATACCTGGTTTTCAACATCACAACATATCACGATGTCTGAAATAAGGATGGAGCTATGTAGAGGCATTGGCCGGCTTCATGGTTTTCCCCCAAATTGTGATTTTTGCATAGCACACACACACACACATCATGATTTGTGATATATTGCCAGGTCAAAAATTATGAAACCAATATCACGATATGGACTTCAAACCAGTTTTGGACGATATATTGATATATCGCCTAGCCCTATAGGCAATGGGACCTACAACAAAATGTTGCCGTGTGGAAGCCTCCTGTTCACCATATTCCATTCCACTTCCCCCATTTCTTATTCCACAACAGTCAGCTAGCATTCCATGGCCCCTGAGCACACTCAGTTTGCATTAGGTTTTGTAACTCCCCCCCCCCAGTTATTTATTTTTTATTGTACTTCCACAGATCTCAGGATTATCCTGAGCCTGCTGATCTCTGTCTCTTGCACACAAAGGGCATCATTGTGGTTACATGAGCATAGGCACTCAGAAGACTTGAATCAAGTCTTCTGTCAGTATAATAGATATGATTTATCAGAGTTCTACATGCATTGGGGGGGGGAACTGTAATCATAACGGAAATTTTTACCACAAAACTACTGAGGATGGGATTCTGACATTTTACTCAACTCACTCAAGTCACATGAGACTTTGAACAAATATATTAACTGTTCAATGAAAAAGTCCCCTTTGATGATGAATGTTTAAAGGTCATATGCTCATAGCCTTTTAAAAAAACTAAAGGAAAGTAACAGGATAGCAATGAAGCCAAGGGAAGCAACAGTTAGTTACTAACATCTTAATCACCCAATGTTCTTGTACATTTACCATTGCTTTCTGCACAAAACGACAATAGTTAAAAAGAACATTACCAAGATTACTTAGGCTACAGTCTCAGAAGAGAAACATATTTCAGAGCCCTCAAGAAACACACTCCAAGGCAGGCTAATTTAAATCAATTTTCAAGTTTTCTATCAAATGTTTACTGAACAAAAAATGCATAAAAATTGGTTGCTTTTGAAACTAATTAACTTCTATATTATCAGGGCATAACCCAAAATTGCTTCTCATGTAACTAACACGTATTTTCTACTACACAATGTAGAGATGAAGCAATTGGCCCGTTCTATATATATACGTAAGGAAACTAAGCAAGCTCAGATACGTGAACTCTATCTTAAGCCTATCTTAAAATGCATCTTGGTTCATCAAGCCATGATTTGATTTTATATGCACAAGCCAAAGGTGAGGCCCAGGTTTGTGTGCTTCCGTTTGCCCTTCATGCATAGGGCTTCCCTGCCGACAACCTTGGTTTCAGGCAGCCAGCAAGCATGCCTGTTTTATCCAAACTGGAAAATTAGATTGTGTTTGCCCTGCAAAACAGAACTAGAAACCAAATTTCCAATTCTGTTTTGCGGAGAAAGCACAAACCATAGTTTGCCAAGCAAAACTTCCAACTAAGTTTTATCTCAAACCAGGAAAGGAGGCAGGAAGTGCAAGAAAAAGGAACAAAGGGAGGGAGAGGCAGTAATCAAACCCAATAATCCAGCTATGCATAATGTCAAACTGTTAGATGTCACATCTGAATCACCGCAGTGTGTTTGATAGTTTTAAGTGGTTTAGAATGTAGGCTTTGTTTGTATTACATTCAGACATCATTTTAAACTGGGTTATTTTATAGAATCCCTATCACAAACTTCCAAGTAATATAATTAAAATTAACTGTTATTGAAGTTAAGTTTTTCCTCATCCAGGGTGGCATCCTGTTCAGTTCTGAAAGTATGTATAATTTCAATGCCTATATGCAAAGTTGTTCATAACTTGTTGCAGATAGCCAACAATTACTAATTCATTGTAATTGTTTGGGACAGGGAGCTCAGCACAAATACTATGTAAGAGTGAAATGTATTTAAAGAATAAAAAAAAAAGTGTAGTAGCACCTTAGAGACCAGCTAAGTTTGTTCTTGGTATGAGCTTTCGTGTGCATGTACAAATATAGACTAACATACATAAGTAGAAGTAAGGTCCATTAAGTTCAATAGGACTCATTCCCAAGTTAGTGGCCATTGGATTGCAATTTTATTCACAGTATAAAGTAGCAGCAAATTGTACCAGTGCACATCCACAAATCTTTGTTAAAAGATGGTTTTGCATTTGACACATTTTGATGGCACTACAGGAATACTTTACTTAAAAAGTCTACTTCAGCTGCCCCTGAAGAGGCATCAAAGGTTTTCAGATATTTACACAACACCTGGGGTTTTAATTCTGACTCATGCAAAACTATTCTCTTCAAACTACTAGGCATAGAAACTTTTGAAAATGGGAATGGGGGGGGTGAGCAGGGGTCGCTTTAAGGTTGTAAATGTCCACAAATGGCTAACCCAGATACGCAGTGGGGGTTTTTTAAGGACTAATAATTCATTTGGAATTATTTGCAAACCCGTTTTAAACACTAGAATGTTGGCTTTGCTGGGAAGGCTGGAAAAGATAAGAAACTACTGAAGGAAAAACCAACACAACAACCAATTACATGTACCTCCAGCAAACACAGTATGAGCTTGCTAGTTCCCAACCGGTTCACTCTCTGCAGATGTACGAAATACTATGTAGCCAGCAAATACATACAGATACAAAGTAGATTGCACAGGAAACCTCAAAACTGTATTTCTCTTTACTGTAGTCGTTTTACACAAGACAGGGAGAAATGTGGTACTTTTGATACATTTCACTGCTTCTTCTGCAACAACCGAAATGTTTCATGCCAGATAGTCCAAGCAGGCTTCCGAAACACATGGAGTGCAAGTGTTATGTTTATTTATTTTTTACAGAAAAAAGATACCTGCAACAATCTACTAGTGATATTCTTACCACTATTGTATATATTTCTGCATCAAAAGATGGGAACAAAGTTCTATGGAAGAATATGTTCAAAGCTCCCCCTTGTGGACTACAGTACTGTCAGGTATGTTTTTTTTAACAAAAATAAAATGAATGTATTTGCACATTGCCAAAAGATGAAACGGAAAATAAACTTCCATGATAAGGACTGAATAGCAATTAAAACAACAAACAAGCATAACATTTTAATATGAATCTGAAAACAAAGGGGAACTTAGATGTTCACTGCATGTACAACATCACAACTTTACTCCAATAAATATAAACATTCATCAAAGCTGTACCATATGTACTGAAGTCTTGTTGCCTTCTGAGTATAGAACTACCATGATCAACATACTTAATGTTGTTTTGCCTTTGTCTGCCATTTGCTCTCAATATGTGTGCTTCTATTTAAATACATGTGTGCTACACTCAGTACCTAAAATACACTGTGCTTTAGTAAAATATATCAACAACGGAATGGCTACATTAAAAGTTTCACTAGAAGAATTGAAGCTCACTTACAAATGCTACTTTACATAGGAGAAACTTTGAAAAATTATCACACATCTAAATTTGAAGTATGCAAGGAGCACGTTTTGAAAACGGGATGACTTAGACGGGATGACTTTTATTTTTTTGAAATTTCACTGGATTAATTCTTGCCACATGATTCCATTCCAAATCAGTCCTGCTCAAAGTGTGCGTACCTGCTTATGTTTGCATGTGTGTTCTTAGCAAAGCTTAGTAGCCAATCAGAACTCTGATGACACAGTAAATTGGTATATTTACTTTTTGCTTGCATGCACTTTCCTTCCATCGCAACAGAAATACGACTCCATGAACTAGAGTGGAGGGAAAAATCATTTCATAATAGTAGAAAGAACCCAATAAAACACCACGGTCATTTATTAACTCTTCTCCACTCTAGTCACATTCAGGAACAATTGTTAAAACAAAGCACTAAGCATTATCATCTACTGCACTTACCTCTTCAACTGTCAAAGGCATACAGATCCGATACTCCTTCATGAGCATATTCCTTCACATTAAATGCAAATCAGCAATTTAGGAGAAACGTAATCACAGTGCACCCCAACTGCAGCAACAACAAAAAGGGGGGGAAAATCTTTTTTATATCTTTTTTTAAAAAATCAGCAAGGTCTACAGCACACTGTAGTATGTGTGCTTGACAATGTATGTAGAAATTGCCACTGCCACCATCTAGAAAGCTGATCTAGCAAAAAAAGGGAAAAAACAGAATTTCTTCTCTCTTCCAGTTTTCCTGCTTCAAACTGAGATCATGTGATTTTTCACTCACACATACACAAAGGAGTCTCAAACATAAAATGCTATCATAGTGAATGGAGAGACATCCACTGGAAATGCATTAAAATCTACAATTTCTTTCCAGTTGCATCAAGACATTCCTAGAGCAGCCGAGGTGGGGGAGGAAGTAAAAATAAATGAAATAGTCCACAGATGTTAATGTCACCAGCAGCGGCAGCAGCAGCACACGGGATCAGCAGCGGCAAAGATGCAAAGCTTATTTCCAAGACAAAGGGTTTATAACGTTTCCTTCCCAGGCTGGTAAACAAGGCTCTCTCCCCGCCTCACTGTACTAAAGCTGATGTTATGCCTTTCAGCATTACTGCACCCTGAGGGAGAGACAGGATGTGTCTTGGCTTTTCCTTCCACCTTTGATCGTTCTTGAGGGCTGGGTTTCCCCACCAGAGCTGTGTGTACGTACTGGTCGGGTCCTATCTGGTCGTGCTGAGAAGTCTCTGCAGCAGCAGCCTTAGAAAGGGTGTGAGTGTGTGTCTGACATCAGCAGCCACAGCAGGAAGGATGGCCCCATCCGGCCAATAGGGAAATGGCATGGGGGGGGAAACGCAAACGTTTTAAACAAAACAGCATGTCTCTGCTGAAGTGTCAGCCAGCACAAGGAAAGCAAGAGGCAACTGAATTCAAATAAAATCCAAAGGGATAATTGCTTTCTCCCCACTCTCCACGCATATCTCCCCTCCCCTTTTGGTTCTTGCAGATTGATTTCAGGCCATTTAGAAAAATGCAAGGAGCAGCAGTTGGGTGAAACTGACATATGGTATATGACTAATTTAGAGGCAATTCCAGACAGCGATAGCTACTAAGCTGTTCCTAGAGATCTGGGGGGAACCTTTGCTGGATGTGTTTAGAAATAAAACTAAGCATGAGATACATGCAAGAAGAAAACTCTTCTTCACTGGAGGCAACAACACCTGCAAAATCTTTTATGCATGGCATGTTTAAAACTATTTCTGTTGTAATAAACCAGGAACAGTTATGGTGGTGGTCCCACCTCTACTCACACTTCCACCAGCCATTTTATGGTGCTCTATTGCCTGCTATGGGACGCGGGTGGAGCTGTGGGTTAAATCACAGAGCCTAGGACTTGCCGATCAGAAGGTCGGCGGTTCAAATCCCCGCAATGGGGTGAGCTCCCGTTGCTTGGTCCCTGCTCTTGCCAACCTAGCTGTTCAAAAGCACGTCAAAGTGCAAGTAGATAAATAGGTGCCGCTCCGGCGGGAAGGTAAACGGCATTTCCGTGCGCTGCTCTGGTACGCCAGAAGCAGGTTAGTCACGCTGGCCACATGTCCCGGAAGCTGTATGCCGGCTCCCTCGGCCAATAAAGCGAGATGAGCGCCACAACCCCAGAGTCGGCCACAACTGGACCTAATGGGCGGGGTCCCTTTACCTTTATTGCCTGCTATCTGTGGAGCCTTGGGTCATGATGCATTTCACACAATAGCTCCAATTTTGCTGGAGTGTTTAATAGTAGCAAAGGAGTGTCTTGTGGCCTTTGTGATTTCTGACAAACCTCTAGAGACACTCAAACAAAAACAAGTGACTCATGGAAAAAAAGAATCCCTTAAGAGGATAATCACCCAAAGCACCTGAAGAATTTTAAAGCATCAATATACACGCCAAAGAAATACCTTCAAAACCCTCCATGATTGCCTGCCCCCCATCTGAAACATCTCTGCTCTTACATCCCAACAGATCTCTTCCTGTTTCACTTGTCCAGCTCCACCAACCTCATGGAAGGTCTCCTGCTCCTTGAAACAATTGCACCCTTTCTTCCTTGACTCCTCTAATTGCTTGGAGCTGCTTCCCAGAATGCCTCAGTGCAACCACTTTCTTTGTTTCCTACAAATCCCACTTCCAAATTCATACTTTCTTAGAAGCCTTTGGAACAATCCCGTAGTCCCAAGACCATATTGTAATGAAGCCAAAGTATGTGTAATTGAAATAATCACATATCCCTTCACCAGGGGCAAAGCTAGGCTTTATTTCACCCAGGTCAAAGATCCAGTCTGGCACCCCCCATGGGCATTTGGATGTGCGCACACACAGAAAGCCCAACTAGTTCCCCATAGCTACAGCTCTGCCTTCAGCTGTCTGTGCCAGCTTCTATTTTCCATCCCCTTTCTTTGGCAGTTTCCTATGTGGCAGCCTGATTGCACAAAGAGCTTCTTCTCACAACAAACAGGACTTCCACTCCTTCCCTCTGCACACACATACACACACACTCCGGAGGAATCTTCCAGAGAAATTAGGGACAAGTGAGGTTGTGACTTATGAAAGGCTGAAGGGTTGTTGGATCATACCCTATATAGCTGTTGTTAGATTGAAAGCCAAACGAGATAGGGAACAGCCAAACTTCTTCTTTGTAAATGACCATATAGATAATGCCATTAATATGTCTTATTTGCATTCTATGCTGATCTGATTTCAGAAACAGCAACTGAACTGGTCTGCAATGGCTTGGAAGCAGCACAGTAACAGCAGCACAGATTCTACAGTAGCTCTTCTGCTTTTAATTGTGCAACTTCGGCAGAAGCAGAACAACATCTCTGCATTTGTTTTCACTGTTATATCTCGTGCTAGAATGTTGTAGGAGAAAACAGCCCTTGCATGAGTAGAAAATGACTTTTATTCGAACTATTATTTTTTGTAAGTCGTTCTGAAGAAAGCAGAGGAAAGGTGTTCTAGATAAATAAATCTTACTGCCATGCTGAAATAACATCTGAAAGAAACTAAAAGCAAGTGATGAAATATGGATTATGTAAAAACTGGTCATTTTTCTTTTCTACTTCCTCAATCTTTGAGTTAGGAATCCTGAACTAGTAGGCTTTTGTTCTGATCCATGACAGCATTTTGCAACAAACTGAAAATAATGATGATGATGATGATGATGATGATGATGATGCAGTATTGCAATATTAAGCTTGTATTCTTAAAAAGAAATGTGCAAGTCCTTTATAAATATAAAAGGACAGCACAGGACATACAAAAACAGGATATAACAACCTCACCCATTTCCTTTTTGAGCAGCATTTCATTAATAGCCCTCAACTCTGTAAAGCAGCCATAGCTTCTCATATCAGTTAGAAATGCCTCAATGAAAACACATTGCCATTATTATCTTCTTTTAGCAGGCATAATCCTTTTCCACTTTTGAAGCAAGCAATGCGCAAAAGATAAAAAGCTGATACATTTTAATTATGTTTGAATGTCAACATTTAAAGCTCATTCATTAACATGCATAATAACTTATATTCTCAAATTGCCCCTGAAAGTTATGTCATGTAAATTATATGTGCTTCTCAAAATGTCACCGTGATCTTGAAGAACCAGCAACCCAAACATTTAATATAAAAATACATCAAGTACTAAATATAAGCATGAGAGACTAACAGTGCAGTCCTAACCACATCTACTCAAAAGCAAGTACTATTGAATTCAGTGGTGCTTTCTCCCAGGAAAATGGGTTACGATTGCAGCCAAAGTTATTTCTATTTCTTTAACACTTTTGCACTGAAACATCAACACAACTGGCATTGAACCTCCTTTTAGTACATGAAGACTTTTGTTAGAATGCCAGCTGTCTTTTTTTCTGTCCAAAAAATAGATGAAGGTAGTACTTTCTACTAAAGAATACAGTGCCTGAAATCAGTTCCCAAAACTTGAATTTACAAGATGCAACTATTAAAGTTAAATTTCCTTACAAATATCAAACAAATTTTGAAATTCAGATTTGCCTATATGCAACCTTAGGATCTGTAAGCCTTAGTCCAGAGACAAACACTGCCATCTAGTGGTAATATAAGCCACTTCAACTCTTGCTTAGCTCTTCTGCACTCCAATGCACACTCAACTAGAAGGCCCACTGGTGGCTTGCCTTAACACATCTAACAAACAAAAGTCTGCTCTACTGTTACCCAGAGGAAATAGCTATATTTAGAATTCAGGTTCTTTTATGGCTGCAGTACATTATAATTTTAGATTACATTGACTTTTAATGCAGCTATAGATTTGGCTATTGAACCACAAAAAATAGAATAAAGACTACTCTCAAATTACTATGTTTGACCATATTCTCACATTTTTTTACTGAATGGGCTTCTTGCTTTACATGCGCCTGTGGTGCAAGCAAAAGCTTGCACTGCAGCTACTATCATAGTGTCTTACATGAAGTAAACAGGGCTTGGGTAACACTCACAAACTTTGCATATTGAAAGCAAGGGGAAACCTGTCCCCTCTGTTCAGTTCCTAGATAAAACTGCATCAGAATGTGGAGCTGCAGAGGGTCTCTGCAGGCTGTAGGGTGGGGTGCAAGAACCATGAAAACAGAGATGGATTCGGGGCAGCACGACCGGTTCTGCCACAGTGAATGCTGAGCCTAGGGGGTACAGCAGGGCGTTGCAACTATGACATAGTGAATTGAGCAGAACAGAAGGCGAGAGGCAGGGTTTATGCCAAATTTGGGTCTTGCACAGGCCGCCGCTGAAATTCAAAAGACCAAAGCCCTTCCCTGATGAAAAATCCCATTGAATTACTTGAATGAGTTCCTTCATTGCTGAAGGACGATAAGGGTAGGTCTGCTCTCAAAATCAAACAATAGCCCCAACACCCACACAATGCTCCATGTAGCATAGCATTGGCTCAGTCTCTTAGTACCAGTTTGTGCTTTTGAAATACACATGAAAATAGCTTACTCAGTTCAGTGGTGGTATAACATCAGAGGGACAGAAGACCATGACATCACAGCTCTCTTTTGTGATGAGACAGGATGGCTATGTTCTACCTCCACTACCGGAAGCAGTATGCCTCTGAATGCCCAGTTGCTGGGAATCACAAGTGGGCAGAGTGCTGTTGCACTCAGGTCCTGCTTTTCGGCTTCCCATAAGCATCTGGTTAGCCACTGTGAGAAGAGGAAGCTGGGTTACCTGGGCCAGTGGCCCAACATAGCAAGCTCATCTTACGTCCTTATAA
The DNA here is from genome assembly GCF_027172205.1 of Podarcis raffonei. Classification (NCBI taxonomy): domain Eukaryota; kingdom Metazoa; phylum Chordata; class Lepidosauria; order Squamata; family Lacertidae; genus Podarcis; species Podarcis raffonei. Next base: position 23,624,810 of record NC_070603.1, read on the forward strand.
GAAAAATGATTTTACATAAGGAAGGATTTGCACTTATTACAATGTATTTGCACTATTTATTTATTTATTTATTTATTTATTTATTTCCCGCCCATATGGCTGGGTTTCCCCAGCCACTCTGGGCGGCTTCCAACAAAATATTAAAATACAATAGTCCTTCAGATATTAAAAGCTTCCCTAAACAGGGCTGCCTTCAGATGTCTTCTAAAAGTCTGGTAGTTGTTTTTTTTCCTTTGACATCTGGTGGGAGGGTTTCCATAGGGCGGGCGCCACTACCGAGAAGGCCCTCTGCCTGTAAGACCCGAATCTTATAATTGAATTGTCTAGTTCAATTTTTATTTTCATATAATGCATAAATACACATATATACACAATTTAGCTTTTTATAATTAGTAGCATAACATGCAGACCTTTCACTTATTGTTTCATTCCTTGACAAACTTACTCCAGTTATCTCAAATTTATACCAGCAGTGAAAAAGTTTTAAATAGGTTCAGATTATGTTTACGCTTCATGTAATTAACAAGAAGGAACCAAGTTCTCTCAAAACTGTTTGTTCCATCTTCCTTTTCTTAATCCAGTGGTGCGGATAATAACCGGATCAGTGTGATATATATATTTAGAATATCAAATATCCTACACATTCTTAAATTCAGATGAGAAACTGCTTCATAGAGCTTCTATTTCTGTTCTTGGAAAACATTTTAATACTACACTCATAGGCTGCACCGAAGCAGAACTTGATCATTTATATGTTAAGAAGTCTAAGCGCTCCTGCTGTGTTATGACTAATGTATTAAGATGCTGACCCACTGAAATGATGTAAGGTGTCAAGGCTATAGTAGCATCTGTCATATGCTGTGATTACAAGTGCTAAATATTCCTCACCCTCTAAATACAAAAGCAGAAGAGCCACCGCAGAAGAGATTATGTTTAGGCAGATGAAAGAGGTGAATGGTAAGAGAGATTGTGGGAGATGAACCCACAGGGAAAGTCTGGGGTGAGCTGATGAAAATCAAAGCTATTCAAAATCATCACTGAAAATGCCAATTTAAACAGGGGGTGAAGCAATTGTCCCAGTTGGCAAATGCTCCAAAGTAGCACCAACCGCAGTGGCAGACTCTCAGCCATTTCTCTTGCATCCTGCCTGGCCACTCCCCTTTGTTGGAGATCCAAGCAATGTGTCCCATAGGCCTGCAACACCAACCCTAAAATATTTCCTTATTTATTTATATACTGCTTCAAACTGAAATAGCTAAGTATCTTACACAAAATCATCAAATACACAAACCACAATAAGATCCAATTTCAAATGCAAAATACAGTTACAAATGCATAGCTGAGTAAACACTGTATGGAGGCGAAATACAATCCAACCTCTGTCTGGCAAGGCCTGGGCAAAATAGAAAGCTTTCACTAAAAGATGTACAAATTTGGTGCATATTTGATAAAGGGTAAGGATTACCCAACCCAAGGCTTGGGAGTAAGGAGCTGCCAACTACCCCACTTAGCATCTCCACCACCAATTCCCCAGCAGGCTGCGGTGCTCAGGCAGAAGCATATAAAAGGTAAAGGGACCCCTAAGCATTATGTCCAGTCGTGAACGGCTCTGGGGTTGCAGCGCTCATCTCGCTTTATTGGCTGAGGGAGCCGGCATACAGCTTCCGGGTGATGTGGCCAGCATGACTAAGCCGCTTCTGGCAAACCAGAGCAGTGCACGGAAACGCCGTTTACCTTCCCACCGGAACGGTACCTTTTTATCTACTTGCACTTTTTGGGGTGCTTTCAAACTGCTAGGTTGGCAGGAGCAGGGACCGAGCAACGGGAGCTCACCCTGTTGCAGGGATTTGAACCGCCGACCTTCTGATCGGCAAGTCCTAGACTCTGTGGTTTAACCCACAGTGCCACCTGCGTCCCAGCAGGGGCATATAGGTCTCCCCAATAACCAAGGCCCGTGCCATACAGGGCTTTTGTGTGCAAATACCGTAACTTCAACTTGAACCAATAGCACAGTGGCAGTGCCGATTACTTGAACAAGGCTATCACATGTTGCTGTTAGGCTGCTCCACAAAGCAGCCCAGCAGTCAAATTTTGTACCAGTTGCAGCTTTCAGACTAATTCTAAGGGTAGATCCATATTTAGTGTTGCGATTATCTTGAGGTTACCACGGCATAAACCACTACAGCTCGGTTATCCCTTTCCAGGGAAGTTCGTAGGTCACGCACCGGCTGAATGTGGTTAAAGGCACTCCTACCCACTTAGCTCTCCAGTGATAATAATGGATGGAGTGATAGGATATTTCCGTTCCACCTTAAACGGTGGAATGGAAATATCCTAACATCCTCCCCCTTTCCTGTACTACAGGTTACATGGAAAGGGGGAGGATGTTAGGATTTTTCCGTTCCCGATGTTAGGAACTGAGCAGGATTACGATCGCAACATGGAGGAGCATCCCTAGGCTATGTACCTAAACCTTCAGGGGAAGTACAACTCTCTGCAGAACAGGTAACCGACCAAGATCCCAAACTCAGGAACTACCCATTCATAGGGCTTCCATTTTGTCAGGATTCAGCTTCAGTGTATTGGCCCTCATCCAGGCCATTACTATTTCCAGGTACTGGTTCCACACATGTACAGCCACACTTGATTCAGGCATTTCACAGAAACAGAGCTGTGAGCATCAACATGCTGGAAACACTGTGCAACAAATTGCCTAATGCAGGCATAGCAAACTCAGCCCTCCATATGTTTTGGGACTACAATTCCCATCATCCCTAGCTAACAGGACCAGTGGTCAGGGATGATGGAAGCTGTAGTCCCAAAACATCTGGAAGGCCAAGTTTGCCTATGCCTGTCCTAGTGATCATCATCAGTGGCTTCATAAAGATGTTAAAGAGCACTGGGGATAGAACAGTGTCTTGTGACACTCGACTGTTCAACGGTCAAGGAGCCAAAATGCAATCTTTGGCCTGCTGCCTGCAGGTGCACCGGAGAATGTTATCTTATTGACAGTGTTGAAGTTAAGATTCAACTGCCAGTCCAGTTGAGGACATCTTGTCCTTTGCCTCAGACAGCAAAGTATCTTGGACTGGACTTAAATTAAAGTAATTGCTGTGATTGGCAGAATTGGCACTTCTACACTGTACCCTTTCCGTATTTGTAAGCACTTGATTATTTAGTGTGATAGCACCTGCCTTTTAGAACTCTCTGCCTATTGAGATTAAGCTGACGCCTTCATTGTACTCTTTTGGGTGCCTACTAAAAACATTCTTGCTTAGACAAACTCACCCAGATGCTTAGAAAGTTAAGGTAATATTAATCTATTTTAGCATTTTACGGAAACTTCATTTTTAATATATCAACCAATAAGTAACAGATTTTTCTCCCTGCTCTTAAAATCAACATGAAATTGTCTCAAGAATTTCTTTCAAAAATCTTTCCCAAGGAAATTATAAAGGGAACAAAATAATATATAAGGAACAATGGTTTTACAAGGTATTTCACTATATTTCCTTCTCTCTAAATATGCTACGAGCATAGCTTGAAATTTCAACAATAAATGCATTCCTCTTTGTGCCAACAGAAAATGTGACAAAATAGGAAGACCACAATCAGATTTAACAGAATAAAATGGCAAAAATGGCAGTTCGGCAATTAATATCTGGTTACCGAAAGGTCCCACTCTTTAACTTTATTTTTTATGCACGACTTTGCAGATATAGGAGTAACAGCCTCAAGGTCATCAGGAAAGAGTCCATAAAGATTAAAATCAAGTTTCAGCTATCTTTTATTTTCTGAACAAGCATGCACACTAAGCGATCGCGCTAACAATTAAAGCTTCTAGATTCAGATAGGTAGCCGTGTTGGTCTGACGCAGTCGAAATAAATTAAAAAATCAAAAATTGTCCAGTAGTACCTTAGAGACCAACAAAGTTTGCAACTAAAGATTTATTTTAAAATCTTGCATTTTGCTATCCATACAAGGTTCTCACAGCAGTTTCGAAACTGCCAGTAAATTCATACACTTGAGGTGTATGTTTTTAGGACTCACCTTATTTTTATGGTTGGAAGTGGTTTAAAATTGTTTTATATTGTGTTTTAATGCTGTAACCTCTCCTGGGATCTTATGGTGAAGGGTGAGTAATAAATAAATTATTAATAGTAACAATAAACTCACGTAATTAAAAAGAAAAATAACACAAATAGCCAAATTGTCGCAGTATTTAAAATATACTGTATATATCAACTATAAATGCAGCAGTAAATTATTAGCAATTAATTATCCAATTTAAATAAAAATATCTGATGTATTATTATTTCAAGTCATTGATTTATATCTACTCTGGCACAGGCAGTGAAGAATGAAGCAGAGTTACACTCTGAGCCCATACAGAAATTAATAGGCTTAAGCTTATCTCTGCATAGATCAGTATCTTAACCTTACAAGGACTTTACTGGTCAGGTTATACAGGTTTATGTTACTATGGGCAACAGAGTAGTAAAGTGAAAGAGAATTGTCATCAAACTTGACCTTGAAGTTTGTAAAGAAAATCAGTAGATTACACTAATGTCAAGAAATTGCAAAGCAGAACCACCACATAAATTTAACGTATGTTTTTTGGCAAAGAAATAGAAAGCCAAAGACTTGAACATTTTTTCAAAGCTGGGGGAAAAAAACAAAAAACAAGGCACAGGAATGTGGTTAGAATCTTGGATATTCTAACAGGCAGTTTTGCCCCCTCCTTTTAAAGGAGTTGCCACTGTAATATGTTTTTAACTACAAGAACACTCCTACTTCCCTGAAGAAAGGAAAGCAACAAAAAAGACAGGGAAAAGTTCTCACAAACAAGCACTAAAGTAGCTTACAAATCCACTCAGTTTTATCATTTAACTACTATGATTGGATAAATAAGGCTGAAACACTACACACACACACATACACTTGGGAGAAAGTCCCTTTCGCAACCTGAAAGGAACACAACCCGGGTCTGCACACACACGGGTCGCGATTCACTGCTTCTGCGCATGTGCGTGATGTCATTTTGTGCGTCTGCAAAAACGCATCATGAAGCAAACCTAACAAGAGGTATGACTGTAAACAGGATTAGGCTAGCAAGGCATTAAGAGAGAGAGAGAGAGAGAGAGAGAGTGTACAAGATAGTATCAGTATTAAAATAATCATAAACTATAAATAGGAGTAAGATATTCTTAAGCAGTAACTTCCCTTTTTGTCAAATCTAGCAAACTCAGTTTTAACATATTGTTAGGGGTTTGTGGGTACCAGATTCCCCCAAATTTCTGGGTCCAGTAGGGGTTAGAATTTAATAAAGGCAAATGTTAAGCCATGCCTGTTTCTTGATCACGAAATTGCCTGGGGTGATTGACCATTTGGAAGACAAAAGGAAGGTAATGGGCCAGTAGGAAAGCTAAATGAGAAGGGACCATGTGGCAGACAACAAATGGGAGGGGGCTCTCCTTCCTTCAGCTCAGAGTTAGTTAGAAGAACAAAAGGCAGGGTTTAGAGGTTTAAAGTGGGCTGGATGCAGGGGAGGGGGGAGGTTGCAGGCTGTTAAAGTCAGCAATCTAGAGAGAGGAATGGCTTAGGGGGTTGGACTAGATGACCCTCAGGGTCTTCCCAACTCTACAATTCTGTGATTCTGTTTTAATAGTTGCATCTACGGGAAAAGCAAGACCCTCTTAGAGGAGTTAATGCTGTGAACCCCTCCATCATAGGCTCAGGTTGTATATATGTGTAAATAAACCATATATCACAAAGACACCACAGTCTCCTCTATGTCTCATTCTCAAAAGGAAACACAGACCCTGGGTAAACAAGCCTGGAACCCCAGAAATCTCACATGAGAGCTTTTCAAACTGCATCTCTGCCTTTCACACATGCAATCCAGCAGGAGGGGAAGTGCAAATGGATTGTAAGTGGTAATGTATGAAAACTGTGTGGTGTACCTTACCTACACCACTGTGTGAAACTTCTCGTACTCCAACGTCTTTTCGTCTCTTCGTTACTGAACCAAGGACTATCATGCGCAGCAGCATAGTACAAGCGGGACAGCATGTTCCTAGCCATTGGACCCTCCTGTACCTGTCTAGGCATGCAAAAAACAACAACACTGATTATGCCGCTGATTAGGAACCTAGGAAGTAGCCTTACAGAGTCTGTCTACCTCAGTATTGTCACCATGATTAAGAACAATTCAGACAAGGGCCTTTCCCAGTCCTACCCATAGGGGTTGCCAGGGATTGACATGGGAATTTCTTGTACTCGCAACAGGTGATGTGTCACCGAGACGAGTGTAAGGCTTTTTGGAGTATATGGCAAATGTTGGGATTTTCCTCACAGACCCCCTGAAATCAAAGTGCCTAACCGAGCCGCATCCTCAATTATATATACTGTAAATCTAACGACTCAAATAAAAATAATAATCGATTCATTTCAGTGGGGCACTCTGGGGGCGGAGAGTTTCCATATCCAGAACAGAACAGGGCATTTCTCAGTGCCCTCATTTGTGAAAACGAGCAAGGCCTTCAATAATAACAGAAGCAGGCTTAACCTTTTCCTTCCAAGTAGCCCGTCTGAGAAGACTTTAGAACGGCCAACATCATTCCTGAACCCAGGGTGCTTTCATTGTGGGTTTTTTTTACAGAGCGTAGGTTGCACAATGAAGCTTCTCTGGAAGATGGCATGGTAGCGAGCGGTCTCCTCAAATTTCCAACTGCTTGCCATTGAAAATTTTCTTTTTGTAATAATAATAATAATAATTTATTTATACCCAGCCCATCTGGCTGGGTTTCCCCAGCCGCTCTGGGCGGCCCTCAACAGAATATTAAAAACACGATGAAACTTTTGTCCATCAAAAGTACCTGGGTCTAATAATAATCCCAATATACCTACTTATTTTTACCACTGAAGTGCATAAATTTATTATTATTATTACTACTATTATTATTTTTACTATTACTATTATTATTATTATCATTATTAGCAGCAGCTTGTGTCTCAGCTGATGTCAGTTTACTGGGGTTAAAAATAAAAAAGTGTCCCATGGGGCATTTTCAAACGCCTCAGCTTTCATCTCCGGCTTCTCGGCCTCCGCCTCTCACCCTGAAGAAGGACCCCATCACTCGAGGCGGGAAGAACCGCCGAGCCCGCTTTAGGCGTCTACCGCAGTGCCTGCTGCTGCTGCTCTTTTCTCAGAGCAGAGCTGGGAAAGGGAGGGGTCCTCCCGGGATAGCTGTCTTTGTAAGCGCCTATGCGCCTAAGGGTTTCCGGTTCCGGTGAGTCAGTGTCTGTGTGTCTCTCTGAGGGAGACCGAGCGAGCGGTTTTTGCCTGTGAAGAAGCTGCGGGAGACTCGGAGCCGGACGCGGGCCCAGCATGGCGGACGGCGACGCGGAGCGGGCCGATGGCCGCATTGTGAAGATGGAGGTGGACTACAGCGCCACCGTGGACCAGCGCTTGCCCGAGTGCGAGCAGATGGCCCGGGTGAGGGACTGGGCCGAGGAGGGGCTGAGTCATGGCGCGGCGGGCCGGCCTAGGCCGCGTCGCTCAGAGCTGGCGGCAGCTGGGCCCTGAGGGGAAGGTCGCCAAGGGAGGACGGCGGCGCGGGTGGGAGGGCGCTCGGGAAAGGGGGTCGCCGGCGTTGGGCGAAGCCGCGGCGCCCCCGGGGATGGCCTGATGGCTACGACGGTCTGATCTTCACGGGCCCAGTTTCCTCCCCTGCTAAGGCGGCTGGAGCCACACGGGAGGATCCTTTTGCGAAAGGGACATGCATGTTTGGGGAAGGGGGCGGCCGCAGAAAGTGGCTCCCCCGCATCACAATCCGAGAGACATTTGCGGTTCAAAACCGGGATGAAGCTGCTCCATTTCGCGCTCCCCACCCCTATTCTGGACAAGGGAGACTTCCCAATAATCAGTTAAGGGGCTGTGCTGGTCGCGATAGCTTTGTGTCACCGGGACAGCCTCTTGCGGCCAAAATTAAAATGTTGGACCCGAGTAGCTTGGAAGAATGGAAATAGGCAAAGAGACGGAGGGAGAGAGCTTGCGACTATAGTTAGGTGATGATCGGAATAAGGATGCAGGTCTCGAGTTGACATGTGCACTGTTGCAAATATTTGCTGCATTTGATAAAGCCGCTAGTGTACTGTGGATTGTTTTATCTTGCTTTCAGCCACGGTCAAAGCTGCATCGAGCAGTGCATGTTACCAATATTAGGTCTATGGCAGGCATGGCCAAACTTGGCCCTCCAGCTGTTTTGGGAATACAATTCCCATCCCTGACCACTGGTCCTGTTAGCTAGGGATGGTGGGAGTTATAGTCCCAAAACAGCTGGAGGGCCAAGTTTGGCCATGCCTGGCCTATGGTTATCCTGAGAGATGTAATCAATGCAAAGTTATTCTTTAGTGTCCTTCCTAAGATTTGTGGCTACTTTTAAACCTCTGTTGCTCTTTTTAAACCATATTGCTTTGGCTAGTGGCTGATGCAAATAAAGATGATTCTGAACCATTTGTTGAAGGTACATAACTCCATGGTGTGTGCTGCACTGTTTAGAATGGTCCTTTAGTTTTGTTGCAAATCTGCATTGATTATAGTTACAGGAGATACCAAAGGAGGAGTGAATGCACCTTTTATTTCTGCAGGAGAGTTATTGTATTTTCTATTCATTTTCTAATAAATAGCACTGGGGCTCTTATGACAATAGTACAAGAAGCAATATAGTGGCTTTAATTTCTAGAGTGAAAATAGCTAATTCTGAACTTATTTTTCTGATGATGCTCCTGTCATTTATTCTCCGAAGTATTGCCACTACTTCACTGTGATTCTTTTTATATTTTGCTGGAAGCCACCCAGAGTAGCTGGGGAAACCCAGCCAGATGGGCGGCGTATAAACAATAAAATTATTGTTGTTGTTGTTATTCTCCACTGCTCTTTTTCTTGGTTGGGATACTGTTAGTCTGCTGTCTTCTCCCAGCAAACAGGGCAAGTAGCAATTGTAGCTGGACTTGTTCTTGGGCTGTGATAAATTTGTGGCTGCTGGTCCTCTGAGGTGGTTAAAGGACAGGTTACCCTTCTGCCACCCTAGTGGGAATGAAGGAACTGATTGTTGCTTCAGGATTCAACTGAGTAACTGTAGAGCTTCATTTGCTTACCATAATTTCTACTAAACACAGGGAACAGGATAGGCAGTGACAGGGCTCTCTTATAGCAGCACCTTCCCCTTTAAGCAACAAGGCTTCTAAGTTAGAAAACTAGCTAATTCCAGGCAAATTGGGAGTGTGTTCACTGCTTTTAAAAAAGTCAGGGACAGCAACAGTTATGTCCATAAATTTCCTCTTGTGTACAGTGGTACCTTGGGTTAATAACTTAATTCATTCTGGAGGTCCATTTTTAACCTGAAACTGTTCTTAACCTGAGGTTCCACTTTAGCTAATGGTTCCGCCGCGCTGCCACCGTGCGATTTCTGTTCTCATCCTGAAGCAAAGTTCTTAACCCAAGGTACTATTTCTGGGTTAGCAGAGTTTGTAACCTGAAGCGTCTGTAACCTGAGGTACCACTGTATATGAATACCGTACATACATTACAAAGGAGCTTTTGATAACACTTACCTAGATAAATGATGGCTGAAGACTTGGCTTCAGTAGCCTTTTATAACTCCTGGAAGTCTCTTAAGAAAGATTGGTCTAGTTATGGCTAACTGCAGTCCTATTCTGAAGTCCTGTTGAATTCAGTGGGGCTTACTCCTGGGTAAGTGAGGTTAGAATTGTAGTCTAATTCCAGTTGAAATCAACAAAACAATATTTTGCAATGTATTTAAATCCTCTAGTTTGTAGTGGGAAGTGACCACAATTAACTGATGGCCGTGACTCATTTGGCCATGATTGGGCCCTGTTACCTTCAAAACCTGTACAATAAGGACGACTTATTTTAACTCAGCTTTGTTAAATGTCATGTTGGATATGTGGTACATTTTTAGTACTTTTTTCTTGTATTTTAGGATGGAAGGCTTCAAGAAGCAATTGAGACTTTGCTTTCCTTGGAAAAACAGACTCGAACTGTAAGTATAGCATACTGAATAACATTGCTTTTTAAAAGGTCATTTTAAAAGCCTCCTATTCATGGAATATATCATCCAGCACAGGGGTCAGCAAACTTTTTCAGCAGGGGGCCAGTCTACTGTCCCTCAGACCTTGTGGGGGGCTGGACTATATTTTGGAGGGAAAAAGAAGAAGAAAGAATTCCTATGCCCCACAAATAACCCAGAGATGCATTTTAAATAAAAGCACACATTCTACTCATGTAAAAATACCAGGCGGGCCCCACAAATAACCCAGAGATGCATTTTAAATAAAAGGACACATTCTACTCATGTAAAAGCACGCTGATTCATGGATCCGGTCCCCGCGCCTTAGTTTGCCTACCCATGATCTAGCATGAATTTGTCACCCCTTAATGACTTTTAACCATCCTATTGTACTTGGCTCTCTTGCAGGGGTCAAAATGGTGAATCTTTTCCCAGACTTTCAATGCATGCATATGAACGGTGGGGATTTTTATTCATTCTAAGAACTATGATTGCAGAAACGAGGGTGCAAAAAGGTTTTTCTTTGTTACCACAGCCTACAGGACCATATAGTGTTCAGTGTTGCACCAGAGAGGTTGCACTGTCACAACAGAACTTTCATACCCTTTTGTTCGCCCATGTACCCACCATATCTTCTCCACAGCTGATTTGGAGGGCTTGCAAGGGGCTGGAGGGGACAGGAAAGGAAGTTTCCTTGTATGCACTGAAGTCACTTGTGCCAGTGAAGCTGCCGCATTAGATATGAGCCCCATGTGCAAATACATCTAGTCGCTCTTGTGGAAGAAAGAATAAATAAGTGTGTCGGAATAGGAAAAGGAAGAAAAGGGAGATGTTCCTTGTTCTTTTAGCACACTGGCACTATTCCTCTTTGGTAGGTTTACTTGATGTGAGTAGTAGAACAGTGAATTGATCCTTAGCTTTGGCTTTATGTAATCCAGATTGCTCTCTTACTTGTGGGCCGAACCTTGTCTTACGGGGTTGAGGACAAATTTCCATTAATAGCTAGTGACTTTTTTTGTTAGCGCTACTCCATTTGCAAGTGCTAGGAATCTTTCTTTGTGTTTACACTGTAGAAACTTCTGTGCTTAAGTATATACTTTTGTTTTTTAGGCTTCTGATATGATATCCACATCTCGAATTCTGGTTGCTGTAGTGAAAATGTGTTACGATGCTAAAGACTGGGATGCTCTTAATGAAAATATTATTATTCTGTCGAAGAGGAGAAGTCAGTTAAAGCAGGTAAGATTGTGTTAAGCCGTAAGAAGTGTGGGGTGCTCAAAACCTTGTGTCCATATATTATCTCTTGAGTTTGGTAATCAATCATTGTTCCTTATAGCCAACAACAGGAGGCACCTAGTCTTCCTGTAAAGTGTCTTTGTACCGACTGCCTCCTAAGGAGGGTTACAGGAGAAGAGTAGTGGGCAGAGGGTTTGTGCAGTTTGCAGCAGTTGCTCTCATCCATGACACTGGTGCTGCATATCACAAAGTTGCAGCCTATTGTCATTTTGAAAAAGGGAGTTGTGTCTGTGCCGCTGGTGGCTTTTTAGTAGTTCACTATTCCTGTGGCAAGTACACTGGAGGCTTCCCCTGCTGTTCTTGATAATATTAGTTGTCACTAATATCCTGGCAACTGTCAATAGAACATCTTAATTGTGCTGTGGTTTATAGAGTGAAGTTGGCAATGAGCTTTCAAAATAGCCTAATAATGCATGCATATTCTGAATATAGACAATAAAAGAGCTTTGGGCTTTTCAGAAATGCTTTATAAGGCATAGGTTTGGAGTGAATATATGTTAGGGCAACATCCAATAATGCCAGCCTGCTTGCTCAGTGCGAGTTTCTCTTCTTTCCCCTGTGGCCAAGGGCCCACCCCAAAAAATATTGTAGTCCTGTAGGCCCTCCAACCCTGGTTGCTTTATGAAGATGTCCTGAATTTGTAACGTACACATTATATGTTACTCGATGGTGTACGCTTGACTACTTTGTTCATACAACAGTTGTGGCAAGAGCATGCTATGCTTCCTTTTGTTTAGTCCCCCTCCTTCATTGGGAAGACTTGCTGCTTATTTTTGAACAACACCACAGGGATATAAGCCACAATTAGTGTGGAAAATATGTTTAATATGTGTGCATCCATACATTTGAGACACTTGCATCCAGAAATTATTACTGTTGAATTAGATTAACAAACTGCTTAATCTCTACAGATAAATTAGATATGTGTTTTAGAGTTATGTGTAGGTAATTTTTTATCTTATTGGAGGGGGGGGCGTGATAGACTGATACTTCTTGTATCCAGAAGTAAAACCTCTATTTTCTCAGCTATATAACTTCTTGAAAAATGAAGGGTTTAAAAAAAAATTAAATTTGTTCTAATGAATGATGGCTGTTCATATAGATGTTAGTTTGTTTGGACCATCTGTTTGCTGGAAAGTGGATTAAAATAAATGATAGTGTACAAAAGACATACAATATTTCTGTGGCTCAAAGTGTTCAATACCATCCAGGCATGCTCACTTGGCTGGCTGGCTGGCAGGTAGAATATTTGAGCTTTTTTCCTTTTCCTTTTTAAATTTATTTTATAAATATACAAAACAAATGCAAAAATGACAAAGAGGGCCATTTTCTTAATTTTTCAACAAAATCAGAAGATATGAGACAACATTTGTTAGTAGAAACATAAAGAGGCACATATTTCTCACATCAGTAGCACCAAAGAGTCCTGGAGGTTAGCTGTATTGGTATAAATAAAAGTCCCATCACACATTATAAAAATGTTCTGGCCTGTTCTGTTTCTTTGCTTGCTACGGTGATCGTTGACAGGTTGGAGACATTTCAAGAGGGGAGAGAGCAGCAAAGAGAGAGGAGGAAAAGGAATTATTTCGCCTTGAGGCACAAATCTTTAATGAAAGATGTCGATGGTAGCTCTGGATTTAAAGATCAGCATGTAGGACTTTTACCTGCAGCTCTGGGTGGGAATAGTCTGCATGGGTTCAATTTTAAAATATCCATAAAGTAAAACATCATTGCTCTATGAACATTTAGACTTTGAAGTAGAGTGCCTAAGGGAGGTAATGAAATTTCCCCCATCAAAGTTTTTGGAGACTACATTAGATATGTGTTGTACTGTATACACAGAATACGCTACTTTTAAAAGTACCATATTTTGCGCCCCATAGGACGCACCGGCCCATAGGACGCACCTAGTTTTTTGGGGGGGGGAAATAAAGAAAAAAAATTATTTCCTTCCCCCCCCCCCAGGTGCGGGGCTGGAAGAACCAGGTCGGGGAACAGCGGGAAGGCGCGCTCCGCCTCCCCACTGTCCCCCGAGCTTGTGGGGCTGGCAAAGGGGGGAAGTGCTCTGAGCCCGGGACTGGAGGCAGCTCTGCGCAGCCATCGGAAGCAGGGCGGGACTTCGCGCCCGGCTCCCGATGGCCGTGCAGAGCTGCGCTGAGCCCGGGACTGCAGGCAGCTCTGCGCAACCCTCGGAGCTGGTCTCCCGAGAGTTGCGCAGAGCTTCCTGAAGCCTGGAGAGCGAGAGGGGTCGGTGCACACTGACCCCTCTCGCTCTCCAGGCTTCAGCGAAAGCCTGCATTCGCCCCATAGGACGCACACACATTCCCCCTTCATTTTTGGAGGGGAAATGTGCGTCCTATAGGGCGAAAAATACCGTATATGTTTAATGTTACGGGTATAACATGTTACGGCAGTTCTACATTATGATTTAGCACCATATGCAAGACAGCAATGAGCCATCAGCATGGGAAAGTAGATGGGGTAGTATTGTAAAGCATTGCAGATCATGAACCATCTTAGAGAAAAGATGCTACATTAATAGGGGGAGATGATGATGATGAAGGAAGGATACATCTGATACATCATGTGCATGTGTGATGCAGACAACCAAGTTCCACTCTTCAATCAGGTCCACAGTAGTAACACTAACTCTGGGAAGAAATTGTGCTTTTGGGTATTGGAAAAATCCAAGAAACCAAAATCCTAATTTGGTGGAAACTTACTATTTTTTCTATTTTTATAAAATAAAAACATTTTTGAATTTGCCTCAATGACATTTGGCACCTTCACTGAAAGTCTGATATACTTAAAGTGTGACACAAACAAATTGAAGTAGTGGTCTATCGGAAGGCCTTTGTTGCACAGGAGGGGAAGCTCGCAGCTTTTATAATTTACCTAAGCCACATATTGTGCTAGTATATAATGTAAAGGCCTATGTTAACTGTATTGTGAGCTCAAGCTTTGGTCACTGAGAAATACAGAAGGAGTTCTTCTAGTGGAAGTCACTAGGATATAGGCAAGTTCTGCTGTTTTGCATAAAATGTCTTTTAGACTAAATATCCGTTTTAGCACCTTTAAAGCAAAGCTGCTAAAGTGAGAAAATGGGAGGAAGCATTTGAGCTGAATCCTGCATGAGAGCTGTCTTCTCACTGTGGTTTATATCTAAGTATAGAAGCAAAGAGTTGGTGGTAACTCCCTTTTCACGTCAAATGTGGCTAACCATTTTTAATTGCAAAGTTTTTCCATTTTGACAGGTATGAAGCAGCATAAAAGATAGTGTTCGGATAAATGGGCTATGTTGGCATAGGATTACAAGTTTTCTCATTATTTTTATTAGGCTGTTGCTAAAATGGTCCAGCAGTGCTGTACTTACGTTGAGGAGATCACAGATCTACCAATCAAACTGCGTTTAATTGATACACTGCGTATGGTTACAGAAGGAAAGGTAAGTATTTTTCCTTTTAAAGAACCTTGCACTTACTTCAAGTCTCCCTTGCGTACACTCTTGAATCTTAAGACAACAGCTCCTGTTGATTCTCTAGAGCCGGTTGTTGGTGGGGACTGCAGAGGGAAGAGCAGAAGGAGAAATCCTGTTACACAAGCGAAAGTCCACTTGTTGGATCTCACCCTATGAGTTGTACCTCTCTAGGTCATATTTGGAGTACCCACAGAAATCAATGAAAAGGATTATCTAAGGTCTTCCCTGTTAGCCTTGGGCAGGCTTCCTCAACCTCGGCCCTCCAGATGTTTTGAGACTACAGTTCCCATCGTCCCTGACCACTGGTCCTGCTAGCTAGGGATCATGGGAGTTGTAGACCAAAAACATCTGGAGGGCCGAGGTTGAGGAAGCCTGGCCTTGGGCATTAATTTTTCCTAATTGTGTTCTGACAAATCCTGGGATGCTGCTTTGCCACGGATGAGCCCTACATGGGGGAGCCAGGAGGGGGCTGGCCTAATTATTGAGTGAGAGTGCAGCCCTTGGTTTGGTAGCAGTAGTGCTGTGGCTTGTAAGAGTCCATCACCAGGAGCCCATTGCTGCACTGTGGTGGAATGGAAGTTGGAACCCTTCTCTCCTGGCCCAAAAAGAAAGGTCCATTCCTATGGCTGCAAGCAGTGCCATCACCAGCTTCCCCCCGCCCCGTAGTTTGTGATGATGAGGCAAATCATGCAGTGTTTGTGTGGGCCAAACATACTGCATAAAGTTAAATGCTTTCTGCTTCTTTTATAGATCTATGTTGAAATTGAAAGAGCTCGGCTGACCAATACTCTTGCAACAATAAAAGAGCAGAGTGGTGACGTGAAAGAAGCTGCTTCAATTCTGCAAGAACTTCAGGTGAAGGAGCATATATGCTCGAATACATAACATTGTTTGAAGTACTGCAACTTTAACCCTTTTTAAAATACACTTAAAAAAAAAAACTTGCTTCAATTGTCACTGTAGTAGAAATGGAAAAAATGAGCAAACCAGAAGCTTTTGGTAACTATCTTTGTATTTTGAATATGTTTTACAACAGTGCATTTATATGTTAGGCTGGATTCACACAATGGGGCTTTCCTGACATCTTCCATTCCTCACTGCATTCTAGTGGGGTGGGTGGGACTATTTAGAAAGGTTTGGGATGGAGCTTGAGTGTGTGTACACGAACGCTGCGGCAAGACTGAAAAATGGGAAAATTCAGTCGGGACTGTTTTGCACACTTTGTAGAAATCTTTGCAAAGCTTAGGTGCTGTCACTGTGAAGATTGCCAGCTTTTTAATAATATTCTTATAACCTCATTTTCTGGGCTGATGTGCTAAACTGATTTCTGTCAAGAACCAGAACCAATAAAGGTTCTCTATATGAATTATGCAGACTGTATTTAAACAGATAACGAATCGTTAATACAGTGGAACCTCGGTTTTCGAGCATCTCGGAAGCCAAACACCGCAAACCCAGAAGCAATTGCTTCTGTTTTCGAACGCACTTCGGAAATTGAATGGCTTCCGCTGCTTGCTTTTCCATTTTTTCAATGGATTTTGCTGACCGCCCATTTTCAAACGTTTCAGAAGTTGAACGGTCTTCTGGAACGGATTACGTTCGAAAACCGAGGTTCCACTGTACATTCCCCCCCCCCTTACTAAATGTTGCAATGTACTTGAACCATTTGAACTTCTAGTACAATTATTACAAATTTCTAGTTTACTGTCCTTAAATGGATAAAAATTGGAATTAGTTATTGAATTGCTTTTATCACAGAATGCTATTATTTGCTATTCTTAAACAGTTTGAAAAAGCTTTCACCCTTCAGCTATTGGCTGCAATGGTGTCAGGTGACTTTATTATCCAGTTGTATTTTAAAAGGTACAGTACAACTTGCGCTGCCCATAAAAAGCAAGACTTGAGTGAGAGACTAGGGTGATGTCTGCCGTTTCCAGGAATTCTTCTCGTTCTGAGAGTTTATTTGAACCCTGGGTGAGAACCCGGAGGGTATGTCAGAAGGAAAATGAATTATATTAATAGCAACTTTGCATTAATGTAACTTTTTTGTAATATTTTCAGTTGTCTTTTGCTTCAGTTTTCTGCACATTGCTTAATTTTTTATATATTAAGCAGTATAAAAATTAAATCACTTGAATACTATGGGGCAGTGGTGTATTTTTCTTGTGAGCTGTTAGTATAATAGGCCTGGTAAAACATCTTTAGATTCCTAAAGGTTGATGTCAATTTGATGTCAAGCCTTGGAAAAATGTCTGATGAAAACAAATTAATAGAAGTCTGGTTATGGAAATATGTACAGCAAATAGGGTATGCAAAACAAGTTATCTGCAGATGAACAATAAATACAAATCAGGGAGTGGAATTCAGCGTTGTGGTAAGGTGATCACTCTGTCAGTGGAAGCATTCTCCCTTCTACCCGGCCAGATAGGCTTGGAAGAAGAAGAAGAAGACGACTTATTAGTATTACCCCACCGTACACTGTTCTGTGGGTTCTCCCAGCCCTCCCATGGAGCTTGGTGGGGGAGAAGTTCTGTTGAACTGGCTTCTTCTCTAGCACAACAGTTGAATCCAGCCCAAGATTTTTAAATTTCAAAGTTTTTCTAAGAACAGCAGTACCTGAAGTTTAAAAATTTAAAGTATAGTAACTGAAGCATAAATGCTGGCATGTAAACTGTATTTGTATGTCTACAGAAGCCATCTTTCTGTACACTTATGATTTAGTTGCAAGACAGCTTTGATGGATAATTGTACCTTGCAAGCTTTAGTTTTGCATATCGGTCTATAAAGTATTAATACATTCTGAATTTTAGGTGGAAACCTATGGATCAATGGAGAAGAAGGAACGTGTGGAGTTCATCTTGGAGCAGATGAGACTTTGTTTGGCTGTGAAAGACTATATCCGAACTCAAATTATTAGCAAGAAAATTAACACCAAATTTTTCCAGGAAGAAAACACAGAAGTAAGTCTGGTGGTGGACGACTTATACTAAGCTGGTTTAGGGGATGTTATGGGCATGTTTTAAATGGATTTCTCTGTCACATTGGGGAAGTTTTACAACCATTTCTGTGTTTAACCTGACACTGTTACATTTCAGAAATTAAAACTGAAATACTACAATTTAATGATTCAACTGGATCAACATGAAGGTTCCTACCTTTCCATTTGTAAGCACTACAGAGCCATTTACGATACTCCTTGCATCCAGGCTGAAGGTGAAAAGTGGCAGCAGGTAAAAAAAGACAGAAAGAGAAAGTAGCACATACACTGTAACCTGTTCAATTGTCTGCAAAAAATATCACGTAAAGGAACATTCTTTTTTCATCATTTGCTATTGTTTTGGAGAGGGCTGCTCTGCACTGTGCTCAGGATTTCACTTTCTTGAATTTCTTCATGTGGCTTAGTTTTCTTTGTGAGAACCCCCCTCCCCCCAAAACAAATCAATTGGTCACAGCCATAACATTATTTTCTGTTGACTACATTATAGCTAAAGCTGTGCCAGTGGAGTAGGTTCCATTCAGACTATATAGAAAACATCTGAAGACTTACGTTCAGACAGTTCACAGGCTGATATTGCAACTTCAGAAGAAGCAGGCAATTAGCCAATCCCAGCCTTAACCCATGCATCATGAACCTAACACAATATCTGTTTTCCTTGCCTGCATAATTTAATGAGAGGGCAGGATCTCTCAGCATTCCATTATCCACTGCAGTGTCTACTCAGTAAGCATCTGAAATGGTCCTGATTGTCATACATTTGAGATGTAGAAAGCTGCTAAGGAGGCAAGAACTCCTTGTAGTCTGCTCCCACTTTTGCACTAGTGTCAAGAAACCAGCATCACCTGAATTATCTTCCTTGCTTTGGTAATATTTGGAAAATCTCTGTCATCCAATTCAAGTGTGCAGATCAAGCAAACAGGATAGTCCTATTTCAGATTGTGGGTGGGGGCTGAATTAATGCCTGCTAACTTACATTACAGCTTTCCAAAGGAAGGAATTCATTTAAATGCAAGACTGCCTTTTTATTGTTTGCATGTTACTTTTCGTACATGAATCATTACTTCCATTTTTTAAAAAAATAATAATTAGGATGTCCCTAAAGAGCAAGGAATGTATAATAATTTTAAAATGCTGGTTCTAAATAATATTCCTGCTTGCAACACGAGATTGGATTTGATGACGGATGTAGCATCTTGCAGCTCCCTGCTTGTGTGATCCTATAAGGTGGAGTCGTTTTTAGTACTTTGGGTTGTATCCAATGGTTTCACAGGCAGGTGTTAGCTCATGCAGGCAATCATTCTCTTACTTTCTCTTTGTGTAGCCATTGGCTAAAACTCTCCATAAATTACAGAAAGTTAGATGCATAGGTTGTCTTCTGATCAAGCTGGTGATTTCAGCTTTGTGTGTTTGTTTGCTTTCTTGCATTGCTGCCTCTTGTTCAACTACAAAATCAAGTTTCTTCCTATCTTCTTTTAAACAGGCACTGAAGAGTGTTGTTCTCTATGTTATCCTGTCACCTTATGACAATGAACAGTCTGACCTGGTACACAGAATAAGCACTGATAAAAAACTAGAAGACATTCCTAAGTACAAGTATGTAGCTTTCCTGTTGGCATGCTAATATACTGAGAAACTATCCCCGTAGAATTTGGTGTGACATTTGAAATGTTGTGAAAGCCAGCTAGTCAAGATGTTTATTTAAGGTAGGGTGGAGAACCTATGACTACTTTTGCAACTCCCATCATCCCTGACCATTGGCCATTCTGGCTGATCTGGAGGGCCACAGGTTGTTCCCCCCAACTGACAATTTGTAAAATGGCTCAGGTGTTTGTACCCTGCTATTACACATACAAGTAGGGATTTACATTCACAAACTTTCACGTATTATTTATAACAAACCAAATCAGAACTGGCATCCTTGAAGTACATTCTGCAGTGAACATGGACATACATTTCTGTATACTGTGTAAATGCAATTCTCTGAATTATTTTTCTAATATATTAATAATCAAAAAGAAACTGCTGTGTTAAATACATTAGTAATGCTGGCAGAAATCTTAAAGGCAAACCTACTATATTAAGGTGAAGCAGAACAAGTTTGTCAACCAACAATTTACTGAGGCTTTTTTATCTCCCCCCCCCCCCAACAGAGATCTTTTAAAATTATTTACCACTATGGAATTGATGCGTTGGACTACCCTGGTTGAGGAATATGGAAAAGAATTAAGGGAAGGTTCTCTAGAAAGTCCTGCAACAGATGTGTTTGGCTACACAGAGGAAGGTGAAAAGCGATGGAAAGATTTAAAAAACAGAGTTGTGGAGCATGTAAGTTAAATCTGCTTTCTAGCAAAAAGTTAGGACTAGGAGGAATACGATTTCTGACAATCATCATCCTATTTATAAAATGATTTATT
The DNA here is from genome assembly GCF_027172205.1 of Podarcis raffonei. Taxonomy (NCBI): domain Eukaryota; kingdom Metazoa; phylum Chordata; class Lepidosauria; order Squamata; family Lacertidae; genus Podarcis; species Podarcis raffonei. Next base: position 23,645,091 of record NC_070603.1, read on the forward strand.
TTTTAAAAAAAAGACTGTCGTGAGCTACTGCTCAAGTCAGGATGTAGTTAACACATTCTAGCAAAGTGTAAGACCCGTGTGTGTGTGTGTGTGTGTGTGTGTGTGTGTGTGTATAGGGTATAACAATATAATATCGAACGTTCTTTTGGAAGCCGAACGTCCAATGGGGAATTCTGCAGCTTCCGGTTGGCTGCAGGAGGTTCCTGCAGCCAATCGGAAGCCACGCTTTGGTTTTTGAAAGTTTTGGACGTCGAACCAACTTCCAGAACGGATTCCATTCGACTTCCAAGGTACTACTGTATATGTGTATGAAAGATTTTAGAAAACTTGCATCCACTGGGGATTAAGGTACGTTTATGTTATTTTATAGTCCCTTCTGATTAGCTGTGTGCATGTGTAATCTGAGAGTGTCTTACACACTACCTCAAATACCAAAACTACATAATTGCTTGGCTTGTGCTACATAAGTCCTTGATTTCATTACAACATATTACTTTTTTGTATTTCAACTGCTACTTTCTGATCACCTTCTATTCTTCTTTTCTTTTAGAATATTAGAATAATGGCAAAATATTACACCAGAATCACCATGAAGAGAATGGCACAACTTCTGGATTTATCAATTGATGTAAGTGATTCTCAGAATTGCTGAGCGCTTTTGTATAACCCCCTTGTTTCCAAAACTGCTGCCTGCAGGTTTCATTCAGGTGGTCCACGATGTGCCTGTGAAGAGCGCTTGGAGCAAATACAGTAAAATAGAATATAAGGAGCATTTTAAAAATACAATTAAAAATCATACAGCATCTAGCACAGCACTTTGCAGTTGCTCCGACAGGCAGAAAACTCTTGAAGTGGTCTGTCAAGACTCTCAGCAATTTTCAAGTGGTCTCGGGGGTGGAGGGGATATTTGGGAACCATTTTTGTTTGATTTTTTTTGTTGTTGAACCCGCTCTTCAACATTTGTTGCAAAAGACATTACATGGAATTACATGATCTCAAATGCACTCTTAAGCAGCCAACCTTTCTGAACACTGTTATCAAATATAACTTTGGCCTGTGTCACACAATATTTCCTTGACATGCAATAGTACTTTTCCTCTGTGCTACATTCTGGTTTGAGAATACTCGATATAGTTGCATCGCTGGAGACACAATTTTTAAAAAACTGTTGGACATAAGAACGAGATAGCCAAACCAATGAAGTTGAAATGTATTCATTTCAGTGGAACAAAATCAAAGTCTGGATATCTTTGTCTTGTTTCTATCTATCTGTTTGTTTGTTTGTTTGTTTATTTATTTATTTATTTATTTATTTTATTTATATCCCCCCTTTTCTCTTGAAAAATTCCCCTAAGACACAATAGAATGTCCCTCAAAGCAATTTTTTAAATTTTATAATCTAATTCAGTGCTGTTTGTTTGCTTTACAGGAATCTGAAGAATTTTTGTCCAACTTAGTGGTGAATAAGACCATCTTTGCAAAAGTAGATAGGCTGGCAGGAATTATCAACTTTCAGAGACCCAAGGACCCAAATAACTTGCTCAATGACTGGTCTCACAAGCTCAATTCACTGATGGCTCTAGTTAATAAAACTACACATCTCATTGCCAAAGAGGAGATGATACATAACTTGCAGTAAGGTGCTTCAGTCACCTTTATGCTTTAGGGAGGCATTGAATTGGTTATAGAAAAAGACTTTATCCCACTGTATATTTGGTTTTTTCATCTCTTCCCTCCAGGTGAAATTTAGAACATAATCTCTCTTGAAGAATTGTTGAGAATTAAGTTCCTTTGATTATTCATTTGGTTTATAACACTTTTTTGCTGCAATTGATGGAAAAACACAATAAAATCGTATTGCCTGTGTAATGGAAATGGCCTTTGATTTATCCCAGTTTGCCCTCATTTGTCCAGCAAATATTTTTGCATTGTCTATCTCTATGATCTTCTTACCCTTCCAGGTATATAAGTATGTTGTAATATTTTCTTTTATAAAGAAATGTAACAAGATTATACTTCAGTGTTAACCTTAAGTACCATTGTGTCTAGAAATGTCAGGTATGGAACTGAATTCCCATTTTTATTCCAGTGTTGTGGAATGGTAGTTTTATAGCAGAATGTGACCTAACAAAGGCAGCATGGAGCAAGTTGTACCTTATTTTCAATTTCCTATGGATAAATGTCTTTTGTTTGACTTGTATCTTTGCTACAATAACACTTGAGTAATTTTACCACATAATTGCAGGTGGCTCATCTTGTCTTGATAACTGTCTAGATCAGGGGTCAGCAGACCTTGTGGGGGACCGGACTATATTTTGAAAAATAATGAACAAATTCCTATGCCCCACAAATAACCTAGAGATGCATTTTAAATAAAAAGGCACATTCTACTCATGTAAAAACACACTGATTCCCGGACCGTCCGCGGGCCAGATTTAGAAGGCGATTGGGCCGGATCCGCCCCCCGGGCCTTAGTTTGCCTACCCATGATCTAGATTGTTTTAAGACTTTAAAATGAAAGCACAATGTGAATTAGTGAAGCCGGTGTTTTAATCTTCTGTTCTATACTTCCACCTGAAGAAAAACCATATAGCTTAGGCTATGGTCCCTAAAGTAGTGTCTGATACAACATGTTCAACAGATATGTCTGTTATAAGGATATGTCATTTTTAATTAAACTAGATGAGCCACGTTTGGATGTAAAATGAATTCTTTTCCCGTTAAAGTTTTTGAAAGTTCTTAGAACGGTGCTTCAGTATGTAGCTGTAAGTGCCTCAGAAACTCTTGGTCCCATGATGGGTTACAACAGCATAACAACACAGCGTTAAAAATATTCCACCAGCATGAATTTTTGCTTGGCTGTAGTCCGTTCCACTTAGTTAATAGAAGGCCCTCCAACTTTCTGAAGCTGATTGCTGTTAGGCATAGTATTAGGCATCTTAGGCATAGTATAGGTTGTATCAAATTCAGCCTGTAAGCAGACCAATGTAGAATGGGGCTGCACCTTCCTTCCTTTCCTCCCTCCAGCTCTCTACCCTTAATATAAACCACAGAATTTGGAGACCACCCCACAACATGGGGGGGGGGATTTCTGTAGGTGAAGACTGAAAGCCTTTTTTTTTTGTGAGCAGAAGTACACGCACCCAACTTCAAAACCTGCTCTATGTTTATTCCATTGACTGAATGAGGAACTGAGCAGTATGTTCATTGTGCAACACACCTTATTAAAGAAAATGGCTAAAGAACTGTGACCAGGAGGGAAATAGCCATTACTAATGAACCACACACACTCTTGCAGAGAGTGAAAATAGGTAGATCATTAGCAATTTTGTGTATAAATGTGTATACAGTGGTACCTTGGGTTAAGTAGTTAATTCATTCTGGAGGTCCGTTCTTAACCTGAAACTCTTCTTAACCTGAAGCACCACTTTAGCTAATGGGGCCTCCTGCTGCCTCTGCGCCACCGCTGTGCGATTTCTGTTCTCATCCTGAAGCAAAGTTCTTAACCCGAGGTACTATTTCTGGGTTAGCGGAGGCTGTAACCTGAAGCGTATGTAACCCGAGGCACCACTGTATATAGAAGTATTTCTATACCACCACAAGCAGCTCAGTGACTTGATTTCACTCTTCTTGCCTGATAATGTCGTGTGAGTCGTAAAACGGCGTCTGTAAGCGGGAGGTCAACTTCAGATTCAACCTGTGGGTTTTGCAAAGTATGTGGTGATTCTTGATAAAAACCGAAGCCAACAAGAGGGTAAATGCAATTGCCAATGAACATGGGCAAAGCTTCAGTATCTTGTATATGTCCTTTATCCTTCTCATGGTAATTGGAAACCAGTATAACCATAAGCCACTTACTACAACCTGTTGGATCCAAAAAGCAGCACTTTTACGGTTCGGGGAGGTGCTGACTGTACAAGCAGCCTGGGCAAAATAGCGGCATTTGGTGGGACTTAAAATTAACAAATTGCCTTTGGAAAACTCCGTTCACGCTTACCTCTGTAGTAACCATATGTGACAATATCTGCAAGAGTTGGACTGAAATGGTTATTATATACAGTGGTACCCCGGGTTAAATAAGCTTCAGGTTACAGACTCTGCTAACCCAGAAATAGTACCTCGGGTTAAGAACTTTGCTTCAGGATGAGAACAGAAATCGTGCTCCAGTAGCAGCGGGAGGCCCCATTAGCTAAAGTGGTGCTTCAGGTTAAGAACAGTTTCAGGTTAAAAACGGACCTCTGGAACAAATTAAGTACATAACCAGTGTTACCACTTTATTCATGTTCTTCAAGGACTGAAGGAACTTGACTCAAGTTAGCACTTCCAAACACTAAGGTGGAACTCATTTTGATTTCCAATGCAACCAGTTAAAATTCTGAAGGAAAGGGTGGTGTATTAAATACAATGAGATGGGGAAATAAGACAAAAAAGGTTTGTTTTAAATTTGAGTTAATTTGTATACAGCAGAAATGGGATTTTTTCTTTGGTAGCTGATCAAGTGTTCAGCAGCGGTGTTTCGTGCACCACCAAGCCCATCTTTATAAGGGCAAAATTGTGTAAACCTTTGTAGGATTATGGTTGGCAATCCTTAATTCACTTTAGCGCAAAGGCAGATATGTAGGATAATTGTGTTTTATGCTTTCCCCAGATCTAGGGATAAATCACTTTGAATGCATCGTGAACGTTTGTTTGAACAATTGGCAGTGGTACATTTTTATAGTGAAATCTACAAGAGATTATTTTACGGACAAATTGGAATTGGGGACATGAGCAATATCACACACACACACACACACACCCCGCTTAATACGTTTTCAAGGGGCACTTAAATTTATTTCCAGTATACTGATTCTATGGGTCATCAAGTGATCCAACTTTTTTACCTCATGTCATCCAATTTTCTTAATATTTTGTACACTTGTTGAATGATCAAAACTAACTTTAAATCTACAATTTAAATTTTTTATCTCATCCTCTTTGAGAGTTATGAGGATTTGAAAATTCAAAAAAAAAGACAATTTTGGCCTACACAAAAAAGCTCAGCGCAGAATTGAGATACGTCAAAACTAAAAACACCAACCTCTTCAGAACTTCATGGGTTTTAATATGATATGTCACATAGTGGGCTTACTTTAAATTTTAAATTTAAGTTACAAAATTTAAAAAGTGATTAAAAATCAATGTGGTTTAACAATTCCAAAAAAAGTATTGATTAATATTTTTAAGAGCTACCTGCAAAATTTCATCTTGGGATCTCCATGTGATCACATTTTTTAAAAATGGGTCTTCTTGGAGTAAAATATAATAAAATAAGCAAGACTTCAAAATTATACTATCAGTTCAGGCATTTCTTTAGAAAGTTACTCAGTTAAAAGGTATCTGAAAAGCTAGTCAGGCTTTGCTTTTTAAAATGTGTTCCGAAGCTGAGTGATAGCTTGCTATTGCATGATAGAATTAACACTTTGAAAGAATTCTTGTTAGTAACTTCATATCATGAATTATGGAATTAAGTGATGATTCTAAACACCATAATTTCTCTTGATTAATATACTCCTCCTTGCTTCATAATAAAGCATGTAGCAGATTGGGCTGCAAAGTCACTCTTGTTATATCCCTGTTAAAATGAATGCAATACCCTGCAGATCTGGACATTGACATGAGGTTCAGCATCTTCTACTGGCCAACCAGATGCCCACGGGAAGCTTGCAAGCAGGACCACAGCTGCATGTGAATAGTAGGACTGGCCTATGGGCAGATGTGATGCCATAGTATTAAAAAATAATAAGTGATCAGTAAGGGACGCGGGTGGCACTGTGGGTTAAACCACAGAGCCTAGGACTTGCCGATCAGAAGGTCGGCGGTTCAAATCCCTGCGACGGGGTGAGCTCCCGTTGCTCGGTCCCTGCTCCTGCCAACCTAGCAGTTCGAAAACACGTCAAAAGTGCAAGTAGATAAATAGGTACCACTCTAGCGGGAAGGTAAACGGCGTTTCTGTGCGCTGCTCTGGTTCGCCAGAAGCGGCTTAGTCATGCTGGCCACATGACCCGGAAGCTGTACACCAGCTCCCTCGGCCAATAAAACGAGATGAGCGCCGCAACCCCAGAGTCAGCCACGACTGGCCCTAATGTTCAGGGGTCCCTTTACCTTTAAGTGATCCAAATAGGTCCAACAGTAAATTGCCATTCTTAATGGCTGTCGGAACCAGGAAAATAAATGTAAAACACAAGCAGGAAAACAAACTCTTCTTTTTTAAAAATTAAGATGCCTTCAAGAAGTGCAGAAACCAGGAGTTGTGCCTTTGGTATGCACATTTAATATAAATGACCATTTCTCTTTACTTAATGAGCTAATATTTGAAAAAAAGTACACACTCTGCCCTCTTGATAAAATTATCACATTCTCCTTAAAAGAGACTAAAGCATATGGAAATTAAAAAAAGAACGCTGTGCTGTCAATAAAAAGGCTTTGCGATCCTTTCGTACTTCAAAACCTCCTAAATAATAATTAAAAAACTCTTTTAATTAAGGCGATGTGTGTTCTCACTTTGAGTAAATTGGCAATGGAGCCAAGGCTTTTAAACGGCCGCCAAGATCAGCCTTGCTCTGAACACTCACTTATAATTTTACTGCCCTAAACTGATAAAAGGGAACAAGTTTCAACACTGCAGTTACCCTGAAGCACTCTTTTCTTCATCATCCAGGACTTTAAAGAGTTCAGTTTCATTCCTTTGAAAGATCATGATGCTATCCGTTCTATGTTAACTCCCTCCAGCTTCCCATCTCCTCCCCCATGCCAGCGATGATTTATCATGCCGCTCTATATAGCAAGGTGTTTTGTACTGAATGTCGGTATTTTAAAGTTTGTTGCATCTATTATTTGATGCACAGGACATAATAGTCCACCTGGATCGGTCCAGAATTCTGTTCCTGTACAATGGCCAACCACACACCTTTTCCAGAAAGCCATGAAGGCAATAACCTTTCCTGCTGTTGCTCCCCAGGACTGCTGCTCCTGGAGATTTTGGATATCGCACACATGGCAAGTGGCTGCTGTTGACAGACTGTCATCCCCCATTAAAAGCCACTTAAGTGAGTAGCTCTCACTCCATCTTGCTGTTGCAAACTTCAGACAATTATGTGTTGCCCTTTATGCATCTTTTCTAGTTCTAAAATGCTCCCCACAATCCTGGTTTTTGTTGTTTTTAGATGTGAACCTAGCTTCAAATTCCTAATCAGCCACAAACTTTACTGGTTGACATTGGAACAATCGTTTTTTTCTCAGACTAGCCTAGCTCAGAGGCTTGGTGTGAGAATACATGTTCATTCCTTGATTCATTCCTTATTCCAGTTACCGTATTTTTTGCACCATAACACTCACTTTTTTCCTCCTAAAAAGTAAGGGGAAATGTCTGTGCGTGTTATGGAGGGAATGCCTACGGGTGGCATGCCTACGGATTTTCCTCATCTAAAAACTACATGTGTGTTATGGTCGGGTACGTGTTATAGAGCGAAAAATACAGTATATCCAGCCTTTTCTCCAGGCGGCTCATTGCCTTCTGCACCATGTTATCCCTCTCAACAATCCTGTGAGGTAGGCCAGGCTGGGAGTTGTTGAGTGGACCAAGATCACCCAGTGAGCTTCACGGCTGCATGGAAATTTGAACTTTTGTTTCCCCAGTCCTTGTGCCATGCTCCACTCGCTACATCGCAGTGGCAGAGCTAAATTAACTTCAGTAACATTCCCTGCAATACTTTACCATAAATACACAATTTTCTCCTGTTGAGCAATCTGTACTGATTTGTTGTTTCATTGCTGCTTTTAATTATGTTTTAATTAATGCTTTTGACCTAGTGGTCCCGGGCCCTAAGGAAGTTAGATTAGCTTCACCCAGAGCCAGGGCCTTTTCAACTCTGGCTCCGGCCTGGTGGAACGCTCCGCCTCATGAGACCAGGGCCCTGCAGGATCTGATTTCTTTCCGCAGGGCCTGTAAGACAGAGTTGTTCCGCCTGGCCTTTGGCTTGGAGCCAATTTGATTCCCTCCCCCTCTTTCTTTTTTCCTTTCCTTCTCCTCCTGCGATGAGGCTAAATTTTAATATTTTAATGTTTCAATATTTTAATGTTGTATTTTAATTTTGTTTTTAAGTTGTAATCATTCAACTTGTTTTTATTATTGCTTGTAAGCCGCTCTGAGCCCAGCCTTGGCTGGGGAGGGCGGGGTATAAAGAAAAACTATTATTATTATTGGTGATTTTCTTTTCTTTTATGAAAGTGCAGATTATAAATATGTGAATAAAAGTAAATAACCAAATACTACCTATAGCTCTTTGGGGGAAAGATTGGGATAAATAGGAAATGATGAATAAGCATGCTTAGCATTGCAGCCATTGGGATAGCCTAGCCCTTCTAAAGCAGTGTTTTTTCCCAAACGTTTTGAACTTTGGCCCCACTTCTCAGTTTGCTTTACTTTGCGGTTCCTGTAATCCCAAAATCTGTTGTACGGGTGACCGTGCAGAGATTATCATTTGCAGCTGTATGCAGGGTTCTTTGGACTGGTGTGAGAATATTTATACAACAGTGGCAGCAGCAGAATAAAATAAATGAAAATCTCTGCCCTCCATGCCAAGAATGATTAGTGTTTTATTTTATTTATTTATTTTTTTTATTTTAAATATTTGTTTATTTTTTGAAATTTTTAACAATCATCCACACTAATCAGACTTTCCAATAAAAAATACAGAGTTTGACTTCTGTCCCCCCTTCTGTAGTTTCTTATGTTTTCATTTTCATTACTGCATCTCCCACTTAATTCCAGTTATTAGTTATTCCCTATGTTTTCCTTAATAAATACATCTAACCGCTTGCTTTAAATTAATTTTGCTAATGAATTTAGCTGTTTACAATGATTTTTCAAATAAGTAAGTAAAGTAAAATAAAATTTTATTTATACCCCGTCCTCCCCGGCCAAGACCGGGCTAAAGGGGGCTAACATCAAATATCAAATACATTAAAACACAATCAACCAATTGATTAAAATGTAGCTTAAAAATTAGAATCAGGATAAAATTAAATGACTGCCCACGAATTACAACCATAATGGTTGGGAACCTCAAGTTTTCACCAGGGTAAGCTACAGATCTTCCCCATTCTTTGTTAAAACTTCTTTCTTCTTGGTTTCTTACTCTTCCACTAAGTTTTGCCATTTCAGCATTGAACCCTTAACCTGCAAACCTTTGTTTCTAGAAGGAAGAAAAACTGAATACTACACACACACACACACACACACACACACACACACCCAACCACTAGGTTTTGGTCCAAGTTGTAAACAGTTTCTATTCACTTTTTACCTACTGATGAACTAAAATTTAATTTCCAGCTTTGCAAACATCTGTTTATTTTCTATGACTTCTACAGGACCTGCGTGTTCTGAATAGGCAGTTCTGAGTAACTGCGAGATCAGGAACTAACCATTTTTGTTTCTCTGTTACAAGAGCCCACAGGACAACTTGAAAATCTGTTCAGCACTTCGCAGAAGCTAATCTAATCCAAGGCAGCACAACAATTCGTGGAATCCATTTGAAGCCTGTTTCAGTCTGCATATGTTTGGGCTTTAATATTATGCCAGCTCCCACCTGCCCCAACATTTTCTCCTCCGCACTGCCGCCTAATTTTGCTTAATATCCGGCCTGATTCAGAGCTCTTAAAAGCTTGTTCATTATGTTTGTTTGGTTAGTCCTAATAGATAGGTCACATTGCCCTACTGTGTATCTTGACTTTGCAAGGCAGGATTGGGTAACCTTGAATCCTCCTTATTTTGCTGAATTCCTGTCAGTCCTAGCAGGCATGGCCCAACTATCAGGGATGATGTGAGTTTTAGATCAGCAACGTCTGGAGGGCCAAAGGTTTCCCCAAAATGTGATATGTAGGGATAACATGTGTACAGTGGTACCTCAGGTTACATACGCTTCAGGTTACAGACTCCGCTCACCCATAAATAGTGCTTCAGGTTAAGAACTTTGCTTCAGGATGAGAACAGAAATCGTGCTCCGGCGGCGCGGCGGCAGCAGGAGGCCCCATTAGCTAAAGTGGTGCTTCAGGTTAAGAACAGTTTCAGGTTAAGTACGGACCTCCGGAACGAATTAAGTACTTAACCCGAGGTACCTCTGTATTTTCAGGGTCTTGCATAAAACGAGCAACATTAGTTCCCAAACATTTTACAAAAGTTGGGGCCTTCCACCCCTTTGCCTCTCCTCAAAGACTCCTCTTCCACCTCCTTTAACTGTGTGTCCTGTCGCTACCTCAAGCCTCACAATACAGTGGTACCTCGGGTTATGTATGCTTCAGGTTACATACGCTTCAGGTTACAGACTCCGCTAACCCAAAAATATTACCTAGGGTTAAGAACTTTGCTTCAGGAAGGAACAGAAATCGTGCTCCAGCGGTGCAGCGGCAGCGGGAGGCCCCATTAGCTGAAGTGGTGCTTCAGGTTAAGAACACTTTCCGGTTAAAAATGGGCCTCCGGAACGAATTAAGTACTAAACCCGAGGTACCACTGCATAGTGATACAAGTAGGTTGTCAAATATTTTGAGCAGTGCCGGATACATATAAGCTAAACAAGCTATAGCTTAGGGACCCACTCTCTTGGGGGACTCCCCCCCAAAAAAAATTAAAGGTCAAAAACCTGATGTACGTTTCCAAAATATAAGATAAAAAATAAAAATAAAACCTACATACAGCAACAGTGTTTTGTGTTGTGTAGGCTTCTGTGATGTAAGTAGTGGGCCCCGCCTCTAGCCTGCTCCCTCAAATATCACTGGTTTGCTCATTTCTATATATAGGGTGCCTACATTCTTTAGATACCGATGAGCTCCATAAATTACCATATAGCATATATTCAACACACACACACACACAAAACAGTGACAGTTTGCTATTGACAAAGGACAGCTGGACATATAAAGGGCCCAGTACCTTCAGTAGCTTAGGGCCTCATCAAACCTAAATCCGGCCCTGATTTTGAGCAGGTTCACTTGTAATGTGCGGTGGTGATGGTGGTGGTGGTGGTTGTGTTAGAGAGCTAATGCATACCTTTTCTTTCAGGTGTTCTGTGATGCATTTTCTCCTGCTGTGAAAATTTCAAGTGACATCTGTAGAATAGTAGTACAGTGGTACCTTGGGTTACAGACGCTTCAGGTTACAGACGCTTCAGGTTACAGACTGCGCTAACCCAGAAATAGTACCTCGGGTTAAGAACTTTGCTTCAGGATGAGAACAGGTATTTCGTGGCAGCAGCGGGAGGCCCCATTAGCTAAAATGGTACCTCAGGTTAAGAACAGTTTCAGGTTAAGAACGGACCTCAGGAACAAATTAAGTTCTTAACCCGAGGTACCAATGTAATAGCAAATTGCAGCGTTGTGCTTCTCCATAGCAAATAATTGCAGGGCTCCACTGAAGTTTACTGGCTCTTACACACTTGGGAGAACGCACCTTCCCCCCCCCCCATGGCTTTGTCATGTCTGAGACTTTGCCTTGCTATCGACAGCACAGAGATAAAGAGCAGCAATCTTGGCGCCTAGAACACCCTTCCCCCTAATACTTTGGATGGACAAGGTCTCCTTTAGACACTTTTAAAAATAAACAAATTAAATGACAGTAGCAATGACTGGGGAAGGGAAAGAAGTTGAAGCTCCTGAGCCCTTTACTGTAGACCACTTGGAATATGAAATGGCACAGGCTAGAGGGAGTGTTTTAATGTACTGTATTTTATACTCAAATTACCAGCTGTTGGAAACCTCAGGAGGAGAGATTAAGTATATTTATAGAATGAATCTTCTATTAAGATATTGTATTTTCCTTTTGATAAACGTAGTCCGTATAAAATGCTCAATCATTTCTAATAAATTTGTATCTATTACTAGAATAACAGAAAAAAAGGTTAATAAACAGAAAAAATACCTATGGGCTCAAGTATACTCTGCATTAGATTATAGCCCATAGAAATAAGAAGCATATTCTGAATGTTAACATTTTAATTGAAAATGCTTATTCGACTCCATTTCTCATTAGACATATTTAACTTAAAATACTTTTTAGAATGTCTGGTTCTGCATTTCTAAATGCAGTTAAGATCAGATCGTCAAACTATATATATATCTAAAATAATTCCAGTGACTTCAGCATTTTGAAGATTGCAATTAGCAGACACTGTGCTTTTCCTCACTGGTGTAGGATTTACTATTTTCTTTTTGATAGAACAAGTGACTGCTATAAGCACAAGATCTTTAAAGCGTACAAATTAGAACCTTGAAATGCTTAAGATGCTGATCATGCAAAAACCAGAGTTAAAATGGGACTGGGCATAAACTGCTGGTCCTGTGACTTCTGGATGCTTTTGGTCGATGGGAAAGGTGCTTACATGAAAATAAAAGATCTGGGTAAGTTTGAAGATACCTGGCAGGGCTTCTTTGACTTCTCTGGGGATTGAGAAGATGTGTGGAGCCAAATGATGATCTGGCACAGCTGCTGAAGAATATTAGAAAATATCACATACAAACCCACCCACCCTCTTTCAGCCAAGTTGTCTCTTGGACATGTCAACAGAACATCTCACTGTAACAGAGTGGTTAAAAAAAATTGCCCAGCTTACCAAACTTAAATATCCTTTTAGTGAAAGTTAACATACACATGGGACGCGGGTGGCACTGTGGGTTAAACCACAGAGCCTAGGACTTGCCAATCAGAAGGTCGGTGGTTCAAATCCCTGCGACGGGGTGATCTCCCGTTGCTCGGTCCCTGCTCCCTCGGCCAATAAACCGAGATGAGCGCCGCAACCCCATAGTTGGCCACGACTGGACCTAATGGTCAGGGGTTCCTATACCTTTTAACATGCACATATTAAATATAAACAAGGGAAAAGGGTATTTTAAAACCATTGGAACAGGGACCCACACTGGCTTGCGCCATCTTCAAACTTTTGGCGAGGCTATAAAACCGACACTTTGCGGACTGTTAAAGTGAGAGAGGAAGAATTAATATATCTTTTGAAAATAATTGCTGTCCAAGAAGTGGCAGTGGATAACAGCTTTACAACCATCAAAGTCTACAGCATTCTTTATTAATGTGCCCGTTTCATAATTAAATGTTATGTCCCAATCTGTAACCACTGCACTCAAGCCCCACGCTCCAGATAAATCAATAGGGTTTATTGAAATGGAGCAGTTTGAGGATGGTAGCCAAGGAGTGTGCCTGACCTTACATGCTCGCATCTCAATCCCAAACACATTTAGTTCAAAGAAAATCACATTGATTTAAATTGTACTAGATAAGGGTCCTTTAAGATTCCAGCCTTTGGTTGGTTCATTTACATTTATTTAAACTCAGGCCTTTATTAATGACCACTGTATCTGAATCAGCCATTCTAAATCTGGTGGGGTCATATCCTTAGCTTGGTGATAGAGCAAAGCAAACTGATCTAAGCTTAACCGAGGAAATATAACCTTGCCCCAGTTCTTAAAGCAGGACTGGGGAAGCTGTGGCACTACCAGGGTCTGTTGGACTACAACTCCCATCATATGCAGCCATTGGCCATGCTGGCTGGGGCTGATCGGAGCTGCAGTCTGAGAACTTCAGGACAGTCACAGGTTCTCAATCCCTATTCTTAGTGAGCCACTAACAGTCCAAGGAAGTTGCCTTATATGCCAAGTCAAACAGTTGGTACTCAGTATTGTTGAGACTGCTTTGCAATGGCTTTCCAGAGTTTCAAGCAGCATTCCCAGACCTAACTGGACATGCCCAAGATTGAGTCTGGGAGCTTTTTCATGCTGTAAAGGGACCCCTGACCATTAGGTCCAGTCGTGGCTGACTCTGGGGTTGTGGCGCTCATCTCGTTTTATTGGCCAAGGGAGCCGGCATACAGCTTCAGGGTCATGTGGCCAGCATGACTAAGCCGCTTCTGGCGAACCAGAGCAACACACGGAGACATCGTTTACCTTCCCGCCGGAGTGGTACCTATTTATCTACTTGCACTTTGACATGCTTTTGAACTGCTATGTTGGCAGGAGCAGGGACCGAGCAATGGGAGCTCACCCTGTTGCGGGGATTCGAACTGCTGACCTTCTGATCAGCAAGTCCTAGGCTCTGTGGTTTAACCCACAGCGCCACCCGCATCCCTTTTTCATGCTGTACCCCTCCCCTAATTTTTACTGGTCTAGATAGCTTAGCAGTTGCACTTGGAATACTGCAGCTATGTGTATAAATGAACTGTAGAAGCAACAAACACAACTGCAGTGTGCCATCACCCCAATGAGAGTTCCCACTACTGAGGAACTGATAACATCCTCGCTGCCAGAGTGAATCCTGACACCCTAGTTATAGAGGAGAGTGTATATTCCCTAACCACTGTTGGGTGACTCCAAAGGGAATTGTACCTTAGGGGATGTGGTGGCAACCTATATGATTTATTCTTAGGAGAAAGGAAGACAGAACAGAATGGAGGGCAACTTGTCTCAGGTGGCAAAGGGCCCAGGTGAAAGCTGTGAGTGAGAGCAAGAGCAAGTGAGCTCTAAGTGTTAATCAGCGCTTATGTCCAGAATGATGATTCTTCAACATCAACTTTGTTGAACTGGTCATGTTGTTCGGATGCCTGATTATAGTCTTCCAAAGCAACCACTCTATTCCAAACTTTAAAAAGGGAAGCGTAATGCTGGTGGTCAACAAAAGAGGTTTGAAGACGCTCTCAAGGCAAATCTAAAATAATGTACAGTGGTACCCTGGTTCTTGAACAGCTTAGATATCGAACAAAACGTCTCCCAAATGCCGCAAACCCGGATGTAGGTGTTCTGGTTTGCGAATGTTTTTCAGAAGATGAATGTCTGACGCGGCTTCCGCTTGAAGCTCCTGCAGCCAATCAGAAGCCATGCCTTGGTTTTTGAATGGTTTTGGGACCTCGAGTTAATAACTTAATTCATTCTGGAGGTCCATTCTTAACCTGAAACTGTTCTTAACCTGAGGTACCACTTTAGCTAATGGGGCCTCCAACTGCTGCTGTGCCGCCACCACATGATTTCCGTTCTCATCCTGAAGCAAAATTCTTAACCCGAGGTACTATTTCTGGGTTAGCGGAGTCTGTAACCTGAAGCATCTGTAACCCGAGGTACCACTGTAGTATAAACACCAACAACTGGGAAACCCTGGCCTGCGAGTGCACCAATTAGAGAACAGCCTTTACCAAAGGTATAATGGGCTTCAAAGATGCTTGAACTCAGGACAAAAAGGGAGAAACATGCTAAGAGGAAGGCATGTTTGGCAAACCCTCACTGTGATTGACTCCTGCCTGGAAACCTATTTCCCCACTGTGGAAGGATGTGTGGATCCAGAATTGGCCTCAACAGTCACTTACGGACTCACTGTTAAAACTGTGTTCATGAAAGACAATCTTACTCAGCTATGAGTGATCACCAAAGAAGAAAGAATGTCCACGATGAGTTATTTAATTAATTGTATTGACAAGTAATCAGACACTGAATTTATGCCTCTGTTTTAAGTTATCCCAGTCACAAAATTTGGATTTTCAGAACCATAGCTGTCAACCTTCAATTTTTTTTGCGGGAAATTCCCTTATTCCAGTGCTGTTTCCCGCTGCTTCCCGCTGCTATCCCGGATTGTTAGATATCCCGTAGACTGTCCCCGGGACAGGTGAGGCTGCTGATCCCTTATTTTCGAGGCTGCTGATCCCTTATTTTCAAATCTGAAAGTTGACAGCTATGTTCAGAACTGAAAGAGGGGGTTATAGAAAGGAAAAGAAATTAGCATAGTCTTTACCTTCACTATCAGGGAAAAAATGAATGGTATGAGACTGAGTTGAGAATGGGACTGGAGAAGAGCAGAGCAAGATTCCACTATGCTTGTTTTGCATGCATTCAAGCTCTAATGGAATTAGGTGTACTTTTTGCATTTTATTTCCTTCTGACCATGTTGCTTACACCCCCAAGGTGCATATATATCTGGATGTATGTGTATTTGTGTGCAACTGAGGATAAGACCTGAATAAGTGCCACAATATGTGTGCTAGTCTTTCAGATGCTATGAGGTTCTTTGTTCTTCGTGTTGCATTGCAAACTAACAGTGGTATTTACCCCTCTTCCAGATACATAAGGCAGAAGCGTGAGAAGGGGTGAAAGACTACTGCCTCCATAGACCGTAAGGAAAGGTGGGTATAAGAGGTGTGTGTGGGAGGGAAGGAAAGTAAAAGAAGGATAATGATCAATAAACAGGAACGTAGCAAAAAGGTTGGTTATAAAGTAGCAAATGATGGTAAAAGAGGAAATATGGCCACATACAAGAGTGAACAGCATGTAAACTGTATATTTGCAACAATGTGGTTGATTTTATTGTTTTGTTCACCTGCACTCCAGCCTGCATTGCAGAATTGTATATGAACAAAAACAGTTACTTTGAAACTGACTAGGAAATGGACCCCAATGGCATTTTTGCACAGGTCAGTGACAAGCTCACATGATTTAAACGACTGCCTTTATCTCAGCAGCACGTTAAGGCTGTCATCCTATACCCAGTTATCTGGAAGCAAGCCTGACTGAACTCAGTGTAACTTACTTCTGAATGGACAGATAGAGGGTTGTACTGTAATTGTGCATTGATTGCCCAAATGAGCAATGCAGCCATTAGATATGCTGGTAGAGTCAGTTATTCAAAGGTTGGTGTAGCTTTAAAAATGTGCCTGGTGTTTGAATTGTTCAACGTTATGCTGGTTTCAGAGGTAACCCCCCTCCTTTAAAAATAAAATTAAAAAATGCTGTGTTTCACTTCTGAAAGACTGCAGTCTGATCTTATGAAGATTTACTCAAAAGGAAAATAAGCAAATTTAATGGAATGTGTTGGGACAACCCCTCCCCGCTTTCCTTGGTTATATAATTATAGCTGAGAAGTAAAGCCCAAGTAAGTTATGTCCTTTAAAAATGCACTGATAGTTGACACTCTCCACTGCATAATTTTGTACCCAAAGTCAACTTTGGAGGTAGTTACAAAATATGAAAATATGCAAGAAATTGTTATTCATCCATGGCAAGTTGAAGAATGGCTACAGGTAACTCTTTCAGGTCAAATCCACACCACACATTTGTTTAATTATTAAATTTATACCCTATCTTCCTCCCAAAGGAGTCCAGGATGGTAAACATTTAAAAACATTTCCAGATGCAGACTGGGAAGGGAAAAAATCAACTTAGCTTGTTGGGAAAGCATCTAAATCACATGGCTCCCCTCCCCCACAAAGCTGTATTTTACCTCCTGCAGAGCTATAATTCCCAGCACCCTTGATGAACTAAAGTTCCCAGGATTCTCTAGGGGAAGTCATGTGATTTAAATGTATGGTGTTGATGTGACCAAGATGGTAAAACAGTAGTGATATTAGTTTGTGTGAGTTAAATCAGATGGCTCATTCAGTAGAGCATGTGATTCTTAATCTAAGGGTTGTGGGTTTGAACCCCACGTTGGTGAAAATTCCCTGCATTGCAGGGGGTTGGACTAGATGACCCTAGTGGTCCCTTCCAACTCTACAGTTCTATGGTTTTTATCACTCTGCTTTAAATACCATCAGCTATAACTACTACAAATCATATTCTGTACATTTTATGGAAAATTTCACTAATTTTTATATAGAATTTGAACTACTCCTGTGCAACGTAGTTGAATCCAATGAATAACTAATTATGTGCACAAAGCACAGCATTTTACTAGGGCTGACCAAATTGTCGCAGCAGGATATTTAATGTTGGAAATAATAAATAAATTTTGCTACGTGCTGCCAAAACGGAAACAACCTTCTGATTTTTGTCAGTTATGTACTGTATGTGACCCACAGACCAAGATTTGTTCTTTCTCGAGACTGTGGACTGCCTTTTACTCCACAATGCTGCTTATGGGATGGAAGTGGCACAAGTCAACCATTTCATGTTTTCTGCCCTCTCTTTCTCACAAAAAAACCCATTTTTTAAAAAAATAAAAAGAATCTCCTGCAAAACAAACAAACAAAACCAGCCAGCTTTGGGGTCAGTAACCCCACTTATTTGCACCATACCATGTGAACCGCTTAGGTGGTGCTCTGGTCTAAACCACAGAGCCTAGGTGAGCTCCCATTGCTCTGTCCCTGCTCCTGGCAACCTAGCAATTCGAAAGCATGTCATGTGCAAGTAGATAAATAGGTACCGCTCCGGCGGGAAGGTAAACGGCGTTTCCGTGCGCTGCTCTGGTTCCCCAGAAGCGGCTTTGTCATGCTGGCCACATGATCTGGAAGCTGTCTGTGGACAAACACCGGCTTCCTCGGCCTATAGAGCGAGATGAGTGCCACAACCCCAGAGTCGCCCGCGATTGGACCTAACGGTCAGGGGTACCTTTACCTTTTTAATTTCACTTATTTGAACCATACCATGTGAACTGCTTAGAGATTTTTTCTTTAAAATATAAAGCAGTATAGAAATGATGATGATGATAATAATAATAATAATAATATTTTTTTAAAAAACCAACCACCTTGCCTTCCACTCCCACCTCACTTCGTCCCCCCCACATGGCTGAGTAAGCAACATGGATCCCCAGTGTGTGGTGTTTGTACGTGTGGCCTCTTGGGCTTGCCAATTGGAAGGTCAGCAGTTGGGGTGAGCTCTAATTGCTCTGTCCCAGCTCCTGCCAACGTAGCAGTTTGGAAGCACACCAGCACAAGTAGATAAATAGTGGGAAGGTAAACAGTGTTTCCATGAGCTCTGATTTCTGTCACAGTGTCCCGTTGCGCCAGAAGTGATTTAATCATGCTGGTCACCTGACTCAGAAAGCTGTCTGTGGACAAACGCCGGCTCCCTTGGCCTGAAAGCCAGATGAGCGCTGCAACCCCATAGTCACCTTTGGCTGGACTTAACTGTCCAGGGGTCTTTTATCTTTTTTACCTTTACTTTTACCCCCACACGAGCACAACCCTCTTCCTGCTTGCTTCACTTTTCTTTGCACCATACCATGTAAACCGCTTTGAGTTTTTTTTCTTTAAAGTATAAAGCAGTATAGAAATTATGATTATGATAATCAGGGCTTTTTATTTCAGCCAGAACTCTCTGGAACTCTGTTCCGGCAATCCTTTTTGGTGGGCCATTCTAAGAGAACGAGAGAGGTGTTTGTGGTGAGTTCCTGCACCTCTTTTTCTAGAAAAATGGCACAAGTAACAACAACAACAGCAACAACAGTAATAATGATAAGAATAATAAATAAAATAATGATCATTATAGTAATAATAATTTTTTTAAAATGATAATAATAATAAAACAATGATAATGATAATAATAATAATAATAAATTTAAATGATGATGGTAATAATAATATAACCAAGAGAATAATGATAATGATAGTAATAGTAATAATAATAATAATAATAATTAAAAAAGGATGTTCAGTGTTTTTTTCTGGGGGGACGCAATGGTACGCCTACCCCTAATCATTTTGTGAATCTTTGTACTTTTGTCCATTTCCTGTACAGTGATACCTCGGGTTAAGTACTTGATTTGTTCCGGAGGTCCAAACTTAACCTGAAACTGTTCTTAACCTGAAGCACCACTTTGGCTAATGGGGCCTCCTGCAGCCGCCACGCCGCCAGAGCACGATTTCTGTTCTCATCCTGAAGCAAAGTTCTTAACCCGAGGTACTATTTCTGGGTTAGCGGAGTCTGTAACCTGAAGCGTCTGCAACCCAAGGTACCACTGTATTTATTTTCCCCAATTTGAACTATAAAATGGTGATTTCCTTGAGTCAAAATGAGAGTTCCCCTAAACATCTTTTTAGGGGAAAAAGCACTGATGATGAGAATGATGATAATAATAATAACAATATAACAATGATAATGATAATAATAATAATACCAGTCACCTTGCCTGCCTCCCCATCAAATGCCTCTCCCTCTTTCCTCACCCCCCTCCCCTTATGGCTGAGCAAGCAATTCTGCAGAAGCACGACCTTCCCCCTTCTTGCTTAACTTTTCTCCGCCGTGAGGCGTGTGTGTGAGAGAGAGGGGGGTGGGAAGGACGGGGCTGAGGGAAGAAGAGAGCTCCCCCCCTCTTTTTCCTTCCCTTCCTTCCTTTCCTCCCTCTCCTCTTCCCCCCTCCCTCCCTCCTTCCCCACAATGCCCTGCGAGGACGTTGACAAGTGGATCCAAGATGGCGTAGAAAAGCAATGACAGGTAAGCCGGGACTTCCCCGTTCCCTCTCGGGGAGGGCGAAGGGCGAGGAGGGGGGCGTGGGCCGGCCGAGGGGCTCGGCGGGGCCCCGGGGCTCGGGGCGGGGTCCTCCGGGGTCGGGTGGGGGGCTGGAGCGAAGAGGCCGGAGGCCGAGCGGGGCCGGCGGGAGAGAGAGGGCCCTGGGGGCGCGGAGGGGCCTGCGGGAGCCCAGCAGCTCCGGGGCTGTTTCCCCCTCGGGGGTCCCGGTTGCCTCAGGGCGGGGGGGAGGGGCGAGGCGGGCCGCGGGTTCGAGCCCCGGCCGCTCCGGGGGAAGCGGGACCTTCGAGCTCAGGAAACCAGAGCCACACACCGATGGGTGGGGTGCGTGTTGGCGGGCGGGCGCGTGTTTTGGCGGATATTTTTCTTTTCCAAACAGTTAAAAGCGGGGCATTTCAGGCCGGCGAACGTGGAAGCTTTTATTTAAAGGGCGGGGGGAGTTAAAAAAAAATCAAAACACAAAAAAACCCCACACGCAACTCTTCAGGTTCGCGGGGACCCAAGGGCTCAACTAGACGGGCCAAGAAAAAGCGGTTTATATGCGCTGTATATGCGCGATATAATAACCTCGCGGCGCCAGGGGGCGCTGCCGAGCGACGTCGTCCTCCGCCCGTTTTCCCTGTTTAAATGGACGGCGCTCCAAAGTGCGGGGTGGGGTGGGGGGTCTGGATCCAGCCCGGGTCTTTGTGGAGCTGAGCAGGGAGGACAAGGACTCCAGGATTTGAACGGGAGGCTTCCCCTCCTATCGACACCCGCCCCCCAACTCTCCGCCCCTCCGAAGTTGGAAATAAATACTAGATTAAAAGAAAGAAAGAAAAAAGAAACGCACGAGAGGTTGAAGGGGTTGCTGTTTCGGAGATGGTTGGGACGGGCATTGGTGAAATCGGAGATTGGGGTGGCAGGGAAATCGGTTCTTTTGTAAGCAGGCAAAAGGTTGGTGCCTGGAAAAGTAATGGCGTGGCAAGCCAGCGCAGGCCGTGCTTAGATCAATGGCGTGGGGAGTAAGGGAAAGTTGTGACCTTGCACCCTTTCCTAAGTTAAAATGTCGATGGAAGCAAGTGAGATTTTCAAATGGAAAAAAGTTCTATGTCACAGAGGCTTGCTTTTCTTTGGTGGTTCAAATATTATTACTGTACTTTTTAGCATTTTGATACACCTTAAACTAAGGCAAGGTACTTTTTTTTTTTTGCAACACCCCTTTGCAACTAGACTTGCTTGCACAAAAGTTGATGGCCAGTATTAACTGTACTAGTTGTACTTGGAATAGGCCCATTGAAATCAAGGGAGTTTTAAGTAAATTAAGTCAGTTATTTTAAAGAGTCTGCTCTGAGTATGATGAACATAGGATGTTGCCCTGGAGAAATAAGCTTTGTGAAATACAATGTTAAAAAACAACAACCTTGATTGTAACTTCCTGGGTTGGGATAGCTTATGGAAAGGAATTTTCTTTCCAGTGGAAGCTATATTTTGGGCTCAAGGCCTGCCAGGATTTACTACATAGTTTAGCCACCAGAAATAACAGAATGCTGTTCAGGCTTGGAACTCAAAACAACTTCACAGTTATGTGTGACTGAAATTAAGGATATGTTGGTGAAATAGATTAAGCAAGGAGGGAATATGCTTGTGAGTGTAGTGCAAACTGGAAAAAAGGCTGTTTGAGTAACTTGGCTGAAGCCACACCTGAGAAACAGCCTAAAAAGTAAGAATTACTATTTCAGCACAGTATTAAAAGTAACTTTGACTGAATATTAGAGTGATAATATTTGCAGGGTCAAATATGCTGTGATCACAAATGCTGTGAATGAGGCTCTTCACTTTATAAAGGGTGCAATTCAGCACACACTTTCAAGGAAGTAAGTCCCTTTGAATTCAGTGATCTTCTTAGTAGAAAGGTATAGAATTTGAATGTCCATGTAGTTCGTGGGAATAGACCTTTTAATTTGAGGAGAAGCCCAAAACCATAGCAGTTATTTTGTGTATATTTTATTCTATGATTATTCATTTTGTAAAAGTGCAGCTTATTTATTTCATAAAATTTATTCGCTGCATTACTGTTAAGAAACAAACCTCAAAGCAGTTTACAAATTTTGAGATGTGGTTGTGTAGCAGCTGGCTATTGTAAGATACATACAACAACATTTTCTCACTCCCAGGGTCCAGAATCTTGTATTGTAAATGGTAAACATAATTTCTAGTGGTTAAATTATTATTTTTTTAAAGTTAAGCACTTTTAGAGCAAAGACTGAAAAAAATTGTAACTTTTTATATTGTATTTGCTTAGATAGGTAATTAGTTCTTTTTAGAAAACCTATGTCAGCAAACAACAGTTTCAACAGTTCCCAGACTTAAAGCTAAGGAGCCTACTAATGGAATTCCTTTGATGTCTTTGGAGTCACGTGATGGTCCCACCCCTAGTTGATTCTGTTGTTATGCCATAATGCCTTCATGGTTGTTGCTGATACCCTCTGTTGCTGATCTTCCTTGTAATCCTCCCACTTTTGAGAATTATTGTACTACGGCTAACTTAAGTATAATGAAATCTATGAGCTGAAGGACTTTAATCTTAGCAGAGCTGGTTATGTAAGCAACGCCTTATTTGCAGCAAACTTTCATGTGGATCTGGTTTAGGCTTATAGAAAATATTCACAGTGCACCAAATGCATAGTGGTGAACGAGTGAGGAAGTTGATGTCTGCTGTAACAACATTTATATGCTACTTTCCCACCACTCACTGGCCCTCAAAGTGGCTTGCAGTTGATAATTTAGTGTTCTGTTGGAAGCGGCTGCCCAGAGTGGCTAGGGAAACCCAGCCAGATGGGCGGGGTATAAATAATAATTTATGATGATGATGATGATGGATAACATACAAAAAATTCTGGTGACAGCCCCCACAATCATCCATGCATTTGCTAGGTCAGCCTTCACCAATCCCATTAGCTCCACCCAGCACTATGCCCATCTGTGTTATGGGTATAGTGGTGCTGATCTCCCTTGTGAATTCATTGAGATAATGTCTGTGAAGAGTGCTTCGTAAATGCTAAATATTATTAATATTTTATTACCTTTTTTCCAGTGTAAGAAAGTACCCCATCTGTGCCATAGATATAGGACCATCAGGCAGATCTCCCTTTGGCTGCTTTGTAGCAACAGAGTAGATGCCTGAATGCAGCTCAAGAAAGAATGAATGAAAAGGAAAAGAACTAAGAAGAAGAGATGCAGGCCTCAAACTGGTGTTTGGTAGGATCCTTTTTTAATTTGGCAGAGTAAAACCTATAAATTTTCTCAAGTATTTCAATTTGTAAACTTCCATGGGGAGAATAACCAGATACATTTTTTCCTGAAGGAAGAATCCCTTGAGAGTAAGGTACCTAAGGCTGCAATATACTAAACAGGGAGTAACGCTATAATACGAAAGTTACTTACTTTATTGAAATCAGTGGCACTTGAATCTGAGTAGGTATTCATAGCATTGTGCTGTAAGCCTCATTGAACACAATTGTACTTCTGAATAAACAGATACAGGGTTGCACTGTAAGGAAATAATCTTTGTAGGAAGATAATATCTTATCTCGTTACCCTGATGAAGATTTCTGATCACCTTTGGGCAGACGGTGGTTTGACTCTGCTGCAATACAATTTTTCTACCAAGCACCAATTTGAGGCTTGTCTCATTTTTTGAATATAGTTCAAGACAACTCTTTTTATTTACACACACATCTATTCTACAACTTAATGTACAGCATAATGGGTAGAATTAATTTTTGAACTAAGTATTACAAAGTCAGAGAGTTGGAAGGGGCCTCAAAGTTCAACTAGTCCAACCCGCTGCTGATGCATGAACCTATCCCTGATAAGGGTTTTTAAACAGAGGCTGGATGTCCATCTAATGATGAAGAAGCCATCATCTTCTGAGGCAGTCTGTTCTGTTGTCAAACAGCTAGCAGCATCAGGAAGTTTTAACGCTTAGTACAAATAAATTTTCTTTGTCATTTGAACCCATTGGTTTGGGGCCTACCCCTCGCAGATGTTGTTGTTCACCCTGCAAGACAGGGAAGTGTTATCTTCACTTTTATAAACACAACACAAAATATTGTATAGGTGCTCCCATTTAGAGTTTATGTTTAAGCTTCGCTACACATTCACATTGACTATTTGTATACCACAATCATAGGCTAGTTGGTGTGCTGCTCAGTGGCAAATAGTACGTGTTGCAGAGGCTTTATTTGGATCTTCTGTTAATAATCTTGTGAATCACACTTGCTCTATTTCATTCATGCAATTTTTAAACCACTTAATGTAATAAAAATATTTAACGGCTTTATATAAGCACAGTAAAAATACAGTGGTACCTTGGGTTAAGTACTTAATTCGTTCCGGAGGTCTGTTCTTAAGCTGAAACTGTTCTTAACTTGAAGCACCACTTCAGCTAATGGGGCCTCCTGCTGCCGCCGCGCCACCAGAGCACGATTTCTGTTCTCATCCTGAAGCAAAGTTCTTAACCCAAGGTACTATTTCTGGGTTAGCGGAGTCTGTAACCTGAAGTGTGTTTAACCTGAAGCTTATGTAACCCGAGGTACCACTGTACAATAGTACAGTGAAATCTTGGTTCTCGAGCATAATCCGTTCGACTCCCACAATGTTCAAAAACCAAGGCGCAGCGGCTTCCGAAAAATGTTCGAAAACTGGAACACTTCTGGGTTTTCGGCGTTCAGGAGCCGATTTGTTTGTCAACTAAGCCATTCGAGAACCAAGGTTCCACTGTATTCAATAAACCTACCTACAAGCTGGAAAGAAAAAACCCAAAACTATATACCACGGATAAAACTGAGCAGTACATAGAACAGAGAATTAAAATACAAGTCCATGAGTCCATGAAAGCTTGTGTAAACATGGAAATGTTTAAGAGGCGTTTGAAGGTTATTATTGCTTCTGCATCATATATTACAGTGATTGAGGGCATTCCAGAGAATGGGTGCTACATAACCAAGAAGGTAGTCTTCCACCTTGTCACTATGTGACGCAGGTGGCGCTGTGATCTAAACCACTGAGCCTCTTGGGCTTGCTGACCAGAAGGTCGGCAGTTCGAATCAGTACGACGGGGTGAGCTCCTGTTCCTCTGTCCCAGCTTCTGCCAAACTAGCAGTTTGAAAGCATGCCAGTGCAAGTAGATAAATAGGTACCTCTGTGATGGGAAGGTAAATGGCGTTTCTGTGTGCTCTGGTTTCCGTCATGGTATTCCGTTATACCAGAAGCATTTTAGTCATGTTTGTCACATGACTTGGAAAGCTGACTGTGGACAAACGCCAGCTCCCTTGGCCTGGAGATGAGCACCATACCCATAGTCACTTTTGACTGGACTTAAATGTCCAGGGGTCCTTCACCTTTACCTATTCTGCTGGTCAGGGAATAACTAACAGGGACTTCTCAGGAGGTCATAAAGATTGACTAGGAGTGGTATTCTGCTAGGTATTTTGGTCCAAAGTCGTTTAGGGTTAGATGGCTCAGTATCTAGAGCCATCTCTGTATGGATCCTATTCATATTGTCTTGTTTGCAGTGATTTATAAGCCTACACGGAAGCCTTTTTTGGCTGGACGGTGGGATGAAAAAAATCTTATGTGGTGTGATGTAGCAGTCTTCTGCCTATGCTAGGTATAGTGCCTATACTTTACTGCCTTGGCTGCATGTTTCATGGTAGTTACACCCTCCACCACATGCTAGTGGAAACAGTCCCCATCTTCCTGCCAGAAAAGGTAGGTGTATAGTTGCACCTCCATTGCATTTTCTCTTTCAGTGGCTAGGAAAGGAAGGAGAAAATGCACAGCTAGTCAAAATCAGTGTTGTACTCTTAGAAAGCTCTTTGAGCAATAAAGTAAACTGGTATTCACAATTTACTTAGGATCTACATTTGATTCCTGAGCATGGTTTGGCCTATTTTTTAAATAAAAAAAATAGTCTTTATTGCTCATCCACATAGGTGCTCCTGCTCATTTACATTGTGCTAAACCATGACTTTGTGTAATGTCTGAATATGGCTGATAGCCCAGATTCCACTAACCTGGTGCACTAGCAGAAGCCAGTGCAAGAACTCCTGTTAGGGCAACAGGATTTCCCATCTCTCCTCACCTTGCGTGCCCCTGTGCCTTCCCCATATTTAGTCTGGAGGGTCAGGAGAACTCCTAGAACAGCATGCTGAGAAAGGAGATAGAGGTTGTTCCATTGAGCAAGCAGAAACGCTTGCATCTAGAAAAGGATCACCTTAGTGCAATGTTTAATTCCTCCCAATGTGTGGTGAACTTGACTGGCCAAGTCTTGTCTAGATTTTTTTAAAAAAATGCTTTAAATAGCTTGCAATGTTATCACAGAAAGGGTAGAAGTATTTTAGACATTAATCTTTTGTTTTTAATTTTTAAAACAAATGTTACTGGTTCATGCATCTGATCTTTTTTTAAAAAATTGCAGCATATCAAACAGAGTTAAAATAGACCTGCTACTGCTTTACATTGGGCTTCGCATTGAGCTCAGTTATATTTGTATTCCAAACTATTTATACTATTCATATCTATCTAGGAATTAAACAGGTTCAGCATCTCAAAGTGGATGGCGATAAAGTCACATCCTAATATACTCTGACACGTCTTTGCTATTCTGGAAATGTGATAATGAAAGCACCCTGCATTTTCATTGTGGTTCTGGCTTCATTTGAGCCATTGCAGCCACTTCAGGGATTCCATACACAAAACACATGGTGTTCATAGCTTTTCCTCCCTCTGCCCTATTTCCCCCCCTTCATGACACATTGCTCACTCACCTTTCTCAGTGTATCTTGCTGGTGATAGACACAAAACAAGGCCTTGTTTCATCCATTGGTAATTCCAATTGTTACTGCTGTCTTAAACCTTTTCACAAAAAAGCAAGTTCCAATGCACGTCAGAGTGCAAGTAGATAAATAGGTACCACTCCAGCGGGAAGGTAAATGGCGTTTCCATGCACTGCTCTGGTTTGCCAGAGGCGGCTTAGTCATGCTGGCCACATGACCTGGAAGCTGTACGCTGGCTCCCTCGGCCAATAGAGTGAGATGAGCGCCGCAACCCCAGAGTCGTCTGTGACTGGACCTAACGGTCAGGGGTCCCTGTATCTGTACCTTTATGTAGCCCATGCCAAGCAGATGTCAGGTAACTACTGGTAGGGACTAGTTCATATTTTGAGGGGGGGGGAAAAGGCAAGTTGTGCGCACACTGTACAATTGCTCAAAGTTGACAGATAAATGAAGATGACACATGCTCTCTCTCATTACGTGCGTGTGAGAAAGTGAGTGCCACAGAAATATGCATACCCTTTCATCATACCTACACACACAGACATATCAGCATGTTTCAGATATATTAGCATGTTTCAGTATGTGTGTACTTGCAGTATTTAAAGTTAGCAGTGGGGCATTTAAATAAAGAAGCTTGCCCACATTTCTGCTAATTCATTAGAAATTCACCTTGTCTGTTGCCCTCATTGGGAAGTTGGACTTGTAGAAGCTTGCTGAGATGAAGATTCACACAACTGAGTATTATTATTATTACATTTATATAGGCATGGATGCTCAGAACTACAAGTGGAAGTGGAAGGAACTTTGTGGAAGATGCCACTGACCACTTTTGTCCTTTCCCAGCAGCCACTGCACTGCATCCCATGCTATTCAAAGGGGGCTACTGACCCTCTGGATAATTTATTCAAGGAGTGCAGGGAGCTGAAAATTTATTTTGCAAGCTCTCTTCTACTCAAGTTTCTTAGAATCCAAAATCATAAACTTTTTTACTTA
The DNA here is from genome assembly GCF_027172205.1 of Podarcis raffonei. Classification (NCBI taxonomy): domain Eukaryota; kingdom Metazoa; phylum Chordata; class Lepidosauria; order Squamata; family Lacertidae; genus Podarcis; species Podarcis raffonei. The sequence goes on from NC_070603.1 coordinate 23,673,170, forward strand.
AAAATAATCAAAGCACTTTAAAAAAAAAAAAGAGAGAGAGAGAACAGCGTGTAAAAACAAACCATGCAGGAGAAGCTTTAGTTAATCAGTGGGTCGTATGCAAAGGTGTCCACAAACAAGCAGAATGGACTTCAGTGCATACAGGTGGATTTCCTCTTCCCTGCAGCTCCTGTGCATGCCATCAGAATCTGCTCCCAGTGGTGGAGCATGTTCCCATGGAGCCTGGGGCAGGGCGCGGAGGGTGAAGGAGCCAGCTGCACATGGCCAGCCCTCGCTGTTGGAACACTCGCCACAACAGCTATGTACCCTTCTCATGCGCCCTCCCCAAATGGCTTTGCAAGGAGTGTTTCCATGGCGGGGCTCAGAGGGCGAACAAAGCCTGCTGCTCCAGACTGCCGCTTCGGTGGTGAGGGCTTGCCTAGTGCAGCGGGTTCCATGGAAGCACTCCTTGCAAAGCCGCTCGGGGAAGGTGTGTGAGAAGGGCACAACAGTTATGCGCCCTTTGATCCCAGCCTCACCTTTGCAAGGCTGAGGCCCTTCTCATGCTCCCCTCCCTGTGTGCTTTTTCCCAGCCTCACAAAGCCACGCAGGACTGACTTGGAGGGCGGTGTGAGCAGCATGCACCCAACCCCTAATTCGCCCGGGGCAATTGCCCTGGCTGCTTCCCCCCCATGCTACACCCCTGTCTGCTTCAGAGGATTTGGGAACTCTTAAGACCAGATTTGGGGCTGTAGTGGGGAGGAGAAGAAAGTAAAGTCCTATTGCATGAGCAAAAGTCTGCTCATGCAACGATTTATTGACTTTCTGCTATGGAATCTTTATTTTTTCCTAGAGAATGTAACATAAGAATATAAGAAGAGTTTGCCGGGTCGGGCCAATGGTCCATTTAGTCCAGGATCCTGTTCTCATAGTCTCCAACTAGATACCTATGAGAAGCATGCAAGCAAGACCCGAACACAAAAGCACTCCTCATTGCAGCAACTAGTCTTGAGAACCACACTGTCTGTAACTGTGGAAGGCAGAACATAGACACCCAGGCTAGAAGGCATTGATATTCTTATCCTCCATGAATTTTTCCAGTCCTTTTTTAAAGCCGTTCAAGTTGGTGGCCATCCCAGCCTCATGTGGGAGCGAATCCCATAGTTTAGCTTCTGCCAGTGGGAGATCTATAAGCAGAACTCCATTCATGGGAATCTCTGGATATAAATCAATGTATTTAGAATTGTAAAGTCAGAGTAAGTTTGAGATCAAGGGAGCATTAACGGTTACACACAGGGGGTAGGTTGTTAATCTGTCAGTCTTGCTACCTGCAAAAGGAATAGACGTGGCTGTGTTAAAACTGAAGTCCTTTGCTGAGTCGTAAAATAGGTCTGTCTTTTAAAGTGATCTAAGTTAGCTTTGCAAGTCCTACTGTGATTTTTTTTATGATACAGTCTCCAGAAATACATCTGGTATTCAGAACAGACTGAATTAGCTGAATGTTGTGTAATTCTTTGGGTTTGCAATGCCTGGGGACTATGTCTCGTGATCTTGCCTGTTTATAAAGGGACCATACTTCCAAGAGATTTAGTGGGTAAACAGTGAAAGGATAAGGGAAGCAGGATAGTTGATCTGCATGCTTGTATATGTTCAAATTGCCAGAAGTATTAAGCAAATTTCATATTCTCTAATTTGGAGGAACATGCTCCAGATTTCTAGTTACGTATATGGGTGGTATTCAACTAAGTTTTACTTAGAGCACACCTGTTGAAATTAATGGTTCTAACTTAGTCACGTTCATTAATTTCATTTAGCCTACTCTGAGCAGGACATGTGTAGCCTGTGTGGGAGCAAAGGATACAAACAAGATAGCTATCCACATATTGTTGACAAACTTTCTTTTTTGGAGATTTGCTTTGGCCTGCTACTGGTGTCCAATTAAACAAGTCTTCTTCAGCTCCCTGTTTGAGTGGTGACTCTGAATCACAGCTAGAATTGTCTTCTGTATTGCTTGCTCTTTCTCTCATTTTGAAAATGTGTCTATCCATATTACTATACTACACAACACTGAAATGTTAAAATATTTCTTTGATTGTCCTTGAATCTTCCTGCCACACTTGCCATCCTCTTCAGCCACACCAATGTGGTGTGTCACACCCTTTGAGAACCCCTATATTAAAAGAAAACTGGTTGCTGCAGAAGATGAGTATATTTGTTTTGTACTTATTAGCTGCTATCTTAACTGAATATAGAAATGTTTGTTCATTGGAAAATTACTTTTCCATTGAACTGTTAGTTCAGCAATACAAGGGTTATGAAGATTTCAGAGACAGTGGACAGTTATACAGTCATACCTTGGGTTAAATATGCTTCAGGTTGAGCGTTTTCGGGTTGTGCTCCGCGGAGACCCGGAAGTAACGAAGCACGTTACTTCCAGGTTTCGCCGCATGCGCAGACGCTCAAGCGGCGAATCGCGGCCCACGCACACGCAGATGTGGGTTGTGTTTGCTTCAGGATGCAAATGGGGCTCCGGAACGGATCCCGTTCACATCCAAAGGTACCACTGTACTTCTGTTCCTACCCAGCTTCAGAGGAAACATACTGCTGTGCATTTTCAGGTGGCATCTGGGTCCACAACAAAATATTAGAGGGATATGCTGAATTCCTTTCCAGTTCCTAGTGCACACTGATATATTGGTGGCTGGGGGAAGTAAACAGGAAGCTTTGGTAAGTAACAGATAGGTGTTGCTAGGTTTGTACTTGTGTTGTGTCACTGATCAATTTGTCAGACAAAGCACTGCTAGTTTAGCTTCACTAAATACAGAAGAAGCAGAGTTTCAACTTGGAAACTTTTCAAATTGGCTTCATCTAGAATGGGCATAATGTAGAAGTAAATTTGTTAAAGTATACGCAAACCAGACTAGCTGTGAGCAGTATGCCACCGTTTGAGAACACCTGTTTTGGGAGTAAAAGTCTAGCTCTGTGCTGGATGCTATATTTGCCTCATACTATATTGTAAAAATTCAGACTTGTAATGCTATCATGGAGGTATGTCCCTTTGGTGCAAAACTCTATTTCAAATCTCCAACCATATTTTCTCTAATAGTCTACAACATTTTGAAGAACTGTCCAGCTGACCATGTTTAGGTTTAAACACATGTAACTGGAAAAGTGTTCTGATGATTCAGTGGGGTTCGTTTAGACGCAGTGGTGTCCAAACTTTTCCCAAAGAGGGCCAGATCTGATGAAGTGAAGGGCCGTGAGGGCCGACCAAAGAGCCAACCAAAGTTGCTTACCTTTTTTTTAGGATTGAAGTAGTTGAGGTTTTTTTAGGATTTTACCCCTGGAAATAAACTGCCACAGGGGCTGGATTAAACTGAGCGGTGGGCTGCATTAGGCCCCCGAAATGGACTTTGGACATGCCTGGTAGAGGTAGTTGATAAAATCTGACATAATAAATAGGTATTCTCCATCTTACTGATATAAAAAGAAACCTCAGAAGAAACCAGCTTATCTATATAAGTTACAGTTACAGGTAATTTCATAAGTACTACCCAGATGAATCAGTAGTGTTAATATGTTGATAGAGACATGTTTTGTATGTGTTCTGATAGGGCAATGGTTTTCAAAGTGTAGTCTAGGGAGGTCTGAAATCCCTTGGCAGCTTATCAGGGGAAAAGTAATGAAGGTCAGTACTCCCAGAGACACAACTTGCTCAGCATTACTATGCAGCTGTAGGGGCATTTTCCGTGTTCACGCAGGACAGAAGCAAGGACCAGCCGGCCTGGTATGTAGCATAATGAACACTGCACACTATGATATGCCTCAAAATCCTCTAATAATAAGGATTCCTCGGGAGAAAAGCTAATGTGGAAAGGGTTTCCTGAAGGTAGAATCAAAATCACTGTGCTGGGTGCTCCTTTTCAAAACTGGATTTTGATTCCATTTTGAGTTAGTGGGATTCCCTCCCACAAAACTTTCTAAAGTTTGGGATTTAAATGCAAGAGTAATAATCCTGTTTAAGAATTTTTTTTGGAGGGAGGGCAGTAAATGTCTTCATTCTGAAATATGTTTTGTAAGTATGCTTCTAGACTTTGAATCTGGAATGCTTGATGAGGGATTTAAGCTAAACAGTGAAGTGTTGCTCCCCTCCTTTATGCAACATTTACAAACCCAAAGCTGTAGTATTGAATTTTTATAGTATTTCCAAGCTGCTTGTCTTAAAACGTTTCTGCAAGTTTGCTTGCAATGAAGATTGAATTATTTTTATAACATTAGAAGTTAATTACGCCTTCAACCCAGAAACTGTAGAAAATAAATAAAAGATGAGAGATGCTTCTAATGTGGGCTCGATTTGTGGGTGTGTTTAATTGTTTGCACTCTACTTTTAGTGGGGGAAGGGATTAGCAGGCTGCTAGCACGCTAATAAGAATTAGTCCTTGTGAACAACATACTTCTATAATCCTGCATACACTTCACCACTTAACTGTCTCTGTTTCATGGCCGCTGGCTTTTAGGACAGTATGATCACATCTTATGCGGGGGTTCGGTTCCAAGAGTTCTACGCATGCACAAAAATCTATATATTGGTGTCTAAAGGATTTTCTTAAGAGTGATTTTGATGTGATGCTAGGAATGAGGATTGCAGGATGCCAGTTGATCTTTTTTATGTTCTGACAGTTTTGAGTAGTTCATGTTCAGCAAAGTTGACTGTTATAGTTGGAGTCCTCAGGTGGATGTAATTCATTTAAGTGTGAGATACAGTGCTGACTGAAACATACTTCCTTGCCTCCATCCCTTTGCATCCCCCCCCCCACTCATACACAATTCTGTTGTTGGCTTACTTGGATGAGTTGTCTTAGCCCTTGCTGTGCCCCATAGACACTTGTGTGTGTGTGTGGTTGCACCCATCATTCCACTGTAGTTATGGCCCCGATTCTCACTTTAGAGCAAGGATGGGGGAACCTGTTGCCAGATATTGTTGGAATGCAGTTTCCACTAGCCCCAACCAGCTTGACGTATGGTCTGGGTTGAGGGGAGTTGTATTTCAACAACAATTGTAGGATCACGAGCTCCCTACTCGTTCAGTGTATTTGGGGGTGTATAGCACGTTAGGGAGACTTGGCAAAATGGGTCTTTGCAACTGGGTTCTATAAAAGGAATAGTCCCATACCAGTTGTTCTGATTTATATTTAAATGAGCCAAGGCTCCCAAAACATTCCTCTCATTTTCTATTGCACTATGTGAAGCAGTAGTAAAGGGAATAACTCTTCTGTACATGCCACTATGTTACACCGAGGACTTTCTCTTTTTGAAGATCAATCTGGGGAAAAGCTGTTCACACTGTGCTGCTCTGTATTGAATCCAATTAAAACCCTTGCCAATCTGCTATTATTGATAAGGAGGCCAATTGAAATCCTGCTTATATCTTCTTCATTGATCAGTGTGTTCAACAGAGGTAAATATAAAGCAAGATATGTTGCTGCGACATTCACCAGTTGGCGAGGATGATGGCAGGAGGGAGCAAGGCTTTCTTCTTGCTGAGCAATTCGGAAGAATATTTTGCCTAATATCTCTCAAATGACAGAGACTAGAAACTTCGTTGGAAAAAAGTAAGCCATGAAACCAAATTACTGATCTATTCATTGGGCAATGAGTTGCATTACAAAATAAGTCAGAACTTGAATAAGTAGGCAGGGGTAGCCATTATGCCACCCAGATGTTGTTGGACTTCACCTCCCATGAGCCCCAGACAGCATGGCTAATGGTCAGAAATGATGGTAGTCGTAGTCAGTGACATCTGGAGGGCAGCATATTGGCTACATTTGAACTATGACAACACGAAGCTTGTGGGTGCTTGCTATGTCACCATGCCAGTTTCCAGCAAAAGTATGACCATGCTTGAAAAAAATTCAGCAAGTGCTCTAAGGCTAGAGTAGGGTTGCTAATTGGCCTTACCTATCTCTTTCCAAATTATGTACAAGAAGTAAGCTAAAAGGTAAAGGGCCCCTGGACCATTAAGTCCAGTCAAAGGTGACTATGGGGTGCGGCACTCATCTCGCTTTTCAGGCCAAGGGAACCAGTGTTTGTCCACAGACATCTTTCCGGGTCATGTGGCCAGCATGACTAGACCGCCTTTGGTACAACGGGACACTGTGACAAATGCCAGAGTGCACGGAAACGCCGTTTACCTTCCCGCTGCAGCGGTACCTGTTTTATCTACTTGCATTGGTGTGCTTTCGAACTGCTAGGTTGGCAGGAGCTGGGACAGAGCAACGGGAGCTCACCACTGTCACGCAGATTTGAACCGCTGACCTTCCGATCGCCAAGCCCAAGAGGCTCAATGGTTTAGACCACAGTACCACCCATTCCCTTGCACAAGAAGTAGATTTGCTTTGCATTTGGAGGAGCAACTCCTTTCGATATTCTCAACTTCCACTTTCATCCTTGCTCAGAGGATGTCATCTGAGATGCAGTTTTAATGTGACCAAGTAAGAAGGAATATGTCTACCTATTTAGTCATACCTTCTTAATATCTTTGCTAGACTAATAATGGCACAGATTACATGTGACTATAGGACAGGTAAAAGTACATGATACTGTAGGAGAGAGAAGTTAACTCTTAATACTGTGTTTCCTTAACATTTTGTAGCACTAAATTGAGAACCTTGCCCAGAAGTTCTTACTGGAGTAGTTTCAGCTGAAAGAATCAGCAGCATAGGTTTTATATGGGACCTTTGTATGCTGTATTCAGGCACTATTTTCATTCAAAGTTCTCTGCCCTACCCTTCCTAGCTGCTGTGATTAAATCAAAATATTCTGGGTGGGACGCAAGTTTCAAATGCATGGAGTGTGCAGCTGATAAATTTCCTGGTTTGGACTGTGTATTTGGGGGAAGCTTAGAAAACCACTGGGCTAAAAGCAGATTGTTGAGGATTGTTTAGGATAATATGCAGTAACTGTTTAAGCATTTTCCATATGTTCCTTGTCAAATATTTCTTTCTTGTAAAAATGTAGCTCGCTACGGGGCTTGAAGAGAATTGCCTTTGCATTTTAAATAAATGATAACTACTCTATTGGGACACTAATTGAAATATCTAAAAGCTGTTATTTTCTTTTTTATATACTTGGTATACTAATGTTATTGGTAATACCCATGCAAATGCCCAATTTCCTACCAATTCCAAAGAAAACAGGTTTTTTGTTAGTTTGCTTTACGATTGGCATGTAGCGTACTGCTTTCCTTCACAAGCTGCAATATCAACCATTAGAATGAAAAAAATCTTCAAGTGCTGTGAAACTGGTCTGTTTTTATTGTTGTTTTGTGTAGCGTGAACCCTATTGGGATCATTCAGATGTTTTCAGTATATTTTGCAATGTTGGACCCTTTGTATGTGTTTGTATGATTGTGGATTAAAGTGCAGTAGGTAAGAAAATGATCACTGATGGCTGTTTTGCAAAAGTAGCATGAACTAATGGCTGGGACGGGGAACTGTAAGTTGTTGGACATCAGTTCACATCATTTCCAGCAAGTATGGCCAATCGTTATGATTCAGGAATGATGGGAGTTGTAGTCTAATAACAGGAGAGCCACATTCTAGTATAAATAATACTAGAAATAGTAGTTCTTGGGATGTTTTAAGAAATTTACAAGACTTAAAACTACCTGTAAGTGCTTCCTAGCCAGTGATAATATGCCTGTAGACTCAGAAAAGCCATACCAAAAAAGTTAAAGCTTTCACCACATATTTAACAGTACAGTGGTACCTCTGGTTACGTACTTAATTTGTTCTGGAGATCCGTTCTTAACCTGAAACTGTTCTTAACCTGAAGCACCACTTTAGCTAATGGGGCCTCCCGCTGCTGCCGTGCCACCGGAGCATGATTTCTGTTCTCATCCTGAAGCAAAGTTCTTAACCCGAGGTAATATTTCTGGGTTAGCGGAGTCCGTAATCTGAAGCATATGTAACCTGAAGTGTATGTAACCCGAGGTACCACTGTATTGTGTATTTAAAAGTGCTTCCATTTTTGTTAAGCTCCCCCCCCCCACATCATATGACCCACTAACAACAGAGCAGTGGGGGTGCAGCTTGGTGAAAGGATTGTTGCTGCTGTCACAGTGCAGCTATGAACCTCAGTAGACTGCATTTACTTTTACAGTTGGCCAGGTTTTGCCATCTTCTGTGGCCAATAACCTAGGAGACTGATGAACTGTTAATAGTTTTCTCAAGGCTGTGGAAGATATGCACATGTTAGACATAGTTCTCTATATGCATCTGACCATTTTCTCTGGCTCAGGACACCTCTGATTATTGTCGGAAGTGTGTGAGAACATGCCACTGGCAACTTGCTTTTTGTTGTGTTTTGGTAGTGCGTCCCCCCCTGACATAATGCATGATGGTGGCAAAAGTCACCTTCATATATACGAAGAAAATCACAGTAGTATTGGTCTTGGCATTTACTGACTGGCATGAAACAAAATGTAGGCAAAAGTTTTTACCAGTGTAAAATGCAACAGAGGCTTTGGCACGGTGCTCCTTTTATGCGGTTTAGCTTCTTATCTCCTTGATTGGATAAAGGGCTTTTAAACACCTCCCCCTGCCGCTGTGTGACTACAGAGAGAGTTCATCTCTCATGCATCTTATCTTTGAATCCTCTTTGCTTGAACCACATGAGCAATGGTTTCTACCAGAACCACAGCTGTTGCTCACACAGGGGATCACACAGTGTGTGTGTTTTATGCGTATTGAAGAATTTTGATTGTTTTTTGGTTCATGGGGAGTGGGGGAAGCTGCTATGGTGTGCAATAAATGGCAGTTCTGGGTCAAAACTTCCCCCAAAAACTTTTTGCTGTGGGTGGTGGTGGAGAAATAGATATTACGTCAGGAAGGTGAAGGAAACTGCCTTCCCTCTTCTGCATTTTTTGGGAGAGCCATCATTCAGCAAAACTGAGTTTTAAGCTATTTTTTCTGAAGGGGGTTGTAAAAGTTGTGTGTATGTGTGTGACTTTTGCACTCCTCAAAGTTCTGGAAGGTGAAAGGGGGGACCCACTGGAAATGGCTTGGAAAAGGGCCACTGTGGGGAGGCAGACTCTGCAGAAATTATGTCCCCTTTCCACAGAATGAACCATGGACCAAAGAATGGACCAAAGAGCCTTCCGTCTGTGTGAAGGACACTGTTGGATACATCCCATTGCATTTCTTGCAAATCTTTATTACCCATTGGAGTGCTTGGAAGAGAAGGATGGTAATTTAAGCAGCCAAATAGTTTCTTAGAACTTTTAATTCCCTAACAAGCCATAACTTCTACTATTATTCAGCTATTATTTTCAAGATTTTGGGGTGCGTGCTGTGCTTTTCCAAGGGCTCAACTTTGAAGGCATATTTCTTATTTCAATCAATGGTTTCCTCCCTAACCCTCCATTGTGATACATTTTAAGGGATAGGTTCATGCAGTTCATTCTGAAAACATTGATTGGAAAGACTGATAAGTTTAGGTAGTGATTTATTGCTGTTGTCAGTCAGCCACAGTCATATATACTCCAGTGAAGTTTTTAAATTAAAAATGGGCATGCCATTATGTTTTCTAAAGTGAATGCAAAAGAACCATAATCACTTGTCTCAAGAAGTATTTAAGATATTTCTGTGGTCCATATGGTGCTCTGACAGTGGAATGCAGCAATTCACTTAAAGAATTAAATCAAGTATTTTGAAAAAGGTCAGAAGGTCAGTAAGGATCAATATATATTTCCTAAGGCTCAGACAGAGCTACTCAATCTTCACCAATATATTTTCAGGATTTCTCTTAGATTGGAAAAAGTGCACAGACAGCACAGAAGTGAGAAGCACTCAGTGTGTTTTTCCTTTCCACAACCAATAACAATCTGTGGGGCCCATAAGAAGCTGCAAGAAGAAGGGCATCAAGGGTACAGATGCAAAATTAAGCCTTATGAGTGTTTTATACTATATTGGTAAACATGTATTTTTAAAAGACCTGTCAATATATTTCTGCAGTTCATCACACCATTTTCTGTTGAGAAAAGAAAAACCAAATAGGTTTCCTTCCAAACAGCATATTAAAATAATACAAATGGGAAATATAAGATTGTAAAGCTGTTGTATCTCGATTGACACCATACCATAGCAGGAGGACCAGCCAGATTGCAGGGTACAGGGTGAAAGTTATGCTGCTATTGTAGATCAGGGTCTGAGGCTGAGAGAGAGAGTGTGTGAGAGAATGGGACTTATGTGCAAGTGTGTATAGGACTGCAGCTATGGTCAGGAAACTCATGAGGGCTTCCAGGAAGATGGTTGGGTACAGAAAGTTGCAGATGCAGCCATTCCCTGTGGGCTACAGTAGAGGAATCAAATCATGCTGAGAACATGTTAAACTGAAGTAACTCTTCATGTGAATGTATCCCAGCAGCATGTTACCGTACTAAAATGGTTATATATTCTTTGAAAATGGAGTTTTTGAATGCATCAAATCAACCATTACTGTGCTATGTTGCAGTAGTGCATAACTGTGTGCGGTTTTCCAAATGATAAATGCTCACTTTGGTTCCACTCTGCACATGCTCCTTTTTGCATGCTTATTTTTGTCTTATTTCTGATCCATTTATCCAACCATGAAATTATTTTTTTTAAAAAACAGATTTTTGTGTGTCCAGAAGAGGGTGATATTTATACTATCCCAGGAGTTCCCAAACAGTGGTCCATGGACCACTGGTGGTCTGTGAGCTTCATTAAGGTGGTGTGTGGTGTGTCTGTAAAAATACATTTAAAATTGTACAGCATCTAGCACAGTGCATTACAATTTGTACAACAATAGCCCACCAAGTTCTTCAACAAGTTTCCAGTGGTCTGAGATGGGGGAAAGGACTGGGGGGGGGGCACTGTATATGTGTCTCTTTATCTTCAGCCAACAACTCCTTCCATTCTCAGGACTCTCTGTGACTACTGAGGAATGACACAAACAACTTTATTTTTCCTTGTCTTCCCCTACACACCAGCCAATTTACTTTTTGTTTACACTTTGTGGTACCTATTATTGCTGAAAGACTCTAAAGCCTGCAAGTCCCAGTTCTGAGGATCTCTTCAGCTACTCTAAGCACTAAACCATGGGTAGGCAAACTAAGGCCTTGGGGCCGGATCCAGCCCAATCGCCTTCTAAATCCGGCCTGTGGACGGTCCGGGAATCAGTGTGTTTTTACATGAGTAGAATGTGTCCTTTTATTTAAAAAGGCATCTCTGGGTTATTTGTGGGGCCTGCCTGGTGTTTTTACATGAGTAGAATGTGTCCTTTTATTTAAAATGCATCTCTGGGTTATTTGTGGGCCATAGGAATTTGTTCTCTCCCCCCCATATAGTCAGGCCCCCCACAAGGTCTGATGGACAGTGGACCGGCCCCCTGCTGAAAAAGTTTGCTGACCCCTGCTAAACTACCAAGTGGCTTTTACTTGTAACTTCTCTGTGAATAATTCCTCCTTGGGATATTAGAGGGGTTGCTCTTTCTTTCTCTATGGCATTGTCTGTCTTTTAGCAGCAGCAGAGGTTTACCCATCTCCTGAACGGGCAGCCATGCATACTTTGGGTAGGCTGTTTTCAGCCTGGTGGGTTGCAAGTTGTGCAAAGGTACTCTGATATTTTTGATCTCCCCTATACCCTATGTATTGGAAGATAACGTATGTGCAGTTTTAAATAGTTTTATATGTTTTAATCTTTTAACTAAGAAAACAACACAAAGGTACCAGAATAAAATATCCAATTGAAAATATACGATATAGAATCATAGAATCATAGAGTTGGAAGAGACCACAAGGGCCATCGAGTCCAACCCCCTGCCAAGCAGGAAACACCATCAGAGCACTCCTGACATATGGTATAGAATCAGATTAAAATTGCTGCCACTAGTACAGTGGTACCTCGGTCTACGAACGGTCCTGTTAACAAATGATTTGGACAACGAACTCCGCAAAACCGGAAGTAGGTGTTCCGGTTAGCAAACTTTGCCCCGGAAGACAAACGGAAGCCGAACGGTGGAAGGGCACCGGCAGCGGGAGGCCTCAGTAGGGAAAGTGCGCCTCAGTTTAAGAACACTTTGGTTTAAGAACGGACTTCTGGAATGAATTAAATTCGTAAACTGAGGTACCCCTGCATGCAGTTGCAAAGTGTCTGATTCTCTTCTATATGGTACAGAAATAATGAGAAACCATCTCATGTGCCATAATTCCAGGATAGGGTATTTGGCATTTCTAACATTGCTTAGTGGGTTTTATTTGCATGTGGGCAATCCAGTCTTATGGTTTTGCTTTATCTGTTTCGTAACAACAGAAGTTCTGGCTGATGCAAGGCAAAGGGTGGAGGAAAGAGCCAATAAGTAGTTGTGCCAGCAGCATTAAGTTGATTATGGCATGTGCAGCTGCCCATGGCTCTGTCTTGCTCTTCAGTTCTGGCGTGTGGTTTGAAGTTTGCAAAAGGAAGTTACAAGAACACCGCCACTTGCCTAGTATATCAAATATTCTACAGAGATGAAGCATTAGTTGCTAGAGGTCAACTAGCATATTATTACCCTTCTCATTAAGCAACTTTTCCTAACCTAGAGGGAATTCTAGAATGATTTTCATAATTGCAGGGAGGAACTTTACAGTCAGGTAGTACTTAATAAATGGGATCCTGAGGCTTGTCCTATGTACATAGGTTATACATGTGGATTAAGCCTTAGGACTCTCATACCTTCACTCACTGCATATAAAATATTTGATGTGAACTGGGGCTTACACAAATAAACACTTGGTCATAGAATTCTAACACCCTTCCTTCCACTCTTTTTTTTTTCATATTGTGTGAATGTGGCCTATTGGCATAAGCCTTTAAACAGTGGTACCTTGGGTTACATACACTTCAGGTTACAGATGCTTCAGGTTACAGACTCCACTAACCCAGAAATAGTACCTCAGGTTAAGAACTTTGCTTCAGGATGAGAACAGAAATCGCGCGGCAGCGGGAGGCCGCATTAGCTAAAGTGGTGCTTCAGGTTAAGAACAGTTTCAGGTTAAGAACGGACCTCCGGAACGAATTAAGTTCTTAACCTGAGGTACCACTGTGCAGTGGTCATTAGTTCATTAGTAGTCACTAGTTCCTTGTCTGTGAATCAGCTCTAGGTAGTTTTAAAGCCAGATCCTAAATGTGTCGTTTCAAAGCCAGAACCAGAAATGTGTTCATAGAGTTAATATTAATGCATTATGCCAAATGTCACAACTGAAATTATGGCCATTTATATTTGCTTTTTTTCTTTTCACACAATGCATTGCTATGGGGAAACCTATTCTTGCTGTGTGTGTTTTAACACTATCTGACAAAACTTCAGCATTGTTCAGCTCTGTAATTTTCCTTTTACTACTCTGTAAGATAAGTAAAAAACCTTGTGCCTTTTTCTTGAGATATGAATTTTGTTTTGTCTTTGGGCAGCTGAAACAAAAAGACTCTAGCTTGTTATGCACAGGGTAACAGAAATAAAATGATTTTATTTTATTTTTTTACGTAGTGCCCATTGAAAAGTAGGAGAGCCCTTTAAAGTTGCTGAGCTTAATTTCAAAGATATTTTTACTATGACTCGCAACTGAACAGTTAGCATAATGATCCCTGAGAATAAATTTAGTTCTAAACTTATTTGATAGCTATATATGGTTGCTGTTTGTGGATAAAGTCTTCTACAGTCTATCAAAGACTGTATCTTTGAAGGAATGCATCTGCGAAGGAAAATCTTTTGCAGCCTGGCTTGAATTTAAGATGGTGTGCATGTAAGAATTGGATGCATACTTAAGCATGTGCTCCTAATTTTTCATTCTTTTAACTGTGGCTTGAACTTCCCTGCGCCTGACTTCATATATAATGGCGTGCCTGTGGGAGGTAGGTGTGGTTTTCCCAAAATGGCTTGGTGGACCAACCTCTGAGACCTGGCAAGCCGAATTAGGCTTGTGGGCTAGACATTCCCCCACCATCGGCCTGTCTCCTTATCCATGTACAACTTAGTGTATGAGACAACTAGACAATAGGATCTGCAACTGACAGAGTGATGAGAACAAACGTATCAAAGTATAGAGCTTTAGAGATATTGTTGAAAGAAATATTTTATCTTTTGATGGGAGTGGGTGGGTATTTTGCAGTACAAAATGTTGACCAGATGCGAATGCTTTCCGTTTGGTTTACTGGTGGGATGACATAGGGTATTCAAAAGGTAAACCCTTTAAAAGATGAATACTGACCCCATTGTTTCCACTGTGGTTTTTCCGAAGCATTTTCCAATTTAATAAAGAAAAACTGGTGTTACTTTGAACTTTGTCAGGATTGTTCTAGGCCACAGTTTGAATGATCCAAAGATTCCTATGGAAAATGTTATTTCCCACCAGCAGCCATACTTCTCTCCTAAACTGCAGTTCGATCAAGGAGATAATAATTTGGCAAGCTTTGAATGAATAGTAAAAAATAAAAATTCCCATTAATGCCTTTGAACTGTAGATGTGCATGAGACCCAGACAGGCTGTAAAAAGGTATTGTTAAATGTTTACGTAACAAAAACCAACAATTTCCTCTAACACTTCCCCTAAAAGTTTTTATTTCTCTTCAGCAGGGGGTTCATTTACAAGCATTTTTACAAAGCAAATTCTTTGGTGCTTCATTCAAAGGTGAAATTCAACAGGCGTGCAGGAATTGATTTCAGTTCATTTTGTTGCAAATAGTTGTGTTCATGCGTTTTCTTTATTTTTTTGCCAGAAATATTCTGGCCATTTTAAAATGGTCATTTTAAAATCTGACTGTAAATAAATAGCATTGAAGCATGGCTCAGAAACTGGGTTGTAAGTTAGCTTGATCATTATACTACAGGAAGTGCTTTGTGCTTTCATACAAAATGAGCACTAAACATCAGTGTTTATAAGAAGTGAGAATGGCTGTTACTATAATGATTATTTGAAATTATTAGTCATTTTTCTTATAAGAAGTAACACAAAGCAACTTAGAAATATTCATTAAAAGCTACATAAAACTAAAACAGAGTAAAACACATTCATGTTTATAAAAAGCAGGGCTGAGACTTCCCACCCACTGAAGGAGGCCACATAATTAAAAACCAAAGGGCTGGTTGGAAAAGACACATTTTTGCCTTCTAAACTTTTGCCTTTTGGCTTCTGAACATAGGTACAGTGGTACCTTGGGTTACATACGCTTCAGGTTACATACGCTTCAGGTTACATACGCTTCAGGTTACAGACTCCACTAACCCAGAAATAGTGCTTCAGGTTAAGAACTTTGCTTCAGGATGAGAACAGAAATCGTGACCCAGCGGCGCGGCGGCAGCAGGAGGCCCCATTAGCTGAAGTGGTGCTTCAGGTTAAGAACAGTTTCAGGTTAAGTACGGACCTCTGGAATGAATTAAGTACTTAACCTGAGGTACCACTGTAATAGGAGATTGCATTACATTGATAAGGAACTAAAATGCATGTCATATTCATGACATTCAGAGAATTGGTATTTGTATAATGGTAGATTTGCAACTGTTTTGAAATGAAACAAATGAAGTATATTTTTCCAACCAAGTATGCCCGTTTTTGATTGCAATAAAAAGGCACTTGAGAGCTTGTCACGGTTTGTAAGAAATTGCATGCAGTTACTAGAGCTGGGCAATATCAGCTTTTCAACATCACGGTTTATTGCCAGCTAAACATTGCAGTGTGGCGATATACCACAATGTTGGAAAAAATGAGCTGCATTGGCCTCTGCTCGCGAGACACTAGGCGAAACTGCCCCAGCTCTCACCTCGGGAACCGAGGCAATTTCACCTAGGCTCGCAGGCAAGGACAACGCAGCTTGATTATAAATAGAGCCTCTTAAGTGCTTTGCAGAAAAGGGGGGAAAAAGTGTACACGGGACTTCAGGGGGAGGAAAATAATGGGAAGGCTCATTATGCCAGAGAAAGATCCTATTCTGTTATCGCTAAAATACATCTGGTTCCATGGAATGTGAGAGTATAGCACTATAACACCATTGGGCTGGAATGCCATACAATTAAGCCCCCCCCCCCCCCCCGCTTTCTGCTTTTCTAGCCACTGTCATTCACCATGTTGCTAAAATAGCCATGAATGGAAAGATTTTTCATTAATACTACTGTATTTTTAAAATTAGCATTATCGTACAATAGTACTGTAGCTCCATAATACCAAATAACAACAAAATTGTAGCATGGTGGTTTTGGAGTGTGAGATATTTCTCTTCTTCCAGACCTTCGCCTGATTAAACAATCTATGGCCTTTTAAATGTGTTGGGGAGGTTATTGTTGTGTTATATGTTTTGTGCTTTTATGCTGTAAACCACCCTGTGATCTTTGGATGAAGGGCAGTACAGTATATGCATTTAAAATAATAATAGTAATACTAATACATCTCATTTAAAACAAAAATCACTGAGCAAGCCATCGTGTCCAGTGCAAATGTTACAACGAATGTCTGAAAGGCTTAAAATGTCCCCACCCACAGCAACTCAGTTTCACACACTGGTGTGGGCAGAAACAGGGAAGTGCAGTACTCAGTACTGTGTTGAAAGTTGATGGCAATTCTGCTTATAGTTTACAGCTGAAGATTAGTATCGGGTATTAGTATCAAGTATTAATATTGGCACCAGCGGCAATTTTATAGTTTATACAAACAATGAGGCATATGTCAGAACGATGCATATGGTCTACATCACAGTTTGGCTTGCATGAAGCATTCGTATTTAAATATTTTAATTATTATTTTTTCTCCTTCCTGTATAAACCCTGTAGACTAGCACTGCTGCTGATACAATATAACATTTTAGTTGTGGACAATAGTCCAAGCAATGGAGGTTATTATGTATCATTTTGGGTTTGTGTGACGATTTTAGCATATACCCTTTGACAAAGCTCTGTGGAGTACAGTACAGTATTCGGGGATGATGCTCTGATTGTATGTAGTTGTTTTATCTTTGTTTTAAATAAAATTTGGGGGTGGAATATTAGCACTTGTTAGGAGGCAAGCGTCTGGACATCTTCACAGTAATTATTATGATCATTATTTATTAAATTTGTTATCTTGTTCAAGGCAACCAAAGCGACTTACAACCAAATAGTAGCCTGTTATTGACATAAATCTTGGAGACAAATATCCACATATGTTTATGTTGAGGAAATAATTTGTAGAGTTGTTTGAAAAAATTGTATTACAGTGGTACCTCGGGTTACAAACGCTTTAGGTTACAAACTCACTAACTCGGAAGTAGTACCTTGGGTTGAGAACTTTGTCCCAGGATGAGAATGGAAATTGTGCGGTGGTGGCAGCGGGAGGCCCCATTAGCGAAAGTGTGCCTCAGGTTAAGAATGGTTTCAGGTTAAGAACGGACCTCTGGAACGAATTAAGTTTGTAACCCAAGGTACCAATGTAGTTACATATAAATATTTTCTCATCCGTAAAAGAAATGGTAAAATGGTATCCAGGATTGAAGACTGCAGTCCTAAGTACACTTATATAGGACTGAGCCCTACTGAACATAGTGAGACTTAGTTCTGAGTAAACATTCATAGTACTGCTTTGTAAGACTGGTTTGGGCAAAGAGACGAGGGGAGAGACAGCATGTGACCTTTCTTATATCAGGAAATTTTTTATGTCTGATGTTTTACCATTTTTTATGTGGCTGGGCAACCTCAGCCAGTTGGGTGGGGTATAAGTAATAAATGATGATGATGATGATGATGATGATTAGTCCTGTTGGCAATTCTTGAGATCAAGAGCATTACATTTGTGTAGATCCTTTATTCCACAGAGAGCAGAACATATTTTCAAAAGCATCTTGTATTAAGTTGGTTTATCTATTAACCTAAATTTTAATTTAAAGTATATTATTATTATTATTATTATTATTATTATTATTATTATTATTATTACTATTAAATTCTTCACTATAAAGTCCAAGGGCAGGTAATGACAATTTAAAATAAAATATTAAAAACCATTTTAGAAACAAAGAATTACAGTTACTGAAAGGGTGAGGCCCAAAAAATGTGCACCTTGGGTGTCAAAGGCCAGGGTAAATAAGTTTAGGAGATTTGTCTTAGTGGGGTTTTCTACCAATACAGAAACAAACATAGGGTGCAAAGTTTAATAGGAAGATGAATGAATTTGAAGCTTTGCTTCATTTTAATATGAAGATTTAATATGTTAGCGCCAGAATGCAGGTTACACCAGGGCTGGCTTACGGTTGAAGATTAGTATTGGGTATTAGGCAAGGTGAGGAAGCTGCCTCAGGCAGCTGATTTTGGATGCCACAAAATGGCTAGTTATTTAATTTATAATTACTGTATTTTGCATGAAGAGGTGGTTGTGGGATTTCTTTCCTGGGTGCCAAAACAACCTGGCTGGTCTGGGCTGCGATGCGACTCAATGCTGGGACAGAGCCCCATTTGCTGTGCCAACTCAGGCATTGGGATGTTTTGGTGAGGTAAAAAGGCACATATAGTGTTGGAAAAATCAACATTTTTAGAAAAATAGTACATAATTGATAAACATTGTGAAGACAAACAAGTCCCCACTCCCACTTCAGTGTAAAGCCCTGAAAAGATGTGCCTCTGCGATATAAATTCCTTATAAAATACCATTATGGCTGATAACATGAGAAAACAAGGAAAGATTTGTTAACGGGTAGCATTATAACAACACCTAATGCAAATGTGGCGGTGGTGTTTTCCCCCAAACCATTTGTTATAATAGAAGTTGTCTTTAGGTGTAGAGAAATCTGCCCTTGCAAGAGGAACATTAACTCTGAGTGGCACTTCAAACCAATGTAAAGCAAACGAATGCAAAGCTAATGGTTTCTCGTGAGGTACTATTGTTGATGTTTGCAGTAAAAGGGGACATGAGCATCACCTACTCATTCCAGAGTTATGGAGACAGATAACAGTATTTAAAAATGGAAACAGATGCAAAGTGCAAGGAGAAATGCTGTGGGGGAAAACGGCAGGAATTTAGCATGCAGCAGAGGCTCAAGCGGAATATAAGAACCCTGGGATAGCGATGGGGGCCAGTTAGTAGCATTTGGAAAATGTAGGTGTGTTTTGAAAGACCATATTTTTGTGTTAAAGCTAACCTGCATTTGAAACCCCTCCTGATTCATATTAGGATTTCTGCCGCTGAGTCATGGCAGACAGAAGACCAGAGAAGTCATGTGAACAAGCATGTGAATCACTCAGACAGCAGGATTACGAAGTGGCGGTGAAGCACTGCACGGAGGCCCTCTTTTCCCTCAGCCGGTACCCTCCCAGTCACTTCCCAGAAGCGTGTCAGGCTGAAATCGACCGCATCAAAATTGAGAGCCTTCTCTATAGAATCGCTTCTTCTTTGCAACTTGTGAGTGTGATGTTTACAATCGAATCCAGTGAAAATAATTTGATTTTATTGTATGAGTACGTGGAAATCGAAAAGCCTTTATTGACATCACACTATCCTGCTGCTCAGAGCTAGCAGTCAATTATTTACCTGCTTGGCTACATAATTGGAGTGGGAGACATACTTGGTCCCCGCGCTCTTAGCTTTCATGGAAGGTGGGCATACACGGTCTGGTTTTTTTGCCCTTTTTGTTGGGTAAAGTAAAAGATGCACGGACGGGTGTTCTTTATTTTGCCTTATTTAAAACAATACTTGTGTTGTACCGTCGCTGGAGAGAGACACTGTTTCAGGTTAGAAAGGTGGATGAAGTGGGTTTGCATTGCCTGAGTAGGGGTGGGGGGGAAGGTTAGGGAACAGGGCGGGTGTGCCGCAGGTATCCGATGAAACGAATAGGTGTTTGTTTGCTAACATCTGGTTCAAATTTAATTTCAAGATTGCCTGCATTAGAGCAGCTTTCAAGATTAAACCTAAGTGCAGTTTAGATCTGATCTATTAATGGGGGCAAATGTTTCAAATAGTAGGACTATTGATTTTTGTACTGTTGCAAACCTTTGGGGTTCTGCAAGTCTGAGGATATCTTCCTTGGTGTGTGTGTATAGGGGGTCGAGGTTGTGTGTGGTGCTAGTTTGGCTGCATTAGGGATCCCCAAGTGGAGAATGAATTTACTGATTGTATTTAAGATTTGAGCTGCAGTTTTGATTACCAACTGTGAACGGGTGCATAGACAGTTTCACTGAAATCAGAGAGGTTTGCATACTCCTGGCTGTGCTTGGATTACAGTCAAGAGTGCTGCTGAATTAATCACATGTTTCTGTTTAACTGCTGCCTTAAACAAATTCATAAGCAAATATGTACTTATTGCTTATGCTGTGTCTAACAATATATATATTTTTCTTTTTTCAGAAAAACTATGGAAAGGCAGATGAAGACTGCAGGCACGGTATGAAGACGCAGTTTTTTGTTACAGCTTATAGCAATGTGGTTGGTTCTTTGGAGTTTAGTCTAGAGAAAAGGATTTGTCCAAAATGGAAGTATTGCTGTGAGCTTTATAAAAACAATATTTGCCACTTTGCAAAGAGAAATCGTGCAGTACGTCACAGAGTATGTTCTCTAAGTATCAGCAATCTTCTTGCACTCTCTAAAGTAGAGTTATGAGAACATAATCCTAATTGTTGTTTAAAATGTACCGTATTTTTTGCCCCATAGGACGCACTTTTTCCCCTCCAAAAATGAAGGGGAAATGTGTGTGCGTCCTATGGGGTGAATGCAGGCTTTCGCTGAAGCCTGGAGAGCGAGAGGCATCGGTGCGCACCGACCCCTCTCGTTCTCCAGGCTTCAGGAAGCTATCCGCAAGCCTTGCAAGCCGGGCGGGAGTTCCCGCGGGCTCACAAGGCTTGCGGGCAGCAGCCTGCAGCCCGGGCGAGTGTCCGCAAGCCTTGCGCGCCCGGCGGGAGGTCCCACCGGGCGCGCGAGGCTTGGGGCGGCAGCCTGTCACCCGAAGCACGCGGAGCCCTCCGGAGGGCTACCCGTGCTTCGGGCGAGTGTGCGCAAGGCTTGGGGCGGCAGCCGCGGTTGGGGGGGAAATAATTTTTTTTTATTCATTCCCCCCCCCAAAAAAAACGAGGTGCGTCCTATGGGCCGGTGCGCCCTATAGGACGAAAAATACGGTACTCGGTTGTTGAGTCTACCTGCTGTGCTCCAAGGTTCAGTAGTATCGCTGTTAACTCTCAACCTGATACAACAAAATGCTGGAGTCAGTTGAATTAAAGTATGTATTTAGAAACATTGCCCTGTAGGCCAGTGGTGGGGATCCTGTGGCCTTGCAGGTTTTGATTCATTGGAACTCCTATCATCCCCGATTGTTGGCCTTGCTGGCTGCAGAGTTGAAGTATAGCAGCCTTTGGAGGACCATGATTTCCCACCCCCTGCGGTAGATTATGCAGAGTAGTGCAGCTTCTCTATTACTAGCTTTTAGCAATGGGAAGCACTTTGGAAGCTTGACATAGCTGCATATGGATGCCAGGTAACTTGCAATATATAATAATAATAATAATAATGACTTAATTTGCATTTCTGGTGATCCTGCTTGCCATGCTTATTTATTCTACAGTATTCTGACATGGTTGCCTTTAACAATCTTTGTTCAGAGGTTTGGATTTTTGTTTAAATGACTCTCCTCATTAAATAATTATGCTGTGAGCTTTAATTGGCTTGAGAGGTAGGTTCATTAACACCCATGTATTAAACAGCTAAAGCTAAATTGATGGGGAGGAATTTTAATGGGAATCATGTGTTGTTTTGGTTTTTGTGTATTACAGTCATTTCAGATGGGGGGGAGAATCCTTTCCTCCTTGCAAAAGGTGGCAGCTTTCATTATCTTAAAAGGCAGCTCTTTTGAGGTTTAGTAATATGAAAACTTACTTACATTGGGTTGGTTACAAGACATGCTGGATCAGTAAGTGCTATTGCCTGAAAGCTCTATGCAATAAAGCATGGAATTGGAAGGAGACATATAGGAACATATATAGGAGGTTACCTTAAGACTATTGGTCCATCTAGTTCAGTATTGTCAACACTGATTGGCAGTGTCTCCCCAAGATTTCAGGCAGGGGTCTCTCCCAGGTGTACCAACAATGCTTGGGATCTACTGGTTGCAAAGCATGTGCTTTAAGATTGAGTTGTGACCCTTCAGTTCTGATCCAGGACTCCAGAGGCTCATTCTCTCCCCCCCCCCACTGTTCTGAATGTCCCTGTTTGTTCAAGTGTATTGTTGATTCTCCGTGTTTTATGGCAAATGGTATTTTAAATTTGTTTTGAACGCTGTATTTCATAAATGTTAGCCATTGTCGGCTCTGATGAGAAACAGGATTATAAATTTAATTAATATATACATGTTGATCTCTGTCTCTGTCTCCCTCTCTCCACATCTCAAAAACATTTCACTACTCTGCTAATGTTTCTTTTACTCTCAATGATGGGAGAGCAAAGGGAGGTATTTGAGGGTGCCAGTTTGGATATCCTAGTCTTAACTTATGTCAGTTCCAAAATGTAACAAGAACTGCCTGTCTCATTTCATAACATATTTTGGACAAAGAGCACCAAAGAACAAAGAGTATGGAGCTCTCCATTTTTTAATTAGATTTTGTTCATGTTAGGGAGATGACCCAGCCCTACATTAAACACTGTTAAATCCCACTTAATTCGTTGAGAGAGTTACATACATCAGTGTTGACTAGATCACTGATCTTCAACTGGTGGGTCAGGACCCACCGCTGGGCTGGGGTCTGATCTAAGATGGACAGAAGCACTACTACCATGGAAATATATGGTAAAAGATTAAGAAATGGGTCTCCAAATGCATGTTGAAAAGATTGAAGATATCTGGACTAGATGATGCTGTTATGTTTTGATAATACAAATAGGATATTAATTAAAGCTTTGTATCTCTACCTCTCCTGCAGTTGTGGCTTTTGTTGTTAAATACGTTGCCAGTATCTGTACATTGGGAGCACAAAATTCATGTCAAGATTTAATTTTGTATTATTAAAATTAAGCCAGTACAGACATAAAGAAAATACACAATGCTGATTTGATTAGGACTGGTTCTGGCGTAAATAGGTTATTGATTATTTCCTTCAGATGCAGTTCATTGGAAATGTATTCTGTGCTTCCTTTATTGAAAATGAATTTCAATTAGGAAAAAGCGTGTAGAAGAGCAGTGGAAGTTTAGAAGTACTCTTCATTAGGACAGAAATTATGCAGGACAAATTCCTAAGATGAGGATGGGGAACTTGTTGCCTTCCAGATGATGTACGGTTACAGCTCCTACCATCCCGGAATGTTGACCAGATATAGCACAATGTTTAAGTTCAAAGCAGAGCTAGAAAGTTTCACATAAAACGTGAGCAAAAGGAAACCACAGAGTGGAAAATGAGGGAGGATATTTTAAGATTATATTTCTGGAAAAACCCCCACTTAATTTTACTTCTGTGATGTAGTTCAAGTTGGGGTGCCTTAAAAAACTGGTGTAAATAATTGGTGGCGAATAATGGAATATGGTTTTCACTTTAGTATTGGGAGAAGGACTGGACAAGGAAGATGACACTTTCCGTGCAGTGCTTTGCTGCATGCATCTTAAAGGGAAGCTGCAGATTGTATCGAACGCTCTTTCTAAATCACTGATGGGTGAATCACTGGTAGGTGACAATTGATTATCTCTGGTTTTTTGAACTAATATACTTTATCTAGTAACGAAGGGGCTATGTCAGTAACTTTCAGCACTAAATGAATTGTGCTGAGCCCTAGTGAATATATTAATGCATGCGGATGTTTATAGATAAAGTGAAACACGACTCCCAGTTATATCCACGACTCTGATCCAACAGAGTTTGGCAGCTGTTGCATGTAACAAATACATTGGGTTGGATCCAGAGCTGCAGAAAGTCCTTTATCCTTGTTTCTAGCATCTAAGATTATGAGTGTGTAAAGCATGTGAGAGGGCCACCTGAGTTTGCTTCTCCTTGTATTCTGGCTTCTGACTGGAAAGGTAATTGATTTGTAGCACTCAAGCAGCAACTTCACTAGCTGCCTCTGCCTGCTGCTGACAGACTGCTCAAGACTTGCATCCTGTGGTATTGCTTGCAGTGGCCAAATACTCCTTCCCAGCTTTCACCAAGGAATCTACAAAAATCTCTCCGCTGCTGCTAGGCCAGGCATAGGCAAACTCGGCCCTCCAGATGTTTTGGGACTACAATTCCCATCATCCCTGACCACGGGTCCTGTTAGCTAGGGATGATGGGAGTTGTAGTCCCAAAACATCTGGAGGGCCGAGTTTGCCTATGCTTGTGCTAGGCCTTTTACTTCTGCCTTCTGACCTTCTGAGTCTAGACTAGAGGATGGTGTCAGCCTTCAGTTTCTTTTGGTTTAAACTGCACTGGAGATGGTGAAATCCACATAGCCATGGCTCTTTCAGACATACTGACTTCCCTTGGATTTTTTACATAGCAGTATGTTAATAGGGTAATAAGTTAATAGGATCAATATTTTGACGAGTGATCCAAAGTATGTTAACATAAAATTAACTCAGTATAGGAAAGCAATATAGGAAAGCTATAATGAAGTTCTGTTTTTTTAAAAATAAACAGCTGAAAGCCTTTCTTGTTTAATTTTCTTTCAAAAGCCAGGGGTTCGGTTTTCTTTTGCAGGTGCTGATTCATTAGCAAGAGATAAATTCACAGTCTTAAAACTTTAACTTCCACCTTAAAAAAAGAATTTGAATCAAACCGTTTATGTGTTTTATCTTATTTCTTTGGGTCCACTTATATTTGAAAGACTAAGGAAGTTTTCTTTTTTGTTCATAAATTTGACTCCTGTGAGCAGATTACATCAGGATTCATTGCTGTTTTGCTGTTGTTTATGAAACACATTCTAGCAGGACACACAGGTTCAGGACACATGCATTGTCAAGTAAAGAAAGTATGTTTGTTTTTAAAGCTATGGCTGATACAAACAATATTAAGCATACACTTTTTGTTATAACTGCACATAACCTTGCAAAATTTACTGATACCAGCTTAAAACATAACAGCTGTGCTAAAAAAGAAGTTAGAATCAAAGATAAAATCTGAAGACCAAAAAATTGCATGGATTGTCACGTGTTTGTTATATACCGTATTTTTTGCTCTATAAGACACACGTTTTCCCTCCTAAAAAGTAAGGGAAAATGTGTGTGCGTCTTATGGAGGGAATGCAGGCTTCGCGGGCTATCCCAGAAGCCAGAACAGCGAGAGGGAGCGCTGATAGATAGATAATACTTTATTCGGCTATAAGCCCACAAGGTAAAACCAATCAATAAATAAAATAGCTAAAATATTTCAACGCATAATCTCCTTCACGTTACATACAATCTCTAGATGTACCATATTGTGGCCTTGAATATAAAGATGGTGGATAGAGTTTACTAGATTTTTAATAGTCATGCAGCATTCCATGAAGTCTTTTATATGAAAGAACTGAATTCAGGAATCTGGCAACCTGTAATGTTCTATAAGAGTCAATGTCCTGGAGTAGATAGGCTAGATGTAATTCAGGTGGTTTAGCAACAGTTTCCAAAATGATTGAACTCAGAATCCTTGATCGGGGAACAATATATAAAGGACAATTAAACAAGATATGATAAAGGGATTCTATTGATTTGTTGTCACATGCGCATAAAACAGAGGTTTTACTGTTAGAAAATCTATTGCTCAGCACATTTGAGGGGAACACATTAAATCTGGCTCTAACAAAAGCGAATCTATGCGACGCAACCGATAAGGTAGACAGATATCGAGGTATCTGGGACATAAATGTAATGCCCTGATTTATCGGGGAACATGTACCTCCACCTGTAGTAAGATTTTGTTGCAAATCAACCTCCTCCAATCTTTGTTTGATGACCTTTTTTGCTGTAATTAGATCTAAATTTAGTATATCGGAAGGAGAGATTCCATAAGACAACAGTTTGGAATGGATTTTTGTTGCCCATGGGCTGGTAAATTCATCTCTCCAAAGGCACTGAATAAGATGGTAATTGGGCAATTTATGCCAAAGGGACAGCCAGTAATTAAAGGCATGTCTCCACATCAGGATCTCTAAGGAGGGGGTCTTAAGTTCTAAGCGAATAGCCGAGTTGCTTACACAGGAGGGTAGTTTCAAAAGGCGTCTGAGAAAAAGATTTTGCAATGTCACCAGAGGCATGAGGTTTACAAAAGCGCCCCATAAAGGGACCGCATAGGCCATAGATGCAACCACTTTTGCACTATAAACTTTTAAGGCAGAAGGAACATGCATAGCCCCCTCTGTAAAGGAAAAGCGTAATAGAGCGTAGATAAGGGCTTTGCCCTTATTTTGTAGGTATGTGATATGCGCTTTCCATCCCATATTATGCTGGAAGTAAATTCCTAGATATTGAAATTTGTAGACTTGTTCAATTGGCTTCCCCTCGAGTTCCCACCTATACAATTTACGACTCCTGGAAAAAATTAGAACTTTAGATTTGGAATGGTTAATAGTAAGTAAATTTGTTTGGCAATATAACGCGAAGATCTTAAAGGCCCTCCTCAAACCGATTCTTGAATATGAGAGGATCACCGCATCGTCAGCGTACAATAGTAAGGGGCAGCGATAGTCTGCAAGCCTGGGTGCATGAATGGTGGTTTGGGCCTCAACTAGGGGAGTTCTCATGTCACTAATATAGAGGTTAAAGAGATAGGGGGCAAGGATGCACCCTTGTCGTACCCTCTTATTTATTGGTACAGAGTTTGTGAGATCGCCCTCAGGTGTTAACCTCACCCTAGCGGCCGTCCGAGAGGGAGCGCTGCGCAGCGCTCCCTCTCGCTGTTTTGCTTCTGGCTTAGCTGCGCAAAGCCTCCGCAGGGCACGGGGAGCCTTAATCTCTATAAATTGCAATCCAGTAGTCCCCAAGTGGGTGTCTTTGGGCCATAGGTGTAGATCTTCCTATCCATAGGCAGCACCAGAGGTTGCAGCCACAGAAACCTCTGTGGCTAGACCAGGGAGAAGAGTCGGTGGAAGAAGACTGGAAGAAATTTAAAGTTTATTTACAGAAACATTGTAAAATTAAGGAATGTTAGAAGGATGTTGGAATGAAGTTATGTGGTTTTAGCAGAAATGTTATAAAAGATTAAGAAAAAATAGATTGTTAATTGGTGAGAATGTAGAGTTACACTATAGTAAGATAAATTATTAGGATAAAAACAAAGAGGGAAAGGACTTGCTGAAATAGCAAATTGAACTAGAATACAAAAAAGGGAGGTGTGAGGAGGTCAAGGAAACAAGCAAATGAAAGATAAGTTATGGAAGGATTGATTTGTTTTTTCTTTCTTTTTTCTTTTAATTGTTTTCATTTTTTTGTGTTTTTGCATTTCTTCTTTTTTCTTTTTTTTCAATTCTGTAATCTTCCAAAACCTTAATAAACATTACTTTTTTTTTTTAAAAAAAGAAACCTCTGTGGCTATCCCTCTTCTTCCATTGGTGCTCTGATGGTAGAGGCGAAAAACAAAGAGGTTTTCCAAGGGCATCTTGGGGCAGATCAGGAGAAGCACTTCCATTCCACTTGCACACTCCTGGAATGGGGTAAAAAGGACACCTGCCATGGACCTGACACCTTTCCTTTCCCATTGGAATCAATGTGGGAGGAGTTGTTAAAGCTAATGGAAGAGTGATTTTTAAAAAAAGGAAAAACATGTCCTTGTTACATGGGCTTTGGGTTAGGTGGTTTGTTTGCTTTTGATTCTCCACTCGTCTTTTGAATTGCCCTGTATTGATCGTTTTTATATGGGAAAGTTCTGTTTTGATCTCACTAGCATGGATGGATTAGCTGTTGGTATCTAGCATGCTTCCTTTACTAGGAAAGGATCTGGCAGCTCCTTTGGTCTGAGGTTCGCCTTTGAAGTACGTTGTACTTCAGTGGAAAGAAAAGGGGGGTAGAGTTGCACAGGGAAGTTAAGGCTCTGTTCCTCTCATATCAGGTTCACCAGGTAATACTGGCTAGACCAGCCTCCAGGTCTGTAGTTTTCAGCTGTCCTGGAGTATTAGTGTTATCAGTTGTTTTTTAAGAGAGTCACTGCAGACATGTTTATGGTTGGAAAAGAAGGAAGGAATTTATAAGGAATAAAAAGAAACTCCTGCCCAACAGAATGGCTGTAGTAAAAGTGTTAGGACATACGTTCTGACCATATAATTTCTCTCTCCATATTTTTAAGTTTTAAAATGTTTCCCATGCTTTAAAAAGTTTCCCATGGATTTTAAAATAGTAATAGCATTTTTCCGTTTTGGACCCCTTGAAAAAGTCTGCCAGCACTTTCAGTGTATTTTCACTCAGTTTTAAACTGTCCTGTAGTGACCACAAATATGTAATATATGTTTTGTTATAAACAAGGCCACCGATAATCGTGGTCTGCCTTTTGCTGGGAATCTCAAGTGGGCATCTGTGAGAACAGGCTACTGGACTAGATAAACTAACTGGCCTGATTCTGTAGGACTTTTATATGATACTGTGTTCTTATGGTCCAGTAGCTCTCAAAACTAGTTTTATTAACCTTGTAAACAATGGTTAAAAAAACAGTTTTTGCAGTTGACAAATGGACAGCATGTGATAATGTTCTTTCTTGGCAGAACGGGATGGTAACTAAAGATCTGACGAGGCTGAAAACACTTCTTGTTGAAACAGAGGTAAGTCTATGTATGATACTGGAATAAATAAATATATTTCCTTTATAGAACTTTGGACTTTATGCGCTGAGTTTTATTAGCACAGTTTAACGAGCTTCACCCCCCCTCCTTTAAAGCCGTCTACATGGTTGTTGATTTTCTTTATTCTTTTATATTTGTTTTCTGCTAAAAAAGACAGACCCAAGAAAGCTGAGAAATTGCTTTTTTGTGGTTTGTAATGTGATGGAGAACATTTTGTTTCTTCATCTGTAGTAAATGATTCCTTTGTCTAATATTAATCACCCACTGTTAGCCTATCTTTAGCCAGGGTCGGTCCCAAGATTCTGTAGGCCCTTGGACAACAGTGTATCAGCACCAAGCTTTTGGTGTCTTGTTTGGCACTGCCCCTGCTCCGAAAACATCCTTCTTCCCTCTTTAGGCCACCCCTTCGTCTTCTAACCGAGGTTCCTCTCATTCAAGTAAAACTCTTCAGAGCTTTTATATCACCCCACCACACATGATGCTTTCCAACTGGGCCAGTTACCACAATAATCAGGTGTAGGGTCATCAAATGTAGAGAAGTAGTCTGATGGATTTTGCATTTGTGAAAGAGCCTTGGAGGCCCATTTCCCACATTCACTTTTGTTAAAGCCAGAGGTGATTTTTTTTTTTTTTTATCATTCCCACTGCTGCATGGTGAATATTTCTAATGAATGTAACCCTTGGTGGTGACAACTGCTACTATGTCAGGAAACCTGTTCTTCTCACACTTTTAACTTGGCATGGTAAGTCTCCAAGGAGGGGTGCATATTGTAAGAAATGTGTGCCACATGAAACATGACATCAAATAAGCTTGTAATGACTGTACTTCATCAAAATAAACATGGAAATTGGATCTATTTTTACATATGCTGCACAGTCTACCTACCCAAGGGAAGCTGTAAAAATGAATATTAAGTGTATAAGGGACTGATTCAGCCAACATTAAGCAAATTTAAACTCAATTGATTCCAATGGGGGGGGGAATAAGTTCTTATGTTTTCCTATGGCAAATGTTTTGCAACATGCCAAACAAAAAAAATCACACAAAGACCTAAGCTTAAAAGATCTTTCTTAGTTGCTGCATTTTGCTTGAGAATAAACAGCCTGATTCCTAAACTTAGCTATTTTAAAATGGACCACTTCTCACTTGCATCCCCAGGGAGATTTTAAAAGGCTTCCAAGGTAAACTCAGAAATTTCCTATTTAGACAACGAAATGTGTCTCACACTCGTCCGCTTTTCCATCTCTGTTGAGACAATTCCCTCTATCTCTTACCACCTCCGTGATTTTCCCAAGGTTTTAGGGGAGTGAGAGACCAAAGAAGCAGATTTCTTTGCCTGTTTGTCCAAGCACTCCTTCCCACCAAAGATTATTTGGGTTAAAAGCAAATGATCATGATATGCTCCAGACTTAAACAGAGACGCTGCTTCTGTCCACATAAACTGGGCAAGGTCAACAGGTGGCGGAAAGCAGCACTGAGGACGGGCAGTGACTGTTGTCACTGCAGCAAAGAATAAAGTATCAAGTTGCAGGATCAGTGGCTGCTCTGATCAAACCAGCCCTCTGAAATGCATCACAGCAGTGAGTGTATGTAAGCACATGTGTGCTGCTACAGCTGCCGCCGCTGGTTATGGCTGCCTCCCTATCCAACCATCTAACAGTGCTAAGTAAAATGAACTGGGTTGATGGTGGAATCGGTGGTGGGTCCTTTTGATCCCCCGGGCACTTGGACCACCCTCACTGATCTCTGACACTAGTCCTGACTTTAGAAAGAATTAGGTTTCAAATTTACGCTACTAGCACAAATAATTAACAGAATGAGCAGGTTTGGGAGCAATCCTAAAATATAGCTTAGTGTTAACATGACAGTGCTCCCTCACCTCTCAGCCATGAGGAGCTAACCAGAGTTTCCAGTTATGTCTGAATTTAAGGAAGCACTGGTTACTTTAAATTTTGGTTAGTGAATGAGCCAGGATTATAAACCTGGCCTGAACAAAACATGGTTTGAATCATAGTCTTGAAGCAGCAGGCTTAACATTTATTACCTTTATAAACCTAAATTTATATTTGTTCCCTCAAACAGTAAAACGGAAGTATATTTAATGTTTACATTTTTATAGTTAGTACTCAGAATGACACAGGCTTGCCGATCAGAAGGTCGGCGGTTCAAATCCCTGTGATGGGGTGAGCTCCTGTTGTTCAGTCCCAGCTCCTGCCCACCTAGCAGTTCGAAAACACGTCAAAGTGCAAGTAGATAAATAGGTACCGCTCTGGCGGGAAGGTAAACGGCGTTTCCGTGCACTGCTCTGTTTCACCAGAAGCAGCTTAGTCATGCTGGCCACTTGAACCGGAAGCTGTACTCCTTCTCCCTCGGCCAGTAAAGCGAGATGAGTGCCGCAACCCCAGAGTTGTCCGCGACTGGACCTAATGGTCAGGGGTCCCTTTACCTTTACCTTACTCAGAATGATACTTGAAATTAATTTTGATTTCTTTATTGATTGACTTAATGTGCTCAGCATTTTTTTTTCTTTTTATGATTTCAGGCAGCAGTTGGTAAAGTGCCCTCAGTATACCATGTAGAAGAATTGGAGGAAGGTAAATAAAAATAGCTTTTGAAACTACCGAATGAGGGATTGCAATTGTCTGTCAATTGATGGCTAAACCGTGGCTATCTCACAATTTGGGATCAATTATTATAAAAGACTAGGAAGTGGCCTCTAATGTGATTTTTTAAACTAAGCATGAGATTGTAATCAAGAGACCCTGGATTGTACAGTGGTATCTCAGGTTAAGAACTTAATTCATTCCGGAGGTCCGTTCTTAACCTGAAACTGTTCTTAACCTGAATCACCACTTTAGCTAATGGGGCCTCCTGCTGCTGCCGTGCCGCTGGAGCACGATTTCTGTTCTCATCCTGAAGCAAAGTTCTTAACCCGAGGTACTATTTCTGGGTTAGTGGAGTCTGTAAGCTGAAGTGTCTGTAACCTGAAGCGTCAGTAACCTGAGGTACCACTGTAATAGGTTGGATCCAAAGATCCTCCCACCAAATGGGAAAGGCAGATGCTGACTTCGCTACTCTATTCTCTCCCTGCTTTGTTCTCTCCCTGTAAGGGAGGGCCCCCAGAAAATGATCTGAGGGCACTGCTATGTGGGTGGACTGTGAGATGGGAGGGTGGGGGCTATGGAGAAGGGGCAGGTCACCAAAAATTGAGTAGTGACAACTGATTTTCTATCGTCTCCCCATTAGCCCTGAGACCCCATGTTGTATCCCGCCCCATTCAGCATTGTCCCTGAATCCTCAGCAAAGCATTTTGACAGAGTTTTCAGTGATAGCGGGGGAAAGTGGTGGCAGCAAAGTCAGAGATTCTCCTGCAGAAGGGGAGAGATGGAAAGTGATCCAGCACAAGGACTCCTGTTATTAGAAGCTCCCTCTGACCCACCGGCCACTAGATTCCACATTTCATATGTTTCTGCTGTTGAACAAGGGGCTGTTGGCTTTTCCTGCTTGCAAAGGAATGTAATTACAGCGGTACCTCGAGTTAAGTACTTAATTCGTTCCGGAGGTCTGTTCTTAACCTGAAACTGTTCTTAACCTGAAGCACCACTTTAGCTAATGGGGCCTCCTGCTGCTGCCGCGCCGCCAGAGCACGATTTCTGTTCTCATCCTGAAGCAAAGTTCTTAACCTGAGGTACTATTTCTGGGTTAGTGGAGTCTGTAACCTGAAGCATATGTAACCTGAAGCATATGTAACCCGAGGTACCACTGTATATGAATTGCATTAGGCTGCCTGTCGTTTGGCTCAGCACAAAATCGGTTATGAGACTGATACCTTAATAGCCCAAGTGTGTTTCCTGACACAACCAGAAAAATAACGTAGATATTGTATTTATGTGACAGGATCTCAGGATGGCTGGCAATTTCGACCCCCGCCCAGGGGAGTCACAAGTAGTGAGGAGTACACACTATGCAGAAGGTAAAGTGATACTTGTTTCAACATCTCTCAGTATTTATCAGCATAGTTAAAAGATATCAAAACTAGAGAAACATATAGAATAGAAACACACGGTTAAAAGGGTGACACCTATTGTAACTTCGTCATTACTATTTCCATTACTATTTTGGCAGTATATCTAAGATGATTTGACAGGTAATTAATATTTTATATGATTTATAGGAGAAATTGTTTTCATTTTGACATTTTCAAAACAACTGAATAGACAATGCTACTCCCTTTAAATACTTTATTGGTAAATTGTTTAAAAGGGCTTTTAATTGGTCAGCCCAAATGTTTGAATGCAAGGGCTAAGCAATCAGCAGCATTGCAGTGCCACCTAGAGACATAGGGTGTGACCCCAATGGGGCTGCTCCAAAATAAATGGTTTATAAAATGTGCATCCAGATGGTAGGCAATGATAAAGAAATTCCTATGTTGAGAAACATAGGACGCTGGTGGCGCTGTGGGTTAAACCACAGAGCCTAGGACTTGCCAATCAGAAGGTTGGTGGTTCGAATCCCCACAACGGGGTGAGCTCCCATTGCTTGGTCCCTGCTCCTGCCAACCTAGTAGTTTGAAAGCACATCAAAGTGCAAGTAGATAAATAGGTACCACTCCGGTGGGAAGGTAAACGGTGTTTCCGTGTGCTGCTCTGGTTCGCCAGAAGCGGCTTAGTCATGCTGGCCACATGACCTGGAAGCTGTATGCCGGCTCCCTCGGCCAATAAAGCAAGACGAGCGCTGCAACCCCAGAGTCGGCCACGACTGGACCTAATGGTCAGGGGTCCCTTTACCTTTACTTTATGTTGAGAAAAGTAGTCACGTAAAAAATGCAGAGAAACCCATTGGTAGTGAGTGGCAAGGATGTAAATGTTTGATTTGTGCCTTGCCAGATGTTTCTGTTGTACTAACATGAACCTGAAGTAAACAGAAAGGACCACTTGGTGTCACTATCATTCAAGAAAACAGGAGAGATAATGTACTGAGATATACATCCTTTAAAGAAATACCTATTGTGCTACTTGCTTAGCAAATCTACTCAGAATGTTCTTTGAATAGTGATGTTGCATAGCTGATGCAAGAAATGATTTTGTTCAACATGCTTACCTGTTATCTGGCTCCTTTAGAACTCCCCTTAAGTGTCCAGATGCCTTTTTTAAGTATGCCTATTGGTTTGGGCATGCCTTCATTTGCTTTAACCAGCAGGCCCTTATGCCATGCCAGAAATTACTTTTTTGTGTTTTTTATAATATTTTTTATTTGGTTTTACAAATATAAATGTATAACAATCCAAATTACATATCCATATTTTGAGATTTCTCCAAATCTCTGGATTTCCCACCTTCCCCTCCATGGGTCAGATTGTTGTTGTTGTTTAGTCGTTTAGTCGTTTCCGACTCTTCGTGACCCCATGGACCAGAGCACGCCAGGCACCCCTGTCTTCGGGTCAGATTCTACACCCTCTCAACTGCATATTATTTCATAATCCATATTTTATATCTTTCCATATTGTCCATGATATTCTCTACATTACAAGTGTTATTAAAATCCTGCTAAAGCTGGCTCCCTCGGCCTGTAAAGCAAGATGAGCGCTGCAACCCCAGCATCGTTCGCGACTGGACTTTTGTCAGGGGTCCCTTTACCTTTAATGTTTTCATATGCTTACCGTGGTCTCCTAGATAGATTATACATTTTCCCCATTCTTTGTTGAAGTTTTGGTCTTCTTGTTTTCTGAGCCTTCCAGTCAGTTTTGCCATTTCGGCATAGTCCAACAGCTTGGTTTGCCATTCCTCTCTGGTAGGGACTTTGTCTTGTTTCCGTCTCTGGGCTAGTAGCACCTGTGGGGCTGTTGTTGCATACATGTAAAATCTTTTCTGTTCATTTGGGATGTCGGCACCTACAATTCCTAGTAAAACAGCTTCTGTTTTTTAAAAAAAACATTTTTTTCAATTCATTATATATCATTTCCCAAAATGCTTTTATAACCTTACATGTCCACCACATGTACATTTACATTTCCAGCATGTATTTGTACTTGTCTTAAACATTCTTGCTAACTTACTAGGAGTCAAATACCACCAGTACGTCATTTTCATATAATTTTCTTTCAGTGTACAACATGCCAAGAATTTCAAATCAGTTTTCCATAACCTTTCCCAATCTGAAAGCTGAATATTATGCCCCAGATCCCTCGCCCAGTGTATCATTACAGATTTAACCTGTTCATCTTTTGTATACCATTCCAAAAGCAGTCTATACGTTTTAGACAGTAATTACTTTTGAATGTCCCTCTGTTTCGAAAGCCACGAAACGTTGGTGGCAGATGCTGTTCAAGGAACCTTGGCTCAGACCCTTCTTGGGTACATGGAACTAGTTACGAATGGGGAAAACAAACAAAAAACAACCTTTTATTTTAAATTTTAAGGGTTGATTGTTCTTTCTATTTTGTGTAGGTTTTTAGAGCAAGGAATCTGCAGGTATGGTGCACAGTGTACTTCAGCACATTCCCAGGAAGAGCTAACAGAATGGCAGAAGCGATACGCATCCCGCTTGATAAGGTTGAAACAGCAGAAGGAAAACAAGCAATGTTTAGGCAGTTACATGGAATCCCTGATCGAGAAATGGATGAACTCATTATCTCCTGAGAAAGTGGTAAGGGGGCGGGACAAAGGTTATTTTGTAAAGCGTTTATAAAAGCCTCAACATAAAAACAATAGAATTAAAACAAAAATACTACATAAAACCAGCAAAACAGTAGTACAGGTGGCAACCGTTTTGCACGTGTCCAGTTGATGTGCAACTGCTGACACGTGCATCATTTTCGGCCATGGAAGGGGATGGGGACAGAATGGACTTACGTGTGACCACTGACGTGCGCTATTACCCAGAATGCAACCCCCATGCAAACGGGGAGTTGCCTGTGTAAGAGCGTATGGAAACAGTGACTCAACTCACCATGGTGGCAGATGATTTTATCTCCAAAGTGATGGGCAAGCTTGTCACTGGCAGCTCTATCTCAATATTCTTATTTCAAACGAATAGAAGAGCCTGATTTTGGCGCTCTCTACTAGACCTGCTTGGTTAATTAATTCACTCGCACAGTACCAAGCAAAAATATGTAACTATTTTTCTGTTAATTAAAAAACAACAATACCAAGCGATCCTCATTTCTGCAATTAAGAAGAGTTTATGGCTGCAATCCTATGCCTACTTCAGGGTAAGCTGGAGGAAGTTCCTGCTGTCTTTGTGGTTTGTTTCAAATTCATGGTGATGAGAACTGAGTTCTTCCTCGGGGTGTATGTGTGTTTAAATATAAACAAAGCAATAGGTATTGCAATTTATGACTTTGCTTCAACTTTTGGTTAAAATGGTCATTCACAGGTGGGCCATTCCTTTTGTGGAATGGTCTCTAATTAAAGAGTTATTTTTCAACCCTAGTGTTGTTACCTTATGTGGTGCCTTTTCCTTTCTTTAGCTTAGTGAGTGCCTAGATGGCGTGAGAGTTGAACATAGCCCTGAACTGTCAGTTACTGTCACCACCAAAAAATCACAACAGATGTGGACGTTTGCTCTGACATGTAAGGTAGGATCTTTTTTTTTGTGCTTTGAAAGTATCGCTTGCCCTTAATAAGTTTGCATTTAAAAATTTCAGCACCTTCTCTTGTTGTAATGCACACACTCACATGGAGGGGGGGTATGCCATGTTAATGAAGAATCTGCACATTCTGTGACTGTTGTAGTGCTAAAA
Organism: Podarcis raffonei; assembly: GCF_027172205.1. Classification (NCBI taxonomy): domain Eukaryota; kingdom Metazoa; phylum Chordata; class Lepidosauria; order Squamata; family Lacertidae; genus Podarcis; species Podarcis raffonei. The sequence goes on from NC_070603.1 coordinate 23,709,596, forward strand.
GCATGTACGTAAGTATGCAGATTCCTGCCAACCTAGCAGTTCAAAAGCACGTCACAGTGCAAGTAGATAAATAGGTACCAATCCAGCGGGAAGGTAAACAGCGTTTCGGTGCGCTGCTCTGGTTCGCCAGAAGCGGCTTAGTCATGCTGGCCACATGACCCGGAAGCTGTCTGCAGACAAACGCCGGCTCCCTCGGCCAATAAAGTGAGATGAGCGCCGCAACCCCAGAGTCGGTCATGACTGGACCTAATGGTCAGGGGTCCCTTTACCTTTAAGTATGCAAATATGCAACTATGTATATACTGGTGATAACATTATTTGTGCTGGTTGCAAAATGTGCTGATCCCACCTTTTCCTCAGCCTTAACATTTATCATTTTGTTGTTTCTGCCACTGAGTCAGATAAGGCTGGGAAAGGAAAGTTAGGTTTTGTGGAGTAGTGGAACTTTGTCGATACTGTAGGAACAAAGCAGAGATGAGGGTTGAGAGCTGGTTCATTGCAGGGCCTGAGAGTGTGAGCCTGAGTTCAAGCCTCACATTAGCAATGAACTGAGAAGGTAGTCTTGGACAAACTTGTTTCTTAGCCTCTTTTCCACATTTCTAATATAGAGATTATTATAATGGCCCACGGCCTATCCCACAGGAATTGTGTTACAAGACTTACTTGACTATTGCATGTCAAGCAGTTAAGAACAATAGAAAATGCTATACAAATGGGATGTATTATTAAAGGCAGTCTTTCTAAGCATTTATCTCCTACCCCAATTAATAAATATAAAGCATCTAAACTTTAGTTCTTTTGGTCTCTAATTCCTGTTTTGTTTTTTTAAAAAGAAAAGTTTTTTTAAAAAAAATTGGCAGAAGTGAGAGCTGGTGTGGCATAATGGTTAGAGTGTTGGACCTGGGAGATCAGGGTTCAAATCCACACTCCGCCATGAAGCCCATTGGGTGCCCTTGGGCCGGTCACAATCTCTTAGCCTAACCTACTTCACAGGGCTGTTGTGAAGATGAAATGGGGAGAAGGAGAACCATGTACACCACCTTGATAATCCTTGGAAGATAGAGGTGGCATATAAATTTGATAAATAAATATTAAAAAGTGATGGCAAGGGTTTGGGATGCCACATTTTGTCCTTTGTCTTATCAAAGTTCATCCAGTCTTCATACTTAAAAAAAGCACACACACACCAGTTATTTATACGCTTTTGTTGTTCTCCCATAGCCTGCAAGAATGCTGTATCGGGTGGCATTGCTTTATGATGCGCATCGTCCTCATTTCAATATCACAGCAATATCGGCAGGAGATAGCACTACCCAGGTATCGCAAGCAGTCCCAGAAAACTGCCAGGAATGGATAGGAGGAAAGATGGCCCAGAATGGAATAGATCACTCGGTGTACAAAATCAGCATAGCCTTTAGCACAGAAATCTTTGGGACGTTTCGCCAAACTGTGGTATTTGATTTTGGAACCGAACCAGTTTTGATGCAACGAGTGATGATTGATGCTGCTTCAACAGAAGGTATTGTTTGCATGGTTTTGTTAACAAACTCATTTGTTGGAAAATTTGCTACATATTTTGTTGTTGTTGTAAATAGCCTGGATGATATATGTGGCTGTAGTATTGTTACATGCACTTTCCTAACTCTGAAAAGTCTCAGAACTTTCCTTCTCCAGATATGTAGCTCTCTCTTTTAACCAAAGCTGTGATCTTGCTGTAATCTTCTCTTTCAGATGCCTGTTATATTTTACCATATCATTAGAGTAGAGAAATAAAAAACATTTTCTTTTTAGCTGTCTCTAATGTGTAGAGAACTATATAGTGGGATTGAAATAATGATCTTTAGGTTATTGGTTTAAGCCATTAAAAGTGTGTGTGTGTCTTGTCAAAATAGCACTAAAAACAGAGTACAAAGCACAGGAAAAAATGAGAACTTATTGAACTAAAACTTAAAAAATAATCCAAAAGCCATAGCCAGATAAACTAAGCAGCAGTAGCTAAAAACACTGAGCACTGTACAGTGAGCTAGAGGGAAATGCCTTTTAAGAATACTAAAGTTTTTATCAGCTGCTTAAATGACAGTAAGGAACTCTGTGGGGCTCCTAAGTTGGCAAGCAGAGGTTTGCATTGAAAGAAAGAGCCAGGTAAATCTCTTGAGGAAACACTTTCAGGCAGATGTGGCCTTCAGCCATGTCAGAGAAAAAACAATCACAGGGCAAAACAGCACAGGCCAACTTTATTGTAAAGTCGCAATAAATACCCCCAAATTAATTATAAAATAAAACCACATCATATAAGCATCAGCAGTCAGTAACATCAGTGTTAGTAACTGGTGAGACCTGAATACCTGGCAGAGTACAATAATAATAATAATATCTTTATTGTCATTGCCCCCTCTCAGGGACAACGAAATTATTGACTGCTCCATAAAAACACTAATTAAAACAATACAGTATAGTACAGCAAGGAAGATTAGATGACTTTCAAAGTCCAGGCTTCCCATTCAGGGCCGAGATCGCTCTGGAGAAGAAGCTGTTCTTAAGACGGCTCGTTCTTGTCTTCATCGTCCTGTATCTCCGTCCCGATGGCAGGAGCTTGAAGAGACAGTGACCAGGATGCGATGGATCTTTTACTATGTCCAGTGCCTTCCTATGGCACCTTGTGGCATAAATCTGCTCTAAGGTGGAGAGTGGGCAGCCAACAATGCTCTCTGCTGCCTTAACAACTCTGCACAACCCCATCCTGTCCTGGGTAGTACAACAGTAACAACAGTACAACAGTAACAACAAAGTATTTAGAAGTTTTCCTGAACGTCCATAGGGGTTATGCATAGCAGACTTCTTTGGAGATAAGAGTTCCACAAGTGTGCTGTCATCATGGAAAAGGGCCTGGTATGTGGGCCAAAGTACATGTTACAGTGGAGCCTCATGTAATGTTAGCCTAACAGCTGCTAACCCACTGTAAAATGTATTTAGAAAGCATTTTTTTTAAAGTAGAGAAGAGGTGTGTTTAAATTTGTATCCATCTGCTGCATTTACCCTGAAAGTCCCCCAACCCTTTGGTTTTTCATACCTGTCTGCGTGATTAACATGGGCCTGAGATGCAGGTAAAAGTGGCAGGATGGAGGAAAGCTTCGATGGGGAGCAGAAAGGCTGTGACCCCTCACTATTTCTCCATGTCAAATCACTTTTCCTTAAGTACTACTATGACTTCTTCCACTTCCTCCTTCATCATTCCACCTCCACCATCATTATCAACTCTTGGCTATTTAAAATAAAAATTGTAATAGTAAAATGATCACTGGGCTATCATAAAAAATGCCTGCACATTAGTTTGGCCCTCCTTCATCATCAGTCTGGTAGAAGTTAAGGAAGGCACATACAATAAGACCTTTCTGGATTATTTTAAGCCACGGAGTGAGACAGTTTATACAATAACCTGCATTTTCTGGTACGTAGATGCAAAGCAATTTGAGCTTTATGCTACTTAAAGGTCTTGAACCTTTAAGAAAATGGTTGGACTGCTGCAGTATCTTTCTTGGACTGCTAGGAAAAAAATGTAGCTAATAAAGTTTTTTTGACAGAAATCTATATAACATTGGTGATCTTTCAAAGCCTATTTCAATCATAGATGTCCTTTGACTTCAGTGACATTTGACTTGTGCCTTGAACACACTTATCTTGCTACATGTTTAGAAAGGGATTAAAAGTATAAGGATGTTTAAAAACCCAAAAGTTTATCCATGTAACCCAAAAAGTATTGATTATTTTGAAAAGTGTGTTGGCAAGTAGCATCTTTTGCTGGTGAAATGGAGGCAATGGACAAAACAGAAGGCTCAGATCTCAGCTAGTCACTAATTGTGCAAAAAATGCGAAAAATAGAGAAGTCATTATTAGTTTCACATGCCACATTACGGTTGAACTGCATGTTGCCATGACTATAGCGTTCTTCGTATAATATGGGTCTGTGTGCACCTCGGTTGCAAATGGCAAAGCAAGGTTTCATATTCTTCCTTACAAAGGATGTCAACAATTTTTCATGTGTATAGGAAAAAGGAAAAAGTGAGTGGGGACTGAATTTGTTTGATTTATGAGGAAAGATGAAAAGAAGTATCTGTCTGCTGCTTAGTAAAAAAAACTACCAGTAAAGGTGGGGGAGTATGTTATTGACAGAGATCTAAAAAAACAAATACCAGGCAAGAGATGCAGGCAGATTTTTTTTTTATCTAGTGTGAACAGTGATATAGATCTAGCAAAAGAAAGACTAACAGGATCAAGTGCTAGGATCATCGTGCCAGTGTAGTTCTCTGGGTCAAGGTGCTGTACTGCTGCAACAATTCCAGATAGTGGTGTGCTGTACAAGGTCTTGCATGAATCATGTGTGGACAAAGGAATTGCATGGCAAGGGCAGAATGGAGCAATGACAACGCTAGTTGCAGTTCTTTTCATGTTAACTGGATTAGGCACATTCTTTTCCTTTTTTTGCGTACATACACTTAGCATTTACTAACTCAAATCTATGTTACTATCATAGCTTAATGTCTAGAGTCCCAGCCTTCAACCTGTGGGTCCCCAGATGTTGTTGAACTACAACCCCCATCACCCCTAGTTAGCAAGGCCAGAGCTCAGGGGTGATGGGAGTTGTAGTCCAACAACATCTAGGGACGCACAGGTTGAGAACCACTGGTAGACACTGCCCCGCAGGACACAGATACATAAGTGGTGGCAGGGTGCCACATGCACATGGATCACATCCACAAACCTTAATCTTATCAGTGACTGTGGACTAGGAAAAGAGAGGTAGATGAAGGATGCTGACTATTTTGGACTGATGAAGCTACAACCCTTTGCAGGCACCCTAGGATTGGCCTATGCATTTTCAGAAGTAGGATCTCATTGATGCTGATGACATTTCTTGTTGGAACCAGACCCATTTTTGTTTGTGACATATGAAAACAACCAAGTATTTGAAATCAATCAGTTTTAATCATGAATGTTTGGTAGTGTGTTACACTGCAATTCTAACTCAACCAGAGTAAGCCCCAGTGAATTTGGTAGGACTTCTGAGTAGACATTGTTAGGATTGCACTGCTAGCCTTCTTTGCTTGGGAACATTTTCTTTTCCTTATAAATTTCTTTATAGGTAACCATATTGCCTTTCTTAGAGCTCCAGCAGCTCAATTCTTAGAGGATCATGCTGATCCCAGATATATTTAAATAACAAGTGTTTATGTTACAGGTTGGCTCAGAGATTTCTAACCTTCTTTCTCTGATGCATATTTCAAAGATGTTAGGATGCTGCAGCAAATGTTTTCCAGATATGGGAGCTGTTTGCTTGGAACTCATATTAAATTGTTATCCTGCCTTTTTTACCTTTACTGCATATGTCTAGCTTCCTGTCCATATCATACCATCTTAATTATTTTCCCCATCTCTTTGCTGCTCCAAAATATGGTAGTGTCGCCGCCTAGATAAGACCAAGATATTATGTAGAAAATCCCAGAGCAAAACTCATTTTCTTAAGTTGGAGACAGATAACTGAAGAATATGTTCTTTGCATGTTGTGGATGAATGAGATCATCACTTCTTTACTGTATTTTGAATCCAGGCAACAGGAATATTTAAGTCTCCACCTCCCAAGTAGTTTGCTTAGTTGTAAATTCCAATTTGAGTTATTTGAGTTGAGTTGAAACATAAAGGGGAGGAGAAACGAACCATCAATCCTTGTTTTACAGACCTAGTCTGGTATGTTTTTCAGGATAACTTGTTAATTTTACATTCTTCCAGAGCTTCAGAGCTGGCTAGTTTCACAATGTAAATAGTTTCCTGCAGAATGCTGAAGGAAAATAAAAGCTGCACACAATGTTGATTGTATGCTTGATTTTGTTTCAGTTTTTGAATATTGTTCTCTTTCCTCTCTGTTTAGAGCACAATGTTTTGTTCTTGATTCCTTAATTTTTGCCATCTTATTCATGGCTTATGTACCATGAATTGTGTGGCATGTCAAACTACCCTTGACTTGCACTGAGGCATGGCCTTTAAAATCATTGTGATGAGCAGCACTAATTATTCAGCTAAGTGAAACCTTTGTGTATTCTGAATCTGGGTTGGCTAGAGCTGCAGGTGTTTTCTTGCTCATCCTGTTCTTTATTTATGTACAATAGATTTAAATCTCCAGCATCGCTGGAGCGAAGATGTGAAGCAAATGCCATAGTTCATGAATTGCTCTTTCTAGATTATCTGAATACTTACAGCCCAAAGCAGGAAGACTGAATACGCTGTATAGTTGTTGCAATGCAAATAACTATTCAGTGTGAATTAAATTGTTTTCAGAGTGAATCACTGTGGTCTTTTAGGAAATGTTATTTGATCTTCATGTAAAAAGGTGCCTAACCACAGCCATCATGCCAGTAAACTGTGTCTGTTTGCCTTTACTGTCTTTAAACAAACAAACAAAACAAAATCCTCAAACACAAAATGTAACCCACAATTTCCCCCAAGGTTGAATCAATTTATCTTCTAAAAGTTCCCTGTCCATCTTAATTTCAGCTGGCAAGAATTCTCAATACTAGTTAATTTTAAAACAGATCAAGGAGCAACAACTACAGTACAAAAGCATAGGAATATATAAAAAACCCACAAAATAGGCATATTGCAGTCTTCCTTGCCTGTGACAATGGAGTGGGATCTACTTTTTTCTTAAGGAAGGGGTAAGAGATTAACAAAGCAGAAATGGGTACATACATACAGCTTACAGACCTAAATTTTCTGCTACTCCTCTGGTGCTGGCTGAACTTTTCTGAATATCTTTACTTTTGAAAGCTCATTTTAAAGAATGTATCTTCTATATTAATCGTATTTTCCTTTAATAAACAAAGAGCATCCACTACCATGTCTAAGATGCAAATGATGTTACCAGTGGGTACTAGCTGTGAATTTTTCTTGAAGGGACAAATCATGTCACTTAGGCATCTAGCAGAAATCATGTATGTTGTCTCTCCCATCTTACATGTGTATGTTTTTGTGACATATTCATGAGGTGTCACAAACTTCATAATAGCACCCATTTACCCATTTACGTGAGACAAAAGTATCCAGTTATTATCTTTCTCAATTTATCCCTCTGCATCTAGATCTTGAATACCGGATGAATGCACGACAACAATTACTAACTACAGCCAAACGTTGGGATTCCACTTCTAAGACTATTGTAGAATTTGAGCCAAATGATACTACTGAATTGGATAAGAGCCTTCTGATTAGATACCAAATTCCTCTGTCTGCTGACCAGTTATTTACACAGTCTGTCTTGGATAAATCATTGACCAAGAGTAACTATCAGTCACGATTGCATGATCTCCTTTATATTGAAGAAATAGCACAATATAAAGAAGTCAGCAAGTAAGTAATGTTTCTACTAAAACTTGTCAATTGATCAATACTGCTACTTTATTTGACATTACAGATCATTGCTTTCTTACTCCTGCTAACCATTGAGTACTGCAGCTTGGGGAAATTCTCCCATAGTCAAGAGAATTGCATTTTATGATACAGCTATTGGCTGTATGATGGCTTCATATGAAAAAATATGTTTAAGATGTTTTTTGGAGGTAGGTCATCCTCATTGAGTAAACTTTTCCAACCCCCCACACCTGCTACATGACTCCAAATATCTGAGCAGTGCATTGAGCTTTCTGGAAGATCAAATGGTGCCATTAAATATATATATATCATTATCTTATGAAATAAAGGTAAATGGTAAAGGACCCCTGGACAGTTAAGTCCAGTCTATGGGGTGCAGTGCTCATCTTGCTTTAGGCCGAAGGAGCCGGCATTTGTCCACAGACAGCTTTCCGGGTCATGGGGCCAGCATGACTAAACAGTTTCTGGCACAATGGAACACCGTGACAGAAACCAGAGCGCACGGAAACACCATTTACCTTCCCACTGCAGCCGTACCTATTTATCTACTTGCACTGGTATGCTTTCGAGCTGCTAGGTTGGCAGAAGCTGGGGCAGAGCAACAGGAGCTCATCCCGTCGTGCAGATTTGAACTGCCTACCTTCCGATCGGCAAGCCCGAAAGGCTCAGTGGTTTAGACCACAGCGCCACCTGTGTCCCTATATCTTATCAAATACGACACATTAACATGGCATATTCTTTGATTTCTTTTACATGGAAAAACGGGATTCAGAACTGCAGTCACACTTCTGTCTCTCTGCGTGTATTACAATGCATTGGACTTGCTTAGGGAACATTTTGATTAGCCTGTTCAGTCAGAATGACATACTTCCAAAGATCATTCATGAATGGGAATCTTCACATGAAGTCAATCTGGTTAATCAGTCATTTAGTATGTGCTCCAGGATGACGAGTTCTCATTCATTCTGCATTTTAGTGGCTACTGGTACTATTTATGTTCCAATGCCTAAATACAATTAAGTTGTGGGGGGAAATTCCAGTATCACTGCACAGAGCATTATGTTAGAACGATAACCTATCCAAATAAATGGAGAAAGTTTTTTTACCATCTCGCTAGCCCCATGATTAAAAATGTAACCACTGCATTCTCTCAGATGTGCTGTGCTGGAGCTTCTCCCTAATTTGCTTCACTGACTCAGTTACTGACTTGTGCTCACTGTACATTTTTTCTAGCATCTAGAAAAAACATTTTATCACAGTTCACACAAGACGCAAGCCAAATATTTTAAGGAACACAGAGGCCATTTCTTCCTCTCACTATCTGCGGATTATATCTCAGTAAAGAATAAATTATATTGAGCTTAAATTTATAGGACGAAGGCCTCAGGATTAATTGTTGTTGTTGTTTTTTTTAATGTGATTTTATAAGCAGGCATGAAAGTATGCCAGTTAGGATTGCATTTCTGAGTAGTTGAACAACAGACCCTTAAGTGTTAGAGTGAAAGCAGCTACTCTAAAATTCAACCAAACGATTCAAAATATATGAGTAATACAGAACGTAGAGGATTTCTGATCAAATATTTGGGAGAGAAGCTAAGATTTGCATCCAGTAAAGTAGTCCCATTTGCTCAGGGACTTCTGCTTATGCAACAGAACTTACTCCTTGCACTCTCCCAATCTGTTCTGGGTTTCACCCCAACTCTGGAGAATTTGTTTTCAGGAGGGTTCACAGAAAGAGGAGAGGGAAAGGAAGCTCTGTTGCCCAGAACTTCTGTCACACAGATGCTCTTGTGTGAATGGTATGACTGTTGGATACAGTCCTCACCTGGCTTAATCTAAGACATATTTATGCAGTATAGTTGGAGCCACTGATGGATACAGTATTGGAATTATTGTAAACTAATTGTGTATTTTGTTTAACAAGGTGGTGCCATTTAGTTTCAGCTCCAGTGTGCTCAGTTTCCAATATTCACTCCCTTGTTTCCCTTCCCTAGTTGATCACTGTATTTAAAAATTATCTATGAAGAGGGAGCACCCGCTGTTCTGAAAATGCCAAAATTATATGTTTATAGCTTATATAGCATGTTTCATTCACTCAGGCAGACAAATCTGAGGGCTTTAAAAACAATGTACCCTCTGCTATTTTCCTGTTCTTATTTCTAGCATTCCTGAGTTGTATTGTACAGTGGAACCTCAGTTTTCGAATGTAATCTGTTCCAGACGACCGTTTGACTTCTGAAACTTCTGAAAACCAAAAACTGAAAGTGGAAGCCTCAATTCAATAGGGAAACTCAAAATGAAAGCTGCGTAGCATGTTCGGCTTCCAAAAATCATTCGAAAACCTAAGCAGTTACTTCTGGGATTTCAGCATTCGGGTTCCAAAACGTTTGTTAAGGGAGACGTTCGAGAACTGAGGTTCCACTGTATTCTAAAGGAAAGCTTACAGGTACATATTTGTACCTATAAGTTTTCTCCATGGGTTAATTTGGGTGGGGCTTTGTCTGCCGTCCAGTGTCTGCTGCTTCTGTCCATCCCTAAACACACTTTACTCTGCCTAATATTAAGACTGGCCAGCAGCTGTTAGATTCATCTGCTAGCCTGGTTGGCTTTTGTACCTCGGTTCTCAAACTTAATCCGTTTGCGCAAGTCTGTTCCAAAACCAAAGCGTTCCAAAACCAAGGTGCACTTTCCCATAGAAAGTAATGCAAAATGGATTAATCTGTGCCAGACTTTTAAAAACAACCCATAAAACAGCAATTTAATGTGAATTTTACTGTCTAATGAGACCATTGGTCCATAAAATGAAAGCAATAAACAATGTACTGCAGTCACACAGTCAATCAGTAGCTGAACTGGGTTCCACACAGTCACAAAAACAAAAACAAAAAAAGTCACAAAAACGCAAAATAAATAGCAAAAACAGACAGACCTCAGCGTAACACTCAAAACGGAAGTGTGGCACTCAAATTGGAAGCATAACACTCAAAACAGAGCACCTTCGACTTCTGAAAAAAGTTCACAAACCGGAACACTTACTTCCGGGTTTGCAGTGTTTGGGTTTCAAGTTGTTTGAGTACCAAGGCATTTGAGAACCAAGGGACCACTGTACATGGAATGAGGGAGGTATCATTTTGTTGCACACCTCATGCATTGGAGCATCTTGGTGAGATAGCCCTTCTGGGATATATATGCTTTCAATCAGGAAAATAGCCTATAGGAAAGAGTTGCAGGGGGCTGTTGCCTGTCATCCCTCAGTGTCACAGCCCCTGTCAGCATTCCACACCCATTTAACATCTTTTAAAACTTCTTGGAGATCCTGAACATGGACCTTCCACTTCAGCCCTGGTTTGGCCTTCAGTTTTCCTTTTCTTTTCTCTGCTGGGTACCATTTCACCCCCAGAACTAACTGTACGCTTTCTGGTTTAGGTTCAACATAAAAGTGCAATTGCAGATTGTAGAAAACTTCATGCTCACCGGTGTTTCTGGAGGTGCAAAGTATGCCCAAAATGGACAGCTTTTTGGACGATTTAAACTCACTGAAACACTTTCTGAAGACACTTTGGCAGGACGACTGGTGATGACCAAAGTCAATGCTGTTTATTTATTGCCAGTCACTAAAGAGAAGTCAATACTGACCCAAGGAACCAAAGAAAAGGTGTATGAAGCAGCTATTGAAGAAAAAACAAAGGAGTATATATTTTTGAGAATATCCAGGGAATGCTGTGAAGAACTTAATCTTCGAGCAGATTGTGAAATGCAGGTATGTGTGATGGGAAATTTCTGATGTATTCTTTCAGCTGCATTTGCCTTTCAATACTGTAGGTATCTCAGCAACCTCAGCCATAACATACCTGACTCTCATACTAATTTATAAGCGTAACTGAGGAGCAAGTCAGTGCCTCGTCTAATTTTGCACCAGGAGTTTGCGACACAACAAAGGAATTTCATTGTTATGGTCACTCGCCATAGGGCTTATTCTATGCACTGGGGGCAGAAATGTGTAGGATCCTACTCTATGATTCTTCTACTGGTGCAATTAAGCATTACAGAATGGGATACAGGATCCATTTTCCTGGACTACACTTGGTGCAGTTCAGGAAGGGCACCTATGAAGGCCGCCTCTGCAGTTTCCGTGGCCAGGAATAGAGAGCAAGGCAGAACTGCCAACATGATAGCCACGAGGGCTTGGAACACCTCTCTTCCAACTTCAGCTGAAAACACCTGGTTGTGGGCCCATCTGGAAAGCTGTATTATGCCTAGCCGGGATAAGATTTTGCAACAACACTTCTGGTGCCAGCCATTACGAACAGTGTTTCATCTTCTGCAGTTCATTGGGATAGGACTGGCAGAATTTTGAAATTATCTTATTATACTGGGAATAATATAAAAAATTCATTTAGTATTTATGCCTGATTTTCTAAATTGAACACGGTGCAGTGTTTTTTTTAAAAAAAGGTCTAAATTGTGCATTTTATTTAGTTTTAATTCTAAATGAATCTAAATTTCTTACTCTAAAATTGATGTGTTGGGCGCTTCTGTTTCCTCAAGGTTTCAGCATCAGTACTTGCCAACAAAGGCAGAGGATTTTTTGTTTTTTGTTTATTCCCTTTGAATTCATAATGCTCATAGAAGAATGCTTATGGACTGTGGAGCCACCGGCTACGTTGTTTGTAGATATACATCTGTGAAGTAGCATGTATTCTGGGCTCTTTTTAAAGCCAAACTCTTTCTGTTTCCCTCTTTCCTTTTTATTTCCCAAATCACTAAACATGCTGTCTGTTCCTGTGGCTGTGACCTATCCTCACCAACTCTTTTTGACCCCCACAAATCTGGCTTCAGTCATCTCCACTGATTGAAACTGCTCTAACCAATGTGTCTAACAGCCTCTTCTATGCTAAGGGTGAGTTCACTGGAGGGCATTTATCACAACCTAACTAAAGGGAGCATTCACCATTATCCTCCTAATTATTGCATCCTAACTTCCACCCCACCTCAGAAGGTGGACATTATTGTGCAATGATGATGGATGGTGGTGTGACCAACTTTGCTCATGACAAAAATAGAGAGCATAGTCCAATAGACTCCAGTCACCTGTTGCCAGTGGTGCGGTTCCTTTGCGAAATAGCTTCCCTTGTCACAGCAGCAGGACGTGTCACTCACACTGAAGAATTGTGGACACACACTTTGCCTGTGGTTATCTCACGCTCACATCTCAAAATAATCACTACTTTTCTATCCTAAATGTTTGATCTTTATCACACCCGTGTCTTTCAACTTTGTTTCTGACGGGGCCAATTTTATGCTCATCATTTAAATGACATAAAATTAAGACTCTGCAAATTAGTTGGAGCTCCTGGTGCTTTATAGCATAGCCCCTGGTTCTAAGCAGTTTTGACTTTCACTGGCCCACAAAACTCCTTTTATGAGATCATAAATTGAGACTTTTAAAATAAATAAAGTGAAGATTCATCTTGGGGGGCATCTGTCTGTAGACATATCAGAATGGAGAGATTGAGAGCAGGATAGGTGCGGACCTGGGGTTGTAGCCAGTGCCATCACAGCAGATGGTAAAGCTTGTATTTGCAGAAAGGGGAAAGAAGCCATTTCCCCTCACTCCTGCTTCTCTCTGGTTCTCTACTTTCTCTGGAGGGTCTTTCAGCCCTTGAGCAGATTTAGGGGGAAGTGAATGGGTGAAAATGGCTTCCCTCCCTGTTCCATTGGCTGCAGCCGTACCATCATCTGAGTGATACTGACGGATGCAACCTATACAAATGAATATTTATTAGTGGATTAACGTAATCAAGCTGGATATTGTGTTGGAACTCCTAGGGCTCATTCACATGGAATTTTAATGTGGATTTGAAACTGCTTGTGTACCAATTTTTTTTGTTGTCCTCCACGTAGGTTTATTTTGTTTTATTTTGTAAAATTTATACACCGCTTTAAATTTGTGAAGCACATTTGCCTTTTAGCTTAATCTTTAATGCGGAGGATTTGCACAAGAGCAATATTGTGCTGAACCTCCGTACTAAATTTAAATCAAATATAAACAGGAATCGCCAGCTAAAATATGTCAACATGAGTTGGTGAGTGAAGGGAGATGGGATGTGGAGGTAACCAGGGGAAGGGCTAACCTAAGGAAACAGAAGGAAGGAAGAATCACGGGAGCACACAGCACTGTCTGAATGGTGTGAAATCTACCAGAAAGTTGACTGCTGTGTATTTGAGTGGGTAGGAGGGGAGAAGCTTTTTTGCAGCTTTCCCCAAGGTGTGAAACACAAAATGCTTCATTTTTTGAAATAATGAAATATGCTGGTAACATCTTTTAAAAAGTAGTAAAAAAAGTAAAAGGTAAAGGACCCCTGGATGGTTAAGTCCAGTCAAAGGCAACTATGGGGTGCGGTGCTCATCTCGCTTTTCAGGCCAAGGAAGCCGGCGTTTGTCTGCAGACAGCTTTCCCAGTCATGTGACCAGCCCAGCATGACTAAACTGCTTCTAGTGCAATGGGACCCCGTGACAAGTGCCAGAGTGCACGGAAACGCCATTTACCTTCCTGCCACAGCGGTACCTATTTATCTGCTTGCACTGGTGTGCTTTCGAACTGCTAAGTTGGCAGAAGCTGGGGCAGAGCAACGGGAGCTCACCCCGTTGCGCGGATTTGAACCGCTGACCTTCCAATCGGCAAGCCCAAGCGGCTCAGTGGTTTAGACCACAGTGCCACCTTAAAAATGTAGTAAAGACACATCTACACACATGCCCAGTTTGGGGGGAAAATGGTAAAGGAGGTGGGTGGGTATGTAATAATTGAGGTGGGGGAGGGACATGCATACGCCACATTTTCATCCCATCAAGTAATACCCATTAGTGCAGATGGGAAGCATTGGTTAGGAATCAGAGACAGAAAAGTTGGTGGATATACTTGCACCATAGCAGTCATGGAAAAATTGGATCTGAGCTACTTCATTGTGTGAGTTAACACCGTCATATGAATACAGCTCCAGTGGATGATTGGAATACAGAATTGACACAGAACAGTTTAATCAGTAGCTAATACGCCTTCTGCATTGTGCTACATGTATTAATACTACAGTGTTTCAGGGAGCTATAGGTGATGGAAGTATCAGGAGCAAAGGTTTGAGTGATAGCGGCCGAAATTTGAACGAGCATTTGGAGTAGCATGCCTGTGATGGTGGCAAAGAGATCTTGCCTCATTGAATCTTTCTGTCCAACCATATTGCATTCAACCTGACCATGATAATAAAATTTAACGTATGGTAGCTCACTGTGACAAAATTGCTATGCATCTGCTGCATTTTGGACACCACATTAAGTGTTATTCTGATACAGGAGGTGTCGACAGCCTCCATCAATGAACCATTCTAGTTGATTTCAACTTAGAGTTGACGTCTCCACTTACCCCTTGGTAATCAATTTTGCTCAGCTAGCTAATTTGGTTGAGGGTGCGAGCATTGCCTCTCTTAAGGAAAGAATTTGAAGAATGCAATTGCCAGACCTTTACCGAAAATAGCTACTTTTAGATCCATTGGATCTGAATAATCAGTACTTTTTCTACTTTTTTGATCAAGATGATCAAGTGACTAAGAGATGCAACTGAAGAAGCCTCTGGATTAAACTTAATTAAGAGTCAAACGAGCCTGGCTTCATGGCTGTTTCTAGAACAAAAATTGCATTGATTGTCTTGGAGGTTGATCTCTAATGGAAGAAAAACAGAGGGAATGTGAACCTCACAGTAACTCCCCCAGTGCAGTCCTAGGCATGTCTACTTCAAAGTAAGCTCCATTGATTTCAGTGAGACTCCCAATATAATATAGGATTGCTGCCTCAATGGCTTTCAGTACCATCAACTGTGATCACATGATATTCCTGGATCATCTGCCTGAGGGTATGATACACCACACTAAACTGATTGAACATGTCCCCTCAAAACATGTTCTTTGAGATTCTTTCCCTGTGCAACATCTGCATAAACTACCAGTTATTTATTCCATGTGAGCTTGTGCTGTATATTTGGAAACTTCGGTTAATTCAACATCAGAACATTAACTTAATTTTGAGAGTGAGATGAAAGGAACATGCTCTGGTCCAAGAACAACTATACTGGGTCCCAATCTGTTTCTGAGCAAAACTTAGAGCGTTGGTTTTGATTTTTAAAACCCTAAATGGACTTGGTGCAAATTAAACAAGGCAATGCCTTTTCCACTCATCTTGTCTGTACCTCTGTGATCAGTAGAAGATGTCTTGCTCCATCCATTGAATTCATGGAAATGAGAAGCAGATATATCACCTCTCTTTGTAACTTCTTCCGTTTATGTTCTTTTCCCCATCCTTTCTCTGTCCTCAACTTTCAGAAATTAGTGAAGATCTTAAACTTGGGAAAGTAGGGTAGATGATTTTTTAAGCTGTCTGCTCTGTGGCTTTCACTGCTTTATCATTCTGACGACTGTTTAAAACTAATTGGTATATCCTATTCATTTATCTGCTTGTTTTCAAACTTTCTATAAAACCTCGCCAGGATTCTTTTGTGGGTATGTGCCAGAAAACAAAATTGATTAAATAAATAAGTAGGTGATGTAAAAAATATATCAATAAAGTTGCTTCCTTAGGGACTGTGGTCCGTGATACGTGTTTCAGTATAAACTACCGTATTTGCTAATGCTTCATATATTAACCAGTTCACTCAATTGGGATAGCATAGTTCTTCTGAAACAAAAACTATTTGTTTAGATGGTAATGATAAACTAGAGAATGCATAGAAGATAGAAATGCAGTCTGTGTAAAACAGGAGTGGTTAAGTGTGCCCCTCTAGATGGTGCTGAATGACAACTCCCATCATCCTCAGCGAGCATGGCCAGTGGTAAGGGTGGATGTGACTTATGTGGACCTCCAGATGTTGCTGAACGACACTATTCACCTTTGGTGTAAAATTAGATTTGACAATCTGAGACCCTATCTGCCTGCGGACTGCCTCGTGAGAGTGGTGCATGCTCTTGTTATCTCCCGCTTGGACTACTGCAATGTGCTCTACTTGGGGCTACCTTTGAAGGTGACCCGGAAACTACAACTAATCCAGAACGCAGCAGCCAGACTGGTGACTGGGAGCGGCCGCCGAGACCATATAACACCGGTCTTGAAAGACCTACATTGGCTCCCAGCAGGTTTCTGAGCACAATTCAAAGTGTTGGTGCTGACCTTTAAAGCCCTACACGACCTCGGTCCAGTATATCTGAAGGAGCGTCTCCACCCCCATTGTTTTACCCGGACACTGAGGTCCAGCACCGAGGGTCTTCTGGCGGTTCCCTCACTGCGAGAAGCCAAGTTACAGGGAACCAGGCAGAGGGCCTTCTCGGTAGTGGCGCCCTCCCTGTGGAACGCCCTCCCACCAGATGTCAAAGAGAACAACAACTACCAGACTTTTAGAAGACATCTGAAGGCAGCCCTGTTTAGAGAAGCTTTTAATGTTTGATGTATTACAGTATTTTAATATTTTTTTGGAAGCCTCCCAGAGTGGCTGGGGAAGCCCAGCCAGATGGGCAGGGTATAAATAATAAATTATTATTATTATTACTATATAACCTATCTTTCATAGAACTGCAGAGTGCTGATACTAGCTGCAGATAAGCACTGGGAATATGATAAACGTTCAGCTCTCTGTACATTTTACTGTCAGTCTGACATTGGTTGAAGTCAAAACCTTGTGCCATTTTATGTTTTCCTGGCAAGGATAGTTCCATTTGATGCCTTTAATTTAATACATCCTGTGGTTAACCATTAAAGAATCAGTCCCAGTCAACTGAATTAAATGCTTTCTTCATCATATAGCTTCTGTAGGTGTAAAGTGGCTGACGTTGGCTGTCTAGTAGAAATAATTTCAAATGAAGGCCACAAGTGCAGATGGAAGTAAATTCATTCTCGCTAACAGATATCACCAATGTCACGTTCCAATCAGTCTGCCGAAAAATTATGCAAGAATCATAATGTTTTCATTTAACGTGCATAATTAGCCTAAATGCTGATTATGCCACTGGGCACTTGGGTTGTGTTTATTTTCTAAAAACAATAATCAAGACCACTAATTGACTATATCAGGAAATGCTACTGGAATACAAAATTAGATGGGCCATTTATCGTGTCAAGTCAGTTTTCTCTTACAAGTTATTGTGAAGCTTAACTTCTTCATAGCATTCTTCCATTTTATTAGACACCAACATATTTCAATGAGCATTATGTTTTACAGTAGGGATGGGCAACTGGAGGTGGGCAAATATGGCTTCTTACATATATTTCCTTTGGTCCTCATTGTGTGGACCTTCCTGTACAAGTCTTACTGGTTCTACGTTAAGAAGTTGTGTCAACTTTGTATTTATTTAGAGGCAGGCAGAAAGTGAAAAAAGAATTAAATAAAGCTAAATGTGTTTTTTTGTTTCTTTAAATTGCAGCCATACCCTTTTTATGGTGTCAAATTGTACTTGTCTGCAGGTGTCTGTATATCTGTAGTTAACCAAGGAAAGACTTTTCTTCTTTCTTTTTTAATGTTAGGATAATAGTTTTGGAAAAAAAAGGGTTTCTCTTCTAACAAAGTCAAGGCTTTTATCTGCACACTCTTATTACTCTGACTATATTTCTTGGGAATTGTGGTGCATAGCATGTTCTTTTTATTTTTGCTAAGTACATTGTGTGGTTTGACAACCTCACACATTACCTTTTTATTATTCCTTTTCACAGTCTGCTTCGGTATTGTGTGGTAGTTTTTAATGTTTGGTTTAGTGCATTTATCAAATATTTGAGCCATACTAACGGTTGACAACAATTCTTGATTTCTTTTGTGTTAATAAAATAGAGTTTTATCTTTCTTGGTCCCTTAACATATTTTATGTTTCAACTTTAATCAATAGGTTAACTATTGTCATTCTAATAGTTATGGGGGATACTTCCGTGGTTAACAAGAAGACATTGATTAATGCTGTAATTCTGTAATTCAGACTTAGAAGAGATATCCCACAAATAAACAACAAACTATATGTGAGCATGCTCCTTTGTTTTGCAATCTCCTTGAGCACTGATTCTTAAACAGAGGATCAGTGAAGGAAAACTATGCCAACCTGATGCAGATGAGAAATGGTGTGAGAAGGACAAAAATAAACTTAGCTTTAGCTTAATTGTTCTCAAACTCCCCCTGCCCCTATGGACCACCTGAAAAATGCAGGCCAGTTTTCATTCAATGCTGGCGGTTGTATAGCCAGTATTGTATTATGAAAATTGCTGCCCAGGGCCTTGTTAGCCTTTTTCATAAAGTTGGTCCTAGTCAAAGAGTTTCTGTCTCTGTCTTTTCTTTTTTTGTGGGGGGGGGGAGGCAGAGTAGAGATAATATTAGAAACCACTTGCATGGTACCTTACTAGTTTGAGAACTGCTTCTAAGTCACGTGTTATCATCTCTTACTGCTGTTTATAAATTACCACTGTGCTTATTTATTTGCATTAAATTGTCAGACTGTAACTCTTGTATTTCATGACCATTTGGCCTCCACTATTTGCATTTTTCCCCTTTATACTTTCTCTCTTATCTCCTCTAATCTGTTTGCCTGCAGAGGAAAATACTGATAAAGTTAACCTGTACCACAATAAATCTGCTAGCCTTTAAGATGTCACGTCTCTTGTTTCATGTTGCAACTGTAATGACATCCCTCTGGAAGTCGCCTAATACACTATCTCAAACATGGGCTAGCGTTTTTACTGTTATTTTTTGACAATTTGAGTATGGTTGCTGTATATTGAAGTATTGGGTATAGCAATTAATAAGAAATCAGTAATTACAGAGATTTTAGATTGTAGTGTTTGCATAAGAACCAACCTTTCTTTCAGCACTTAGATTTGGAAGATTTTTTTTGTTTTTGGTCATAAGCACAAATGTTAAATTAAAGCTGTGCACATTTCTAGCTTTCATGACTAACTCCCTGTCCAAGGCTTTGAGCTGCATTAATCCATTTTTTCAATGAAAATGTCTGTCATTATTTGCTTAGTTAGAAAGACAATTGTTTGAACTAATTTTATTGTTCATTTTCAGACATAGGTTCTGGTTAAGATGCTGTGTTCTGTGCTGAAACATTTCTGAAGTCTAGTAATATTTTGGGAGCCTTTGTTATTTGTTATGAGTATACAGTAATTGAGAAGAAAATAAATTTTAGTTAGTGCTCAGCCAGAAATCACTTCTGTGGTGTTGAATGTGAATGGTTAATTCACTCTGTTCCCAACCTTTCCATAGCATTTCCACAGCTTATTGCTGACTTATCCTCCTTTGAGGGTTAGTTGTGTATATGATGGCTTATGTTGCAGTTTTGCTATCAGTGGACCATGCTGTATTATGTATCATGTTCTTTGTATTTTTTATTTTTAAAAGGATATTCTGACCCTGTCAGTAGTCAGTACAGTGGTACCTCGGGTTACATATGCTTCAGGTTACATAAGCTTCAGGTTACAGACCCTGCTAACTCAGAAATAGTACCTCGGGTTAAGAACTTTCCTTCAGGATGAGAACAGAAATTGTGCAGTGGCGGCGTGGCAGCAGCGGCAAGCCTCATTAGCTAAAGTGGTGCTTCAGGTTAAGAACAGTTTCAGGTTAAGAACAGACCTCCGGAACGAATTAAGTACGTAACCAGAGGTACCACTGTATATGTTTCTGTAGACCCAGGGGTGGACATTGCTCAAAGGTAATCCATCAGGGATGGGGCCAGAGACAAAGGTCGGTGAGGCCACCCCTTTTCTTTTTCACTTTCTGCCTCTTCTTTTCCATCTCCATTTCCCCACTCCTTGCCTTGCCACCTGCCAAACTTTGGCTGGCGACCTTTGCTACGGACCTTTGCTGTAGTGCTTCTATGAGAACATTGTATTTCACTTACCAATGCACAGTCTGAGTTATTTTTTTAAAAAACCCACTTGTACAACTATGTATACATGATGGTAGTCAAAACCACAAATTGTGTTACTATTACAAAAATGTTTCTCTTGGGCTTTCCATTTTTTTAAGTTTACATAAAAGCATTTAGGAAAGGTTTTGATCTAATCTGTAGGATTAGGTGTTGTGAATTTGCTGGAATATGCGATTGCAGTAGCCCAAGTCTAAAACTATTTATTTCAGTTGCCTGTTTTCTGGCATACCTTTTCATTTATTAATTTTGTATGTACCGTAGGTTGAACTTCAGTTTCAGTTAAACCGCTTACCCCTCTGTGAAATGCATTATGCCTTGGACAGGATCAAGGACAACAGTATTCTCTTTCCAGATGTCAGCATGACGCCCACGATACCTTGGAGCCCCAACAGGTACAAAAGTGCAAACACTTTGATACCGGTCTCTGGTATATTTAAATTATATTGCATTCTTTGTAGCAGGTGCCTCAGACATGCATCTACACTAGAAATACCTCTTCTGTAGGGTGCAGGAACAGGACATGAAGTGAAATAAGCAGGAAAGCAAACTTATCCTAGAAACTGGAAACTTTCTTTGTTTGCTCTAATATCAAAAGTCAGTTGCAACGAATTGCATTCTTATGGCAGAAGCAGCTTACCTTTGTCATTTATCCTGAATGTTAGCAGAGTGTGTAAACGGTATAATAATGTGGGGTTGATGTGATTTTTGTTTCAGGCATGTCTTTGAGTAGTAATTTCTTTCTAAACCACGATGCTTTGGCGATGCTAAATGTCTGCTTTCTTTTGTACAGACAGTGGGATGAGCAGTTGGATCCTAGGCTCAACGCAAAGCAGAAAGAGGCTGTTCTGGCTATCACAACACCACTCTCAATACAGTTGCCTCCTGTTCTTATCATCGGTCCCTATGGGACAGGCAAAACCTTCACTTTGGCTCAGGCAGTCAAGCACATACTCCAACAGCACGATACTAGGTGAGGTGGCCCGATATATAGATATTGAATTGGAATGCAAATGCCAAACTTTAAGAGGAAGTTTAATAGTATAGAATCTCCATCCAGCTTAAAAAACCCCCATCCATCATTGTTTTGTATATATGTATATATATATATTCAGGAAAGAATTCAACAGTCTAAAAGTGTAGTCTCCCCTTAGAAGAATGAATTAAAATTGGCATCATGTGGAACAAATGCATTGCCTTATATTTAGAAAGCTGTGCACTGTGTAGAATTTAATAGCTGTCTTTATTTTAAAGCTACATTAGGATTGTGTACAATGTTTTTTTTAATAAAAAAACCCTATGTTGAAAGTTTAAATCTTCCCACAGAAATTAGTTAGAAGCAACATTGAGCCATAAAATTTGCAGACTAATTTCACTGAAAGAAATGTGTGAGGAAGATGGCCACTATTTTTTTTTGTACTGCTTTTGAATGATTTTCTGTTTCTTCATTGCTTTTTTATTTGCACCATTTATTCCAGCAGGATTCTCATTTGCACCCATTCTAATAGTGCTGCTGATCTCTACATAAAGGATTATTTACATCCATATGTAGAAGCAGGCAATCCCCAGGCGAGACCTCTCAGGTATTTTTTTAAGGCTTATTACGTATCTGTACAATATCTTAAGAAAAGGTGTCTATTCGAAATAGTTTTGAAAACCTCAATGCTTTTAAGTTTATTGGCATTTAAAAACAATGTTGCGTAACTTTGATACAGTAACTAAAATGCAAATTGGAGCAAAGTCAACATGTTTTTGTTTCGTCCATTAAAGATAAAGACATCCTTTTTTAAGCTTTACATATGTGGATATATGTGCTTTTCTAACTGAACAAATTTTGATATGGTCTTCTAAAAAGCTACTAAGGTGTAATTTTAAGGCGTAATGTTAAAGAAAATTAGGTACTAAGTGGATTTTGTTTGGGGGTTAATGGTGTTTTTAAAATCAGAGCAACATTTCGAGCAAATGGCTGAGACAAGAAGCAATATATTTTTTAACATCATACAAAATTAGTTCAGTATCAAGCCGTTTGTGTGTTAAATGAACTTGTCATAGATATTAGGAGAATGAGCAGAAGAAAAATCACACAAGATAATTTTATTCCTTCCTGTGGAGTCAAAAATGACCCCTTGGAAGACTTTGTGTATATTTGTATCTGGAATACCTAGAAATTTGCTTAAGACTAGATTTAATTTAAGCCGAGAGTTCATTTAGGCTGCAAATCCTACTATTAAAATGTGATTGACCTCTGCATGTAGTCAAGGCAATAGTCTGTCATGGAAGGAAATGCTTCGTATATAAAATTAGATAAAATTTCATCTGAAATGACAACATTGCTCTAGTCCTGTTGCTACCTTAATACCAGCTCTAGGCTCCTGGCACACATTTTCATCTCCTGCTTTGACACTACCTTGGAATTACAATACTATCTTCCTCTACAACTCCATAGGAAAGTAGAGGGGGCACAGCTGTCCTGAGACTTTAAATCCAAACCCTTCCCAAGAGCAGAAATCCCACTTAGTGATCCTTATCAAACAATTGGATACGTTTAGATAATACAGCTGAAAATTAACATTTTGACTGCTCCATAGGTGGGGAGTACTTTAGAAAAAAGAAATCTTGGCATCTTCTCCCTCTGCATCAAGAATGGGGATTGAACAGAGCACATGTGCCAAGAATTGGATTTTTGTAACAAGATGTTGATCTACATACATTCCTAAAGATAACCCTGGGGAAACCTGTTTTGTTCGTACTCAGCTGAACTGGGGGGCTAGATGAGCAGTTTCATGAAGTCCCATTGGCTAGTCACTCCTGAGATTCTTTTTTTATTTCCTCTTTAGCATTTGGTTTGGCTCATTTGTTTGTGCAAATTCATGCTGTTCGATGCACGCCTGCTCTCTGTGAGAGTCCAGAGCTCTTTGGGAGAGCACATGTTTCCGTATGCAGGTGGTCACAGGTTCGGTTTCTGACATTTCTAGTTCAAGTGATCTCCTATAGCAGAACTAGAAATACCTGAGACTTGAAAGAAACAGCACTGGGCAAGATAGGCCAACGGTCCAGTGAAACTTCATGTACGCTGCTTGTGCCACACTGTGCTTTTTCTAATAGAGATACACCAAATATCCATTTTGCAATCAATCTAACCACCTCATGTTACAATCAGTTCCTCCTTTCTCTTCCATCCTGTCAACTCCAAAAGCCTCCTAGTCAATGTTCTGTTCTCCGTTACTCTCTCTGATCACTTAGGCTTCTAGGCACCCAAGTCTAATGGTCGTGTGGCCCTTTGTTGAGAATCATAGACTCCTTTGTTGCACATCATGGCCCGCCATGTCTCCAGAGCATAATTAACCATATCTCAGGACCAATAAGCTCCCCCTCAATTTGAAACACACAGGAGTTGCTGGATTTGGAATATCCAGTCAATTGTCCCTGTTAATCAGTGATCCACAGAGTCTGTGACAGCTGCTTTTGAATGTTCGCAATCCCATGTTGGAAGGATTATAGATTTATATCCCATCTTCCCTTCCGCTCTGTAGCATACTGGTTCTTTCTCATTCACTTTATCTTCCTAACAAGCCTGTGAGGTAGGTTTAGACTGAGAGAGAGTGAGTGGCCCAAGATCACCATTCACTCATTGGTTGAGTGAGGATTTGAATCCGGGTCACCCCAGTTTTAGTCCTTGAACCTACTGGTTCTCTGGATTCTTCTGGGTCTGGTTTAATCACCTCGCCTATAAGAACATTTGCCTGCTCTTTTGAGGGTGATCATCAGATACCCTGGCTTGTAGTATGTCAGTTATCTTAGTTGAAGGTGGCTGTGGGCATTATTGGACCTAGTTATTCTGTATATAGAGTGCATCCTTCAATGAAAAAATAGGTGGAAGTGAGAAAAACTAGTGGCGAGAGAAGGTGAGGAGGGAGAAGGCGCACATGAGCAGTAGAACAGGTGTAGAAAGGAGTGAACTAACTAACCAAGGAGCAGAAGGAGGTGAATGGAGGTGGAGTAAGTAAAGTGGGCTTGAGGGATGGAAGAAGGAGAAGTGAATGAAGGAGCAAAAGGTGGAGTAGATGGGGAGAAACTAGACAGGGGATGGCTGACAACACTGCTTCTGACTGAATCAAATAAAAATTGCTGTGCATTTAAGTGTAGAACACTGCAATCATACACATGTCCATTCAGAAATAACACTCATTAGTTCAGTGGATCTTATTGTCAGGTAAGTGGGAATTGGATTGAAGCTAAAGAGTAGCTGGTTACTATTTTAAGGTCACACAAACAAGCCAATTATTTTCTGTTTACAGTAGTTCAAAACATGTTGATATATTACAGCCAAAGGGATTACCCACTTGTATTTGAAAAACAGATTTATTAGAGGATTGTGGTATCGGCATGCTGAAAGAATGGAGTTGAAGCATTTTTTAGTATACAGTCAGTTGTGCGACATGATACACCAAAGCACTCAGCTGATTTTACAATCGTTCACACAGACACACACACACACAGGCACATGTGGAAAAAAAAGAAAGTTATGGCTGTTTTACTCGTGAAAAAATTACCTCCAAAACAAATTTTTGGGCAAAATTTAAGATATTTTCTTCTATTACAGGGTGTATTTCAGAAATCGCTGGGTAAAGACTGTTCACCCAGTTGTGCATCAATACTGTTTGATTTCAAGCACACATTCCACCTTTCAGATGCCCCAGAAAGAAGATGTTCTTAAACAACGAGTAGTAGTGGTTACTTTGAATACTTCACAATATTTATGTCAGCTGGATCTTAAACCTGGTGAGGAAATGTACATGAAAAAGTATTTTAGTATTCCTCTCTTAGTGATTTAAAAATCATGTATTTGTTTGTGTGACTTTCTGTGCAAATTGGAGGAAGTGGGAAACTAATGCTGGGCCCAGACTGTTCCGTGTCTCTTATCTGTATAAAGCCAGTGTTTTTGTGTGTGGGTCCAGGCAATCCTTGTTTTGCACAGGGGTGTTCCGGACCCCCGCATGCATCGGCAGGGCATGCGTAAGCCATAGCTGCCAATGTTTCCCTTTTTTAAAGGGAAATTCCCTTATTCTGAATAGGATTCCTCGCAAGAAAAGGGAAAAGTTGACAGCTATGGTGTAAGCCCTCTCTGCCCCTTTTTGTGATGTTTCTGTGACATTTTGGGCTACTTCCTGGTTTGGCGCATTGCGCGTATGTGCAATCATGCGTACTTTGGATGTGCCTAAACCAGGAGTTGCCTGTACTCACTGGTATGGAGAGCCAGGACCTCTTTTTATTACT
The DNA here is from genome assembly GCF_027172205.1 of Podarcis raffonei. NCBI lineage: Eukaryota > Metazoa > Chordata > Lepidosauria > Squamata > Lacertidae > Podarcis > Podarcis raffonei. The sequence continues at coordinate 23,735,233 of NC_070603.1, forward strand.
TTATATATGCACGTGACAAAACAGACAAATATAAAGCCCATTTAACTATTTGCAAAGCTAGTGTGAGTACTTGAGTACAACTGTTCACAAGAGATAAAAATGTATGAGGCTTCAATTAAAAAGAATAGTCCACAGTTTTTTTCCTTCTGTCTTAGTTAATGAAAGCTCATTGCATAATCATAAGTGTTGAAACACTGGATAGAAACTTATACTATTGTACTCATCCCTGTTGTGTGATTTCTCAAAAACTAATAAACAAACAAACAAACAAATGTTTTATGCCTGAACCACATTTTTCTATTGGCAGAGCAAGATTACCAGGTTGGTTGAGTATTGGCACGACATTTTGGTTGAAGGCAGGATGAACATTTTGGAAAGTAGGCATTTTTCATAATCCACTTAGCTCCTGCCTTCAGTGAGAGCCAATGCTCAACCAACCTGATGACCTTGTGCTATCAATGGAAAACTACTCTTCAGGTAAGTGCCAACTGTACTTCCTTCACAGGTGAAAGATACTTTTCTTCTACTCTGAAAATACTCTGGAAAAGTCCTTTGTTGGACAAGGTGTTTCTGGTAGAAGAGATAACATTATGAGCAGATTTTACCATAGATAAGGATGAATAGTTTATTATAAGAAACATATTCTAACAGGGACCAGGAAATCCTCATGGATAAAATTCTGCCAGAAGATCACTCTTGATTGTTTAAGGCAATGTTTCCCAAACTTGAGGCTCCAGCTGTTTTTGGACTACAACTCCCATCATCCTTAGCTAGCAAGACCAGAGGTCAGGGATGATGGGAATTGTAGCCCGAAAACAGCAGGAGACCCAAGTTTGGGAAACACTGGTCTAAATTATTCTACCTCTTTACCTTTGATCTCAACTTCGGTGGGATAGATTTAGAGGAGATTTCTGTTTACTGAGAATAACTTGCCGAAATCAGCCATCTTACAAGATACATCAATTGTGTTGATTAGGTTTCAGTCTGTTCACAGTCCTGAATCTAAATGTTTTGATAGTATTAGCACCATTTTTATCACTTGCTACTTAACATTTTGTCTGTTTCTGTTTTATAGGGTTTTTTACACATATTCTGTTAGATGAAGCTGCACAGGCAATGGAGTGCGAGACTATCATGCCTCTAGCATTAGCAAGTAAAAATACAAGAATTGTCTTGGCTGGAGACCATATGCAAGTAAGACACTGTATTCTTGAACTTACCTCATATAAATCTTTTCTTCAGGGAAATGAAAATTACCAACAAAGTATATTTGCAGATTACAAAGCAGCTCTTGCATCAAACACTCCCACAGGTAGTGTGGTGCGATAAAAAAATTAAAGCATTTGTCTTAAAGTCTCAGTTTTAAATCTTACATTGGCCATGAATTTACTGGTTGGCCTTCTGCAAGCCACTTCCTTTCAGCCTTAGCAACTCTCTATGTTGTTGTTGTTGTTGTTGTTTAGTCTGTCTTCCACTGCCTCCCGCAGTTTGGTCAAAGCAACTCTCTATACTAAAATGTAATAATACTTGTCAGACTCTAACACTGAGCTCTTGAGATGGGGAGAAGGACTTCTCAATTGTACATACGTGCCTTTACAAACCAACTGTTGACAACGGTTGAAGTTTTTCTGTTGTAAAAAGGCGACAGGATGAGAAAAATTATGAAAGTTGATACGGTGTTAGACTCGAAAAGAAGCAATATTTATTGCTTGCTTTTCACCGATAAGGAAACAAAACCCTTGACAGGGGGAGAGATGCTAGAATAGGAAGAGGAGTGGACCAAAGAAGTGAACTGAAAGTAAATGGAAGGTTTCAGACATCAAGCATGAATCAATCAAAGAGGAGAAAAGAATGATCTTTAGCCGAGAATGAAGCAAGAAAGCATACACCTGTGCTTGTTAGGGAGAAGATCAAAATCATGGCTGCGGGTTAGCAGGACAAATAGATTGAAAATAAATGGTGGAAGAAACAATAGCAACAGCAGAATCAGATGGCTGGAAGGAAAGAATAGAAAACGAAAGAAGGGAAATGGAGGAGAACAAATTTTTAAAAAAATAAAAATTGATGAATTAAGGCAGAGTAAGCCGTTTGGAAATAAACAGTACAGTATAACCAGGGCTTTTTTCTCCTGGCACACGTCTTATCACACGTAGAATATCAATGCAACAGAATAGGAAATGAAAAAGAGGGCAGTTGGAAAGGTGAAAATGATTATTAAAGACAGAGAAGGGTCAGAGTAATAGCCCGATGCCGTCGCATAGGATGAGGCCATGTTGTGAGGTTGGCTTCGGTAGAAAACCTCCTCTGTGGCAGGAAGCTAGTGGATGCATGATCCTAGTGGCTGCCTGGCCTTCTACAGACTGGCGTTGGCCCAGGGGATGAAGCAGCTTCACTGGCTGGCTTTTGTGGGTTGAGCCTTGGGGCATACCTGGGAGAGAGCGTTCCCTCTCTGGTGTGCTGCTAGATTATAAATAGGAGCCCTCAACATGTCCTCATCTATCCAGTACTTCTCTCTTGGCCACAGGAAATGAGGAAATCACTCCAGTTGTTGTTTTTAACAAGGAAGAGTGTGCCTGTGCTCAGCTTGTTCCTCTTGTAGCTTTAGGACTGGGCTGCCTTGTCTTGTCATGAAATTTATATAGTAACCAAATACAGGCACCCAATTCTCAGGTTTTTAGATTTGGACTGAGACAGGTCTTTGCTTTGGGGCTACAAGAGCTGCAGACGTTGATAATCATGTTATTTTGCTGCCTGTGGGTACAGGGAGCAAGCTATGAATAAAGTGTCATCCTAGTTGTTTCTTCACTTTAGTTTAAGACACTTAATGCCATTTCTATGGATTTGCAGTTAGTTTTTCCTGATCTTTTACAACACAGCATTAGATCATGTTGTGCACAGACACAATCATTCAGTTATAAAGCTCATAAACAACATTTTCTTTTCGTTCTTTCTCTGATGCAGCTTAGTCCTTTTGTCTACAGTGAGTTTGCCAGAGAGAGAAATCTTCACGTCTCGCTACTTGACCGTCTCTATGAACACTACCCTGCAGAATTTCCTTGCAGGATCTTGCTGTGTGAGAACTATCGCTCCCATGAAGCTATCATCAAGTAGGTGTGAACTTTTTCACTGTATCACACTTTTTGCGTGGCTGATGCAAGTGTCTAATAGAAAACTTTTTTTTAAAGTCCTTTGCCATTGCAGTCTCAAATTGAAAACACTCTTCTAGAACTTCCATTATAATAAAACACTAGTTTTTATGTTAAAATGAACATAAGAACATTATTTTGTGAAGCTTAGAATGACTTATCAGGGCTTCCTTAATTGTGGTTGGTACCACCGAAGCTGCAGCCAAATTTTGAGAAAGTTGACAAAAACCGGTCTAGCTGATGCAGCTAAAGGAAATGCACTAAGTTTCCAAAAAATTTCAGACTTGGTTGGCTGATAATCATTTGATGTGTGGAAGAGATTTATTCAAGTTTTTAAAAAATGGCTCGTATGTGGTCTTGTTTTATATTACTTATGTGTTGATTTTGGACAAATCAGTTTGGAGTGTATCCAACTCACAAGTGAAAGCGAGAAAGTGAGAGTGTAAGCATCAGTGAGACTATGTTTATAATCCACTATTTGGGCTCTACTTGTTCCGTGGATAAAGTGAAGACACAAGAGCATGGGTAGACAAACTAAGGCCCGGGGGCCGGATCCTGTTCAATCGCCTTATCAATCTGGCCCTTGGATGGTCCGGGAATCAGCATGTTTTTACATGAGTAGAATGTGTGCTTTTATTTAAAATGCCTCTCTGGGTTATTTGTGGGGTCCCCCCCCCAAGGTCTGAGGGACAGTGGACCGGCTGCCTGCTTCAAAAGTTTGCTGACCCCTGTACAAGAAGCTGCGGTCCTATGCCCACCGCAAAGTAAACCTTGTTAAGTTCAATGAGTAGTCATGCATAGGGTGACACAGAAAAGAGTTGCAGTTGGTGGGGTGGCACAGGTGGTCTGACAATGCTCACAGACATTCCAATCACCAAGCATCACCATTGGTTCTTGGGGGGAAGCATGCAGAGTGAAGTTTGGTCTGGATGTGGTGGCAGAAGGCTACCATTGGGCTATCCACATCCCACACCCAAACCACGCCTCATCCCCTGTGCTTGGCTCCCCCTCTCCTCCACCCTTAGTGTTCGAAAGGCAGGTGAGCAGCACCTGTGCTGCCCCACTGGCTGCTACTGGCTGTAAAGCAGTCGCTTTCACCATTTATGTGAATTCTAACGGCCTTATTGATAAAGACATTTATTTCTCAGTTAAAAATATGAGCAGAGAAATGCGTCGGCAATTCAACTATAAACGTCTTTAAATGAGTGTGTTGTGTGTGTGGGGAGGTCAAAGCTCTTAGCAATCATAGTGGGCCGTATGATAATTAATTAATTTTGATGTTGCAATGCCATAAAGAATCTGGAAAGCTCCAGAGAATTCTGCACAAGATTCATGGTGCGCTTAAAAGCTAAAAAGATGTGCATGTGTTCAACATCACCCATCATGTTCGATTTTTCTTATCTTAAACATCATGCCTTATTAATGTGTACATTTTAAATACCCTCTAATACACATTTAGTTATCGGTGTCTTTTGTCTCTTGCCCTTTGTAATATATCAGACTCTTGTCTTAGGTGCTCTGTGTTCAAAATATGTTTGAATATTGTATCATAGACAGTAGACACATTCTCACTAGATAGGAATAGATTGTTCATCCTAATTTATATGTAGAAGTTAAATTAATCTGTCCAATGATTATTTTAAAAAGTCGGCACTCCACAGCCCTGATCAGGAACAAGTTTTACAGAAACCCCACCTTCTTGTTTTTGCATTTATCTTCCAGGGAAGGAAAAGGAAATTTAGGCACATGAGGATGTCCCCTTTCTGTGACACTGTATGCTTTACTTCTGTTTCTGTAAAATGGCTTGGTTGCTACCTAGCAGCAACACCCTGCTTTGTGGGGCAGGAGAATGAAGGAACAGAGTTCTCTTCCCACAGGGACAGGGAAAAAGGAGTGCAAACTGGGAAATAAGCTTTGCCTGCCTCCTCTTCAGCCTCATTCAGTCTTTCTGTGGGAGAGGCATGGAAGTGCACAACGGCCTATATGTCATTTCTCCCTCCTCTTTTGCCATCCCCATACCGCTCTTGGGAAGGAGCCATTTTTCATTGTAAACCTTATTCTATTTGTTTATCCATTTGTTTGGTGTTGAGTTTTTAAAGCAGCACATAGCTTCCATGTTTTACTTTGCGTTTTACTTCGTTTCAGTTACACATCTGAACTTTTCTATGAGGGCAAATTGATGGCAAGTGGAAAGCAGCCAGCGCACAAGGATTTCTACCCGCTGACTTTCTTCACGGCACGAGGAGAAGATGTACAAGAAAAAAACAGCACTGCTTTTTACAACAATGCAGAGGTAGCACTTTGGTTTCACCTTTAATTGCTTTCTCGATAATCATAATTTTCGCTCCACTTAATCTGTTCCAGAAAGCGTTTTTTTTTAAAGAATGACTTGTTCTTTGTCTTAGTCTAAGACCCAAAAAATAGAGAGTGCTTGCTTGAAAATTAGTATGACTTGTCCCTAAAAGCAAGGACCTTTTCACATGACCCTCAAGTCACACACTGTTCTGAATTTTAACCCATGATGAGGTGATGACAATCGTATCATAAGGAAGTGCAAATTGGCCTTTTGCATGCTAGTGCATGAGTGTTTTTTTGGCTGTTTGGCTTTTTCATTTGGCCACCTCAAGTTGTAGCATTTGCTTGAAGAAGCATGGGATATTTGTAGATCTTAGCCTCTATTAGTTTTATATAGCTAGGACCTACAAATTATTATCCAGAGGTAGTTGAATACATGCCATGGATTGGTAATGTTGCCCTCTTGCGGCTGAAGACAGGAAATTCAGACTGTTCTTGGTTATTGTGTGTCATTGGTGAAATCCTTGCTGTATTTCCACAGCAGAGGTTTTTAGTATTCATGGTTTAGTGTGTTTATTTCCCAGTAGCAGGATGTTACAAATAAGTGAAGGGGAACCTGCGACCATTCAACCCACACCCTAAGTAAGGTTGAGGCACTTAAAAAAACCAAACCAGAAACTTTGTTTTCACTCAAAAGAGTTTGTAGCTTAGCGGTTACTTTTATAAGGCACAATACTTTGTTTGAAACAGACACTTTTAACAGTGATGTTTAATAACTGTGGTAACTTAGTACTTACACGGTGCCGTGGGACAGAGAAATCCTTTGTAGGATTGCTTTTCTTTTACCCTATCCATAAAACCTCCAGCCTCTCCTATAATCTCATCCTTCCCCTTAGCTAGGTTGAGCCTAGTCTGCCTTCAGATAATCTAACTCTGACTGGGAGCCACTTCACAGCCTGTTCTCTCTAATGGATAAAACCTATGGGAGTCTCCAGTTTAACCAACTCTCACAGGTTTGTATAGGATTTGTGTGGCTCATGTTCTGGAGTGGCACCTGAGACAACCTGCAAAATGATCAACTGGTACTTAGTGCCTCTGAGTTGTTGTCCTCCTCAGATTTCTCAAGTGCTACTTCAGCCCACCCATTTGCAGGCACCTGTGAGAATCTGACAACTTACAGGGTGGTATGTGATTGAGAGGCCACAATACTGTAGTGTCGTGCTACAAAAAAAAATCTGTGACAAATGTGTGCAGCTTTTTTACCCGGAACATTTGTGCAATGTTTTTTCAGTGATTTTGAAATAAAGACAGTTGTATTGACCCATAAAGAGGCCACCTGCAGTGTCCTGTGACCCATTAATATGCAGCGTTTGGTGTGTGCTATTTCACATTTCAAAGTACTGTATGAATGAAAACAAATCTGTAGTGAAAAATGAAAAATCCATAAATAGGCATTAGCATTATCTAATTCAACAAGTGACTGTTAGCTTTAAGTAGCTTAGGTTCCTTACTAATTTCATGAGCCCTTCTAATAGCTTATGTAAAGCAATTATGGATACAGTATCCATCATTGTGGTGAGACACCTACAAACTATCGTGTTAAGATCATGGGGGAGGATCATGAAGATAGATATGCTTCTGTTAAAACCTGTTTTGAAGTACAGTATTAGATTTTATCCAAATTATTTATACCAGACCAGAAAAAGCCAGTGCTTAGCATGATTTTCCCCCTCCCCTTCAAGGTGTTTGAAGTTGTAGAACGTGTCGAAGAACTGAGGAGAAAGTGGCCTGTAGCCTGGGGGAAACTGGATGACGGCAGCATAGGTGTTGTAACACCATATGCTGATCAAGTGTTCAGAATTCGGGCAGAGCTTCGGAAAAAAAGATTGTCTGATGTCAGTGTTGAAAGAGTGCTAAATGTTCAGGGTAAGTAGCACCTGTATATCTAAGGATCTGTGAACTTGGCAGAGAATCTGAAATGACCTCAAAGTTGTCAGCAGCTTAGATTACTTTATCTGATGTTTTATTTAAGTTGCAACCCTAATAGCTGTTGAACATAAAGCAGCTTTTACTTCATGTTTGTACCTGGCGATAATAAAAGAATTTAGGTAATTTAGATCGTAGTTACACATAGCTAAATATATAGGAAGTACTATTCCAACATGGTCTGCAAGTTGTAACTGCTGTATAGTGTCAGTGTTAAGCAGGGTTCACAATTTATTGCCAGATAGTTCCCTGTCGCTGAATACCAAATCAGTAACTCATTTTTTTGCGTAACTGCATGGGACATGCTCCCCAGTCCTATCTGTAGAGGGTTTTTCTATTCTCCCCTACAAGGGCACACACAAACACACACACGGATTCCCATTTAATGTGTAGATTGTTCCTCTGCTAAAAGAAGAAAATTTGGAAGCCTCTACATGTCTGATGGGACGTGGGTGGCGCTGTGGGTAAAACCTCAGTGCCTAGGACTTGCCGATCGTATGGTTGGCGGTTTGAATCCCCACGGCGGGGTGAGCTCGCGTCGTTTGGTCCCAGCTCCTGCCCACCTAGCAGTTCGAAAGCACCCCTAAAGTGCAAGTAGATAAATAGGTATCGCTTTATAGCGGGAAGGTAACGGCGTTTCCGTGCGCTGCGCTGGTGCTGGCTCGCCAGAGCAGCTTCGTCACACTGGCCATGTGACCTGGAAGTGTCTTCGGACAGCGCTGGCTCCCGGCCTCTTAAGCGAGATGAGCATGCAACCCCAGAGTCGGACACGACTGGCCTGTACGGGCAAGGGTACCTTTACCTTTACCTTTACTACATGTCTGATGCTCCATGCATGTATCATATTCTGCATATATTGTTGTGCATTGACATGGTATTTTATGAGTGGGTGGCTTATAAATATTTTTATAAATAAAAAATATACTAGAACAGGGCGACTGGCATGTGGCCACCCAGGTTATCACCTTCCCTGACTATTGGCCATAGTGGCTGCAGGTGAGGGTAATTATATAGTTCAGCAACATTTGGAGGGCCACAGAGTAGCAACCCCTGTTATTTCTTGGGCTCCAGCTTCATAACAGTTTTAGCCTCTTCCTGAAAATGGATTCACAGACATAGCCCTCCATTCCTATATGGAGTCCTATGGTTGAACTCTAAATTAGTGTATTCCTTTGCAGTTTCACAGACTAACTAATTATTGTGAAGATTAATTGATGGGACAGTAGAAATTAACAACCGCAGCCAAATTATCACTGTTAACTGCCCTATTATGGCCCGTCTTTTACCAACTTAGAGGGGTTTAATGGCTAAGATTAATAATGGGTATTTTTTTTAAAAAAAAGATATGTGAACTTAATGTCACACACATTTAATAGATGTTACTGGTGAAACATAAAGTGTATAAAGCCAAAATAGATCAAGCATAATTACTGCTAGAGTAAAAGATGAAGACTTTGACCTGTAAACGATTCTGGCTATTTCTAATGCATTTTCAAATCGTTTAAACTCTTTTTTTTTCCCAGTACAAAGCTTTTTAGTTGAGCACTAGTTATCCAATTGCCAGAATTACATGGTTGTATGTCCAGCAAAGAAATTGGCTAAAATTATCTCAGACTTTTCCCTCTTCTTCAGGAAAGCAGTTTCGAGTGTTGTTTCTCAGCACGGTACGAACACGGCACACATGCAAACACAAGCAAACACCAATAAAACGGAAGGAGCATTTATTGGAAGATTCAACTGAAGACTTGGATTATGGTTTTTTGTCCAATTACAAACTTCTCAACACAGCCATAACAAGAGCACAGTCCCTAGTAGCTGTGGTGGGAGACCCTATTGCTCTGTGTTCCATTGGAAGATGCAGGTACACCAAATGTGGGGTGTGAACAAACAGTGAATAGGACCGATGAAAACTTTACTGTGTATTTGGTAATGGACAGTTGGCCTGTAGTTAATAAATCCATTGCCATGCTTATATGTGTGCTGTTCCCCACTAGGCTGGTTTTGGCTGACTTTCCAAACCTACTCAGATATTTTGAGGCTTAGCGAAAGCAGCATCTTTGACCCTCTATCTCTCCTGGCCTGTAGTTTAGGGCCTATCATTAATACCTAAGGGATTGCTATCTCTTCTACCAATGTATATGCTCCAACAGCGCAATCTGGGCCTAATACTGTACATAGATTCCTGGCAATGAGATCTAAGTCAGCAACATTTTGCTGATAAATTTAATTAGCAGCAGTAAGTGAAAGGCAGAGCTGATTTATACACATTATAGATAATACACATCATGAAGCTCTTCCTGAACTGTACAGCTTCAGACTTCAGATGGGGGTAAAATAGTTTGAACCTGGCTTGTTCCAAAGCTTAGTAACTATAATTTCCCAATCTGGCCTAAAAAACAAAGGGACATACCTTTGTAACACTACACCCTAGCTGATAATCTGGAGAGCTAGACTGAGTTAAACCCCATCTTTTTACTTTCTGATAAGCCAGAACAGAAACAAAAGAGCCCAATTGACATCAGAGCAACTGAAAGACTTTTGGTTCTGTTCCTTCATGGCAACCAGGAAGCTATATGGTGCTGCTTTGTCCCCAAAGGGTGAAGTCCAGTGCCTAGGATGGAGCCTGCAAACTATGTAATGGTTTGCAGGTTCATCTCTCTTCTCTTAGGGACAGGAGCACGCTGGGAGAAAGTAACAGGGGTTTACTCTTTAGTAACAGTTTCACAAACTAACAAATCATAGGCAGGGGTATGTGCACAACATTTGAAAAGATTAATCTGTACACTGACTACCTCCGCATTCTCTCCCCTCCCCTCCCAAACTGAATGGCCCAGTTCAGAAGATTGTATCTTGAGATACACATGAGGCATTTGCTCACAAGTGGAGTCTTGCAGCTTCTCCCTTGTATGAGGTGCTGGGCTCCGTGTGTGAGAAAAAGGCTCATTCATATCTCAGCTTACTATTTCAGAGCTGTGACATTCGAGTAAGAACCAGGAGCAGGACTGGGTTAATCACCAGCTGTTTCTCCTTTGTGAGGGGAAGAACATGAGCGATAGAGTATGGGAGATTTGTATGTGAGAGCAAGGGGAACCATAGATCTTTTTCTTGGTCTCATGGAAGCAAAAATATGCTTGCAGATACTTACAGTTTCTTAATATATATATTTACATTTTTAAATCTTTTATACACTAGCCTAAGGGTTTGTTTGTGGCAGAAATTTAAATTATCATCATTAGAAAACTGTGGCCTCCATTGAAGGGATAAACTGTGGTCAGTGAGAATTTACTGGGAAAACACAAATGGAAGAGAATTCAGTAATCTCTCTTTCCTCGCATGAGATCTTCATTGTAGGGTAAAAACTGGGAATGTGCTTTCATTTCATACCGAATACATATGCACGGTGGCGTCATGAAATAGAGGCTTTATGTTTACCTACTTTGTCCATCTATCATAAGCAGATTCTATTCAAATTATGTCATTTTTACCAAAATAATGTCATTTAGATGGGTTGCATATTTTAAAAAGCATATATATTTAAGTGAAACTCAGTTTTAGATTATTTCTCCATCACAAAAAAAAAGAAAATTTAAGCATGCGCCTCTTTTCTTTCTGTCAGTTGTAGATAACATCCTGTTGAAAAGTACTGCTGGAGGATTCAGGCATACTTTTCATTAAGTTAAACAGGATTATAAAGGAAATGACTTTTTAAAAATGCTAAAAACAGCTTAGATAGGTCTGTTTGGCACTTGTTTCTTTTAAGATAAGGAGCATGTTTCAATTGTTACAGTCCTAGTACAAGTGTGCAATTTCTGAAGTCTACTAACAAAGGCAAAAACCTTATAGGAGTTCCGGCACTAAGTCTTCCGTGACATAAAATGTTTTGAGAAACGCTGTCAGTAAACCTTCCTAATGGCTGAATGCTGATGTTTATTATTTTAGAAGCATGCAATACTAGGTTGTCTCATAATAAAATAGTACTGGATTCAAAGTGACTAATGGAAGCGTAGCAGTGTACTGGGTTCAAGGCTTAATTTGTAAAATTTGTATATAGCAAACAAGCAACTTAGGTATTCTTTTTCTTTTGGCTTCTTTAGGAAATTTTGGGAAAGGTTTATTGCCCTTTGTCATGAAAATGAAAGTCTTCATGGTATCACATTTGATCAGATCAAGGCTCAGCTGGAAGCTTTGGAGTTAAAGAAAACCTATGTATTGAATCCGCTGGCTCCTGAATTTATTCCACGGGCGTTGCGACAGCAGCATTCATCACACGCTAACAAACCACAGCAGTCACCACCAAAGGTAAAGTTTTACCTGGAAGAAAGCTATTAAGAGCTTGCAAGGCTCAATAGGGGTACCTGTTGAGAAGTTGTATGGCTGCATGGGCAAAACTGGTAGTTCTGTTTCCCTATGTGAACAAAGAGTAGAAATGATACTGGGCTAAGGAGTTCCTAATATGACCGGGTGTGTTAAAATTGTTGGTATGTACCTGCATTGAGTGGCAAGGTAGTGCGCCTCCAGGGATGAAGTCAAAACTGCTGTATTAACAGCACTTGACTGACCTCCCCGGGGCGGAAGCCTGGGCATTGTTTATGGAGCTCCTGGGCTGCACGGATGACAAGGCCTTACTGATGTGGTTCCAAGGAAACCAGAGCAATAGGTTTGACACCAGTTTGGCTGCAGGAGTTGCTGGAAAGAGATGTACAAGGGACTCCACTCCGGCTTTGTTTAGGGTCCACTCCTTAGCCTTTTCTTCTTCCAAAGATATCCCACAAGGCAGTGGAGGTTTAGGATCAGAGTATTCCTTTTCCTAGATGGGCTACTTTCCCAGGTTGACAATTGGCATCCGCATCACTTCCATCTATAGCATGTACAGAAACCACCTTCTTGACCATTGGACCCACTATTGGTCTTAATGGCTCATTCCGCCAGAGCCTGTTTTTACATGCAAGGGTTTGAGACCCATCGGCCACCCTCACTTGGTTTAGCCAGCCAGTCAAAGCCGTTCCCGGGGGGTGGCTGCTGTTGCATGCTGACAGCTTCTAGGAGCCTCCCCCACAAGAGGTACTACCCCTCACCCTTTTAAAAAAAATCATTTTTATTGATTTTCCAATAAAAAAACCCAATCAACATATCCGCATCATAATCTTATTAAAAACAATAAACTAAAATTTAAAAAACCACCAAATTGCATTCCAAATTGTAATTATTAATTTTTCCGGGCTCCCCACATTCTGGACCTCTGAAGCATATCTCCAAATCTTCGTTCCTGTTTCTTCTCGGTACTGCCCCTCCCTTAACATCACATACACACCCTGTGTGTTAAAATAAAGTTGTTGCTACATAATAGTTTTTTGCTCCAGATATAAAGCAGCTATCTAAAATGTATGGGCAATAAGTCAGCCAAAAGCTGTTAGAATTGATGTGAAAAGTATAATTCAGTACTTTACACTTTGCAGGAGATGATACTAATAACAATGGTTACTTGCAGCCTAGAAAACTGTTACAGTGCAGAATTCACTTACCATTTACTCATTATTGCACTGGTATAGTGTTCTTCAGGAAGCCAAACATATTTATCTAAAAGGCTGTAACAATAAAATGCTCCTATGAGAATTCATAGTGGCAGGAATTGTGAAAACCATACAATTGCCCTTCCTTGTGTTTATGAAGAATAATATTATATTCTATATTTAGTTGTCAAGGGTATTAATAAGATTTATTACTTGACCATGTTTGCTGGCATAATTAAAACGAGTTGTATTAGATCCTTGGAAAACAATCCCATTTTACAAGAAGGCTTCTCAAAATGTTATGTTTTTGTCACAAGTTAACATCTACATGAAAACTTCAAATTCATACTGTTTTTCATTTACATTTTTTAGATTTTATTTGATAGCGCAGAAAGGAATATCTTTTGTGAACCTTTCAAAAAGAGTTATTATATTTAGAAATACTCATTTATCAAAATTCATTATTTTCTGTAATATAATGAAGCTTTTAAAACCTATTAATAATGCTTTGAAATGTTAGTCTTTTAGGAAACTGCATGTCCAAAGACTGCTCTTCATTTTCAAGGTCCATATTAATACAATTTCCATTTCTGCAGAAGTTTCAGTAAGGTGTACAAGTTGGAACTTTGTCATGTTGGTTTTTAATTAGAAGATAGAATCTCATAATATTTCTGACATGCATTGTAACATAATAAAAACTGGTTTTCTGAGACACAAAGAAAATTATTTTAAAGGGTACAGTTAGTCATGAAATTAGCTGCTGAAACCTACAATCTTCCCACAGACCTATTTTCTTTCTTTTCTCATTGACAGAGAAACAGTACACGAAAAGTACATGCTAAATGATAAACTTTCAAGTTGCTAGTATACCTGAATTTTAACAGAATCTGAGAGCCAAACTTGGATGTTATCTACACAAAAATATTTTCTGCAATAACAGAGAATGCAGGGCAGGGGTATTAATAGGATTGGCAAGATGCATGAATGCCCCTTCCCATATCTAGACTTGTGTTACAAGTGGGAAACTTGCAGTAGGTTGATTAAGTCTGTTAACTAGCCTTCTGGGTTTGTGTAAAAGCCATGCTGTTACTGTATACTGTAATATATTTTAGATTTGAAGAAACAAGAAGAAAAGCTTGGAGCCAGAGTAGTGAAAGAATAAGTCTGTGTTTAAATGGAAGGTACAGTGGTACCTCAGGTTAAGTACCGTACTTAATTCGTTCCGGAGGTCTGTACTTAACCTGAAACTGTTCTTAACCTGAAGCACCACTTTAGCTAATGGGGCCTCCTGCTGCTGCCGTGCCGGCGGAGCCCAATTTCTGTTCTCATCCTGAAGCAAAGATCTTAACCTGAAGCACTATTTCTGGGTTAGGGGAGTCTGTAACCTGAAACGTATGTAACCTGAGGTACCACTGTATTCATAGAAACCATCTTGTGGTGTCTAGTCTTATATATAAATCTCCAATCCTACATTAACCAGATAACCTGCCAGGGTGTCACTACCATAAGAGTCAGAGTAGGGCTTTAGTTTTAATTAGTGTTCTAATTCCTGGAAAGGCAAGCCAATGCTTTAAACCAGGGTTTTCCAAACTTGGTTCTCCAGCTATTGTTGGACTATAGTTCCTATCATCCCTAACTAACCAGTGGTCAGGGATGATGGGAATTGTAGTCCAAAAATAGCTGGAGACCCAAGTTTGCAAAACCCTACTTTAAATGTTGCTGCACTCAGGTACCAAAGAAGAGTGAAAGACGTGTGCCAGGTAGTAATCTACAATCAAAAGAGACTATCTTGGCCCAGGTAGTAGTGACCTACTTATAAATGTGTAGCAAATCTAAACACAGTGAAATATTTGTAATATGAATTGTAGAATAATTTATCCCAAAACGCCCTTCTTTGTAGCTGCAGTCAGCAAGTCAGAAAGAATCAAGCTGAATGTAGCTAAAAGTCAGAGCATGGTGGGTTAAAAATAAAAACACTTTTACTCACTTTTAAAATAAGTCTATTTGATCCAGAAATCGCTGCGAGACCACAGGCATAGAACTCTGCAAGGCTATTTTGAAGAGCAAAACTGCATTTAAAAAAAATCACCAGGTGGTGCAGTGCTAGATGCAGATAAAACAATGAAACAAGACAGGCTTTCAAATCCATTTGTTCACAGACTTGCTGTTTCCATTTGGAAATAAAGCTATTTTAAAGTGACTGTGATAAACGTGGCAAAACAAATGTCAAAGTCTCTCTTATGGAAAAAGTTGTTAAGTAAACCATACATGTGTAAAGAAATCACATTACCAGATTAAATAATGTTTTAGTGTCTGGTCTTTGAAAATATCATTTGCTTTCTTAGTTTCTGAACACTAACAAACCATTATCTTTGTTCAATAGGTAGTGAAACAGTTTATAATTTTTTCTTAATCCGTTTTATTTGTAGTTCACCTGTCTATAGACAGAGTACTGATTAATTTGTTCAGATTGCTGCAAAATTGGATAGAACTTGCCTTTTCCCTGGGAAGTTCATGTTCTTAAGCATCAGTGAGTTTTCACATTTGATGCTTGGCCACATATTGATAAGCAGGCGTCAGTATCTTCTACACTATTATCTATGAACAGCAGATATATTGCTTATTTAGAAGATGGCTATGGATCTGAGGTTAGTTGCATCATGATCTCTGACTTCTATGTTTGAGCCGCCTCTGACATAGGCACCCTAGATTATACTATTTGGCCATTGGTTTGTCTTGCCATCTGCACATATTCAGCTGTAGTGTGTAAATATGCTCAGAAAGTGAATAATAGTAGATATGTCTGCTCATATAATAGGGAGAATATTTTACAACAGTGTTCAGTTAGATACGTGTTATTGTTCTTTCATGTATTACCTGAGAGATTGTGCTGGCTGCGCTCTCTGTTGTCTCTGAGATATTAAATTGAGCACATGGAATTTTCTCTTCAGTTTCTAAAACGATTGCATGAGTTTGTATGGATTTACTTATATATTTATGATATTTTTGTATAATCCTCAGGGCACCCCACAGTCCTATGAAATGTTAGGTTAAAATATAGTGTCTGACTGAGATCACCCAACAAGCATTGTGGCATAGCAGGAACTTGAACCAAATTGCAACATATAAGGACAATAAATAAAATTTTGTACAGTTATCTCTAATTTTGACCCCTTAGCATTGGGTAGATTCTAAATATTTATCAGAACTTTTGAAGTTTTGTCAGAAGTTTTGTCTTTTGAGGTTCTTCCTGAATAATATAATTATCTCATTTAATTAATAAAATCTAATTAATTCACTTTGGAGGAAAGCCCAAGTCAGTATTATTTCTTATCTAGTGTTATAGTTACCTAGTTCTTACTGAAGCAGAACTAAACGTTTCATGATATACTAGTTTCACCTTCGAGTTCACTTAATCAATTGTGCATTCAAAAGGCTAAATTTTCTAATTTATCACACTAGTTTCTAGTTTATTTAGAAAATATCAATTTCTCAGTTGCAAGCTTGTGACCTATTTCATTTTTATTCTTTCATTTTTGTGTAATACGTATAGCTTCTATCACTTATTGAGCATCTGTGTGCTTTATAGAAATTAATATTGATATCTCAAGTCCACAACTCTCCATAAGCAGGGAGATACAGCTGGATACAATCTTTATAATTCATTTTATACTAAGCTATATAGCTAGAATGACTTTATCGCTATTATTATTTTTTTAAGGTGAAAGGCCACCACCATAATCAGAACGACCATTTTCAAAGTGATGGAATTGGTAAGTACCTGATGAACTATTGTTGGTGGAGATCATTGTTGATTGGTTTCAAATCTGCTTATTTTCTCAGTGGAAATCAAAGTTTTTGGGTGGTGAGAGGGAGGGATCTCAGAATAAGGATCTATGGACCTGTTTGGAATGTTCCTCATGGATTGTCATAAGGAAGCGTTGTGCTTCCATACTCCCTCCCTCCCTGTGGGGATAACGAATTAGTGACCAGATGAAATATCCCATAGCATTTGAGGCGTCTTCCCTGATTCTGAGAAAGAAAACTGAAGGAATTTTAATTTCCCAGGATTGGTGGAGATCCAGAACACAGATAATAGAGGAACCCCTCAATTTGTTTCCTCTTGCAATGTGTTTACAGAGGGAGGAGTGGGGAATGAGTGGGATCAAGACCCTTTCTGTCTTTCTCAGAGATCCTTCTAGTGAGGAAGGATAAAATCTGAATAGGCTATCAGTGTGTTTTAGTGTTTATGTCAAGCATATTGATTTATGGCCTTGTTTAAACCTGGTGGTTACTAGCGTGGCCCAGTTATCTTTATTATTATTATTATTATCCTAATCATTAATAATAATTTTATTAGACTTTATAAAAAGAAATACAAAACTTAATCTCAGATGTCTTTTTTGTCTAACATTAATTTAAGTTAGATAAAAACATGACGAAAAGGAAAGAGAGAGAGAAGAAAAAAGAGATAGAAAAGAGCTTGGTATATTAGCAGGTTTTAAGTTTAACCAGCAGAAAATGAAAATACTATCAAAGAATATGACAACAGAAGACCAGAAGGCTTTGATGGAAAAAACAGGGTTTCAAATCTAGCTTGATTATTAAAGTCCACATAATAGTGGAGATAATTCTATAAACTCTGTACACATGAGAAAATAAAGACCTCGCTGAAATGCCAGCTATATTTCCAACAGGAACCTACTTTTCCTACAAAGTATTGGGCAAATATTGACAAAGTATTGGGGAAAGTATTGACAGCCCTTAACCTTCACATCCATGTTGGATTTTTTTTGTTTATTTTCCAGTTCAGCCCAATCCTTCTGTTTTAATTGGAAATCCTATCAGAGCCTATACTCCTCCTCCCCCTCCTCCCCCTCCCTCTGGGCCTCATCCCAACCTTGGGAAATCTCCTAGTCCAGTTCAAAGGATAGATCCTCACACGGGGACAAGCATTCTTTATGTACCTGCTGTTTATGGAGGAAATATGCTCATGCCTGTGCCTTTGCCCGTAAGTATACCCTTTCATGTTGATGACATCCTCTTCCATTTGAAAATGCTTGTTCGGGGCTTTTGGGGGAAATATTACAGTGCACATATATATTCATAGAAAGTGTTAATTAACCACCACATTCTTCAAAGTTAGAACTATTTAGGTAGTGCCCAAGGCACAATGAGGTTACAAGCTGCAAACAGAGCTGCCAGGTTTTCTGCTCAGGGCTGTGCTCATAGCAAAACCCTTCTAAGGCCAATTGTTTAACCAGTAAATTTTACTTTGTTTTGATATAACAGTAACTGAAAACATTTAGGAGGTCATTCTGTTCAGACCCAGGGGTCAGCAAACTTTTTCAGCAGGGGGCTGGTCCACTGTCCCTCAGACCTTGTAGAGGGCAGGACTATATTTTGAAGGGGGGGAGTGAACGAATTCCTATGCCCCACAAATAACCCAGAGATTCATTTTAAATAAGAGGACACATTCTACTCATGTAAAAACACGCTGATCCGTGGGCCGGATTGAGAAGGCAATTGGGCCGGATCCGGCCCCCGGGCCTTAGTTTGCCTAACCATGGTTCAGTCTAGATGATCCTTTATAATATTTTTTGTTAACAAAACCAGAGCCATGTTAACTTTTTGTTATGAGACTTTTTCATCAGCTCTCTGGGAGCCAGTGGCAGAGTCAGCAGCTTTTAGAGGAAGAGAAAACAGACATGAAGCCCCTGCCATGGTCAACCCCTTCCCCACACTTTTTCAGGAGTTGAAAAATGGCACCAAATGGGCTGCCCCCAATTTGCCTCCTGGGGATGCCTTAAACATTTCTGTTCCTGTTCCATCTATATACTTGAGGCCAAGCACCTATAATATTTTCCTGTTTCTTCCCTTGCTTTGGTGCCCCCATGCCCGCATAGGGAGAGGTCTGACACTCCTGGTTTTCAAAAGGACAAGGATAAGTAAATCAAGATTGCTCTGTGTTTGTATAAAATGCACACTCCATTTGATGGCTGTTTGTGAAATCCTGTTCATGACTTCTGTTTTGGGGCTTGCTATGAACTTCTATTTGGAGATATTCCTGCTCAGTCCATTTGGTACCATTTTTCTTTAACATAGCAAGACCATTGGCTTCCATTCATTTTAGAGGCAGTTTTTTCCCCTAACTAGGTTACCAGAAGGCAGCATTTAATGGTTACAGTTAAATGAAATATGAAGCTTAGCAGCTGCATCTTTGTAATGCAATCTTGCTTTCTATTAATATCAAACAAAAATAATCAAATATTTGTATTTTATTTAAATGCGATGTTAAAAGGCTGTTAGGTGGATGGGCTTATACATTATTACTACCTGTGTCTTTATACTTGGCGAGATATCACACAAAGAAATATATTCACAATTATTTGTGGTTCTTCTGATTTTAAGTTTAAGGAACAGATGATTCAAGGCTAAAGTCCATCTGTGAAGGTTTCAAAAGGTTTATAAACCACTGTTTAATAAGATTGAAAGAATATTTTAAAGCAAATCTTCAGTGAACGTTTTTGTCTACTATCATTAGGGGCCAATGTAGATGTAATGCTGTTGGTTTGTTAGCCATGGTTAAAAGACAGTAAGCTACCCTCTGGTATGTAACCTCCCACTGTTGTAGTTGCTCTTCAACAATATGAACCAAAGTCAAGGCTAACCAAAAGCTGTGCTTTTTTTCTAAAAAAAAAATGTGTAGGGCTACTCTCATTTTCCTAATCATATTGAAATACTGCCCCTCAATGAGGCCAAACTTAGATTCACAAAACGTTTAGGGGTATGCATCCCCCTGCGTCCCCCCAGAAAAAAAGCACTGACTAAAAGTATCCTTAAACCAGGATCTGAAACCCATTTTAGGCTGTGGGAAGAGAGAGCATGAGTTCCAAATCCTGGCTTCCCTATATACTAACCAGATTGTTAACAGCTGTACCACTTCACTGCCATATATATCAGCCCATACATCATCTGGTTCAGAAGTGGACAACTTCACCTTTTTGACTGTAAGCCTGAGAGCAGGGATTGCCTTGCTTTTGTTGATCGGCAGCCTGCTCCAAGAGCCTTTGTTTGACTGAAGAGTGGGGTAAAATTATTTCAATCAATTAAATAAAACTGTAATTTGGATTCTGTTAGGGGCTGCGCTACTTGGGTTATGACTGACCTAGCCAGAAGTAAAACAGCGGCGGCAAATGGCACACAGTGGTATAAAAATCTCCCTTAAGGTTGCTCGGATGTGTAGGAAGGGAAGAGCTGCACAGGCTGGTGGCAGAGCGCATGATTTGCATACTGGAAACTCCAGCTTCAATCCCTGGCATCTCCAAGTAGGGCTGGGAGAGAACAAGACTGAGTTAGATGGGCCCAGTGGTCTGACTCAATATTAAGGCACCTTTCTTAGCAAGGGCGAGACGCAGGTGGCGCTGTGGTCTAAACCACAGAGCCTAGGGCTTGCTGATCAGAAGGTCAGCAGTTCAAATCCCTGTGATGGGGTGAGCTCCCATTGTTCGGTCCCTGCTCCTGCCTACCTAGCAGTTCGAAAGCACGTCAGAGTGCAAGTAGATAAATAGGTACCGCTCCAGCAGGAAGGTAAACGGCGTTTCCGTGTGCTGCTCTGGTTCGCCAGAAGCGGCTTAGTCATGCTGGCCACATGACCCGGAAGCTGTACGCCGGCTCCCTCGGCCAATAAAGCGAGATGAGCGCCACAACCCCAGAGTCGTTTGCGACTGGACCTAACAGTCAGGGGTCCCTTTACCTTTACCTTATTAGCAAGGGCAGTGAGAGCCAGTGAACCAAGGATACGTCTCCCAGAGAAACAACCAGACCAGGATCAACAGTTTTGAGAGGCAGGGAAAATGCCGATAAGGGAGCAGTCCCCAAACCTGCCATATTGGAAGAAGTGGGTGCAGGCTTGTAAATGTGAGTGGCAGCTAGGCTGGGGTAAATGCCCTTGGAGGTAACTGAGGTAGGTCAGGGCCTCTGGACTTGCCACTCATCCACTATTGAGGTTTGTTGATTTGAAGAATGCTTGCTTGTGCAGTGGTACGTAGGTTCCTGAACCCAATCCATTCTGGAAGTCCGTTTGACTTCCAAAACATTCGCAAACCAAGGCGGAGCTTCTGTTTGGCTGATTGGCGCCGGAAACAGTGCCGACAGCTGAAACAGACATTTGTCTTCCAAAATACGTTCACAAACTTGAACACTTACTTCCGGGTTTGCGATGTTCAGGAGCTGCTTTGTTCAGGAGCCAAGCTGTTCGGGAACCAAGGTACCACTATATTAGGTTACCAAATGAGTTTGCCATTTCAAAACGTGCCCTTTGACTTTTGAAAGTACACCCCCGCATTCGTTTGTGCTAGTTATTTTGGGAGATTAAATGGATCCTCTGTTTTCCCTGGCACTGTATATTTTTCCAAGTGTGCGTGCTTACAAAGATGTAAACAATACTGTTCATATTTATTTATCACATAGGTACCATGGACAGGATATCAGAGTAGGTTTGCAGTTGACCCTCGAATCATTACTCATCAAGCAGCCATGGCATATAATGTGAACATGTTACAAGCACATGGACGTGGGTCTCCTATACCCTATGGTCTTGGACATCACTCACCCGTTAGTATAGGGCAACAGCAGCTTCAACATTCAGATAAAGAGCAACTTGAACAAAATCGAAGCAGTAAGTTTTTGTTTTTCAAATTCTTAAGCGGGGCAACGTGCTTCCACCTTGGTACACTTCATCCTTAAATACTTTGCTAATTCTGGGGGACGTGGAATTTTCAGCTTTACTTAAATATACTCCAGTGAAGACTGGCATATAATATGTTGTCATATCTTATAGTTTATGGGAGGATGGCTGTCTAATGAATTAGTGTGGCAGGCTTTAAAGGGGGATTAGACAAATTGATGAAGGATAAGGCTATCAGTGGCCATTAACCCCCATGGAGATGTTCTACCTGCACAGTCAGAAGCAGTATGCTTCTGTATGCCTGTTGCTGGAAATCACAGCAGAGAGGAGAGTGCTGTTGTGCTCAGGTGCCACTTGTGAGTTTCCCCATGGCATCTGATCGGCCACTGTGAGAGCAGGATGCTGACTAGCGGCCATTTGACCTCACTGCTATGGTCTTATCGCAGAGATGGAAGCTGCATTCACATTCTTTGTACAACATCAGTGCCCTTTCCTCTGTCAGCTGCTCCCTACTGGAGGGAACCCAGGGAGTCGGTTGAAGTGGGCCATCTCTGGCTTGCAGACCATGGGTTCCCCACCCCTGTTCAAGTTTAAGCAGCTGCTATCCTTTTGTCCAGGGACGCGGGTGGCGCTGTGGGTTAAACCACAGAGCCCAGGGCTTGCCGATCAGAAGGTCGGCGGTTCAAATCCCCGCGACGGGGTGAGCTCCCGTTGCTCGGTCCCTGCTCCTGCCAACCTAGCAGTTCAAAAGCACGTCAAAGTGCAAGTAGATAAATAGGTACCGTTCCGGTGGGAAGGTAAACGGTGTTTCTGTGCACTGCTCTGGTTCGCCAGAAGCAGCTTTGTCATGCTGGCCACATGACCCGGAAGCTGTACGCCGGCTCCCTCGGCCAGTAAAGCGAGATGAGCGCCACAACCCCAGAGTTGGTCACGACTGGACCTAATGTCCAGAAATAACACTACAGTGGTAGTTTGGTTGTCGAATGGCTTGACTCCCGAACAAATCGGCTCCCAAACGCCGCAAACCTGGAAGTGAGTGTTTTGGTTTGCGAACGTTTTTCAGAAGCCGAACATCCGATGCGGCTTCTGCGGTTTCCGATTGAGTGCAGGAAGCTCCTGCAGCCAATTGGAAGCCACACCTTGGTTTTTGAACAGATTAAGTTCGACAACCAAGGTACCACTGTACTCTTTCAGCAGCATCAAAGTGGTATGAGATGGATAATCTTTTTTTTTTTATTTTCCAAGTTGCAACATGAAATAAATTTAGTGGCTCTACGTTCCCCTGTAATACAACAGGGAAAGGAAAAATCAGCAAATGGTGGCATGTTGCAGGAAGGTGTCCCATGATATACAGGGTTAGCCTTGAAATCCTGTAGCAGGCCTTAAGCAGAAGTATAGCTGCTGCAATATACTCCTTATTATTTTTTTACGGACAGGATCCATCAGCACCATTAGATATGCAGTGCATATCATTCTTAGAATTGTAACCTAAGTATCTTTTTTTCTTTTAGGCTTTTTTTCTTTTAGGACAATGGTATAAAAATGTCCCCAAATGTCAGATAATGACCATGAATGATCACTGAGGCTATGATGTGCACATAGATGTCTGCATGCACAGGCGCTGCTGCCTGTGTTGGAAAATAAACTACATGAGCAATGGGATTCTCTGTTATTGCATAATGTTCCCTGATACTCGCTGCATGTGTGCATCAGCCATTTGTTGGGGCATCAGAGGTGCCCTGTGCACACCAGCGCCACTGGATTACAGTAGATACATTATTATGAAAATTGCATAAAGTAACCACTTCTAAATAAAAATGACAAATAGCGCTTGCCGTGCCCGTGTTGGTAGCTCCATTGCCTTCCAAAATGCAGGCTTTGGCTCAGACTGGAAAAACAAATCTGACATATCCATTATGAAACAATAAGCACAAAACTCCATAATATCATTAGCATAAAATCTATTTCAGAGCAAGACAGCTTTTTAATGCTGAAGGACTGAGCGCTGTATCGAAATTGAAATTGCTCTGATTCCATTTGTGCTGTTAGGATGACTTCCCTTAAAGCTATGCAGTTCAAAAATCTGCCTCATTAAATCTCTGAAAAGCAGAGTTATCCATGTGTTGAGAGCTCAGGGTACTGAGGTGCATAACTGAAAAGCTTCCTGTATTCCCCAATATCGTAGACATATGAGCTGTCACAGTGTTATGCCTGGCAAAGATGTTATTCAAAAGTTAATTGGACACTAACTAGTTCATGGATATAGTCAAGAGAAGAAACTTAATTTAGATTCATGAAAGCAAGGATAATTCCAGAAGCAAATATGACGTGCCATCCTTAATTTCTTCCATAGTAATCTCCATAGTGGAAGAGGACAGAATACCCTGGAAAAATACATTTGAACGGGGAAGTTAAATTTCCTGAACTTCTAATACTGTAGCTGGGGGAGGATAAAGGAAATATTGTGAAATTCACTGAACACAATCTTCTGTCTCTCTGAAGAAAATGTCGGTCCCTGAACTCTGATTTGGGTTTCTCTGTGAAAGGTGCTAAATACCACCAATTTATTATAATTTAAGAAGCACAAGATGCCTCTATTTTCACACAAGTCAGATTTAATTCTTTATTTACTCAATATTTCACCAAGCACCAAAGAACGAGCAATTAAACGTCAAAGCTAGTTTTTCCTGCAGGTGAAACTTAGCATTGTGAACTTTTAAAAATAATGTTTGAAGTCCTGAATAAAAGGTAAGCAGCTAGTTTAAAAGAGTTAAAGGTTTCAGAAGTGAAGGCGCTAGGGGCTGTTGCACTCAGGTCCTGCTTGCAGTTTTCGAATATGCATCTCCTTGGCCACTTTAAGAACAGGATGCTGCCTATATGAGTCCTTTGCCTGATCCGAAAATGTACTTATGATTATCTTGCAGCAGATTTTCTTATAGAGAAAGGAGCTGCAATTGTGCACTTTCGTGAATTCACTAATGAATGCATGGACCTCTCTAGTTGGCATATCCTGGTCCGGAAGCGGCTGCAGCTGAAGTTGATAAAACACACTTCTGGCTGCTGTGGCCTCTGCCTCCAGTAATAATCTAGAATCTAGAATCTAGAAGTACCCACAGATTCAGGATCTTCCTTTTCAGAGGGATTGTAGCTCTGTCTAGGGCAGGCAATTGACCAATTTATCATGGCATACAGGGTATGTTTAGAGTATTGCCTGGCAGGGAGAGGGCAGGAAAGTACAGCTTTGTTTGCTCACTGATAAAAGGATTTCTGAAAAACTTGAAATCAAAAAGATTTTAAAGGGAAAGCATCTACAAAAACTCATCTTGAACAACTCATACTAATAATACTTTTTGCTCCTAAATCTACAGACAAATAGAATTCCAACCTCCTAATTTCAAACCATGCTAAGAAATTAATCTGTTTTCTTAATATGATCTTACAAAGCATGGAAATCTTAAAGCAGTAAGAGAATGTGAAAACATTTTGTCTTTCCTATCTCTCTGTATTAAACTTACAAGAGCCAGAGGCTTATGCTAATGAGTAATTGCTATATAATTAGGAGAATGAGATAGTCATCTCTGTTCCAGCTCATGGAGAAATGGGGAAAAAAAATTGACCTGAACTTTTCTTCAGTTTCTCAAATCCTCAACTGTGTAGTGGCAAGGGATATTAACAGGAACCATGTGTATATGGATGAAACAGGGATCACAGATGGTCTTCTTCAGGGATTCATGTACTGAAATGGGTCAAGCATATGACCCCAAAAGCTTTCTTAGCTTTTCTGAATTGTCACCTATGTGTTGTCTTATAAAACGCAAGTGCCCTATTTGTGTAAGGATAATTATGTTCTGGAATACGAAATACTGTATATGATTAATAGCAGCAGGAGAAGAATATAAAACACCGGAGTTCTTTAATGATTATCAGCTTCAGCAACAAGAGAAGATAAAATACCATCATTCCTTAATGCATCCATGGGTGGGTATCATCCCACCTGAGCTATGAAAATGCTTTAATTTTGTTTTTGGTAAGTAAGTATTTTATATATTTAGGTAAAAATGAACCTAGTGCTGGACCTGAACTCAATAAAATCCGGACGCCTGAGAAGAAACCCATGGAAGCCAAACAGGTGTGTGGTCTTTATTTTTCTTTCTTGTCTTCTTAGATGGGCTACTAGTCATTTCCCATAACACATGAAGTGACAGAAAGGAGGTCATCCCAGATGAATCAATACACAAAAGAGATGGGACACTAGGGATAACAAATCAGTAATGTGTTGAGTGTAGACTTCACTTTTGATGGCTGTAAGGTTCTTTCCATCCATGGAAGGCTTTTGATTCAGCAGAGGAATTCTTGCATGGAGAATGGGCAGGTGACTCCCTTTTTCTACGAAGAACTTCAACATTATATATAATACAGCCTACTTAATTGGCTGATCTATGTTTGAAAAAGTGGAATATTTCAGGATTCTCTCCCTTACAAAATTGGCCTTCCGTGCCTTACAGAATTTACATCAGATATATAATGAGTCCAGACTAGAAAGGCTTTGTAGGCCACTCTTTAAAACTTGCTAACATTAAAAAAAGGTTAGCAAGAATTTTGACAGATGCTATTCTTTAACTTTTCTGTGCTGTTATTTTTTATCTATGTTTTAGTTCCCTATTACTTAGTGCTGGTTTTTTTTAATTAAAAAACAACACTAAATCATGTCCAAAATATTTGTGCTTGCCCAACCACGAGACTTACTGATTTTAGAAGTAATTGGCGAATGTTCCTGCAGGTCTGCTCCCAATTTGCTCTGAAAGTTTGAGGTATCCTCTAGAACAGTCCAGTGCCCTGAGCACGAGGCGCCTCTGATGGATCCAACTCACTTCCTCAAAGAGAAAGCGCCCATTCATTTGTGGAATAGTTGGTCTCTATCCAACCTAATACATTTCAGTATTTTAATTAACCTTTCAACTTATAGAGCAAGTAAATACTCACACTTGTATGAGTAATTCAAATAAGCCTCAGCTTCCCCAGCCCCCAGAAGAATATTGTCAGATGGAAATGGTGGGAGAATAGACTCTTAGGAACAAAGTCATTAACTGAGTGGGATGACCTAAAGCAAATTGTTTAAGCTTTGCAGATAAATAATTGCCTTTTGGTTATATATTTGGTGCTTTTGTCTAGAAGCACAGGTAATAAGCATGGAACCTGAGAGTTGTTTGTCTTTAACTAAGTTAAATATGATCACAAGCAAGCAGCTGGTTATTCATTTATGTTACAAAAAGTAGTTGCTGGGGTGGATTTCAGTGATGAGAAGGTCTGGATGTTAAGGAAGGAATTCAATATAGCACTATGGCAATTCTCCACTCAGTGCAAACTTTTCAGTGAAGGTTTCTGCTAGTGGGACTAGTTAGCTGAATACCGCCCATAGTTTAAAGCTACAGTGGTACCTCGCAAGACGAATGCCTCGTAAGATGAAAAACTCGCAAGACGAAAGAGTTTTTCGTTTTTTGAGTTGCTTCGCAAGACGAATTTCCCTATGGGCTTGCTTCGCAAGATGAAAACGTCTTGCGAATTTGTTTCCTTTTTCTTAAAACCAGGCGCATTGCTTGAAGAGGTGCAGTTCCGTGCTTTGCAAGATGAAAAATTCGCAAGACGAAAAAACTTGCAGAACGAATTAATTTCGTCTTGCGAGGTACCACTGTAGAAGGACACAACTGCCGATGGTCTTTGTAACATATAATTACCAAAGTAGCTATATAAAAAAAAATTAGCATAGAAAAATATTCAGATTCATAAAATACATGTAGGCAGTTTCAAGTCAAGTAGAATTATCAGTGAAATGTGTTTTTAGTTACACAATAAAGAAGAGAATATATAAGTTTTACGGTGCTCTTTCTTCACTTACGACCCTGTTCTTCCCACCTTCGTTAGATTTCACATACCTAATTCAGTGTGAAAATAATTAATGTGTTAAAAGTAATTTGCTTGGTACAGTCATACAGCTTGCAGGGATTTTGTTGGCTATGTTTTCTTAAATGATTTTTAACTCAAAGTAATTTGTGTAATTTTCTCCAGGTTGACTTAGAAGCAAATTCCCAAAATAGAAGCCCGGAGTTGCGTCCCAGCGCTGCTTATCCTAATTCTAAATTTCACCGCAAAGATAATCTTAACCCCCGGCAGCTGAATCTTCACCTCACCCCTCCACATGCTCAGTACGCTG
Organism: Podarcis raffonei; assembly: GCF_027172205.1. Classification (NCBI taxonomy): domain Eukaryota; kingdom Metazoa; phylum Chordata; class Lepidosauria; order Squamata; family Lacertidae; genus Podarcis; species Podarcis raffonei. The sequence goes on from NC_070603.1 coordinate 23,763,070, forward strand.
TTCCTAATCGCCACTTCCAGCACCTGCCCCAGATTCCAAGGCAGCCATACCCTTTACAACAACCGCACAACCCTTTGAGTCAACAGCAAAATCATTTGTCTGAGCAGCAAAACCAAATGGATCCACAGCAGAACCAGATAGCCCAACAGCATAATCATTTAAATCAGCAGCCACTGCAGACACCCTCACAGCTTTCCCCAGCCTATCAAACGGGCCCCAACCAGTCATTCTTTAAAAACCCAGTCCCACACAGACCTCACTCCCCTGGTGTAGACACTGTGATTTCAGAGCAGCACCCTCCATCTCTGTTACAAGAAGTCGGTAACCCTCTGAGACCCATTGCGCAGCACAACCCAATGTTGCCGCCTCACTTGAACCACTTCATTGAAGAGAATCCTCCAGGGATGCCTATAGGAGAGCAATTAGGTAGGTATAACCGCCACTTTTCATAGACCCAAACGGGACACAATTGTTCTAAACTTGAAAACTATGCTTATGTTTGGGTTTGGGGTTGAATATTAGTGTCATTCAGTACTGAGTTATCTCCCTTTCTGTCCAGAGGGCAAAAGACAGGAAAATCAGCCATGCTTGCGGAGCCTTTGCTTGAAGAGTTCTGTGGTGTTTGCATTTGAAACTCCTGATTGTGTTTTTCTGATGTGCTAGGCACATTGATGCCAAGCCATGGGAAGGCAAGTGGGCCTTATCAGCAGCTGCACTCAGGTCCTGGGACTCATTCCTGAAGGAGAATGACCTTATCCCCTCACTACTGGCCATAAATGGGCCATAAATGGTTCCTCTCATTCTCAAGTGATTTCAGTTGCTGTGGTTACACTATTTTTTATGAGCTTTGTGTATATGTGGGTGTATTTTTAAATCTTAACTGTTCTACAGTTTTCGAGTACTTTGTTGTAGTTATCATTATTAGCCTACTCTTCTTTAAAATGGTTGAGTTATTGTTTGAACTTGCTGTGCTAGCTGCCTTGAGCTCACTGAGGAAAGGTGGATTATAAATGCTTCAAATCATGGGTGGAGAACCTTAGGCCCTGGACCTCACGTGCCAAGCCTCTATATATGGACCTCCCCAGGCCACACCTTCTGCTGGTTCTGGTCTCCATCCCCCTTGAGTGTCTTTGCCTGTCTGAAATGTGTCCTTCAACTCTGCTCATGGCGGTTGCTTGCCTAAATGGAGGATAGAGAGGGGTTTGTGTCTGTGTGTAGAATCTAGCCTACTGTGCAAAGGGAAAATTGACATTTATTGCTCCATCCACTAATTAAACCACATTTCAAATATAGCAAGTGGTTTAAAAATGTACTGCTTTTAAATAATCCTTGAATAAAATAGACTGCAGTCAAAGTGCTTAAGCTAACACATACACCAGGGAAGGGTGGGAGAGAGTATGCTCATTTTGAACTGGCCCTGTGAGAGGTTACTGTAAAATAAAGAGATGCTGAGACCCCTTTTGTACACCATGTTTGTAATATTATATTTTAGATTACTACTGTATATCAGATGTGTAGGATTTCATTTATGTAAACAGACACTCGGGTTCGGTGATATATTGATATATTGTCCCAAACTGGCATCGTATCGGTTACGTAATTTTTGACCTGGCAATATATCGCAAATCATGATGCGTGTGTGTGTGCTATGCAAACATCACAATGTGGGAAAAACCGTGAAGCCGGCCAATGCCTCTACATAGCTCCATTCTTATTTCAGACACTGTGATATATTGGCATATCACAATGCTGGTGATGTTTCACAATGCTGAAAACCAGATATTGCCTTGCCCTAACAAGACATAGGGCAGGTAAGATATATTTCAGTGTAGTACTATGTCAAGGGTACAACAAGAAGCAAACTTGGTACCAAAGGTGTTTTGATATTGTTTGTACAATTGCCATATGATATTGTGAAATGAAGTTTTCTGACATAAGCATCTTCAGTACAGAAGCTGGGTAATTTTCCCCCCAAAAATGTTTTGCAGATCGTATTCATGGAAATTTAGCTTTGGAAACCTTAAGGCAACAGCAAGCAAGACTACAGCAATGGAATGAGCATAACGCCTATCTCAGTCAGGGCAATATTCCTTATTCTCACCATCACCATCCTCACTTATCCCACCTTTCTCAGCAGCCAATTGGATTGCATCAGCAGCCAGTTAGGGCAAACTGGAAACTTGCCAACAATGTAGAAGATGAAACTGAGGCAACGTATTCAAGGTAATTGTGGAAAGAATTCTCAAAGTGTAGCATTTAGGTGGAAATGGGACATGGACACTTTTCATTCTGCCCTAGAGGTGAAAGGGTCCACCTGGCCCATCCCTTGCTACAAGGAGCAGTATCCAAGTTGTTCCTGGAATCCAGAAACTCTTAATTCTTAGGGTCCAGTCTTAGGAGGCTCATTTCAGGTGCCTAGCTTGAATGGGATGGACTTCAAAAAAGGGCTGAGAGTGCTGTGGCTCTCTTCACAAACATGGTTTTGACAGTGAGCACTTGAACCATGAGCACTGGGGAGGGACAAGGATTAAATAAGAATCAGACAGGGAGAAGAGTGATGTCTCAGTACAGTGGTACCTCGGTTTTTGAACATAATCCATTTCGGAAGTCCGTTCGAATTCCGAAACATTCAAAAACTGAAAGCGGAAGTCTCAGAACGGAAGCCTCAATACGGAAAATTCAAAATTGAAGCCGCGTTTTATGTTCAAGTTCCGAGGCGTGTTCTAAAACCGAGACGTTAGAGTTCCGAAATGTTCTACTACAGAGGCATTCGAAAACCAAGGTACCACTGTACACAGCATCCAGCCTGTTAATCTTTATAGTAGCATCCCAAATGTTCACATTAAGAATAATGGTGGTTCTTTTATGGCGTTAGATACTACAGTACAGTAGTAACATGTTAAAAGTCTCCTGGTACTGAAAACAATATATTGCTGAGATATATCAGAATTGCTGCCATTTGCACATTATAAATAGTAGATAACATAAGATTAAGATAGCTTTGCAGGCAGATGCCAACTACAACAACTTTGCGGGTAATTAAAGAAAGCATCAACTTCACTTGCCCTGTGAAAAGGAGCGTTGTTGAAATTTACTAGAATAATTTTTTTATTCATAGCCTTTATGTCCCAAGAGCTTAGGCCAGGTAATATCAAACAGATGGGTTGACAATCCATAGAGGGTTTGCAAATTGAACCTTTGGAAGCAAAAGAAGGATAAACAAAGAGAAAGGGAATACTTGTTATGCATTCGTATACATATAAAGCAAGCCAGTCTCTTACCATTCATAGTCAGCTACAATCTGTATTTAGAGTACCACTGCAGAGTCTGTACTTTTCTTCCCATAAAGCAACTGCACTATGTCCTCACCCCTTTTTATTTTATTTTTTAAAATACCATCTTATGGTTCTAATTTTGGTTTTGGTAACATCCTTGGGAGTTTTCACAGAGTGAGTTGTTTCATGCTTCGTGTGAAAAGCACTACCTCCAATGAAAGGTTGGATTTAGCAGTTGGATATGTTTTGTGGGGGCACTTTCAAACATGTGGTTTCTCATGTGAAAGTGGAGGTTGTGCTACTTCATAGAAGTGTCGTATAACCCCAGCGCAGACAGTTTGTATTGGCCTAAATACATTGCAGTTTTTCAGTTAAACAAGAAATGTCTTACAACTTATTGTCTAGATTTCTAATGGTTCCCCCCACTGCTTTAAGACTGTTTTTCTGCTTTTGATACTGTTTTTCTTTTTCATTGTTCAGAATTTCTGAAAAAAAGCTTTAAAAAATGTATTCATGCCCCCAGATCCAGGTCCAGATTTCTTGATAACTACATTTAAATGTAGATTGTATTGTGATTCATGTACAGTAGTACCTCAGTTCTCGAACATAATCTGTTCCAGAAGCCCGTTTGGCTTCCGAAACGTTTGAAAACTGAGGCGTGGCTTCCCATTGGTTGCAAGAGCTTCTTGCAGTCAGCGGAAGCCATGTCGCACATTTGGGTTCCGAAAAACGCTCAAAAACGGAAGCATTTACTTCTGGGTTTTTGTCGTTCGAGAACTGAAACGTACGACAACGGAGGCGTTCTGGAACCGAGGTACCACTGTAATGCTGCCATTTCTCTTGAATGCGATAACATTTTACACTCCTTTCATTTCTAATCTGAACAATAATTATTTTCTTAACGTAGGCTCCAGGATTTTCTCCGAGAAATATCACACCGCGATCAACATGAAAGCAGGGACCTAGTTGAAATGCCGCCACCTCAGTCGAGACTTTTGCAATATAGACAAGTACAATCCAGAAGCCCACCAGCGCTCCCTTCCCCTTCGTGCAGTTCAAACCACAGTGGCCACTTTCCTAACTTCTCAGAGAACAGAGACATTGAAGTATCTAACAACCCAGCATTTCAGCATCATCTGCCTCAAATGTACAATCCCCCTTTCTCAATGCCATCGGAACACATAAACCCCCCTTCCTTGAAATACCTGCAGCCTGATGGATCATGGACTTACGCTAATCTACACCAGAGTCATCTAATGGGGCAAGGCTTTCATTACGGTATACCTCCATTGCCTCATAGATCGCAGCAGAACCCTTTTATCCAAATACAGAACCATCAGCACACAGTTGGTCAGGAACCATTCAACTCCCTCACTTCCCGAGCAGTGTCTGCTTCTTCGCTGCACAGCTTAGAAGAGGTACGTGGGCTGCGATGCTGGTCATGCTTGCTTCCTGTTTAGAGGTCTGTTTAGAATGAATAGTGAATAGATTTAACAGTAGCAAATGCAAGCTGATTAAAAAAAAGGGAGTCAGCGTAATAGATGGCTTCAGGCGAGGTCTTGTATCATTTTCTGGATTCCACTGTTGAGGGTTTTATACCAGCTGCTGTTGCTTTAATTTCATTATTAATAGTTACTATATTTTTTCTTTAATACACATCTCCCAGGATTGCTGGATAGTGATTATTGTTTTCAGGATATGAAAAGCTACCCTCACGTATACAATTTAATTTCTTTTTCCAATTTTGATTTTGGATATGTGTCTGGATGAATGAAACTTGTAGAAATTAGCAAAGTAATATCTTATTTATTAAGAGTATATGCATCGTACATTATTTCAAAGCAATTTACTATTTCAAAAGAATATCCAGATTTAATATAGCTCAAACCATTAAGCTAAAACAAAACAAATCAGAAAAGAATACCATCAGGACATGTTACTTGGGTCAATATCTTATTAGTGAGGATCAGCCCCCAGTTGTAATCATAAAGCACATCCTTTTGATCTGTGCATTCAAGCCCTAATTGAGCATGTCCTGGCGGCAATATAAAACACATTTGTTTGGATAATGTATGATTAACAAATAAAAGTGAAGTTAGGTTCAAAGATGTACTTCTGCATTTGAAAGATCTTCGAGTCATGGAAGGACCATTTCACTGGAGCTCTGTGTAGAAAAGAGAAATTAAATTCAAATATATTCTTCTGGTCACATAAGGCTTGAGGAAGCATGAGAACTGTGGCAGAACTTGCCTATTATAGTAATCTGCTTCTAGTGATAGAAGAATACTGATAGCTGTTTTCTTTTCCTCTTGCCTTCTTTGTATCCAACCCCCCAGTGTGGTTGTTTTATTATTGACAGGCTCCCAACCCAAAACACAATGACTTACTTACTTGAAAGCAAGGAAAAGGTATTTTATTCAGGCCGGCAGCCTTAGAGGCTCAGCAGCCAACAAGGCCTAGAAGTCAAGATTCCAAGGGTCATGAGCAAGGCAAGAGATTGATAACTGAATGGAAGCTGGTTATGACTACATAATTATATCTACGTGCATGCCAATGATGACCAGTTCAACTAGATTCCCCAGTATTATCCTTATTGTTCAGGTTCGGTAAAATTAATGTACCAGTTCTATGCAGTGATATTGCCACCACTGGAAGATTATGGGAGCCTCTAGTACAGTGGTACCTTGGCTCTCGAACTTAATCTATTCCGTAAGTCTGTTCGACTCCTGAAACCATTCGCAAACCAAGGCGCGGCTTCTGATTGGCTGCAAGAGCTTCCTGCACTCCAGCGGAAGCAGTGTTGGATGTTCGGCTTCCAAAAAACGTTTGGAAACCGTAACACTTACTTCCGGGTTGTTGGTGTTCGGGAGCTGTTTTGTTCGTCAACTAAGCCGTTCGAGAACCAAGGTATGCCTGTACTCTATACTCTTCCCATTGCACTTGCTTAGTTTGAGGCTGATGAATTGCAGCATGTGTGTTTTAGTATCTAGGAACTATGTGCTAATGAAGGTTGCAGAGGTTTTTCATGGACTTGGCATACACTGTAGAATGAGATGCTGTGCCATTATGATGAATTCTAATTGTGCTGATTAGAACCAAAGAAAATTATCAGGACCACAGCTTGTGATCATGAATGCCAGAACATCTCTGTGCTGTTTTGATGCCGAGTTATTATTATAACAACCTTAAATCTCTGTTTTGCACCTCATGTGGGGACTCCGCATCAGCCATAAAGGGGAAAAACATTTAAGATACATATTGATCTGGGCGAACTAGGAAAATAACTGCTACAAATCCTATTAATTTCAGGCTCTTTCAGAAACACAGTTGGGGACCAGGAAATTGCTGATTGACAGACATAGGAACAAATCTTCTGCACATAAATATTTATGTTTAGAATCGGGCTCTTCGAAATAAAAAAGACACTACTGTTCTCTTTTGGTTTTTTTGCCTTCTAATACAGTGGTACCTCGGGATGCGAACAGGATCCGTTCCAGAGCCCCGTTCGCATCCTGAATAGAATGTAAGATGCAACTGCGTGTGCGCGGGTTTCGTTTTGCCACTTCCGTGCATGCGCGCGATGTCATTTTGAGCGTCTGCACATGCGTGAGTGGCGAAACCCGGAAGTAACATGCTCCGTTACTTCCAGGTTGCTGTGGCGCGCAACCCGAAAGCGCTCAACCTGAAGCACATTCAACCCGAGGTATGACTGTACTCAAAAGCATAGGTATTTTGATTCTTAATAAAAGATCACTTTTGACAGAGACTGAAGTCACATTAGACGGGCATCTTACTGCCAGTGATAGAACAGAAAGTGGCATCCTCCCTCGCCAAGTCAAGGTGCATAAGTCCCTTCTTCCTAATCTATAGATGACCAGCCTATGGGCCACATAAAGCTCCCTCCAATCCTGTGAGGCCCATTTGTTTTACCCCAGTTGCCCATACCCACCAAATGTGCCACCATGTCTATAGTTGCTTCTTCTGGAACATCCCTAATATGTTTTATTGCCCTTTATCAGCTTGTTCTTCATGTCTTGGATGAAATATACAGAAATTCTCCTATCTGACAAATGAAGGGTTTGGAAGTTCCTATCCTTTCTCGTTCAGTTCACTTCTTTCCCTAGGGCATTGCCACCTTGTGCCGGGAGGGAAGGCAAAAAAACGTTTGGGATTTGAATGGAGATATTGCTAGAGATGAAAATCCCGTGTCCCTTCCCATGTTGAGATAGTCAAATGAGTATACGTTTTTAGGAAACTATGTGAATAAACCCTTGGCAAGATAGGTCTGTAGAAATCTGTGTTAAAAGAATCCTCTGGTCCCGAAATGCTAGCTGCCTTGCACTTATTAAACTTTTTAGCTGAAGGCTTTCAGTCACATTCTAACATATTTTAACAGATTAATGTGCAGATCTCACATAGTTTGCAATGAAAAGACTCTTTGAAGAAAAGATGCTAATTGTACACTTGCACATTGCAAGTTGTAAGTGTGATGCCCTTGAACGAAGTTTGGGAAACTACTGGTGCCATTGCTAGCTTTTCGGATTTTACAGAACAGGTCCCAGTTAACTAAATTTCCATGAAAAAGATATGCAGCATTTCTATTCCTCTGGCACTTGTTTTTAAAATGCTTATGATATCCTTTTCCTATAAGCGTTTGGTAGTATAGTATAGTATAGTATAGTATAGTATAGTATAGTATAGTATAAGAGTATCTTTAAATGCACTGATTCTTGCATTCCTCCCCTCTTCACTTCAGCTGAGCTTAGATCCACTTTTAAAGGATCTTGACTAAATGCTATATCCAACACATGGATCCTGGTTCAGATAAAACAATGGTTAATTTAACAAGCCAGCTGCATAATTTATTATTGGCTTGTAATGAAACTTAGAAGAGTTGTTCTAAGCTTGGATTCCTTGTTTGGATGTAATATTAAGCCAAGATTCTTTAAAACTGAAAATAAACTTCGGTGAAGTCCTGCTGTGCAGCAGCTGGAATGGGCAACGTGCTAGTCTGATGCGTCACTCAGACTTGCTGGGGCTCATCCAAGGAACACTAAACAGCAATTTAGCATCACATGTAAACATGGCCTGTGTCTGTGTCTAGTTTTTTCTCTTATCTCTCTCGATAAAGAACCCAGTACTGAAGTGTTGATGGAATTTACATTTAAAACAGTTAAATCTGAATTCAGTCCGAAATGTGCAGCTGATTTGTAAACCTGGTCTTGAATCCATAGTTCTCTTTAACCTTATCAAAGCTTATCGGATTCATTTGGCATAAAATCAATCAGTACACTACAGTGACCCAATAAAGGGGGTCACTTGATAGTTCTAATAACTAAAAGGAAAGAACAAGAAGGTGCTCACCTTGGGTTAGAAAGATCCCACCACAACCATGAGGTAGTCTCTGGAGAGGGTTCCATAACTAGGGTGTCACCATGGAAAAGGCCCTCTTCCTTGTAACTTCTTGCTTCAGCTAACTAGGTGGGGAATCTGGAGAAGGCATCCAGTGAAGATCTTAAGGGCCGAGTAGGTATATATGAGAGCAGATGATCCTTCAGGCATTCTAGCAACAAGGGTTTAAAAGCACTTTGAAGTTGCCAATTGACTGAAAGCCAATGCAGATAACAAAGGCCTAGTGGAATGTGCTGTTATCAGCCAGTTTCCATTAATAATATCACACCCTTATTTTGGGCCAGATGAAATTTTTGGACTGTTTTCAAGACAGCCAAATTTCCCTGAATATGTGACGGGACACATTTGAAAACTGGCAGTATTGTCTTGGATTCTAAGATAAATTAATGTAAGGAAATCCATGGAAGGAAAGTTTCCCATCATCTTCTCCACTCTGCAGCTACCTCTCCAAAAGCCACTTTGGAGGGTAGTTACCCTCTTGAACAATATGCTGGGTAACATTTACATTTGGAAACTACCACCAGACCTCATAATTGCCAAATCATCAATCTTCAGGTAAACCTTAAAGAGGAATTACTAAAAAAAAGGAAAAAGGATGATTTGTTTCATGTTGCTCTAAGCTGACAAAACCAGAAAGGAGATGAAAATGCTATGCAATCAAGTACATCAACCCATGTTACTTGAAAAACAAGGCGTCACAAGTTCATGAAATGTCACTGAAAATTAGCTAAGTATATTTTGAGCAAAAATATTCCCCTGTGCCCTCAGCTGCTATCTTATCCACAAACGACATCAAAGCAAAATCACATTTTATTTCTATGTTCCTTTTGCTTCCTTTACCTTCTCCTGTAGAACAGAGAAATGGCAGGGAAAGAAGCCTCTGTGTGGAAATGAAAAGCGTGTGCAAAACAAAATAATGCGTTTTGTTACGTTGTGTGCTTTGTGCTACCTAGAAATTATTTTCATGGGATAAATTAAACCAGTATGGATGAGCCAAAACTGCCAAGAAAGTAGAAGGAAATTGCCACTGGCAGATACTTCCACGCAATTGCACCCTGGAGGGAAGTTGTAAAAGGCAAGCTTGGAAGTAGCAAAAAAGAATGGTTGCAAGACAAAGTGAGAGATTAGGAATCAATAAGTCATTGTCGAGGTTGTGGGGTGGAGATGAGCACTGCAATGTGATACCTTGGGATTTAAATAAATGTTTTATTTCTGCCACCATTAATATTTAACCTTGAGAAATTTCAGTGGTATTTACTTGCATTCTGTCTGTTTTTGTACTATCACAAAACCAAATATTTAAACTAGCACTACTCTCAAGGTATTCCCGTTAAAGTGATTTCAGAATGTAAGTACTGAGTGAGAGAGTTTTTGAGTTTTTGGATTTGATATCCCACTTTATCACCACCCGAAGGAGTCTCAAAGCGGCTAACATTCTCCTTTCCCTTCCTCCCCCACAACAAACACTCTGTGAGGTGAGTGGGGCTGAGAGACTTCAGAGAAGTGTGACTAGTCCAAGGTCTCCCAGCAGCTGCAAGTGGAGGAGCGGAGACGCGAACCCGGTTCACCAGATTACGAGTCTACCGCTCTTAACCACTACACCACACTGGCTCTCTGAGAATCACAGAGGGTATTTGCGACAGGTTCCATGCAAGTGACCTCTTTTCTCCTCTTTGCTTTTCTTCTACGCAGTATGAACCAAGAGGACCAGGCAGGCCGTTGTACCAAAGAAGAATTTCATCTAGTTCAGCCCAGGCTTGTTCTGAAGATATAAATGCTCCTCAAGATAGCCTTGGACAGTGTAAAGAGCTTCAGGACCATAGTAACACATCTTCTTTCAATTATTCATCCCCTGAATTGTGGGTAAACTCCACCTCATCAGCCCCATATCAGAACATTCCATGCAATGGTTCCAATAGAGCAGTCCCACCAAGAGAACTCTTGGGTAAGTGATGCTTTCTCATCATTTTAAAGTATTAGTAATAATATTAATTGCAATAATTTTATTATTTATACCTGCCCATCTGGCTAGGTTTCCCCAGCCACTCTGGGCGGCTCCCAACAGAATATTAAAAACACGATAAAACTTCAAACATTAAAAACTTCCCTAAACAGGACTGACTTCAGATGTCTTCTAAAAGTCAGATAGTTGTTTTCCCCTTGACATCTGAAGGGAGGGCATTCCACAGGGCAGGTGCGACTACCGAGAAGGCCCTCTCCTGAAATAATAATTTTATTAAGCCAGCTCATTAAGAAATTGCTGTACTATTTCGGGCTAGCAAAATATATTCTCAGAATAAAATGCATCAACTTCTTCTCTGCATTGAAAACTTATAGATGTTTTATCTTTGGGACCAATTTCATATTCCAAATATGGTATCCTGTCATTCGCTCTTTTGTAAGATAATTTGCTGCTTACTGAAGTGGATTAAATATTGTGCATTCCAGTACAGAAATAAGGCAGTGATGCACACAATTCAGGCCTGGGTTAGACCTAATGCCAAAACATAGGTTAGCAATAAAAAGATAAGCAGGCACAAACTTTGGGCTCGTGCGGTCTCCCCTTCAGTTGACTTGTCGGTTCAATCAAACCATGGTTTAATACCCTGGTTTGCAACCTAACTGCTGTTTGGACAAGCAACAGTTTCCCATATTCAGATGTTACTGGAAACTGCTGTTTGTTTAAAACTGAACAGAAGCTTTCAGCGTATTCACCTTGTGCGCAAAGGAGGAGTGGAAGCAGGAGCGCATGTGTGCATAAAGAGAAAAATAGAAAATAAGATTCAGAAACATCCAATCCTTCATCTGTCTGTTTTTGGGGGACAGAAGGCGGGCAGGTGTGGAGGACTCCCTGGTCCTGAATGGGGTAACTGTGCCCCTGAAGGACCAGGTGCGCAGCCTGGGAGTCATTCTGTACTCACAGTTGTCCATGGAGGCGCAGGTCTATTCTGTGTCCAGGGCAGCTGTCTACCAGCTCCATCTAGTATGCAGGCTGAGACCCTACCTGCCTGCGGACTGTCTCACCAGAGTGGTGCATGCTCTGGTTATCTCCCGCTTGGACTACTGCAATGCGCTCTATGTGGGGCTACCTTTGAAGGTGACCTGGAAACTACAACTAATCCAGAATGCGGCAGCTAGACTGGTGACTGGGAGCGGCTGCCGAGACCACATAACACCGGTCCTGAGAGATCTGCGTTGGCTCCCAGTACGTTTCCGGGCACAATTCAAAGTGTTGGTGCTGACCTTTAAAGCCCTAAACGGCCTCGGTCCAGTATACCTGAAGAAGCGTCTCCACCCCCATCGTTCTACCCGGACACTGAGGTCCAGCGCCGAGGGCCTTCTGGCAGTTCCCTCACTGCAAGAAGCCAAGTTACAGGGAACCAGGCAGAGGGCCTTCTCGGTAGTGGCGCCCACCCTGTGGAACGCCCTCCCACCAGATGTCAAAGAGAACAACACCAGACGTTTAGAAGACATCTGAAGGCAGCCCTGTTTAGGGAAGCTTTTAATGTTTAACAGACTATTGTATTTTAATATTCTGTTGAAAGCCGCCCAGAGTGGCTGGGAAACCCAGCCAGATGGGCGGGGTATAAATAATAAATTATTATTATTGTTATTGTTATTGTATAAAAACACTATTCACTTCGTCTACTCCAATATAACACCCTACATATCTGTTTTCTATAAACAGACATTATCTTCAATCCTCAAATCCAGGTGACATTGATTCTTTTTCGCGCAAAAAGTCTATGAGAGGTTAAAGGGGCTACCTTCTTCTTTTCTTTGCTTTCTGTTTCCAGTTCCTTCAAAGACCGCCAAGCCGCCCGAGGAACCGATGAAAGTTGAGAACATCCAGCTGTCCAATTCTTTTAACTACAATATGCTCCAGCATCTTGGCCAGTTCCCTCCCCTCATGCCCAACAAGCAGATCGTGGAATCCAACAGCAACAGCCAGCCCAGCTCTGGTGCGAACAAGCCGGCCATGTCTTACGCAAGTGCTCTGAGGGCCCCACCAAAGCCCAAAGCGCCCCCTGAGCAGGCAAAAAAGAATAGTGATCCTTTGTCTTTGTTTCAGGAACTTAGTCTAGGTAGTTCATCAGGTAGCAATGGCTTTTACTCCTATTTTAAATAATCAGAATATTTTTGTAGAGAACATTTTAATTTCTATTTGTGTCAGTAGACTTAAGATAGTTGGGGCTTCCTATGCAGTTGCCACCATTTCTCTTTGTTTATATTAGTAAATATATCTTGGTTTAATTGCTTTGCTGCTAGACTTGAAGCTAACCTTTTTAAATTATATTCCGTTCTCTCCCCCCCGCCCCCACTGTGGGTCAGAAGTTTGAAAAATTTTCCCTAGAAAAACACACACTTAAAAAAAAAATTAAAAAAAATGTAACATTATATATGTGTTGCATTAAAGCTAGCAGCTGAAAAGTTAACTGTGCAACTTAAAAATATATATATATAATTTTTTTTAAAAGAAGTTGTCTAAATTGTATTTAAAAAAGAATTGTAAGTAGCATTTACATTTATTCAATAACATTTAGCATACTATGCTGGGTTTCTGTACCAGAAATGGCCAGTTAATGTACAAATGTATGTTATGTCTGCTTAAATTGTTTTATTATTTTTTTTAAAATAAAGGTGCAGCATCTTATAATTACTTTCAGTTTTATCAACTTTCTGTGAAAGGATGCTGCATTCTAAAACTTTTATAGTTTTAGAACCTGTATGATGTGGTATAGTAATCTCCTTTGACTGTAGGATAAAGTGAAGACCTTCTTTGCAGACCCGCACACCATTGTTTTTAACTTTTCAGAGTAAAGCAGTGGTCGATTAAAAAAAAAATAATAAAAAAAATCCTGCACATTTTATTTTTGGGCAGGCTGCTAAATTTAGCTTGTTGGAAAGATTAATTTGATAGATTTTTTTAAAAAAAGAATCATGAAATTAAAAACATTTTTTTTTTTTTTGCTATGTTGGGTGCTTCGTAGTTTAATAACTATTAAAAAAAATTGAGTGAATTTAGTAAAATATTTGGGTCCCCCTCCCAACTATGCATGTGTAAATGCTTGTAATCTGGTTTCTCCTACTCTTGGCTTCTCTAGTGGTATAAAGAATTGTGCCGCTTTAAGTTTTTATTTCTCCTTGCCCCCACCTCAGTAAAACCTTTTGGTACATTATTTGATGTTTACATTAAATGTGACATTATACAATGGATCTTCAGATATTTTGCTAACTGTTTTGTTTGAGGAACATCATTAAAGAAGATTTTTATGTTTGTCAAAGCTGTATCCAAATTAATCCAAAATTTTGGGGAGTCAAGTTGTGAGGGGGGGGAGGGGGAGGACTTGTGAATCCATATGGTTGTTTTTATCTTTGTATGTTCTGCTGAGGTTTTCCACAATCTTGGTCTTTTACCACTATATATTGAAAGTGAAATCTATAAAGAATTATACAGCAATATGTAACAAAATTTTGGAGAAAAAAAAACATTTTAGGGTAATGTTTACCTTTCAGGTTGTGGTCTTGTACACTGTTCATACTTTTGAAGTAAGGGATGTATCTTTTATAGCTTCTACAGAGGCCCTTGTCCTCCTTTACACTTGAAAAGATCTCTCTGATCGGGGACGTTAATTTTTATCAATATTTTAATTTATTTTAATTTCCCATTGTGAGACGCGAGAGTAATATTTTCAATAGTATCATTTTTAAAAGTGTGTTTCTCTTTGAGGTGGCACAGCTCCCCACATCTTTGAAAACATTGGGATTGACCCAGAGCCTTTTTGCTGAGCTACTGTACTTGCTGCTGTATTCAATCTGATATTTGCTCTTGTTACAATCCATTTGTCCCTGTTGGGTTTTTGTTTTTTTTGTAAATCGTTGTGGTGAAATCTCAGCTTGGTTTGAAATCAGTATCACCTTTCTTACTGATTTCAGGTAAGTCGGGATTTCACCGAAGAGATCTGCATACTGATTTAATGCATTGCAATATCTGAATGGTTACCGGGTTTGTGGTTCAGAAATGCAGGATAAAAGCTGCATGGCTATGTAACTTGTATTTCTTAACGTTATAGAAACAAAGAAAAAAGTGAAGGAGAATGTCCCTCCTCAATTTTGCTTCACAGTTTGAGCTCACAGTATCAGGAAGTTCCAGAGGCTAAGTTCTCTGCATCTTAAACAGAGCTTTCATCATTATCATTAGTATTTTTGGTCTGCTGAGTACTGCAGACAATGGCCCTAATGAAATTAGATTCATAATATCTCAGCTGGTATAAACCAGGGTTAGCCCCTTTGAAATAAATGACGCTATATCTGATGTCACCTCCTAAAGTTCTGAGTTCCAATCCTGCCCCTGGTTACTCATGGCAAATTCTATTGAAGGCAATGACATTTACCCACTCATAACCCAAGGCAGGAATGTTGTCTTTTTATCCCACTTAATGTGGACACAATAAAGAGTTGTTGGTGATACGTACAGGGATAGGCAACCTGATGCACTCCAGATGTTTTGAACTGAATCCATCATCTTTGGCCGTACTAGGTGGGACTGATGGGAGTTGTATTCCAGAACATGTGGTGGTCCCAAGGTGCCTACCCCTGTCGATGATGATAGCAGGTTAGTTAGAGCTCAAATGCACTCACTCAAGTCAGCACTATATCTTCAGGGTTTCAAAATCACACATTTATATAGAGTTTTATTATTCTGTTCACCTTACCTGAAATATTAAACTAATAAATTTTGCTTGTTCGTTTACTTCAATCTGTGAGTTAGCTGAGGAACAATTGTTGACATCTGACGGCCTCATTTTTAAACTGTCACACACTGGTATTTTCATCACAGCAACTTTCTAAAAACACATGCTTTATTTTTCTTTCTTTTATTTCACCCCCCACCCCAGCCTTATTGTTGTTAAACATTTGTCGGAAGCGTATGCCTGCGTTTGGAAGACTGATATTTTATCTTTTCAGACTCCAGAGATTAAAATGAGTAAGAGGCTACAAAATAAATCCATTTACTCTGCATCAGATTTTTATTTTTTTTTACAGATTGTGGATTTCGGTCAGACTTGGCATATACGGGGACCTTGGTGAGACTGATGTTTCTGAGTTGTTAAATACAGTTTTCTCCAGAGATTCAGAGCTATAGCAATTTTGAAAATAGAACTGGCTTTGCAGAGGTAGAAAAGCTCCAGACCGTTCCAGTGCTCTGATATACTCAGATTGCCGGTGTTTAGTTTTACCACTGGACAAATTCTACTTAAAAGCATTCTCACTGATTTTAGTTCTTATGGAATTGCCAGTCTTTTGTCAGGAGTAGGCCATTAGTAAAGGCATACATGTTGTCAATTACTGTGAAATAAAATTTCTAATGATCCTGGTGTTTTTACAGTTTACAGCTCTTGTGTACTTAGGTCTGTACCTAAGTACATAAAAGCTTATATAATTTTCATAGTCCCTTCTCCCCCTGCCCCCCCCCAGAAAGGAATAGTGCTTTCCACCATTATTTCATTTCACATTTTCAGAAACAAAATATACTAGTGTCATGGGAACGAACATCTTTTATTTTAATAGGAGCATGCCATATATTGCTGCACTTAAAGAGAATTTTAGAATACATTAGTGGAACTACAAATGTAACCCACTTACGCTTGGTAATATTTAAAAAGAAAAGCTGCTGGTCAACATTATATTTGATACATTAGGTAAAGTAAGTATTTTTCTTCTTACTGGAGAATTCATTTTTCAGGAAGCATCTTGAAGGGTTTCTGATGTTACGGCAATTTAACTTATCAGTCTCATTTAATTGCATTATGGTATTGGATAAATCCTAGATCCTCAGTCTCTATTTTATTTCTTCTTCCATGCCTAGAAGCCATTTTACTATTAGTATTATAATTTTCCCTTGGTTCATCTGATCGGCCAGCTACCCTGATTCTGCCACCTACTCTATATTAATAGACCTGATCCTGCCCTAATCTTCATATGCTACTGCATCATATTTGTCACTGAGAATCCCAGTGCAGGATCTGCCTGAGTGACTGGTGATCTCTGTATTAAATGTCCACCATAGGTCTCCTGTTCTTCCTGATGGACACCCCAAATTTAGCACAAAGACCCACTTCTCACATCATTATTTTTGCTAAATAAGTGCATTTGTGTGAGAAGAGGTCTTATGAGAGCCAGTGATAAAAGAAAGAAAAAAATGAGGTTTTGTTCGTTATACTTGTCCAAACCTTCCTCTTGAAGAAATCCAAACTTCCAAAGTTATAGCTGGAGTTTTCATTCTAATATTTAATGGTTATAACACCCAAATATTCCTGCCTCCTTCACCTTTAGCATTTGTTTACACAATCTGTTCATCTTCCCAAATTCCTCCAGGAAAATTATCAGTGTTCAAACACCCCTACCTATGACTCTTCTGTCTGCCTGTCTTCCAGCTCATGTTATGCTCAACACTACCAGACTGAGTTACTGCACCAGAGCCTCAAATCTTAATCCCCCCCCCATAATGCTATGAGGACAGAGCTGATGTGGCTTGTTCTATTTGATCAAAATCTGATCCTTAGCAAATTGCAACGTTTACTAGACAAATACGAATTAGACAAGTTACATTTGGGAACATCTGTCTTGTTTGTAGACTTGCAGCCCAAGCATTTCGTACTCAAGTTTCCTTGTCATGAAGACCCCAAAAGTAGCTTAAAATGTGGATTTGTGAGGATTTGTGCTAACAGTTCTGACTCTAGTAGTGTATCCCTCACAAGGTGTGTTTGTGTATTTGATTACGTGGTGAAAAATAAGGTTTACTGGCATTGCACTGCAGTTTTAAGTGGAGCTGCTTGTCTTGCTGCTCCAAGATAATGCAAAATGGTTTCTCTTAGGATTCAGCTTTAAATTAAATGTGAAGGATAAAGTATGTGTGGTGAAGATTGTATCCAATGAAGTATTCCTCTTAATATAGGACTTTCCACCTGCACGACAGGACTTCTTTTCTCCCCTCTCCCAGAACTGCTCTGGAGGGTTGAGGGAACACCCAGAACAGTTTGGAGGGTGGGGATGGGGGAATAGAGAAAGAATGAGAGAAAAAGAAAAAGCCCTGTTGCACAGGCAATTTCATTGGAGTCAACTCATGGTGAATTCTGAATCTGCTTCCTGTCCCATCCATATCAGTAGAAATGTACCTATTTAGGCAGGCCATCTTCTCGGAGTGGGCATTGTATTTCTCTCCCGATGTAAGATTGAATATCCTTCTACTTATATTCTATTAGTCTTTGCTGCAGGTATTTACCCCCTTCTTTCTTGCAGTATGCATACTACCTACTTAGCTATTGACATTGATTTTGACAGCAGCCATTAGTCTGAGATGTGGAGTTGCTCATATGTCCATTTTGTTTTGTTTTTTTGTTTTGTTTTGCTCATGCTCTGATACACTGCGGTGTAACACCACATGACGTCATCATAAATCTCTTTCAACCTATTCTTTATTATATATTTTTCTAGAAAGCTCCCCCCCCACCGCCATGCCCTCCTCTGCAGTATGTCACTGCCAGATGCCCTGCTCAAGTCTAATAAGTAAATTCTTTGTTTTCCTATAGTGCACTCTGGGCTTTAAAACCCGGTATTAAATAATAAACCCTCTTTAATCTACACACTAAAAACAAAAAAGTTCTACCTTCAAGGCCAGCCTTAGCTAAAACTGAGGTAATGTTTAACAGCATATAGAGATGGAGATGGGAGGCTGAGGGGGTGGGGAAAATCCATCTTGCTTTTGGAAGCAAATACATTGCCTCATGGTTAGGCTGGTCACTTTTGCCTTTAGTAAATGCAGTCATCGTATAAAAGCCATTTGAGAATTAAGTAAAGAAGTAACCGGGAGGCTCATTTGCAATACAACAGCCCAGTTTAAGCAACCGGCAGGCTTTAAGGTGATCACCTGACGGCTGCTGAAGGATTTAGCCAGCATAGCCTATACACTCGGCCATGATTGGGGCTTCAAAGGGGCATATAGTGGTTGGAGCAGGACATGTATATGTTCTATATGGAAGCACCACGTAATGGGTACTGCCATACATTCCTCACCAGGTTTGAGCTCATCACCCATTCCTACAGGTGATTGTAGGGTGAAATGGAACGCCTGGGAGCACATATCTTCATCCTGCTGGAAAAGTTGGATGCAGATGTTGGCACAAGCATCTCTCAAAAGTCCTGAGGCACCTCTGCGAGGTGCATGTGCCTGCAATTCTGTCATGACTTGGGAGGGAAGCTACCATGAAAGATACCAGCTAGCTCTCAGGTTTTTTTGTGTGTGCAACGGTCTCTAGATTGGACTGTGCAACACATGCAGACCCTGCTTGTTCTTGTTCTATATCAGCACAGCTAACTAAAAACCCTCCGTCTGGAAGAAGCTACCTTTCGGTTGGGTCTCCTGTGCATTTCTCGAGAGAAATACGCAATTGCCCTTGTATTTCTTACCTAGCCCTTGCTAATCTGTATCCCATTCACACGGTAGTGGCCCTGCAATCCGGAGTCTCTCCATTTGGGTCCCTGGCTCCATTCTTGCCCTCATAATACGCCCGAGAGGACAACAGCTGATGCTCATTACCTGCTTCATTTGCTGCCACTGGCAAAATGCTGCCACCCACAAACTGTTAAAGTAGCCCTGACATGGGGAACCTGAGTCCCTCCAGATGTGGTTGGGCTCCAACCTCCGTCAGCCCCAGCCAGCAGGACCAGTGCTCAGGGATGATGGTAGTTGCCGTTCAACAACATCTGGACGCCTATAGGTTCACTACTGCTGATACAGCCAGGTATTTAGGACGAGCTAATGAGAAGATTTTTGTGTGCGGCCACAATGTACGATTATGCCAATTTAAACCCCGTTGATTTTAATGAGAGAATGGTGTACCTGAGGCTCTGTAACTGGGATGCCATTGTGGTTCTGTGGATAAATTCCCCTTTCATGTGGGTCTGTTAGTAAAACGGAGTTAGAGAAACGATCTCTTTTGAATACAGATTTGTTTGTTGTTTAGTCGTTTAGTCGTGTCCGACTCTTCGTGACCCCATGGACCAGAGCACGCCAGGCACCTCTGTCTTTCACTGCCTCCCGCAGTTTGGACAGACTCATGTTTGTAGCTTCGAGAACACTGTCCAACCAATTTATCTCCAATTTAATCCCATTCTCTGAGAGGCAAGATAAATACCCTCGGTGAAATAACTGAGGTGGTTGTGTTGCAAATGATACTCAACGTGGCTTACTTTAGCAAAGAAAATGGCCTTATATTAAAAAGTTAGTACTATCTAGTATTAGCGGAAACCTCAGACGTAGCTCAGAAGAGTTGCAAAGCACCAATAATGTTCTAAACCTTTCAGAACACAAATTGCATTAACTGTCCACCAGTGGTCAAGACTGCTAAATCCAGAAGGTGCTTTTGAAATGGTTTCACCAAGTTTTTTTTGGTTTTGTTTTTTTGCGATTCCTTGTAAACTGCGTGGAGGACTGGGTCTTACAGTATCTTCAAGTGTAATGATTGTCTTGGTGCACTCTTTATTTTTAAAGATTAATGGTAACACAAAAATGTATTTTACTGCTACATTTAAAATGTATTTATAATAAAAATGCCTTTTTAATAAATAATATTGAAATTTACCAGTGCATCATGTTTGCTGTACATGCTGATGGATTGTCTCAGAAAAAACTCCCAGCGATAATACATGTCGGTATGGAGCAGTTGTTTGAATTGAGACCTAAATATTTGTGGGGAGATGATTTTTTTTTTTTTTTGCTGTTTGCTTTTAAGTGGAAGAAGAGGCAAAGTGAAGCTATGTTTGCAAGCAGTCTGTCCAGCTGTTCTCCATTAAGAGAGGTCTTATCAACCTCTGGGGTGTTCACAATAAAATAAACCCATTTCATGCATCTTTCAACATGGCACTGACATGCAGCTTAAGAACCATGCCTTAACATCTGCTCTAGTACTTAATAATGTTACAAGCATTCGCTTCACTGCCAAGAAGCATATCACAGCTGTTAAACAGAACTGTATATAGGCACTCCCAAATAGCATTGACTACAAATTGTGCAGGGGTCCCTGAACCCATTGCTTTTTCTTCCATGACTTAGAAGGGCATCTGTTTCACTGAGTAGTGCTTGTCTAAGTATAGATCAGCCTGATGGGAACAATAATGTTCTGGTTCTGCTGTGCCCTGTGCCGTATCCCTGTCTATGGCAGGCCTGGGAACAAAATAATTGCATGTTGAGCAATGGGAGAAGGTGGGGTGGCCAAGCGTAGGAGAAAAGGACAGAGCTAAACCAGTTTTAGTTTGGTTCCCATCCTCCTGGTTGTGCAAGGGCAACAACAGGTTAAGGAGGCACCTGAGAGCCAGTGATACTCCCCTGGACTGCATGTAAGTAAGAAGGTAGAGAAGCTGGGACTGTGTGAGGGCAGACTTAAGATTGCAGTACCCCATTTGTTTTAACAGACCAGCCATCACGGCTAAGAAGTGAGTGACACCAAAGTGACTTTTAAAGCCCTAAACGGCCTTGGTCCTATATACCTGAAGGAGCGTCTCCACCCCCATCGTTCAGCCCAGACACTGAGGTCCAGCTCTGAGGGCCTACTGGCAGTTCCCTCCCTGCGAGAAGTGAGGTTACAGGGAACCAGGCAGAGGGCCTACTTGGGAGTGGCACCCGCCCTGTGAAATGCCCTCCCATCAGATGTCAGGGCAATAAACTATCTTATTTTTAAAAGACATCTGAAGGCAGCGCTGTTTAGTGAAGTTTTTAATGTTTAAATGGTTATTATTATTAAAGATAATGTTTGGAGCGATGGTGGCAATGGAATTTTGTGGTTCACCTCAAGGATGATCCTTCTGTGTGGGTATGGACAGGAGCAGCCAAGCAGTCATTAGGAATATCCTAAAGGAACGGGTGTTCTTTGTTGTGGATTGGAGATGAGCATGAATTTCTCAGTAAGATAATTGCTTTGGGTAGGCCTAATTCTCATTTCTTTGGAGGAAATTGCTCCTCCACACAGCCATTTTGAATGATACGCGTCCCCTCTCCAAGGAAGCCTTACTGTATTTTCCCTTAACATTTTGAGCACAGACTTTTGCAGTTCAGGATGGCCACATTTAACTTGGATGATGTGAGATGGGGAAGCAGAACGAAGAACAAGGAAGTATGCCAGATTTTGTGCGCTTTAGTCTTGGGACAGAATAGTGCCTCTTAAAGGGGGTAAGCCTGAAATTCCTTACTGCTAAACCTTTATTCTAGCTGATGTAGAGCAATAAGAACGTAATAAAATAGAATCAACACACACACTACATTGTCATAGGCAGAAGGGCAACAATAACTAGTCTGGGGATGGATAGGTGTAAGTAGAACAATTTGTGGCAAGTGTAGTTTAAGATTAAGTGAGGTTACAGGGAACCAGTCAGAGGGCCTTCTCGATAGTGGCGCCCGCCCTGTGGAACGCCTTCCCATCAGATGCTAAGGAACTAAATACAGTGGTACCTCGGGTTACATACGCTTCAGGTTACATACACTTCAGGTTACAGACTCCGCTAACCCAGAAATAGTACCTCAGGTTAAGAACTTTGCTTCTGGATGAGAACAGAAATTGTGTTCCGGCGGCGCGACGGCAGCAGGAGGCCCCATTAGCTAAAGTGGTACCTCAGGTTAAGAACAGTTTCAGGTTAAGAATGGACCTCCGGAACGAATTAAGTACTTAACCCGAGGTACCACTGTATCTGACTTTTAGAAGACACCTGAAGGCAACCCTGTATTGGGAAAATTTTAATGTCTAATGTTTTACCATTTTTATGTGCTGTAAGCTGCGCAGAGTGGCTGGGGAAACCCAGCCAGATGGGCGGGGTATAAATAATAAAATTATTATTAGTATTATTTATTATCATTATCATCATTATTGTTATAATGGCCTGTTGAACTGAGAGATGAGAGATGCTGAGAACTACTTCACACAATTCTATTTTCAAAGGGTATCCTGATCAAATGCTTTATGTGTACATGTACACACATGACAAATGTATTTGCAAACATATATATCCCAGATTCTCTCATCTGTGAATTGGGATTGGACTTGGCCTCCTTGACAAGTGTACATTGGTAGCAAAAGCAGGTTTGCCGGTATATAAAAATATTAAAGTTTTCCTGATATATCTCTGTGATGGTTCCGTGTACCTCCCTGGAGGGACAAAGTATCAGAGTCACCAAAAGTAAAACTGGCCAAAGCACATGACTGATCACATGACTGGAGCAGTCATTAAAAAGGACTACATTAGCAACTACGAGAGGGAAAGCCTTGGAATTTTTGCAGCACACAATTAAAGTACGTAATATGCTCCGAGATATCACTATATTGCCATTAGAATTCCTCTCCCCCCCTCATTCTTTTGCATGTAAACAGCTGTACTTAAGAAATTCTCAGTGTTCAAGTGATTTTAAAATTAGACCCGACCGCAACCAAAGGCTGTATAGATATTCAGTCAACATGTTCATTAGATCTTATTTTTAGTGCCCCAGCATGCCTTGGGCATACAAACAAGTCTATCTAGTAGCGTTGCCTGTCAGATACTAAGAGTTGCTGTCCTATAAAGTGTATAATTGTGCCAGTTGAGACGATTAATTTCCCGTTCAAGGAAACCAAATCCCATATGGAATTTTAGTAAGCAGTTGTTGGCTGATGGAAATCAATAAGGGCTAGGCAAAAAAAGGGGCTTTTCACAGAGCAGAATCCATTGATACACAGAGGGCACAACATGGCGTCTTGCTTTCCACCATTTTCTCAACCAATACAAAACAATAGATGCTTCCTATATTCTCATAATTTTTGAGCTGCTACAGCTTTTACTCGAACTTGTTGGCAGCTTCATCATCATCATCTGTTTATCTATATGCCACTTTCCCACAAAATCATGCCCAAAATGGCTCTCACAACATCTCAAGTGAGCAATTAACTATAACAGTAGACTCCCAGCTGCCATCTTGCTTTCTCCCCCAAAATTTTCTTTATCTTTACCCCCCATATCTGCAGCAGTTTAAGTATTGTGTGTTGGGAATTTTGAAGACTCGCTTCCTCGTTCTCTTTCCCCTACTTTCTTTTCTCTCTTCAGTAATTTCTCTTAAAACTTCAAAATGTGAGTTGTCTCATCCCTTCCTCTGAAGTAGCCAAGGTCTACCAGGGAACAGGCGAAGTTACTAGAGCAGTATGTGAGATGATAGGAGTTTATATCTACATCAGGGGTGGGGGATCTCCAGCGTGCGAGCCAAATTTGGGGCACCAGGCCTCCGCATTTGACCTGTGAGACTGTTCCCCCAATTCACACCCATCTTGCCCACGTCTGACAGATAGGGACGTAGCTGGATTGAACTCCCTGCGCATCAGCAGATGGGTGGGGAATTCAGTCCTGTTTAATTTGGATGCTTGAGTGAGTTCCTCACAGGGAACTGGCAGGTGCACTGAACCCTATAGAAAGCAGGATTGAACTTCCTGCAAATCAGCTGACGCACAAGGAGTTCCATCCTCCTTGGCTACTGCCCCCCCAGGCCAACTTTTACAAGTGGGCAAGACCACCCACCTGTTAAGTCACCTGGCATTACCATGCAGACCCTCCCAAGTACAGTGGTACCTCTGGTTATGAAGTTAATTCGTTCCGGAGGTCTGTTCTTAACCTGAAACCGTTCTTAACCCGAGGTACCACTTTAGCTAATAGGGCCTCCCACTGCCGCGGCGTCACCGGCACACGATTTCTGTTCTCATCCTGAGGTAAAGTTCTTAGCCTGAGGTATTACTTCTGGGTTAGCGGAGTCTGTAACCCGAAGTGTTTGTAACCCGAGGTCTTTGTAACCCAAGGTACCATTGTATCCCTATTTTCCAGGGACAGTCCCAGATTTACAGAAGCCGTCCCGGTTTCTGATTTGATCCCAGAATGTCCCACTTTTCCTTAATTAATTCCTGACAATTAGGTCCAGTTGTGGCCGACTCTGGGCTTGCGGCGCTCATCTCGCTTTATTGGCCGAGGGAGCCGGTGTACAGCTTCCGGGTCATGTGACCAGCATGACTAAGCTGCTTCTGGCAAACCAGAGCAGCGTACGGAAACGCCGTTTACCTTCCCGCCAAAGCGGTACCTATTTATCTACTTGCACTTTGCCGTGCTTTCATTTTATAATGAATGATTTTAGAGTGTTGCTTGTGTTGTACTTTTGTATTGTTTTATTGTTGTTAGCCGCCCTGAGCCCGGCTTCGGCTGGGGAGGGCGGGATATAAATAAAATTTATTATTATTATTATTATTATTTCGAACTGCTAGGTTGGCAGGAGCAGGGACCAAGCAACAGGAGCTCACCTCATCACGGGGATTCGAACCGCCGACCTTCTGATCGGCAAGTCCTAGGCACTGTGGTTTAACCCACAGCACCACCCGCTTGTGGCCAGCATGACTAAGCCGCTTCTGGCGAACCAGAGCAGCGCACGGAAACGCCGTTTACCTTCCCACCGGAGTGGTACCTCTTTATCTACTTGCACTTTGACGTGCTTTCAAACTGCTAGGTTGGCAGGAGCAGGGACCGAGCAACAGGAGCTCACCCTGTCACGGGGATTCGAACCACCGACCTTCTGATCGGCAAGCCCTGGGCTCTGTGGTTTAACCCACAGCGCCACCCGCGTCTCATCACTTTTCCTTAGGGCATCCATATTTCCATCAGAGAATACGGTAGGATGTCCTTACTTTCATCAGAGAAAAGTTGGAGGGTTGGAAGTTATGTGACCCACGAGCCAAGGAGCTGAATAACTATACAACCTTTAGAAGAGTATATGACCTTTAGAAGTCAAGGCAGCCCTGTATAGGAAAGGTTTTTTTAGAAAAAAGTTTTGTTATGTTTTTCTATATGTTGGAAGCTGCCCAGAGTGGCTGGGGTGACCCAGTCGGATGGGAGGGGTACAAATAATAGGGACGTTCCTATTTCATAATAATCTTATTATCATTGGAGAAATGTTGGAGGGTATGCATCATGTATACTCTGCATGAATCTCTCTTTAGAGTACTAAATCCAAGGCAAGATAGTTGCTTAGAAAAATATAGGTGGAGAGGAACAAACACACCACCTTTTACCTCAGCTGACATAGCTATACTAATGAAAATGAAGTGTGACACAATTTGAAGTTGGGCAGAGACGCAACAGATAAATGACTATATGCATATATTGACTATGTCAGAATCTCTGGTTTTCTGCCAGGACAAGTGATAGAGGGACATTAGGGAACCCACTTTAAATTGGATTTCATATTGCATACAGCTACTGAGCTTCTAGCTAAAGATACTGTATTTACCTTTTAGGGAAAGTTTTGTGTCTCTCTCAATCAAGTCAGGATAAATGTTCAGCTTCCATATAATTAGATATAGTAGCAATTAAATTAAATTTCCAACAGTATAAATAGATATGTGCGAAAAATCCCTTTACAAATTGTGACAGGCAGCTTCATTATGTCGTGAGGTAGCCTTTGGGAAAATGAGGAAAGCAGCTAAGCCTGATAAAGGATTGTTGAATATTGCTGTTTGTAGAAGTTGTGTAGCCCAGTAGAACAATGGTAGGGCTCAGATTTAGAAACCTCTTTACTAACGTCCCAACCTTTACATTTACTTATGAAAACTATTTCCATACCACTATTCATGTAAACATCACAAGGTGGCCGTAGTGATGCAGACCTTCCAAGTGTCCCTATTTTCTAGAGACATCCTTGATTTAGAGAAGCCATCCCAGTTTCTAATTTGATCCTGGAATGTCCCGCTTTTCCTTAGGAAATTCCTATTTTCATTGGAGAAATGCTAGATGGTATGGAGTTTTCTGACCCCCGAGCCGTCTAAAGGCAATCCTTTATAGAGAAGTTTTTTTAAAAAATGTTTTATGTTTTTATATATGTTGGAAGCTGCCCAGAGTGTTGGGACAACCCAGTAAAATGTGTGGGGTATAAATAATAAAATTATCCTTATGGAATGGGACGCCCCTGTGTTTATCGGAGAAATGTTGGAGGATATGGTGATGTACAAAAAAGTCAGTAATATTACCTCAACATTTAGTTACTGAAAAAAACAAAGCAGCCAACATTAGGCCAAAGCAGATATATTATTAGGTTAAACTGGCATTAATATCCATCAAAGGCCTGAGGGAATACATTATTTATTTTTTAGCAGACGCTGAAATGTGATCCAAGTTGGTGCCTGCCTTAACTCAATGGAGTGGCCATTCTGACAAGGGCACCACTACCGAAAAGGCCCTCTACTGCATTACCACCAAACCGTTCTCTCAAGGTAGTAAGGCAACCAGGAAGGCCTCACTGGAAAACCTTGGTGATTGGGTAGGTCAGTATGGAGGAAAGTTCTCCCTCAGATAGCTTGCACCTAAATTGTTTGGGACTTTGTATGTCAAAACTAAAACCAGGTTTGTGTTCTATGTCCCTTGAAAATGGGGGCAGGCAGGGCTTGAGATATTTTCAGAGTTGAAATAAAGAATAATGCCCTGAACATTTTGTTCTGATGATGTTCAAGGAACATCAACCTAAAAGTGTGTGTTTCTTTTTCTTTTTGAAAGAGTCATTTCTTCAGTGCCTCCTACATTTATTCTCTGTCTTCTCAGTGGCACCTCTTCCTTGGTGAAAGGTGGTGATCTTCTGCTTTGTTACACTGCATGATGTGGAGTATATGGGGTCAGTTTGTTAGAAAAAGTTAGATTTGGAGGAGATCGCTTGCAGCCCTCCAATCCTAAGAATACAATTTTAAACGTGATTTCACCATTTTCCCCAGTCAAGATGTCTCACTGAGCTCAAATAAAATCACAAAAGCTGACATTAAACAGCAAGGTGCTTGTAATGTGGTTAGGAAGACTCTTCCACCCTGACATTATCCAAAATCTTTTTTTTATTGTTATGCGCTTAATGATGTCGTACATTCCACAGATTAGTTGTAACATTATTTACAGCCATTCGCCAATCAAGTCCTCATCCAGTGATAGAGATGGAGAATATGGTTAACTCACAGAGGAAGGCAAGAATATGCCTTGTATTTTTTTGCTTCCCCCTCATATTTTATGGAAGCTGGGTGGGGTAAAAAAATGGATAAAAGCACTCTCTCAAATGCACATTTCCATTCAAGTGGATTAATGCTATCCGTTCCTCATCTACATTGGGCATATTACAAACTGATAGTGCCGCAGAGCACAATTATTTGTACACGATTCCGGAGCCAGTAATCTTAACACTTTTATTTTTTGTTGTAAATGAACGATGCTTTGTATTTAACCTCCCCCTTCGATTCCACAAACAAGTGTTCTCCAAAGATTCTTCAGTCATCTGTCTCCTGGAGGCCTCTTATAATATCTATATATATAGCTGACCTTTCCGTATGCATGCTCAGAGCAGGGGGATAGGATGTTACTTAAGTGGCAATCCGAGCCCGGAGTGGCTTAATGCTCTGGCTCGGCATCCATACAAGTCTCCCAGGGATTCTGGGGCATGCGAGGCAAGGAGATGAGCAGCAGAGCAATCCCACAGATGAAGAGCAGGACAAAGGAGGCGCAGGCACAGGCGAAGGACCACGAGTAGTAGTACTCTATCCAGACCGTGTAATCGCTGTCAATCATCCTTTTGACAGACTGCCTCATGACTTCCACGGATATGATAATGCACAAGCCTGGAGGGAGGGAAGAAAGGAAAAGCTGTAAACAGCTGACAAACAGGGTTCGCTGTCGTGATCTTAATTGGTTTTGAGCTTAGCTGAATCCAACATCTTCTTTCTGATTGCCCACCGTTGCTGGAATATAGAATAGAATGTCCAGTCCAGCACCACTTGCTTGTCACAGAGATGCCTATGGGAAGCCCGTAAGCAAGACATAAAGGCAACAGCATCATCTCGCTGTTGTTCCTCAGCACCTGGCATTTTGAGGCATGCTACCTCTGATCGGGACGCGGGTGGTGCTGTGGGTTAAACCACAGAGCCTAGGCCTTGCCGATCAGAACCAACACCTCAAAGTAGATAAATAGGTACTACTCCGGCGGGAAGGTAAACGGCGTTTCCGTGCGCTGCTCTGGTTCGCCAGAAGTGGTTTAGTCATGCTGGCCACATGACCCGGCCAATAAAGCGAGATGAGCGCCGCAACCGCAGAGTCGGTCACGACTGGACCTAATAGTCAGAGGTCCCTTTACCTTTACCTCTGATTGGTAGGATACAGCCAATATGATTCGTTGCCTTCGACAGCCTTATCCTCCATGTTCTGTGTGTTTGTAAGTCTGCGTGCTCATGCACACAGGCTACATGTGTATGTGTATGCATGCACACAACAAAAGCTGTGAAGGCTGGCCTGGCCATAGCCTTTGCCAGCAAAATTTTCTTGCTGAATGGTTCGGGAAGGCCAGGGAAAAAAGTCCTTAAAGGAATGGAGGATTGTGTGAGAGACCCATCAGAGTCCAAGGAAGGTGTTCCCCGCCCATCAGCTAAGACAGGATGGCCAAACTCGGCCCTCCAGCTGTTTTGAGACTACAATTCACATCATCCCTGACCACTGGTCCTATTAGCTAGGGATGATGGGAGTTGTAGTCTCGAAACAGCTGGAGGGCCAAGTTTGGCCATCACTGAGCTAAAAGAAGTGTGTGTGTGTGTGTGTGTGTGTGTGTGTGAGAGAGAGAGAGAGAGAGAGAGAGAGAGAGAGAGAGAGAGAGAGCATCTGTGCAAGAGAGAAAAGGAACACAAGAAGCTGTCATTTAAGACAAGAGGAGAAATGGTGACAGAGAGCTAGCTGGAGGCTGGCAGGTATCTTGGGATGCTGGAGTGGCTCTCTGGGGATCTGATGAAGATAAGTGGATTTGCTGCTTGTCTTAAGCTGCTTGTCTCTACCTGTGCTCCACTTCTATATTTGCAAATAAGTGAAATATTACGACGAGACCAAGAAAGAAGGCAAACTTTGGTAACTTTTAGCTGCTCAGGGAAGTGACAGGCACATAACTAAGGACTTCAAGAGGCTTGAATGAACAATCACAACATATCCTGAGAAGTTTGGGTACCCTTAGCAGAACCAACATGCAATGACAAGGCAGCTTTACAAATGGAGCCCAATATGTGGTCTCTGTCTTACACCAAGAGGAAATTAAGAGCAATGAACTAGCTCAGTATGTTTCTTTCCCAGGTGAAAGTAATTGTTTCGTTCTTTAGCATGCCACTCAAATCTGCCCCCCTCTGTTATTTGAATCTTTATCAACATTCTGCCCCCCCATCTTCCCCTGAATTTGATTCACACCATGAAATCTGCATCCATTTACCCCCTTGTGTGATGATCTACCTGAAAAGGTGTAAAACATAGCAGCTGGCCTTAGGAGATAATCCATCTTTTTCCTGAAGGATAAGAGGACACAAATAGTTCCGATGATGGAAAAGCCCACGCTGAAGATGGCAATGGCAGCTGCAGAAATGCTGTATTCTGTCAAGACAAAACAGAGGGAAAAAATGATGACTCTCTTCAGACAACTCTTCCAGCCACATTGGTCCTGCAGAATTCCTTTAAAGCAAATAAAAATCATTAAGAATATGTGGTGGTGGTGGTGGTGAAGGCTTATGACAATCCAAGGCTTTCCATGTGCAAATCTCATTTATTATTTCATTCATTAATTGATAGTTTATGTTTTGACATTTCATGTCTATCTGACAAGAGCAAGCCAGCAGCATATCACACCAAGAAACTTGGAGTTAACTCTTTATTAGGAAAAATAGGATCTGCACAGGAGTGTCAGGCCTAATGAGCACAGCAACTTACCTCCGGGAGGTCTTGCCCCAGTGAGGCAGTCGCTCAGACTGAAGGTCCCTGCCTCCTAACAGCTGCCTAAGTCCCCTTCTCTCCAGGTTTCCCTAAAGCAATCTGAGACAAAATCTGCATGAATCTAACTTCTCCTCTGCCCTTTTCATCCCTCTCCTGGTTCTGGGAGACCGGGGGAGGGGAGCTTGTCACAACAGTAGGGGGAGACACCCATGCCGCTTTCCCAGCCGGATTCATCTCTGCCTCTTGGCCTCCCTCCTCTTGAGCCGTTTAAGGTTGTATAAGGTTGAGACTCTTGAGAGTCCCATGGACTGCAAGAAGATCAAACCTCTCCATTCTGAAGGAAATCAGCCCTGAGTGCTCACTGGAAGGACAAATCGTGAAGCTGAGGCTCTAATACTTTGGCCACCTCGTGAGAAGAGAAGACTCCCTGGAAAAGACCCTGATGTTGGGAAAGATGAAGGGCACAAGGAGAAGGGGACGACAGAGGACCAGATGGTTGGACAGTGTTCTGGAAGCTACCAGCATGAGTTTGACCAAACTGCGGGAGGCAGTGGAAGACAGGAGTGCCTGGCGTGCTCTGGTCCATGGGGTCACGAAGAGTCAGACTAAACGACTAAACAACTAAACAACAACAACGTTGTATAGGTCTATTGAGCCTGGAAACTTATTGGCAGTGCAGTCCGACCAGGACTGGAGTTATCTGCAGTTTGAGAAGCTCATATTGCTCAGGATTGGGACATTTCCATCCGATCTCACTTACAGCTTTTCTTTGAGCCAAGGCTTCAGGTCAGCACTCTTGCGCTGCATAGCTAAACTAAGTATGTTGTATGTTATGAAGCCAAACAAACAAGCCAATATCTGAGCAAGGAAAGGATGGATATGTTAATTTAATAATTCAGAGGTTTGTTTACATATTGCATTAGTTTGCAGATATATTTAATATTTAACACGCACAGCCATGCATTAATATTACAGTGGCTGATATTTGCCTTTTATGTTGTTTTTAAGTGTTGCAATGCCCCACTCCCCGTTTGTTCAATCTAGGAGAAGTCTTGAAGGTTATTTTCCTGCTAATTGGCTCCAATATAAGTACACTGATTTTTGCAAAATGGCAAACATGTTTCACTTTAATCTGTTGTTTTCTGATTACATATTTTCCTTCATGTTTTTCTGTCCCAAATCACATAGGGGGGAAAAGGGCAGCTTCTGATTTTAACAGCAAAAATGGCACCCCAGTGAAAGGTGCAGAACCCAGCCATCTGCCTCAGTTTACAGCCCCAGTTTTCTCCTCAAGGGCTTGAGAGGAACTCCGGGACTGGAAGTCACCTAAGTCTGGAGAAAAGCACCATGGGAGAGGAGCTGCAGGAGGCAAAGAAGCTGAGGGAGGCAGACCTTTGGCAGTGGGCGGTTTCTGCCCTCCCCACTTGGCGACCACTTTTGCAATTGCAGCCGGAGTCCCCTTACCTGGGCAGTCCTGTGTGTTAAATAAGCACCAAGCAAATTTGTCCACATCCGTTACTCATTTCCCCAAAAGTTCAGCTTGCCCCACATCAGTTTCCTAATAAGAGTCTGCCCAAAAACCCTTATGCATTTTTATTTTGCACATACAGTGGTACCTCAGGATGCGAACGGGATCCGTTCTGGAGCCCCATTCGCATCCTGAAGTGAACGCAACCCGCGTCTGCGCGTGCACGGGTCGCGATTTGCTGCTTCCAGGCATGCACGTGACGTCATTTTGAGCGTCTGCGCATGCGCAAGTGGCGAAACCTGGAAGTCGCCACAAACCGAAAGCGCTCATCCTGAGGCAACTTCAACCCGAGGTATGACTGTATATGTTATCCTGTAAATATGCACATAGTTTTGCAAACAAGGTTTCCCCAATACAACGCATTTTGTACATTGTTTTCACTAGATATATGCATTTTTGTGAATACCTTCCACAAAATACATTATAAGATGTATTTTTGTCAAGTAGCGGGGGGCGGAGGGTTAGAAGAACTGCACTGCAAAATTTTGAGACATGCACATTACACAGGTGTCAGAGACCAGGCTGAGGGGAGCTACTCTGATGAGGAATGGTGGGGACCTCGCCTTCCCCCTGCTTCTGACCAGGATCCTGAAGCTGCCCTGGAGCAGTATAGATTTGAAGCAGTGGTTTGCAGAGGGGCATAGTTCAGAAGACAACAGCTGGGCAGAACTGAGTGGGAAACAGCTAGGAGAAGAAGAACGGGGAGAGAGAATTAACAGACTCCCTTTCGCTGGAAGGTGTCCAACCGATCAGTCCAAGGTCATGGAGAGCAGATAAGGCTTGCCAGATGAGAAAGTGACGGGAGTGGCTCGCGGTGAGGTGGGTGGAAACTTTAATTGGAAGCACCTTTCCCCCAAGAATGGACTTCTTGTTCTTTCGCTGTGAACATTAAAATCTCTTTAACTCGGAGGAGACTATTTTTGCTTTGTTCTTCTCATCCATGGCCAAAGGGAGGGAGGAAGCCGTTTCCCCGAGGCCTGACAACAGGACAACTGTGTTTTGTTTCATGCGTTGGCTTGGGGTGGGCAAATAAGGTAGGCTTGCATTAAAATGTGAACTGAGCACATTTCTCCTCCATAACCCTCCAGTTTAAACTGCTGCCATCATATCTAGTTTGGCCCTGATACAGGTTGATTCCACTTGGGATAGGCTGACATACATTTAAGATGCTTTTGAACATCTTTGAAAAATGAATTTGAGATGGTTTGTGCACTTAAAAAAACAAAACTTTTTTAGCAGTGCACTCTGAGGATTTCCTCTGAAGTGAATAATGATGGGATAGACATGTTTTTGAGATCAAATGGATGCCTCTAATAGTGTGCAAACAGCTAATAAATGTGTGCAGAAATCCAGACTTTTATGCATAGAATGTTTATGATTTAAAGCATAAAGGTTGAAGGAAACTCTTCAGATTATTATTAGTATTTTTATAGTAATTATTAAGATTATTATTACTATCAACAGCAGCAGCAGCAACAAGCTTTCATGGCGTTTAAAACAGTGATTTGTATAAAAATTGCAAACATTTTTTTGCTTGCCTCATGCTAACATATATAGTATTGAAGAATTAAGAAATAAGATGTTGGGCTGGCGTGGAGGAAGAAGCACAGATCTGATAAGAGGTAGGAGATCTGGTGAGAGATAAGAAATCTGACAAGATATAATAGATCTGATAAGATAAGATAAAATAAAATATAAAAAGAGAAGAATACCACCCTAAAATATTGTTATTCTGAAACATAATAAAAGTTACCCATGTGTATAGTTAAGGCAGTTTTTATCAGATAGCCATAGTAAAAGTACTTGAATTTAGCAGTAATGATGCCATATTACTACTGAAAAAGATAATGAAGGTCAACAGGTTGATCCCCATCAACAAACTGTGGAGGGTCCCTTCCCCATTCTCAAGCCTGAGTGAGCTAAATTGGCTGCTGATAGAAAGAAGAGGAACATTTTTAATTTTTTAAAAATAATTTTATTGCAAGAAAAGACCTTAAAAATCCAAAATAACAGCAGTAGGATAGCTAAACACTATAGACACATGTTAAAATATGTTGTGTAGTAAGAACACAGGTATAGGAGGGGGAAAGGCTTTCCAGTACTATTAAGAACGAAATTTTACTTGTGACTATGAACCCTGTCCCCAGCTCTAGAAAGTCCAGTTAGCAGCACAATCCTCTGCATGTCGACTCAAGAGGAAGCCACATGGAGTCGATAGGGCTTGCTCCCACGTAAGGATGCATAAGATTGCAGCTCAAACCTTTATGTAGCTACACCATATGAATTTTCAACTAACTCCACAGAACTGTGTTATCCAATCGTATCCCTGGAAAGCCTCCCATTGCAGCCCATTTTGTCTTTCCGTATTTAGGAGGAGTCACATTCCATGCCTCCTGAATTGGACATTTATTGTGTGAGGCATATTGTAGTGAGAACAAGATGGCCGCCTTACCGGTTTTTCCTTACCTCTTTGTGTTGACACTTCAAAAATCTCTGTGCTCTCTCCTGAGACAAAGTGTGTGAAATAGGAACAGTTGCGTTCTGGAGGGAAACAAAAGAAAAGGCAAATGGATAAAGGCACTTTTTTTTTTTATTCCACTTGAATGCTGAAGCATACCCTCCAACATTTCTTCGATGAAAATAGGACGTCCTGTTCCATCATCACCACCACCACAATAATTTTATTATTTGTACGCCACCCATCTGACTAGGTTGCCACAGCCACTCTGGGTGGCTTCCAACATATATAAAAACATAATAAAATATTAAACATTAAAAACTTCCCTATAGAGGGCTGCCTTCAGATGTCTTCTAAAGGTTGTATAGTTACTTATCTCCTTGGCTTTGGGGTCACATACCCTCCAATATTTCTCTAGTGAAAATAGGGACGTCTTGAGGAAAAGTGGGACATTCTGGGATCAAATCAGAAACTGGGATGGCTTCTGTAAATCTGGGACTGTCTCTGGAAAACAGAGACACTTGGAGGGTCTGCTGAAGCAGTCAAGGGATTTAAATAACACAATGTGCAGTCATATGACATTTTCTCATAAGTAACTTACTTCAAGGTAAGTATGTATACAGTGGCAGCTTCCTTTATGTATTTTCTCTTTCTTCTTCTTGGAAAGGGCCTTTTAATGAGGCAAGCTATTTCATTAAGTACTTCCCCACCTACTCCGACTTGTAGCAGCTCTCTATCACAGGTTTTATGCAGCATGATGCCCATCAAGATTTTTTGGACTCCAAGTCCCATCAGCCTCAGCCAGCATGGCTAATGGTGAGGGATGATGGGAGTTGTAGTCCAGCAGCACCTGGAGGGCACCAGTTTGGCTACCCATGCTCTGAGACCGTGTTTCCCAAACTTGGGTCTCCAGCTATTTTTGGACTACAATTCTCATCCTCATCTCTAACTAACCAGGACCACTGCTTTAAGATGTCAGGCAAATATATTTCCTAGACCTTCTCTACATGATATCATAGACATCAAGAATTTAATTGGAGGCTTTATAGGTGCCAAGTATAGCAAACAACTATGTTACCTATTCTGAATTTTTTGCTCCTTTTGCGCAAGATCACAAGACTGCAGCAAGCAACAGTTGGCTGGTGCTAATATAACAGGAAGTATAGTTACGAATGTTGGCCAAACCGTGCCAGCCATATCTTTGTTTGGAAAATTTCAGTTAAAGGTTTGGGATGAATGAGTGGTTGGTATTTCCTCAGCAGAAGCTAAGCGTTGAAAGATCGCCCTGGAATGTGAGAACTGTTTGTGGAAGATTACTCATCCTTCCCTGCCTTGGGAGTTTAATATCTCTGTGGAGAAGGAACGGCAGAATCTTGAAAGGGGGAGAACTTTTAGAACAGGGGTCAGCAACCTTTTCCAGCTGTGGGCCGGTCCACTGTCCCTCAGACCATGTGGTGGGCCGGGCTATATTTTGAAAAACATATACGAATGAATTCCTATGCCCCACAAATAACCCAGAGATGCATTTTAAATAAAAGGACACTTTCTATTCATGTAAAAACACACTGATTCCCAGACTGTCTGCTGGCCGGATTGAGAAGGCGATTGGGCCGCATCCAGCCCCCAGGCCTTAGGTTGCCTACCCCTGTTTTAGAAGAAGCCTGTATCTTTCTAGGGATCTGCTGGGGGGAAGCAGGTCTGCTATCAGCTAGAAGTCCTTATGCCACTTGCCTCCAGTTATGCTCTACTGGTATAGATGTAAGTAAACAACAACTACTACTACTACTATTATTATTATTATTATATTTGTACCCCCACCCATCAGATTGGATTGCCCCAGTCACTCTGGACGGCTTCCAACATATACAAAAACATAACAAAACCTTAAACCTTAAACCTTTCCCTATATGTTACAAAATGCCATAATCCTCAAGAGATCTCTCCTTCCAAAGCAATCGAAATCTGGGCAGCACCACCTCTAGATCTTAGGGAAGTGACAAATATTTAATAGTATTGTAGAGGTAACCTTATGATCTATTGCTTGAGAGGCCATGGTACAAAGTATAAAGATTTTAATAATATTTTGCAGCCCTGCTGTCCTTCATCTTTGAAACAGTCCTCCAGGGACCTGTTTTACAGATGACACAGCTAAGTACACACTAACTCGTTTAAGGCCTTTTGGGGAAGTCTGTGGGCAAGTACGAACTTACGAAACTGTGATTACAATTTTAACAGACATAATAGATTGGATCTAATGAAGTTGTTCAGCCTCTATGTGCCCCCTACACTGCCCTCAACTGGCCCCAGAGGGTTGCAGGAAACCCCTGAGCAAATTTGGGGTGTGTGTGTGTGTATGTGTGTGGAGAGAAAGTTCTAATGTGTGAACAGAAGTGACTTACAGTGGTACCTCAGGTTACATACGCTTCAGGTTACAGACTCTGCTAACCCAGAAATCGTGCTTTAGGTTAAGAACTTTGCTTCAGGATGAGAACAGATATCGTGCTCCAGCAGTGCGGCGGCAGCGGGAGGCCCCATTAGCTAAAGTGGTGCTTCAGGTTAAGAACAGTTTCACGTTAAGAACGGACCTCCGGAATGAATTAAGTACGTAACCAGAGGTACCACTGTAATTGGATAGAACCCACAATCAGTTAAAGGAGTTGGCAAAGCTTTTAGGAAAGGCCAAGAACTAGGCCTTTGAACACGGGAGCTGCTTTTTGTATAGTAGTAGTAGTAGTAGTAGTAGTAGTAGTAGTAGTAGTAATAATAATAATAATAATAATAATAATAATAATAATAATAATATATTATTTATACCCCGCCCATCTGGCTGAGTTTCCCCAGCCACTCTGGGCAGCTCCCAATCGAGTGTTAAAAACAATACAGCATTAAATATTAAAAACGTCCCAATACAGGGCTGCTTTCAGATGCCTTTTAAAGATAGGATAGCTGCTTATTTCCTTCACATCTGAAGGGAGGGCGTTCCACAGGGTGGGCGCCACTATCGAGAAGGCCCTCTGCCTGCTTCCCTGTAACCTGTAATGAAAGTTTTGGGCTTTTACCGCTGGTGGGTCTTCATTTATTGCTTTCTTTTCTTCCTGCTCTAGAGAAGATGGAAATGTGTAAAGTGGCAGAAAGAGGCTGGGGCCCTGTGCTTTTTAGGGCTGCATAGAAGAGAGAAATTCAGTTTCTCATACCTTGGCGTAACCAGGGCCGGATTTAGATTTGATGAGGCCCTGAACGTAATGGGGCCCCTTTTATGTCCAGCTGTCCTTCGTGAACAACAAATTGTCGCTGTTTTTTGTTTACTTACATTTTGATTACTTACATCATAGGAGCCTACACAACACAAAACACTGTTGCTGTATGTAGGTTTTATTTGTTTTTTATCTTATATTTTGGAAATGTACATCCAAGTTTTTTTCCTTTAAATTTTTTTTGGAGGCCCCCAAGAGAGTGGGGCCCTAAGCTATAGCTTATTTAGCTTATACATAAATCTGGCACTGGGTGTAACAATCTGCTTCTGCAACAAGAAACGGTTCTCACAGTTCTGGAGCTACATTCTGTTTTTAGTCCTTTTTAAAAAAAATTTCAATGCAAAATTACAACAAAAATTATAAACATCGAATCCAAAATAAAACTATACAAACAAGGAAGAAAAAAAACACAAAAAGAAAAAAGAAAACACACACACATCTACAAATGTCATCTGGGCCAGGACGCAGTTGTTCAGGCCAGGAATCAGAGGCCTGGCCAAGATGCAGAGGCCTAGTCAGGATGCAGGACGTGCAGGCCTGGCCAGGACACACAGGCCTGTTATACCTTCTGGGTTTGACGAGGCATGTGACCCCCACCTGTCCTGAGCCTGAGGAATCACACACCTCCTCCCCAAGCTAGTGAGCCCCAAAACCAAATCCTCATAAACCTGCAAGAACTAATCCAACTTCTAAGCACTTTCCCCTCTGACAAAGATAGGGCTGAAGAGGAAGGCAGAGTCAACACCGATAAATTATAGCGGAACGTTCTGAAGAAACACATCTCCTTATACAGTATGAGCCTGCCTGGCCTTGGAGATCTTCTGCAGAGGCCTTTCTCTTGATCATGCCACATTCGTAGGCATGTTTGGTGAGGATGTGAGACAGGGCCTTCTTGGTGGCTGCTCCCAAACTGCTTCCACCCTGGGCTGCCCTCACTATCTGCTTTCGTTTTGCCAGCAGGCAAAAACTTTTTTCAGTTAGCAAATAATTGGTTGTTGTAGCATGGTCTTCTGAGTGTGCGTGTTGTGCATTCTTTTCTTTATTTAATTGTTTTTAAATATTTATTGTATGTGTTCTTACTGGTATTTGTCCTAATTCGTGGAATGCATGCCAGAGAATATGTAGTATACCTGCCTAGGGAATTTTGCTTTGGAGTAAGGCAGGGTTACACTGTGGTTACGCAATGAGAAGTGGTTCATTCTGTGCCTAAATTGCGAGAAAAACAGGGATGGGAAGTTTCTGTGTTCCCATGATTTGTGGAGTGTGTGTTCTGTCATGCTGCGCTTCTTAAAATGTAGTAGCAGTTTTATTTGTTCAGTCCTTGGGCCGTAACAAACGAGATAAAACTTCCGCATCTAATTAAATTCAGAAACGAATTATTCCCTTATAATAAAAATCCACTGCACGGACAGCTAAACATTTTCAGTGCATGCTTGCTACCATGGAGGCAAAGGAGGAAAGCTTTTCAACAACAGCTCTATCACTTTTTAAATAAGTAATTTTGTTTGTTAATAGGCCAATGACTTATTTGCACACAGCTGCAACAAATAAGGCAGGTTCTCTGTAATGCCTTCATTACATAGAAAATGACTACAGGTGGCATTACAGTGTTTTCTGTCTTTTATTTCCACTACAATAATGCATGAAGCTTGCAGCAAACAGGTGTCCTTTGGATTATTGTCCAGGATTTCTTGGTTGCAGGTAAGGATGGAGGTGGGTGGGAAATTCAACTCAGTTTGCATTTAAAGGTAATTATCAAATTTGCTCTTTCTGAAACCATATGAGAACTGAAACACAGCCAGCCTTTGAAACTTAACCAAATTTTGTGGATGCAGTTCTCCAACCAAACGATGTTTACAGAAGTGCGTCTATTGGGGGGAGTGTGCATAAAAATTGATATAATAGTGAAAATAACATACAAAACTGTATAATATATGGGGAAATTGCAAGAAAAGGTGTACATTAGTCAGAATTGCATACAAAAATGTGTGTATTTGGACAGATGCTTATGAATTTTAATGAGATTCCATTTTAATGCAAATTGCTGCAGAAATGTGGAGAATTTAAGATTCAAAAAATCAGAAACTGAGAGATCTGAAACTGACTGCTCCTTCCATGCCTACTTGTAGGCAGGGCAACTCTAGATTTAGTGGTCCCTAAGTGCACCAAAAGACATGTGTGGATGGATATTTTTCTCCCCGCCTCCCTCGCTTTTCTACATGATGGCTTAACATACTCTAATCAACCTGCAGAGCCTTTGAGTGCCAGGCTTGCCTGAGCACTATTGGTACATCATTCCTCATGGGATGTGGGTGGCGCTGTGGTCTAAACCACTGAGCCTCTTGGGCTTGCTGATCAGAAGGCCGGTAGTTCGAATCCCTGCGACAGGGTGAGCTCCCATTGCTCTGTCCCAGCTCCTGACAACCTAGCAGTTTGAAAGCACGCCAGTGCAAGTATATAAATAGGTACCACTGCGATGGGAAGGTAAACAGTGTTTCTGTGCACTCTGGTTTCCGTCACGCTGTTCCGTTGCACCAGAAGTGGTTTAGTCATGACCTGGAAAGCTGTCTGTGGACAAACGCCGGCTCCCTCAGCCTCAAAGCGAGATGAGCGCCACAACCTTTACCGTTATATCATCCCTCATGAATACACTGGTGCTCCTCCACCATGGGACAGTATCGTGCCAGTTTTGGGTTCTGAGCACCCATGAGTCAGACTAGGGGAACAGTGGTTGTTGTGTGACTATAAGAACAAAGTTATGAGGAGGAGAGTGCAACATCTGTTTCAGGCAACTCCAAGTGATTGGAAAGATCCTCTTGGGTGTCTTACATCAGAAATACTCTTTCAGCTAGCTTATGGAGCAATGGCATTTTAAGTACTGAAATTAATTGCTAATATGGAATAACATGGAAATTATTCAATGCAAGATGGCACTCTACCATGTGCATTACTGCTCGCGTGGGTACAATAATTATGGTTTAGAGACAATGTAGTTCTTTAGCACAACATTTAATCTTCTGTACTTTGGTAGATTTATGGTAACTGAATAAGCAGTACTGTTTGCAAAACAGACGTGTGGTTTTAATTTCTTAATACAAAGCATTCTGCTTCGGTTTAGACAGTTGCCCTTCTCGATCATCTTTTCCAGTTACAACAAGGGAGACGACACCCATTTTGTGGTGGTAAGAAGCAGACCAGTTCGTCACACACGAAGGTAAAATACGATGAGACTGTGGCTGTAGACAAGTGAAAATATTTGATTGGGGGTGTTTTGTGTGTAAAATGGCCAGGATCCAACTGAGCTAGACGGATTAATGTTCTGGCTTCCTATTCTCCTAGTTCTGTCAAACAATAAGGATGCTATTGTTTTTTCTTAGGCTGCATTTATTTCCCTGTGCATCATCATCATCATCATCATCATCATCATCATCATCATCTATTATTTATACCCCACCCATCAGGCTGGGTTTCCCCGGCCACTCTGGATATTAAAAACACAATACAGCATTAAACGTTAAAAAACTTCCCTAAACATGGCTGCCTTCAGTTGTCTTTTAAAAGTAAGATAGTTGCTTATTTCCTTGACATCTGATGGGAGGGCATTCCACAGGGTGGGCGCCACTACCGAGAAGATCCTCTGCCTGGTTCCCTGTAACCTCACTTCTCGCAGTGAGGGAACCACCAGAAGGCCCTCAGAGCTGGACCTCCGTGTCCGGGCTGAATGATGGGGGTGGAGACGCTCCTTCAGGTATACAAGACCGAGGCCGTTTGGGCTTTAAAGGTCAGCACCAACACTTTGAATTATGCTCGGAAATGTACTGGGAGCCAATGCAGGTCTCTCAGGACCGGTGTTATGTGGTCTCGGCGGTCAC
This sequence comes from Podarcis raffonei, assembly GCF_027172205.1. Classification (NCBI taxonomy): domain Eukaryota; kingdom Metazoa; phylum Chordata; class Lepidosauria; order Squamata; family Lacertidae; genus Podarcis; species Podarcis raffonei. The sequence continues at coordinate 23,804,682 of NC_070603.1, forward strand.
TCCCAGTCACCAGTCTAGCTGCCGCATACTGGATTAATTGCAGTTTCCAGGTCACCTACAAAGGTAGCCGCATGTAGAGCGCATTGCAGTAGTCCAAGTGGGAGATAACTAGAGCACGCACCACTCTGGCGAGACAGCCTGCGTACCAGATGGTGCTGGTAAACAGCTGCCCTGGACACAGAATTGACCTGTGCCTCCATGGACAGCTGTGAGTCCAAAATGACTCCCAGGCTGTGTGCCTGGTCCTTCAGGGGCACAGTTACCCCATTCAGGACCAGGGAGTACTCCACACCAGCCCACCCTCTGTCCCCCAAGAACAGTACTTCTGTCTTGTATAACCTGCTGCTTCTGAAACAGAGTGGAGTTTCAAAAGTAGCTTTTAGTATGGCATGGCAGCGGGTGCGAGTGCTGCTTCTGAAATTCCAATGCATTTGAGTAAAGGACCTGGGGTGAGCTTAAGGCTGTGATCCTCTGTTGCTTTTCTTGGAGTAAGCTCCATGGGACTCGGTGAGTAGACATGCCTAGGATAGCACTGAAAACAGCCATTTGGATTTCAGCTCGTGCCTGTAGAAATCATGACTGATTATCATGACATTACTTTTGCAACGCTTTGCTTAGCTTACTAAAATAGCATAGCCATTTTGAAAGCCAATTCATACACAAAGGAAGTGAAATTCAGTTGCCTAATGTACGGTTAAAATCTCCTGTGTTCTTAGGAAGATGGATTGCAAACAAATCAATATACCTAAGTGCAAAAAATAAAAATCATATTGTGGATTTAATGGCACAAATCAGAAATCCATTTCCTTTGCTTAAGAGGGCTTAGTTGAAAAAGTATTTTATTTCTGGTCTGTTGACCATAATAAATTGATGATGATTATGATGAATAGCATTTAGTTATCAGACTAAGCAAAGCATCATGACATATTATCTTCACTAGCATTTCAAAACTCCAAAGGCATCCTCTACAGTCTCAGAAACAGAGACTGTCCCAAAATTAGGATCATAATTAGATTTTTATTGGTATGTGTGTTGTTGGAGAAACCAACCTAAGTGCAATCCTACATGTATCTACTCAGTGCAATCCTATACATATCTACTCAGATTTAAGCCCCATTGGGTTCAATAGTACTTAAACGGACCCCTGACGATTAGGTCCAGTCGTGGCTGACTTTGGGGTTGCGGCGCTCATCTCGCTTTATTGGCCGAGGAAGCGGGCGTACAGCTTCCGGGTCATGTGGCCAGCATGACTAAGCCGCTTCTGGCGAACCAGAGCAGCGCACGGAAACGCCGTTTACCTTCCCGCCAGAGCGGTACCTATTTGTCTACTTGCATTTTGACGTGCTTTCAAACTGCTAGGTTGGCAGGAGCAGGGACCGAGCAACGGGAGCTCACCCCATCACGGGGATTCAAACCACCGACCTTCTGATCAGCAAGTCCTAGGCTCTGTGGTTTAACCCACAGCGCCACCTGCGTCCCTCAATAGTACTTACTCTCCTCTATTTGAATATTAAATTACACCCTTGTTTACTGTCTCATACCAAGTTTAATTGAGATTTCTCTAGGGCAGGGGTTTGGAATAGATGATTCTTGGGGTCCCTTCCAACTCTATGATTCTAAGTTTACTGATCGTTGGACCAAGGTAGTTATAAGGGGGAATAAGTATTATTCTACACACTTCGAATTAGAATATGTACTTACATTACCGGGACACGGGTGGCGCCGTGGTCTAAACCACAGGGCCTAGGGCTTGTCAATCAGAAGGTCGGCGGTTCGAATCCCTGTGACAGGGTGAGCTCCTGTTGTTCGGTCCCAGCTCATGCCCACCTAGCAGTTTGAAACCACGCCAGTGCACGTAGATAAATAGGTACCACTGCGATGGGAAGGTAAACAGCGCTTCCGTGTGCTGCTCTGGTTCGCCAGAAGCGGCTTAGTCATGCTGGCCACATGACCTGGAAGCTGTACGCCGGCTCCCTTGGCCTATAAAGCGAGATGAGTGCGCAACCCCAGAGTCGTCCGTGACTGGACCTAATGGTCAGGGGTACCTTTACCTTTTACTTACATTACCATGCAGTCTCTTAATCTTGCCAGTCAGTAATATTAATAGTTCACTGGAAGCTGCAATGTATCAGGGCCAGGTTCCCACATTCTGAAGTTAAAGAGTGAAGCCTACAGTTTAAGACTAGGGCAGGCAAACATTGCTCCATCATGAGCATTAACAGGGTTATTATGCATTTGCATTTGTTCTGGCAAAATGAGCAGAACAATCCTGAATGCCTGACTGATTGGTTTAGAAAAATAGTCGTAGAATAAACCTGCTTTTGTTATGAAGACACTTTCAGTGTGACTCACTGCACTTGGGAATACTATCTTCTTGAACAGAATCGCTTATCGCTCATCAGAATGAAGGCACTTCGGTTTCTACCAGTGCTAAAAATGATGTTTTAAAAAAACGCTTGTTGTGTTATGCCCCCGATAGGGAATATATTTCTTAATGGATGAAAACTTTCCATACACTGTTGTTCTTTGTTGCCACTAGGAATATTATCCAAGTTTACATGGCTAAACGAATCACAGAGCTGGATCACCACAAGCCTATACTGATCCTATTTTGTGCAGCGAGTTGTCAGAGGATGAAAGGCAGACAGAGTATGATCTCTGCAGTGATCTGAACCAGTTGTGCAAATCCTTTTATACTGGGCTGGTATCTTGTCACTTGTTTTATTGCCTATTTAGTTAGCACACAGGACTGTGGTTCGTAGTTGTACAGGGCCTTGGTGTATGCATGGAAATTGGCAAGCTGGGTCTCAGAGAATGATCCACCTGAGCAGGACACCTGTAGATCAGTCATCAGTGCTGAGACAACTTCTGTCTGTAGATAGGGTGTGTGTGTGTTGTGCGTGTGTGTGTGCGTGTGTGTGTGTGTGTGTGTGTGCTGGCCATGATTTGAAAATGGCGCAAGAAAGCTACATAGCTGGTGTCTCTGGGGGTGGTTTTAGCCCTGTCCACTGTTTTTCAACTGAGCTCATACAAAAGCCCTTCAAGGCATGGAATTCCTAAGAAACATCAACATCTAATTGCGTATCACCTTGGCATGCATGGATCATAACTTGAAGCACTCCTTAATGCTTAATCTTGCTTTAGTGCTCTCAAGTGATCAAAGCGATTTACATGCATCCTCTAGCTGCAATTCTCACAACAACCATGTAAGGTACCGTAAGTGTGCATCGCCCATATTTTAGATGCAGAAACTGAAGCTGAGAAAAAGTGGCCACGTAGTGAGTTCACAGCAGAGATGAGACTGGAAGGCTTCCTGACGTGTTGCTTAGTCTGTGACCTTCTGAATAGCTCAGTTGGTTAGAGCGTGGTGCTGATAATGCCAAGGCTGCAAGTTTGATCCCTGCTTGGACCAGGTGATCCTCAGGGTTCCTTCCAGTTCTGTGATTCTTAGCCACTATGCTATAACAGCTCTAGGGGTTTGCACATATTAACCGGGTCTTTCTATGCACCTTGTTTACATTATTTGCCACACCAAAATCTATTTTTCAACTTGTGCTGGACAGAGGGGGCTGCCGTTTGAAAAACAAGAGGCCCAGACGGAATTGTTTGTGTAAAGTTCCCCAGGTTATGGCTGCAGAGCCATGGACTCTTTCCGAATTGACTGCTGATGATTTCTGAGTCATGGCTATGTGCAAACCTCCTTTCTCATTTCCCCGGGAGCAAATTTTATTTATTCATTTATTTTAGAGTATTTTTAGCTTGCCTATTATCTGCGGATTTCGGGACGAGTTGCAAAATCTTTAAAACAAAAACACATCCATGTTAATGAAATAAAAGCTGGTCAGAATACAGAACTAAAACTGCACCTTGCTTTCCTGTTGCTGGGGCTCATCCTATTAAAGCTTCTACACAGCATCTAGGCTGATGACATAATAATAATAATAATAATAATAATAATAATAATAATAATATTTTTTATTTATATCCCGCCCTCCCCAGCCGAAGCCGGGCTCAGGGCGGCTAACAACACTAAAACAGTGCAACATTATAAAAACATTATAAAAATTAATTAAAATACAAATTGATGGCAACCATAAACTAAAGTTTTGTAAAGATTGCCAAAGGAGGGAGTCAGGCTGCGCCCTGACCAAAGGCCTGGTGGAACAGCTCTGTCTTGCAGGCCCTGCGGAAAGATGTCAAGTCCTGCAGGGCCCTTGTCTCTTGCGACAGAGCGTTCCACCAGGTTGGAGCCGCAGCCGAAAAAGCTCTGGCTCTAGTTGAGGCCAGCCTAACCTCTCTGTGGCCTGGGACCTTCAAGATGTTTTTATTTGAAGACCGTAAGTTCCTCTGTGGGGCATACCAGGAGAGCCTGGGTTGTATCTATTGAGCTCTTTAATTGTTGGAATGCAAATTGCTATTGCCACTGGAAAAAAGGAGAAAGAAAGAGCGTCATTTGGAAAGAGCATATTTTGATTTGCTGAAAGGAGCTTCCAGACCGGCTGTTCATTGAGTATTCATATTGATATGTATGCACAAAATGTGCACTGAGGATATACAACATCACCTGTTTATTGAGCAATCGTTTTGATAATGTTTGCATGGAAGTTTGCATTGCCAGCTAGTGGTTATTATTCCACACTTTCCAGGGCAATTTCCCATCAATTTTGCAGTTAGAAAAGTGATGAGATAATTCTGCTATTCAACAACTCAGTTATTCAGCAACTCAGTATTGTGCCAATAAACAGCCCACCAGAAGCATCCTGAAATTTTACCAACTCCCTTCTAATTGGAAAGGCGAGGCTGGATCCCATGTTAAGATCAATTGGGTTGTATCCAACTCAACTTCACTTGTTTCCTAAGTTTTTGAGGGGAGGGGAAATGAACATCCAAAATATTTACTTTTGAGTTGAGATTTGGAAAATTGCTTCCTTGGAAAGGAACAAACAGCCAGTATTGTAGTCACCCATTCCCCCAGCCCCCAATAACAGAAAAGTTCACAAATAGTCACTAGAACTGAGTATTGATTAATACATTATTGAAGGGGTTGATATCGAAGGAACATTTGCCAAGTGAAAATAGGGCAATGCTGTATTACTACTGCTAGTAATACTGTAGTAGCATACCCTCCAATGTTTGTCTGATGAAAATAGGCACATCCCAATATTTCTCTGATGAAAATAGGGATGTCCTAGCAATTTCAAGATGACAAACTGCATTGTTTCTTAATTAAGGTTCTCTATGAGAAGGAGTGTTGCCTTCTTAAAAGACACTCTTATTTCCTGTTAAGTGGCTTGCTTTGCTATTAAAATGCATATTGATGGGCCTTGGTTAAGTTACAGTTAGATCATGTTTACAATATACAGTGGTACCTCTGGTTACGAACTTAATTCGTTCTGGAAGTACATTCTTAAGCTGAAACCGTTCTTATCCTGAGGCGTGCTTTTGCTAATGAGGCCTCCCGCTGCACGCACACCTCCAGCGCATGATTTTTGGTCGCATCCTGGGGCAATGTTTGCAGCCAGGAGCAGCTACTTCCGGGTTAGCGGAGCTCGTAACCTGAAGCGTTCATAACTGGAGGTACCACTGTACTGTTAGTGGTTTGGTTTGCCATCACATTTCAGCATAAAGGTAAAGGTAAAGGGACCCCTGACGATTAGGTCCAGTCGTGACCGACTCTGGGGTTGCGGCGCTCATCTCGCTTTATTGGCTGAGGGAGCCGGCGTACAGCTTCCGGGTCATGTGGCCAGCATGACTAAGCCGCTTCTGGCGAACCAGAGCAGCGCACGGAAACGCCGTTTACCTTCCCGCCAAAGCGGTACCTATTTATCTACTTGCACTTTGACGTGCTAGGTTGGCAGGAGCAGGGACAAAGCAACAGGAGCTCACCTCATCACGGGGATTCGAACCGCTGACCTTCTGATCGGCGAGTCCTAGGCACTGTGGTTTAACCCACAGCACCACCCGCTTGCTTAAAGCCTACCTGAAATATAGGTCCTTTCTTTTTCCCTTTCTGCAAAAAGCGATCTTGGGTAAAGCACACGGACCTACCTCCGCTGCACGTTGCTGGTTAAATTTAAAGCCCATAAATAACCAGCTGTCTTAATAAAACAGATTCATAACCAGTGCAGCCCAAGTGTATTTGCTGCCGGTGATGGATGTCAGCATATGCCAGCATAGATAGAACATAGCTGAGCTATACACACCCCTCTGCTGCCTTTCAAATGTGCACAGCAAACAAATAGACAATTATAGAGATTGTGAGTTAAGTCAGAGCAGTGTGACTAGAATTTATGGTGCCTAACTGAGACTGGGGGGTGGAGGCATGTCTGTAGAGAGATTTGATGGGCATTCTTGGGATTTTACTAAACTGGGTTGTAAATAACCACTCTGGGTCCCCCGTCCCCCCCGCTTCCTGCCATCTGAGACTCTCAGAAATTCTCGCATTTCTTCTGAATGGCAGACGCAGTAATTTATTACTCCCAATGATTATCCTTTATTATTTTTATAGTGCTATCAAGGCATCTAGTGCTTTGCAAAATTAAATTAAAGTGCTGAAAGCTTTGCAATCATCTGTTAGCTCTCCAGCCAGCAAATTGCAAGCTTTCAATTTGTCTTCTGACTGGCTTTCTCTCGCTAATCAGAGGCGTACAAACAATGGAAAAGGCAATGTTAAAACATGAATAGGAAACCATGCAATTATCTCAACAGTTGTGTTTTTTTTTAAAGTTCCTACCAGTCCCTGGTCACATTAGAGAGGCCACATAATTCCAGGCAAAAGGTTGGTTGTTTTAAACAGGGTTGTGTGTTTTGTGCTTGTTGTTGCTAGGTTATTAGATCCTAATGAAACAGTTGTCTCTACTTTGATTTATTTCGTAATGCAATGCCAGCTTCAGTAACGTGCTCAGCTTTGACAAAATATGTTTTACTGCAGCTCTCTTTCCCCTTCCGTGGAACTAACAATTGAAATAGTCTGAAAGGAACTGCTGTGCTCTTATATTGGGTGTGGCCCATCCCACTTCACCAGAGGCAGAACAGGAATGTGCTGCCCCTGCCTCCACCCCTCTGCCCCAACCCCTGTGGCACTGCCACCCTGCCAAAGCCTCGCTAACTGGGGTCGTGCAGAAGCAGTGGCTTCCAGTGAAATCTTGCAGAGCGCTTGTGAGCTCTCGCCACAAGCCGCTGCTATGGTTTCTCTTTCTCTTGTGGCAGGAGTAGGTGGGGCACCCACCCTGTGATTTTCCGCCTCATCTATGAAGATCTTTGTGTCTGGAATTTGTGTTGTTAACAACAACAACAACAACAACAACAACATTTTTTTATTTATACCCCGCTCTCCCCGGCCAGAGCTGGGCTCAGGGCGGATAACACCAATAAAATTATAATAAAACACAATAGTGGGGGAAACAAACAAAAAACCCCAAAACCAACCCCAACAACCAGTTTATTAAAATAAGGGTTAAAATACAATTTAAAATGCAGCCTCATTTTAATAGTAGCCCATAAATCAAACCCACAAGGGGAGGGAAACATAAGGGTCAGACTGAGTCCAAACCAAAGGCCAGGCAGAACAGCTGTGTCTTACAGGCCCTGCGGAAAGATGTCAAGTCCTGCAGAGCCCTAGTCTCTTGTGACAGAGTGTTCCACCAAGTTGGGGCCAGTACTGAAAAGGCCCTGGCCCTAGTTGAGACCAATCTAACCACCTTGCGGCTTGGGACCTCTAAAGTGTTGTTATTTGTGGACCTTAAGGTCCTCCGCGGGGCATACCAGGAGAGGCGATCCTGTAGGTACGAGGGTCCTAGGCTGTGTTGAATATTTGTAACTGTAAAATAGTAACAATAACTTTAAAAAAAATCATTGCATTGCTATACAATACCATGCGACTGTAGTGTTCCAGAATAGTATGAAGGCGGGATCTAGTTTATAAAGGAGCACTCTTAGGGTGGGTGATATTTAATCCTCCACTCGGCACATGTTGATGAGTGCTGTGAATTAGCATGGTTGGCAGGCCAGTGGGTAACATGGGCAACTTGCAAGGGGCTGTTTTGTTTGACTGTCCCTTTTTCTTCTGGCAAGTAAGGTGCTGCCGTCTCCTTCAGATTTTAAAGAAATAATGGATTAGTCAATTTCTGTGTAGGAACTTTTGTTCCTGGAGGCCAGCTGTAGTCTCCGTAAGTTCGATAGAAGAAGGAAGAGGTGCTGTGGCATATTCCCTCAAGCCAGCATCTCTAGATCAGTCTCAGGCACAAATTTCTAGGTTTCAGAAACCACATCACAGGACTGGAGCCTGAGTCAGATGCTGGGTCGGTAATAGTAATGGTAGTAATAATAAAAACAGCAACACCCAGACCAGTTCTAAACCTGGCAAGAAAGACCATAAAAAGGCATCAGATATAAGATGGGAAGGAGGGTGTGTCAATTGATGGAGCAGAAAGTTGAGCCAGAAGTTTTGAATCAGCTGACTATGCCTGCACTAGTAGGGAAAGAGAAGTCTGTTTTAAAGGAATTGTGCCAGTTGGCAATTACCTTCTGGGCCTGGTTCAAGGTAAGTATGATTATTTACTTGGTCCAAAATACATGAATGAATGCCTCCCCCTGAATCAACCCGCCCTGGCATTAAGATCAGCAAATGACCTCACCCTGCTAGTGAGTAAGGACCTTCTCTGTTGTGGCCCCTTGCCTGTAGCATTACTTTGCCTCTCAGGTAAATCATTCAGCAACATTGCTGGCATTTTGTTGACTGACTAAAATGCATCTCTTAGCAGGCTTTTGGGAGGGCCGAGGTTTGGTGTTGAAATGGTAGGGTTTGTTTTGCTTGCTTACCTGCAGCCATCTCGACTGCTATTGAGATATATGGGTTGTGTTTTACATGTTTTAGCCTTCAAGGATATTGTTAGCTATTGTTTTAATGTTATATGGACAGGCAGCCCCCGATTTGCACAGGGGTTGCGTTCTGGGTCATTGCGTGTGTTGGCAGAGCGCACATAAGCCCACTGCGCCCTGCCCTGTTCCATGCCTGTTCTGCCCTCTTCCATTTCTGAAAACAGCCTGCGCATGCACAGACACGCGTGCTTTGAATGCACACAAAATGGTTTTTTCTTGGGGCCCTTTCACGAAAGCAGGTTATAAAAAGCAATAAATAATAAACCCACCAATAAATTTCATATGATGAATGCCACAACTTTTCAAAGGAGAGTGTGCCTTGGATCTATACATTTTGCCAGAATTATAAACATCTCGCATTGATAGGATGTGCGTTACCTGCCTCCCAAGGCAATGCAAACCGTGGTCAGAATTACTGAACGAAACAAGATGATAGGTACTCTGTGTAATGATGGTTACCGTATTTTTCGCTCTATAATATGCACCAGACTACAAGATGCGCCTAGTTTTTGGAGGAGGAAAACAAGAAAAATATATTCTGAATCTCAGAAGCCAAAACAGCAAGAGCTGCGCAGGGAACGCAGCAATCCCTCTTGCTGTTCTGGCTTCTGGGATAGCTGCGCAGCCTGCATTCGCCCCATAAGACGCACACACATTTCCCCTTACTTTTTAGGAGGGAAAAAGTGAGTCTTATAGAGCAAAAAATACGGTATTTTACTGAAAGGCTAACATATCAATGTCTATGGCTGGGCTCCAAAGAAGGCAGGCAGGCAGGCAGGGCAGAGGGAGCAGCGTGGCGATCCCTGCCAGAGTTTTGCTTCTTGTTTTTGTCACAGCTATCTCCGCAAGGTGCTGTTCAGTTTCAAAAGGAGCATTGGATCACATGTTCCAGCTTTCAAGAGGCTAAGTAAAGGCCTGCATCTACGTTGTCATGGCCCTGAGCAAAACACTTTACAATCCCTGATGCAGAAGGAAGACAGAGCTTTGGCACCTTTTATAGTTGTGTAGGAGAGGGAGTCTTGGCAGGTGTAGCAGCTTGTGATGCATGGGTAAAAGATACACACACCTGCTGAAATAATCTTTCCTACACTTCCATGAAAGGAAAAGGAAGCTTTTCCTTTGCATGCCATCGCCTTGCCCAGTGCTTGAAAATCCCACTTCCTGACGCACTCACAAATCTCTAGGCTTCTCTTTTCACAACATTTTCCCATATCATGGTATTGTTTCCCATCACGCACAGACTGCCACAGGGCCAATGCTTCCTTGGCCCCTGTTTCCAGAAACCATAGCATCTTTATTTATTCTGCTTTGACACCGCTGCTCAGATGCAGCTGAACGTTAGAGAGCCCTTCATTCCTTCCAGACAGCGAATTGAGAAAATGAATTCACAAAGGCGCAAAGGGAGTGGAAGCATTATTTATCAATGGCGTTTGTATGTTGCCCAGTTCTCTGGGTGACTTACAATGAATAATAATAGTAAAAATAAAGTAAAACATAAAACTTTTAGAATGGCGAGGGGGTACATAAACGCAACAAAATGGAATTCACCATAACCCCATAATTTAAAAGCAAAAGCAGAGGTTGCAAGTTATTTACAATGTGTGGGTGACTAGGAAGTTGCTGAAAAGACCACTGAAGTATGGCTAGGTGAGCTTCCCTGGCAAGGCTGTTCCAACAATAACCAGGTGCCACTACTGAAATGGCTTTCTCACTGTTGGTTGCCCACCTCACTTAATTAAGTGAGGACTCAATTCAGTGAGGACACACAGAGCAGGGCTTTCAAAGAGGAAATTTAATCTTCTACCTACGGGAAAAGGAGGTCTTTTGGGTAACTTGGTATCAAACTATTAATGGCAGGAATGGGGAACACTTTTGCCCCAGTGGGCTAGATATTTATCTCCGCACCCCACCTCATGGGCCAACTTTGACATGTGGGCAGCACCCTGATGTCATAATGATGTCAGGTGATTGGCCTGATTGGCCTGTCAAAGTTTGCAGCTGATGTCCAATCCTGCTTTCTTTGGGGACTCCATATCTACCTGCCCAACATACGATGTCAGGTGTGGAATAGGTGGACATAGTTTGGAGAAAATGGCCTCAGAAGCAAAATTGGTGGACCAAGTTTGGACTGTGGAGTGGAGGTTCCCTACCCGTGCTTTAGAGCTGGGTTTCCCAAACTTGGATCTCCAGCGGTTTTTGGACTACAGTTCCCATCATCCCTGACCACTGGTCCTGCTAGCTAGGGAAGATGGGAGCTGTAGTCCAAGAACTGCTGGAGACCCAAGTTTAGGAAACCCTGCTTTAGAGGAAGCACAACTCCCATCTAGGCTGAACATTGTTCACCTAGGTGGATAAAGCATCAACCTGGACTGAGTCTTGGTTTGTTGGTCCTCATCCAGTCCATTACCACACTCATGCACAGCCATACCTTGTGAAAAAGAGATAAAAATGGGTGACCTCCATGCACTGGTGACACCTAGGCTAAGTCTCTGGATGACTTCTCTCTCTGGTTGCATATAGATGTGAAACAGAAAGAATAGGACGTAGCAACTGCGAAAGGGTTGAGCAGTGATCTCCCAGGATCATCTTCTGGAAATGGCCACCTGAGTAGGAGTGGAATCACTGTCAAGCAGTGCCTTCCACCCCTCTCCAGAAGGGGATACTAGGGCAGATGATGTTAAAAGCAACTGAGAGGTCCAGGAGAACTAACAGGACTGCATGCCCGTGTTTTCTTTCAACAAAAGTCATTCAGTAATGGGTCCAATGCCAGCCTTGAAACCTGTATGAAACGGCTCCATCTTTGGCATAAGCCAAACATAAAAGATTCAGACAGAGCCCACACAACAAAGGAATGCAGACACCAGCTTCTACATACGACCACACAACATTTCTATGCATGTAACCATTGAACATATGTAGAAACTATTCAGAACATGGACAAATGCATGTGGGAGCAGGGAGAAGAGGCTGCTGCTGTAATTCCCCCTTCCACATGAATGCATTGACCAAGCTTGTGGTCCATCTTGAGAAGGCAAGTCAAGAGTAGTAATATATGAACTTTGTGAGTACCCATTTAGGGGGTGATACCTCATTGCTATATTTTATTTCTTTAACAAAATTCATATACCACTTGACGGTTCCAAAACCTCTAAGCAGTTTCCAAAAAATTCAAAACATTAAAATCATCACTAAAAGTTGATGGCTATACTACTGTTTATGTTTCACATCTGTGATGCTCTCTACTATCATGCATTCAGAAGCATGTATGAAGGAGTTCACTGCAATTATTTCCAGCGATGCAGCTAAGTTTTGCTTGTTAAATTGAATGGTTATCCTGTAGCGAAATGATCCATGGCTTATGGTCCTGTGTTTTCCTGCTATGTAATCAAACTTATTGATGTTAACTTCTAAGTATAGGTTAACTTTGTACCTTTGACATCGTTCTTCGTCTCCTGTGCTGGGTTTGATATACTGGAGTTTTTACGGAGACCAAGCCCTTGTTATAATTTTTTGAATAAGGATTTATGCCAGCTCTGTAAGACTAGATTCACTGAACTCATACTACCAAAGAACCAGGAGAAAATATCTCTCATCTTCTGCCTCCCCTGCAATTTTTTGTTTAATAAAATCTATACACCGCTAGATTGTAAATAGCCACTGTAAAGTGGTTTACAAAAATAAAGGCTAGTTGATGAGCATGGGAGAAACGATTTATACAATATATGCCAAAAGAGGTGGTTCTGATTCCATTTTCCCAGAACGCTGTTTAACTTTCTAAAACGTATCTGGCTCGGTGTTGTAATATAGTCTACAATGCTTTGTCAAGGTGGTTATTTAGTAAACAGAGACACATACCTCCTGGCAGGCTTATTGGCCCACAACCCTTCTCCTTGTCCGTCTCATTTTCTTTCATGAAGATCCGCTTTGTACAGATCCGCCATAGTCCAAAGTGAGCCGCCTCGCAAGTAGCATTGTACTCCTCCACCTTAGGACTCAGCACAGCCCAGTGATCTGTCACCACGGCTGTAAACATTAAAGCGACGCCTATCAAAATAATAGCAAAAGTCACCCGGACTTTGCAAGTCTTGCCTTCAGCCATGCTTGGAAAACTTATGCCTAGATGCTTAGTTAATGCTGTGGCTACTGCTTACTTCTGGATTGTCAGCTGCCAGTGGCAAGGAAGACTGTGAGTTATATCTGAGGAGTGTTCCAAAGTCTTGGTGTCTGAAAGCATTTTGAAATGTCAGCCCTGCAATGCCAAAGTGGAGCAAGTTGGGGGCTGGGAAAGACAGGCTGCCAGCCATACCTACAGCTGTTGAGATATATCAGGGGGTTAGATGACTAGACTGGCTGGTGTGAGTGAGGCTTCTATTAATGCGCAGAATGAGTGAAGTAAGTGGCTCTGCTCAGGTTACGGCCCCATGCCTGCTGGGATTTGTGTTGCGAATTCCACAGGCTGACTTGAGGCTGACTTGTGCAATGAATAGTCACCTCTGTAGCTTTGTGCCAGGATGACGCATACACTCTGCGCTAATGTATTACTACTACTACTAAGATTTATCTCATATAATGCTTCTCGGTCAATTTAATCCATATTCAGCACTAGGAACCTGCATTCAAATGGTGGACTCTTGTGTGTGTGAGTGCACTAATTTTTGTGAAGTTTTTTGTGCTTCTGGTATTCCTAGGGAGCAGCAGTGAGTCATGAAAGACATTGGAAATCCCCTAACTGCTGCAAGTCCGCATAGCTCCATTGCCCTTCCCCAAGACGTTGTGCAAAATGTGGGGTTGTGCTCAGGCCCTGCCCGCCCTACTCAGGTCTCCTTCTCTTTAGGGGTTGCCACAAATGTCAGTCACGTGGCAATCCAGCCTTCAAATCCATCTTCATGCTCCTTCTGCTTCCAGTTCTTCAAAGAAGAAGAAGAATGGATTAATAAAAACCAGCCAACCTAGCACGTCAAAGCACGTCAAAGTGCAAATAGATAAATAGGTACCACTCTGGCGGGAAGGTAAGCAGCATTTCTGTGTGCTGCTCTGGTTTCACCAGAAGCGGGCTTAGTCATGCTGGCCACATGACCCGGAAAAACTGTCTGTGGACAAACGCCCGCTCCCTTGGCCTATAGAGCGAGATGAGCGTGCAACCCCAGTCATTTGCAACTGGACTTAACTGTAAGGGGTTCTTTACCTTTTTAAGGGAATGCATAAGAGGAATCAGGTAGCATAGATGCAATTACCTCCTAAAGTTACAGTCAGTGTCCTGAAGGAATTGCTTGGGTGATCCAACCCTCACCTTCTTAAGACCCTGAGGGGAGACAGTAGAGGAGAACCCCAAACCAGAGAGTGCATATCATTCGTGAGAAAACTCTATTGTCCGATAGTTTGTACTCTTTTGTTTGTTTTAGTAGTACAAATTGTAAACTGCCTTGGATGAAAGGTGGTATATAAATGTAGTAAGTAAGTAAATGAAATACAGTGGTACCTCGGGTTACATACGCTTCAGGTTACATACGCTTCAGGTTACAGACTCCGCTAACCCAGAAATAGTACCTCGGGTTAAGAACTCTGCTTCAGGATGAGAACAGAAATTGTGCTCCGGCGGCGCGGAGGCCCCATTGGCTAAAGTGGTGCTTTAGGTTAAGAACAGTTTCAGGTTAAGAACAGACCTCTGGAACGAATTAAGTACTTAACCTGAGGTACCACTGTATATATTACCACCACAATTAAACATCAAATAAGCCAGTTAATTTCCATCTCCATCTAGTGCAGGAGAACTAGTAATGGGCGGGGGGGACAGGACCCCATCATTCCCACACCACCAAGACTGCTGTAGAAAGCAACAATGCCTATGACTCAGCTCTTTCATTTCAGTTGGATTATGCTTTCAGTACACATAAGAAAGCATGAAGTGTTGGCTGAGGTGACTGTGATTTTAGATAAAAGGAAGGAAAAGGTACAAAGAAGAAGAAAAAGCTTAATCGCAGGAAGCGTATCTCCCCCCCACATCTCACTCACAGAAAAGATGTCACGCAAATTGTGAGAAATTGCCTTGATGATCTAAGAGCTTTCCACAAGACAGGGAAAACTGTTCCCATTTCATAACTCAAACTTCTGCTATGAGTCACAAGGTGGGCTCTGTGTGGGGTGGAAAAGAGATATCCCATGTGAGTTCGTTAATAAAAGAATTGGTTGGATTCCTAGATCCAAGGTGTGGGGCTAAACACATTCTCCAGTAAGAGAGCCCCAACAGAGCCTTAAAATTACAAAATATGTAGTGACAGTGAAGCATGGGAATTATAAGCTTTTAAATATAAACCTTTTATATTCTGTTTCATCTGCTTACAGCACTTTCCCTCTTTATCTCTCTCGCAGTGAACAAACCACGTCATTAGTAAAGTAAAATGCTTTACTTACAAACTCCAAAGGTCAGATTCATGTGTTATTCCATGCAGTAGCAAAAAGAACACAGGCAGAAATATTGGGCTTACAAAATACAGAAAAATGTTTCTGAACGTGTGGTCTGGGCTTGAAGTGATCAAGCCCAGACATGTTGCCAGGTCAGCTTCACCTGCTGGAAGAGAATGAGCAAAGGAAGCTTCACTTCCTTCTTCCCTGGAGGTGAGAGGGTGTGACCTAACTGAGTCTAGGAATACCATGCTGTGGTCTTAACCCCTTCATGCATTAACTAGCCCTAAGCTTGCTAGTTATATTTGACTGCAATTTTCCATACTCTGTCTTGGAAAGGCATTCTGCCCTACTTAGGGTGGTAGCTTTCCCTCTTACAACACCCAGTATGCTCTCAGAAGTCGTTCTTAAATCTAAAAATGTCACACAGGAGGCACTGAGATATGCTAGAATGATTATATCAACAGAAAACTTTAGCTGATGAGCAGAGATTAGGAGAACATCTCTGGGGTACGGTGTGGAGGCCAAGAAGAGATATGTTTGTATTTTCCAATTGTACCAAAGGTAATAATGTGCTTGCTCAAAATATTTGTTTATATTCCCAAACTGTGTAAAATAACTCATTACAAATTGTTCAGTAATACATTTTAATTTATTCCAGAAGGAATCACCTGGAGTTTTGTAACAATCCAAAACAATAAGGGGTATACACTCTGCAAGTTTCCTAGGTACAGTTTTTGGGGAAAACTGGTTTAAAGATAGAGTTACAGTCATGTGTGAGATTATCCAAACAGGTTTTAATCTGATGCTTGAGTTGTGAGCTGTTGGCATTTGTGATTTTTCCTTCATTACTGAAGCCACAAAGACTTAATAAAAATTCCCGTAGGCCAACTCAATGGGTGGATTTTGCTGACTCTAGACTATGACTGATTTGAAAACAACAAAATCATTTCCACACTGACCAGATTGGCCTGCAACAATTGAGAGATTTCCACGTTCTTTTAACATATCACTTGGTTTACTGACTAGCATCATTTAGGGATATTTGTTTTGCCATGTGCTCCCTGTGACAAATCAGCTAATTGGCACTGTCATCTGAACTATGGGATTCATGTGACTCATGTATGGAATGTGTACATTGGCCCATTCCCAGAAGTGCACATCTCTTTCTTGAAGTGAGCTGTGTATCTCTCACTTGAGGTGACAGGTGGCCCCTCCAGACTGGATAAAGCCTGCCAAGTTGCAGGCAGATAGGTCCAAGGACTTTTTGTTGGAGATCTTCAAAAGCTGTTTTTGTAAAGGGGAAACATCTATAACTTTTTATTTATTTTTTAATTTTGGGGTAGAACTGGATGGAATTTCCATGCAAGGTCACTCCTTCTGACAGCATGCATCCTGCCAAATTGCAGAAGGATAGCTAGAATGATTTTCTCACGAGGGCAGCCTTTACAGTTTTATGGTGTGTAAAAAGCATTTGCTGAATCTGCCCTAGTGTTTCATGGGTAATTGGTCTGGAAATTGGAGGCATGAGAGAGGTGCCTCTGCATAAGAAACCTGCCAAATTGCAGACAAATAAGTCTAGGGATGTTTGTACCAGGCATATTTAAAGTTGATTTTGAGCTGGGGAGAACTAAAATGGATTCACTTTCTGGGTAAAACCATACCTTCTGTTTAGAAGCTTGACCAATAGAGCTCTCCATCCAACCTCTACCCTCCCCATCTTGGTATCTTCCTTAACCTTAGAGACATATGTTTTGCTCTTGTAAAACTGGTTTTGTTCCCAAAACACAGGGATTGGAGGGCTTTGTAAATTCTTTCCCTCTTATCACAAGCTAGAGCTGTCGGTTGCTCTGTCTTCCCCTGCACACTGCACTGCTTGTGCTTGGAGACACAATTTTGCTTTTAGTAGACACCTGTCTGTAGTATCTCTTTGATGTCTGAATCACCCAGGCACCACAAAGCATTTCAGACTCCTGCTTTCACTTGTGTAGCCTGGTACAGACCCTGTTTCTTTTGGGGCAAGTATCAAATCCCTCCAAGACACTCAATCTTAGTTAGGAGTCAGGATTTGTCCAAATCCCCACCTTCACTTTCTGCATTAGTGAAACTTGGTAAACACAAAGTGCCAGAAATATTTAGTTTCGTCTCTCTTCTTTCCACGGCATATTGTCTAAGGGTTAGCACAAGTTTGCAACTGAAGCAAGCCCCCTGTTTTTTAAAGGCACCTAAAAAGACAGCACCTTCACAATCTGTCAGAGCTTCACTTTTCTGACAGTGGTCCCAGCAGTGTTTCCTTTGCCAAGGTTGAGTTGGCACATCTTTCATCAATCCTAATTTTCTAGAGATTAAATAATTTAGATATTTTCCATTCACACTTGGTTGAAATCTGATTTTCAGCTTGCCTGCCATTCCAGACAGGTTTGTTCAATATTTTAAGCCCTCTTGTTAAACTGAATGAGACTGGCTTCGTGGAACAACCAAGATTCTCCCCCGCTCTACAAAAAGAACCCCTGCAAACACCAGCAGAACACTAAAAACAAAGAGGGTGCATGCACACTTTGCTTTTGAGTCTTCTTAAATGGGGGTTTGAACCACAGCCCTTAACTATTGTTTCTCCTTTGTTTCACACTCAATGTCCTTTCCCCAAACATTTTTAACTATGTCCAATACAACCTTGTATAATAAAAATATTGTTGCTGTTTAGTCGTTTAGTTGTGTCCGACTCTTCATGACCCCATGGACCAGAGCACGCCAGGCACTCCTGTCTTCCACTGCCTCTCACCGTTTGGTGAAACTCGTGTTAGTAGCTTCGAGAACACTGTCCAACCATCTCATCCTCTGTTGTCCCCTTCTCCTTGTGCCCTCCATCTTTCCCAACATCAGAGTCTTTTCCGGGGAGTCTTCTCTTCTCATGAGGTGGCCAAAGTATTGGAGCTTCAGCTTCAGGATCTGTCCTTCCAGTGAGCACTCAGGGCTGATTTCCTTCAGAATGGATAGGTTTGATCTTCTTGCAGTCCATGGGACTCTCAAGTGTCTCCTCCAGCATACTTGTCCCTTATCATTTGCTATGTTCATTAGCAGGTTATTTCCCCAAATTGTTAGATCTCTTATTGAACCAGTTGTTCAGTAGTGTATTTATTTACGAAAGAAACAAGCTTTCTCTGCAATAACAAAACCATGGAGATACCTTGTAATTTTGTTTTCTGCTGTAATTCCATTAGAGGACTGCCACTATGGAGAAATCTATCAACCTACAGAGACCCTGGCTGCTCCAGCCTTCATGGATTCTGCATGCATTATAAAAATCAGAAAAATGTTTTAAGGGCATCAGAAGAGATACTGCTGGAGCCAGCTTCTCTTTCCTTGTTACCCAGATTTTTAACATTGTTCTAGTGAATCTCTTATCCACTTTATGCAGCCAATTAGACCTGCTTCCATACAGTGGAGATGTGATTTCCTAGGTGAATCCATCGGGCACTTTCTAGGTGAGTTTATTGGACACCTTCATCCTTCAAGATGAAGTGAGCCGAATGGCATAGCTGGGGTGCCTCAAAATAAATTGCTAAGTTACTATTCCCCAGCCTTTATATATATATAAATAAGTATTCTATATACATGATGGTCTTCAATGGGTACCAAGTCGTGTTGGAGTTTGCAAAGCCAAGCTGAAGACTAAGCCATTTTGATTGCACCATGGGGTCTTGAAAAGACCAGTTTCAAATATCAGAAGAACCCTTGCATAGTTTGGCAGCGGATATTCATTCCCATCACAGTCAGTGGAAATGGGAATGCCAGCTCTCAGAGGATTCCAGGAAACACTCTGTTTCAAGTATCTATTTCCTCCCCGTAAGTATTTCAAATGAAAGTTAGAATGAACGACCGACAGATGCTTCATAAGGAATGCCGTTGCATAGTTTTTATTATGATCTCAGGAAATATGTAATAGTCCCTTTCCCACCCGTCTGATTTCCATGTTGAAGAGTTCTAAACTTCTTAGCACTTCTCCTTTTGAGCAGAGGTTGGGTGAGCAGCCCAGTTCCATCCTGTTTCTTAATATGAGCTCTGCCCTGTCCTGTTTTCTGTGGATTTTTATTTTCAAGGAAGCACGAAAAGTCCAGATTACAATTGTGTGCACTTGTGAAATTCACATTTCCCCAGTGCTTTTCAATGCCTATTTACATAAAAGTTCTAAGTGCAGAATGTTTCTTCTCCATGTGTGTGTGTGGGGGGGGGGTGGTCCTGGCCTTTGCGACACAGCTAATGAACTTGGATGCCTCTCGCCATGCAAATTCCTAGATTAATTTGACAGTTATATGTATTTTTGTGTGGTCCCCAGGCAAAATGTTTATTTGCTAGATATCTCAATTTGTAAATTGGGATTATAGTTTCTTTTGTTTGTTTTTTTAGCCTATTTGTAGGGGCTTTTATTTGCCCAGTTCTTACGACCCTCTGCTGCTGTGTAACTTGCACTGTAGCCCCAAAACTCTGACCCCAATTAGCTCATGCTGCAAATGGGCCTTGCCCAGTTCCGCTGTGGTGACGTGCCAGTTCTACCAGGGCTTGGTGTAGCCTATATTATATCTTGCTTAGGCCTTTCTCTTGATGGCCATGAATGCATATACAATCTGTTGCCCCCTAGCTAAAAAAACTGATGTTTCCAGTGGCTGAACAGCCCCTTGCCTTTCGAGGCATAAAAATGGAATCATGTCAGATAAACACGGAGAGAGATTATGGCAGCTTACATTCCTGTTTTTTTCTTTTTCTTAACTGCAGCTAAGAGTTTTCATGGAAGCTGAAGCGGAGGGTGGGGGGTGGGGTGGGGGAACCCTAAAGGGAGCAGAGTCTGAAGCAGAACAAGAACGCATTAAAGATTTAATGATATTTCCTTTTGAACTAGCCTCTTGTTAAATTTTTCTAGACATCAGTCGGTTTTATGAGCCACATTCCTGCTCATTCTGCTTTAACGGTCCTTGATGCTGGAAACGCTCAGGTTCCTTGCAAGTCAAGGCACACCAGTGTTAATGTGTGTTGCGATTGCAGGCACAGCGCGCCTGCTCTCAAGCAAGCTTTCAGCATTTGAAAAATAGGCTGCCAGTGAATCTGCTTTTAGTTTAATTACGTCTTACCAGTTACACCGTAAGTTATTCCTTCCAGCTGTGGCTGGTGTCAGCGCCTTCTCCATTACTCACAAACAATCACGCTAGCAGTTCCTGATCAGCTCTTGCCGTCTCAATGGGCTTGACTACATTATTTGGTACGGCAGAATGAGTGCCCCAAACAATGCAGGAACCCCGCCCAAGATTTCCTTCTGTATCAGAATAAATTACCTGGGGTATGTGTGAAATTAATTCAATTTCTGATGCACTGAGTTCTTTTAAGTGTTGCTTTCTGGGACTTCAATCCTTTTGGAATTAATGCAAACTGATGTAATACTGTGCTTTGTACTGCCGCAGTTCTAAGCCACAGAGTTCTAAGTAATTTTCTTCTTCTGCCAGTCTTTAGTGGGCATCACTTGTTATTAAAGTTAATAAATGTTTTCCCTCAAATGATGCATCTGCGAGGTGTATATAGTTAGGCAGCAAACTCCAGAGATTTCACCTCCATGGAAGACACAATTTTAAAATCGTATTTTGATTAAGTTTTCCAAAAATGTAACGCATACATTTCAATACATTTTTTCTTTGTTATTTTTGTTGACTTCCCACCTTCTTTTCCGCGGGGTTTAAATTTCTCCTTCTGCTGCACCCTATCTGCTATCTCTTATAACAACACTACTATAATCTTTAAGTTCTCCTGTTGCTCATAGTATTCATCATATAATAATATTTCATGGAAGAGACAATTGGTGTGAAGTTGGAAGGGGATTTATTTAATTTGTGGCCGCCATACTTCCATGTTCCTTGCTCTGCTGCACAGTAGTCTCCCTTCCTGAGCTGATAAGATGTGGCCCGTCACCTAGTCCTAACTATTCCCATTGTAATAAATGAAAATCTGCCCTTATTCCCTTATGGGGGACACAAGAGCCCTTATAGAGTCCTTTGTAGGTTCTCCATTGGTCGGAGAAGAGAACAGAGGCCAACCAGAGAATATTGAGAAGTAAAGCAGCTCGTAAGCCTGATCTTTATTGAACTGTTGCAACAGGGTGCCCCCTTCACTTGCAGGAGAAGAAGGAGGAGGACCCAGAATCCAGGTGTGCCCGCCCTTATATAGACATTTTAAATTGCCTGCCCTGGAGTCCCAGACCACCCCCAGAAACATCATACATACATCTCAGAAAGGAGTGGTCTACAACAGAAATCTGAATGCGTTGTTTACCAGAAACCGGAGTGCGTTGTTTACCTCCTGTCTGGCGGGTTACCTGTTAATGCTTACTTGATTGGATACCCTGAGGAGCCTGGCCAGTCTTTTGTAGTGATAAATACTTCCAGGTCACAGGCTCACCCTATTCATACACAGACATACCCTTAGGACAGGATCTGTGAAGGAAAAGACAATGGGGAGGCTTTTCCATTTTCCTTTGACTTTGCAGAGAAAACATTTGGTCAGTTTGGGAGCCAAAATGGCTTCATGGCTGTTTTCCTGCTCTGCTTCAGACCAGTGGCATAGCGTGGGGGGTGCAGGGGGGCCCGGCCGCACTGGGCGCAACATCTGGGGGTTAGGGTTAGGGGGGCGCAAATCCACGGGTTAGGGGGTGCAAATTACTTGCCTTGCCCCAGGTGCTGACAACCCACGCTACGCCACTGCTTCAGACATGTGGTTTATATATTTATGTACGTGTTTGCTTGGTACATTTATGAACATTTATTATATATATATAAGACCTTAATTTTTTTATTTCACCATGATGCTGGTTTGTGGGGGAAGTCAGCATTCCTGCTGAGGCCACCTTGTCTGGAGGAGTTCAGGACTTCATGGCTGCCATGAAAGCCATGGGGCTGTCCCAAGATGTCACCTGTCCTTCTACAGGTTTTCCACCAACTGTACCATTGTTCCACATGGAGCACCACCATCACATGTAAACTATGCGCTACCTGTCCACATTCCTGGTGGAGGCTCTCTGCTGCCGTTTGAAGACTGTTCTTGGGACAGCCATTTGTACAACAGGACGGTCCGTATATGAAAGATGGAAAGTGGAGAGCTTGCCTTTTCGAAAACAAGTTGCTTTCTTCTAGCCAGATCCTCCGTTTTTGCTTTTGTAACTCCTTGCATATTGCAGAAGCGGAGAGGGGGAGTGAGGGATGGAGATGGGGATGCTGGAAAGAGAGAGAAATGGAAATGGCCCCATCCACTTTTGACTTTGCTCCCACCCCCCACTGCTAGCTTCTGCCCTACCCAAAAGATTTAATATGGCTCTCAAGGGAAAGAAAAGGTTCCCACCCTGTAACAGAAGCAAAAACAAACAAACAAAACAACTTTACAGTGGTACCTCGGGTTAAGTACTTAATTCGTTCTGGAGGTCCATTCTTAATCAGAAATTGTTCTTAACCTGAGGTACCACTTTAGCTAATGGGGCCTCCCACTGCTGCTGTGCCACCGCGGCACGATTTTTGTTCTCATCCTGAAGCAAAGTTCTTAACCCGAGGTACTATTTCTGGGTTAGCGGAGTCTGTAACCTGAAGCGTATGTAACCTGAAGCATATGTAACCTGAAGCGTATGTAACCCAAGGTACCACTCTACTATTCTGAAGCGTAAACAAGCCAAGAGAAGGAAGACAATGGCAGCTGTTGATCTCTTGGAAAGCTTTCACTAGCAAATGACAGTTTAATGTTCCGGCGGCTGCCTTTTTCTTATTGGCAAGTGCTTGCACTTAAAAATCAATACCTCGTCAAATATAAACATACGGTTAATGAGTACCTGTTGGGAAGCATGGAGTGGGGATATAATTAGTTGAACTTTAACAGCTGTGCGTGTGACATGCAATTATGTTTCTCTCCTGAAGAAAATGCTAAATGAGATGTCTTAGGCCAAATCCCAGCCCTTTGCTCCGTCTTGCAGGAAATTAATGACCCGCTGTGAATTCTCTCAGTATTTGCAAATATTCTTCTGGGCAAGTCCAATTCATTAAATGGTTTAAACACATGTTGCAAGGTAAGTGCATGTCCAAGAGAGCAATCAGCAATCCACTTACTCTGGAATCGCTCCACTCCTGCTGACTTTGAGACCGGAGTAAATAATTTAGAGGCTGTATGGCAACAGTCCCTTCCATATTTACCTGGGATTAATACCTACTGAATTTACTGGGGGGGGGGGGAATTCATCTAATGAGCTCTGCCAGCAGAAGCCCTATGCAAGGGCTTTCCTCGACTTGGGGAGGGGAGTTGGAAGAACCACCGGAAGGGTGTGTGGGCAGAGAGGCAGGATACTTCCGTCTGGCGAGCTGCAGTGCTTGCGCTGGTGGAAAATCCATCATAGTGTGATTTTGAATTCCACCTACTGACCCCATTCAGAAAGCATGCTGTTGCTTAGAATCTAAGCAGACTGACACACCCTCCTGTGGGAATTTTCAATGTGGCAGGAGAAGATGCATGGTTTATTAATATCCTTCCTAACTTGTGTTAGCAAGTTCTTTTTCTTAGCAGAGTGCATTCCCCTTTACACAACAGCAAACTAGTTGCAAACTTGTGTGAGTTTCTTAAGACAATACGCAATTCAATCTGGCTTGTCCAGATTGAAATGTGTTCTAATATTTTCCTGGTAAGACCCCTTGAATGCCTCCTAAAAGAATAAAGAGACCGCAGTCTTATTCATAAGCAATAAAAAGAAAGTTTACTCACGATCAGGCAGAGCACAGTGTGATGATCCTTGAAGTCAGGCTTTAGGCTTAAAATTTCAAACATATACAAACAGGTTTACCCCATAAGGGAGATTTACCTAGTGACTAGCATTCCAGCAGTTCACAGGACGAAAGGAAGATGGAAAAGAGAGAGAGTGGCAGCATGCCTTGTCCTTTTAAATGGTCTGGAAAGGTCATCCCTACCCACTAGTCACATGCAAGGAAAGATGCTCCAGGCCAAGAGGAACAGGAAGTTTCGACTGGCTGGACCAAACATTCCCTTGCATGTCCACTCTAGGAAAACAGTGAATGCTGTATTTGACTGCTCCCAGTGGATTACATCCCACACTGCCAACATTTCTCTGATGTAAATAGGGATGTCCTGTATAATAATAATAATAATAATAATAATAATAATAATAATAATAATAATAATAGTATTGTTTGTACGCCACCCATCTGGCTGGGTTGCTCCAGCCACTTTGGGTGGCTTCCAACATATATAAAAACATACTAAAACATTAAGCATTGAAAACTTCCCGATAAAAGGGCTGCCTTCAGATGTCTTCTAAAGGTTGTGTAGTTACTTATCTCTTTGGCTCAGAGGTTGCGTAACTCCATACCCTCTGACATTTCTACGATGAAAATAGGGACGTCTTGAGGAAAAGTGGGACATTCGGGGATCAAATCATAAACTGGGACGGCTTCTGTAAATCCGGGACTGTCCCTGGAAAATAGGGACACTTGAAGGGTCTGGGCTGATCTTAGATCCATGCAACTTATGGTCTGGAAGGAAGAAGTGAGATGAGACTGGTGATTGGTTCTTCCTGCGTGACTGTGAGGTGCTTCTACTCCATGACCTTTGAATTTTCCACCTCTGTGATTTGTTCTGTGAATTAGTGGTGGCAGGCTGCTCAGGGAAGCAAACAACTGGATTAAAAAGGTTTCATGTGCCTACTGAGTGCCACTGAGGCTAAACCTCCATCCATCCATCCTGTCTCATAGGCACATGCTGAAGCTAAAAATAGTCCAAGCAACAAACTGTGAGGGGAAAATGGGTGGGTGCTGAGATATGGAGATACTTTGTCTTAATTTTCATGACCCGACAAGCTGAAAATCAGATTCGTTCTGGACAGCCATGCTGACTGGAACTGATCGGGTAAGAGCGAAGGTTACTTCGGGATGAAAAATCAACTGCTTTAAAATGTCCCTTCTTAAAGGGACCCTGGAAAAGTGAAATGGGGTGGGGTGGGGGAGAGAGTC